>NC_140584.1:529650787-530854731 GCF_964204655.1 Triturus cristatus
AGCTCCTGGTGTTTCCCAGGCCCCCGTCTTGTTTGTGATTTGTGAGTGTCCATGTGGGTGGTGGCCTTTTTTGATGTTTGGACTGAGAGTTATTAGTGTCCTGCTTTTGCCATAGGCCTGCATGGTTTTCCTATTGGCTATTTGGCTTACTGCTTCCATCCATCCACCCCCTTTGCCAGCAGCAGCTCCATGGATGCTGAGATGCTCAAATAATTTAATGGTCCACCCCACTTTCATTACATTTTTATTTTGGTGGTTATTATTAACTTTCCTATCCTTCCTGAGAGTGTAGTGTGTGGCTGTACACAGTAGTATAACATAGCTCTAGTTAAAAAAAAAGTCATAAATGGCTAGACTATCTTTTGTTTGCACTAGTACAGTACTAAGTAACTGAACCACAACAACAAATGCAACATTTCACTGATGTTCTTCTCCTGTCTTATTTGCTTGTAGGTGCGCAAAAGACAGAGTAGGAGGTGTCATCAGCATCACCCAGCTACCCGTTGTACTGGCAGCCAGACAGAAGTCCTGCTGCGCATCACGTCCACGTGTGACCAGAACTTGCTGTCCATCTGCATCCTGCCTGACATCTGAAGAAGATGGCCCCAAAGAAAGGTACCAGGTCCAGTACCAAGAAAGTTGCCGGTGAGAAGAAGGAACAGAAAGAGGAAGTGCCATTAACCACGACTGGTGGTGTGCCGGCCAATGTTTTTTTTGGCACCAAAAAAGTTACGCCTGCAGCAGCGTTGTCCGGGAACCAACCTGGGAGCAGCACAGTGGTCCAACCACACCAACCTAGGCCCAAGGGCTTTAGTGTCGCAGAGGTAGCCAGTCTACTAACGAGCAGCGATGTTGAAGAAATTTCATTACCGCAAAGTAGTACACAATCAACTTCAACGCAGGCGCAAACTCAGCAGATCAGTGTGCAGCCGCCGCAACAAGAACAGCAGCAGCTGCCGCAACAAGAACAGCAGCAGCCGCCGCCACAAGAACAGCAGCAGCCGCCGCAACAAGAACAGCAGCAGCCGCCGCAATAAGAACAGCAGCAGCCGCCGCAACAAGTACAGCAGCAGCCGCTGCAACAAGAACAGCAGCAGCTGCCGCAACAGCCCACCATAGTAGTTGTTGCTCCTGACGTAGGGGCATTTCAGGAAATCGAGTTTCCTGCAGACAAAGTGGAGCAAAGTCAAACCACTGTTTCAGAAGATCTATTGTCTTCTAGACCACCAGCAAGGAAAAGGAGGCTTAGTCCATAATCTTCTTCTTCAAGCCCCGCTTCTGATGATCGTGATGACACTTGGGTCCCACCAGCTCGGTCTGAGAGTGATATACGCCACAAGACAATGTTTCTGAAAAGGAAAGTCCCAGATAAACTTAGAGTTATGGAGGTAGATGTAGAAGAGGGGGGTGATGATGTTGATGAAGACGAGCCAGTCATCACGCACATTACTCCCGCCCCAAAGGGATTGGAGACCAACATTCTCACCCTATCCAGAAAGGCTGCTACTGAGCGGGATGTAGCACGGATCTCACCAACACAGGTTACACCACCACTACCTCCAGCTGCCATATTTTCCAAGGCCCGGCAGGGACCTACATCCAGCTCAACCATCTCAGTAGGTAGTGGTAGTAAAAGTCACAGTGTAGGTGCACAGGGTCACACATTTTCAAACACCCCCTCAAGTTCATCTGGTGTTGAAAGTGGCACATCCAGCAGTTCCAGAAAGTTCTCCTCCCCAGTTTGGGACTTCTTTTCTGTTAGCGCCAAGGAGGAGAACGTTGCAATATGCTCAATTTGTCGGCAAGGTGTTCGGCGTGGTAAGCTTGGTACAAATTATGGCACCGGAGGACAAGCAAGTCATCTCAGAATACACCACACTATCGTGTGGGAGGATCACCTACTTAAGTTAAAAGAAAGTAGAAAAAGTCAACCCATTGAAGTTGATCAGGATGTATCAGAGAGCGATATTATTGCGGTGGCAGGTGAAGAAGAGGGAGGCATTTCTAGCCCTGTCCCCAGTAGTGCAGTGGCGGTAACGCCCACATCCTCCTCCGTAACATCAGAGTGGCACCGCAGTAAGAGCCATACTCAGAGTCTGTGTGAGACACCAAGGCGAGCGGCGAGTACCTCAATGAGACAATCTGTGTCGTTGAGCCGTAGTGGGTTAATGAAAACAGCACCACTAAGGAAAGTAAGCCAGCCTACCATTGAGAGCATGTTTAGGTTGGAGGGGCAGTTCCAACGCAACCACCCAACGGCACGATTGTACAATGCGAAGCTGGCTAAAATGTTAGCGCTGGACCTTCATCCTTTTTCATTTGTGGAAGGGGTGGGTTTCCTTGAATTTGTGTCTGCCATCTGCCCGAAATGGAAAGTTCCCAGCCGGTCCTATTTCGCAAGAATTGCTGTTCCGGCACTACATCATGATGTGCTGGAATTGGT
Organism: Triturus cristatus; assembly: GCF_964204655.1. Classification (NCBI taxonomy): domain Eukaryota; kingdom Metazoa; phylum Chordata; class Amphibia; order Caudata; family Salamandridae; genus Triturus; species Triturus cristatus. The sequence continues at coordinate 529,653,231 of NC_140584.1, forward strand.
TGGAAAAGCTATGCAGAAGAGTGCTGTGCACAATATCCACCTGACAACAGACATGTGGAGCAGTTGCCAAGCCACAGATTACATGTGCATCACTGCACACTGGATCTCTTTTGTGGGGGTTAAAGATAAACTATCTGCACGAGGTGTTGTTGACACAGCTGCGATTTTTTAAGGTACTCGGAAACATGCAACTGTAGCCATGTTCGCCATGGAGAAATCTCATACGGCTGAAAAGGTTTTGGAATGGCTGAGGCCCAGAGGGCTTCGTATTGGATTTGTTGCCATAGACAATGGCAGTAATGTACTTAAGGCCATGGAACTTAGTTCCTATTTCAGGGTTCCGTGTTTGCCGCACTGCATAAACATTATAGTTCAAGACTTTCTGAAAAAAGAACCCATAGTCAGCAATTTACTGGCCATCTGCCGAAGAATATGCACTCATTTCAGCCATTCTTTTAAAGCTCGGAAGCAGCTGAGGATCATCCAACGTGAATTTAGGATGCCAGTCAAGGCACTCATCCAGGAGGTGGCAACACGTTGGAACTCAGCGTATTACATGCTTGATCGTCTGTACGAACAGCACATGTCACTCCATGAATATGTCTGGAAAAGAAGAGGGGATGCTAGTGCTACTGTTAAAGGCATGATCCTTGACATGGAGCAATGGAGCCTAATTAAATGCCTGACTGAGATGCTTTCTCCTTTTGAGGTCTTCACACGTGAAGTCAGCAAGGAGGACTGTACAATGGGCCAAGCTATCCCATTATTGCAAATGTTAGAGTATGAGCTGAATAATGTGTCTGAATCATACAAAGGTGTAGAGGACAGAAGGCAAGCCCATGACTTGGTGGAGAGCTTATCCCGGCGCTTAACTAAAAATGTAAGGTTACAAAATAAAATTTTGTCACAAGAACATTACATTTGTGCCACAATTCTGGATCCACGTGCAAAATTGGGACTACTGAAGACATTCCTTGCTTTTTCCGTCAATGATGTTGCCCGCTACAAAGGTTGTATAGCTGATGCAGCCAGTAAGTTGGAAAACGAATGGCTGCTAATTAAAAGCCCGCAAGATCAACCCACAACAAGTACTGATACTGAAGCAGTCCATGCAGAATCAAGTGCAACTTCGTCGGCTGAGGGCAGTGCGGTTGGCTCAGAATCACAACACTCACCATCACTATCGACTACAGAAACAATAACTGGATCATTAGGCCGAGTACAATCATTATCATTACAGGATTGGTATGTAAAGATGGGCTATTGTAAGCACAGTGCTGATGCACAGAAAAAACTGCACAAAAGCTTACCAGCAGCAACCCTGAACATTGAGCGGATGGTCCAGGCCTATCTGGACGACCCAACAGAGGTGTACGTTGATCAAAACCCATTGCAGTATTGGTCTTTATGGCCACAGCTCAGCAGGCTGGCGATAAGCTATCTGGCTTGCAATGTCGCAAGTGTCTCTTCCGAACATGTTTTCAGTGCTGCTGGTTCCATTGTAACATTGAGAAGGACCAGTCTATCTCCAAAAAACGTGGAGAGGTTAACAATGATCAAAATGAATCAGCACTTCATACCACCGAATTACACAATACATGAATCAACGGAGGAAGATGAGGACAGCGGCTCAGGTGACGGAAGTATTGTGTCAGATGATTACCTACTACTGGCTGAACCCCCAGAGTTTGAGGACGAGCTATACTTCCCTGACAATTAGGCTCGCACTTACTGTCTTCCTCCCTTTTTTCCCCCTTTGTTTATGTGTCTGTCGTTCCGGTTATAAACTTGTGAATCACAGCAAATCCATTACCACCGTCTTCTAATTTAATATACAAGTTTCAGGTGTCTGCTATTTGACAGTACAGTCCTCCGAATCCAGCTCCTCCGCTCCATCATACTGAATCTCCTGCTCAATTCCATTTCCCTCATGAATGATGATTGGATGATGGTAACAACAAATTCAAACTTTCCTAGTCCTTCCAAAAGAAGTGGACCATGAATCAGATGACTACTATAGCTATCCTCCTTTCAGAGCCGAGAGAGACTGGCCATTAACTGAAAATAAGATGGAACAGGTAATGATTGATGCCATGCATTGGACGCAGAGTCGCAGACTGAATGATTTAGATTTTGTTGTGTTTGTTGTTCCTGAATTTATGTAATTGTGCACTGCCACTAATCAACTTTCTACAGAACACACTAATTTCCCCCTTCTTGCAAATAAGTAATTGGTACTTCTCCTGCAGCTTGGTGACCCATTGCTTTTAATTCAATACAGGAAGGGGACTCACTCAATCTGCGCAATGAGTATGATTGACACAACAGCACCGTCCATCATGATGATGGCGAAATAGACGGCCCGTTAACTTAAGATGAGAAGGAACAGGTAATGATTGATGCCATGCATTGGATGCAGAGTCGCAGACTGAATGATTTCGATTTTGTTGTGTTTGTTGTTCCTGAATTTATGTAATTGTGCACTGCCACTAATCAACTTTCTACAGAACACACTAATTTCCGCCTTCTTGCAAATAAGAAATTGGTACTTCTCCTGCAGCTTGGTGACCCATTGCTTTTAATTCAATACAGGAAGGGGACTCACTCAATCTGCGCAATGAGTATGATTGACACAACAGCACCGTCCATCATGATGATGGCAAAATAGACGGCCCGTTAACTTAAGATGAGAAGGAACAGGTAATGATGACAATTAATGGCATGCATTGGACACCTGACTCTAAGCTATTGGTGTTTGTGTTTGCGTTGTTTGTTTGTTGTGCACAAAGTGATATCAAAGTGTACTAGTAATCTATCTTTCTGTACACAATAAAGAATGACTCAAGTCAGTAATATTTATATTTCTACTCTTGTTGTGTCATAAAAATGTTACTTATACTGCAGGCCGATCTTCACAGTCAGTCAGTAAAAGTATCAGAGATGATGATGATTAAGTCAGGACTCAGGAGGACGTTTCATCATGAGTGTCATAAAACGGAAAAGCCAAAAGGTAAACACTTCAAAAACAACAACCACAGCAGACCCAAATGTCTGTGTAGAAGTTGAATAGAGTCTAGCGGTGGGATGACTGCAGTGCATTAATTTTACTAACTTAAACTGTAAAATGCTATGTTTGGAATGGATAATGTGCTTTGCGTTTGTCCAACTCTTTGAGAGAAAAAAAAAGAATTTTAAGTGTTAACGTAGGATGTGCTAATGCTAAGCACTGTGGGCCTGCTCTCTCCTGTTACTGTTGAAGGTCAATGCTGGAAACAGACTAGAGTAGAGATGATGCATAGATGCCACCTCGGAAAGTGTTCTTGTTGCTCTACACCATCACTTGTGCATTTGTTTTAACTTTCTTTTTCAATATCCCCTTTGGTTTTCAATCTACAATTACAGGCCGGGCCTTGCCCGAAACTTTGTAAAACATTACAATGCATATTAATTACCTTACCAATCAATCACCTTTTTTTTTCCAGCCGGGCAGTGGCGAGTGGCGAGGCGACACACCCAAGATTGATGGACGAGAGGAGCAAGAGGAATGCCGAGATGCAAAAATCCAATCCACATTTTTGACCAGGATAAGACAGTAACACTATCCACTTTCATCTTCTTTTAAATAATTTGATTAATATCTTGTATACAATCTTTACAACAGTGTGTTCTTGGAGTTGTTATTATCTATCATCATTAGGTTTGCTCTGTGTTTACGATTCTTCCCTACCAATATTTAAAATTTCTATTTGCTATCTGTTAAAGTATTAAGGCCGGAACAACAGAACAAGAACTAGAAGTGTATGTAATACGGGTCTCTCATCATCATGCATGCATTGCCTTTTACTCCCTTAACATATGGATATGGTAGTCTTCAATGATTGTCGTTTGTTTGCCTATGTATGCATACTGTTTTTCTATGTCAAACCTTTCCCAAAAACCCCCTTCCCATCCATTCAACAAACCCTAACCCTCTTCCCCCGGGCTGTGTGACTTATTGTCGAGGTGTAACTAAATTAAATGTACACCAATACTTAATCACACACTTGCTGGGGCGGATGTGGTGAAAGCAACATTACTTCAATTTCAAGGCAGAGCGATGATCTTCTTCTGCTTGGCCAACCATGAGTAGGATAGTTCAGAGGTTATTTTTTTTAACAAAGGAACATATACCTCAGCATGAATTGCCGGCATTGATTGGATTTGTTTCTTGTCATTCCTCATATACAGCACTAACTGTTAGGCTGTAGGCCTAGTCAAGTGACTCGACACAACTATAGTTTGTAACTCTGTCTAGTAGGCTATCCTCCTAACCACCATTCTGTTTTTTTGTCAAATATTTTAGCATATTATTGTTGCTCGGTAAGTTCTGTACTGTACTTCATTCAACTACTCCTGACAGTCTCTCAAAGGCGATTGACTGTCTCCTTCTCTTTTTTTGCAAATGCTGCCGCCCTGCCAGTGTCTACTACTACTACTATGCTACTACCACCACCACCACCCCAATCATGGCATATATGAAAAACGAAACCATCTTCACCATGCAGCCAGTGCTGTGCCACAGTTGGACATAAACATCAAGCACCGATAAGAGACAAGTTTGGGGGAGGCAGAATTAATAATGGACATGTTGTCAACGATTTCATTTTCACACACCAGTACAAAGAATGCATAGACTAGAGGACAGACTGAAAGTACTAGAAGGACCAGTCAATGAGTGAGGTGTGTCGCATCTATCTGTGTCTTATACAGTCAGCCAATTATTGAAATCAAACACAGGCTATGGGCGGCCATGAACCAGCAAGGAAACAGTGTGATGTAAAACAGTTACCCCACCTACAAAACATTAACAACATTGCATGTGACATAGAAAAATATATTTAATTTACCCTAACAAATAAACTAAACCCACAAAAGCTGACCCACTCCCCTCCCTAACCCCAACCAATGTCCATAGAAGTCCGTAACGCCCAAACAAGTTCCCACCCACCCACCCAAACAAGAATTAAAAAAGGGGCAGAACAGGATGACAGGGACTAAGTGGTGGGGCGGGACTCCAGGAGGACACGCATCTGGCGCATCTCGCCCTCTAAACGGGCGACGCGGCGTCTAAGGGTGCGGCAGTTGCAGCCACAGTGGGGGCGGCACCGGAGATGGAACGGTGGCGGCAGGCAGCCGCCAGACGGTGGCGCCGTACCGCTGGAGGGCGGTGGCTGGGGCCCGGGCCACGGGAAGAGGCTTCAACAATTGCAGCCGCAGTCTCCTCCTCCTTCTCGGCTAAGACCACCAGCCGCCGGTATTCTTGCTGGATTGCCTCCAGCTTCCGCGCCGTGCCTTGGCGGCCAACTCCTTGCGGTTTAGGTTAGGAGTAGCTGTGTATCAAAAAGAAAAAAACAAGACAATTGTAAAATATACTCTTAGAAAAACAGTAAGACAAGTTAATTATTTATACACATAGTGGCATGGTAGAGTAGCACTATAAAGTACAGTAGTACATAACATATTAAATCTCGCCCGTCCTTCTTACTTGCACCCGTCTTTCACTTTTTAGTGCACCAGGTGCTCTTCTCCATAAAACTTTCAAAGCGGAGTTGAAATCAGATAGATGAGGCCATTGGTTACTCAATACTCCCGCTCCTATGCAAATTAAAGGGATTCTAGTCTTCTAGTTCACTCTTCAAACGTCCCCAACAACTCATACTTACTTGCGACATCGGATGGCGGGCGGACTTTATCTGCCCGCCATCCTCACGCTAAAAAGGGTGGGGGTCCCGTGGGGTCAATTAATTAGGATGATGCGCCCGGCACAGTGGCGGGCGCATCCTGTTTTTTTTACATTATGGTTGGTGGTGCCGAAAGCAATGCTAAAAATACATGTTGTGCTGCTTTTCCAAGCACAACATGATGGGCCCCGCACGGAGCCTGTCACGTTTTGCTTTGAAAGGCATAGGGGTACCATAGCATAGGTAGGTACCCTCCATGGGGGCCCCCAAGCATACACTGCAATGTCTGCATTGCCGTCCGCCACGCAAATGCATTCCAAAATGCAGATTATATGGCTGGCGGTGTGTTCAGAGAGACACCACCGCCATAATGAACCCATTTCCGCCTGGTCGACATATGGGGGGTCTGACTCTTTTCTACAGGGATGGCGGGAGGTTTGTCCCTGTGGTGTCGGCACTGAATACCGCTGGCCCAGCGGGGCAATACGCCCGCCATCCCTCAACAGTACAGTATACATATACATACAGTACACCCTTGCAGTGAGTGTACAGTCAAGTTCAACAATAGTTAAGGATTATGAATCTAACTTACCACCGCCTGCCACTGGTGCTGCCACTCCCCCTACCGCTCCGTTGCTATCTGCAGCAACTGCCGCATCCTCGCCCTCCGCGTCGCCTTCGCTGGCCCCGGCAATGGTGGTCGGTAGTGCGCCTAGAAAACATTACACATTTATTAGGCGTCATACACACCTCCCCCCTATTGATCAGTAGCAAGGTTGAAAAATGTGTTAATACTAACATACATCACTAGCACAAATCGGGTAGTAGTAGAGTAGACACTAATAGTTATATATGATCATTGTAGCCTTTGCTTAATTAGCCCTAGCCATGCTACCATTTTACCTTTGTGTCTTTTATTTTTGCACATGTGACGTTACCTTTACCTTGCAGCTTAAGACACCTTTGAGCCCACATGACCTGCCTCACACTGCTACTGTCTAGTCTACGCGCTGCGTACAAGCGGTCAACAAACATTAACAAGCCACTTTTTTAGGAAGTACTGGTGTACTACTGTTACTGTTAGTCCATATTGCTTATCCATAAATGCTACACTTTTTGGCACGGCTGAGAAATGCTTGCAAGTTGCAATATACTAACGCACACCATTTCATTTTTCGCATTACAGACGCGAGATTCCCTTCTACGAACCAGAGCTTCTGAATGATGCAACAACTACCAGTACTAGGTTCTTCTAAGGTGAGGGGTCCCTTCACTCACATCTTCATTTATGAATTTATATAAACTAAATTGCTATGGGATGGTGGTGCTGCCTTCCACCACTGTTCAGTTATCATGATTTAATTCCCAATTGTATAAGTGTAACAATGTATATTGTTTTAATGTTATTGATTTTCCGGTTGGTGCTGCATTTATAAGAAAACAGTGTACAGACCTTCTCAAATTGAAATAAACATTTTGAACTTACATAGACTTGGTGGTATTTGGTGTGGCCTAACCTACGCGAGTGAGCAAATTAAAGTAAGGGTGTGCATGTGAATTACTTCCACGACTGAGAGGTTGGGTGTGTTATGTTCTGGGTTGTCTACTTGTTGGGTATCTTAGGGGGAGGGTTCCGAGACCTAATAGTTATGACAAGACAGTACTATAGTCAAGCAGTGGAATTGTGGTGGGTGCGGAATTTCTTATTGAGGTGTGCAAGGAAGGTCCAACATACCATCACCAACATCCTATTTTCTGGTGCAAATGTCTGTGTATGTGCAAGATCCCTACAACAGTAGTATGTCCTATAGGGTATCATATCAAAATAGTAATAAATCTGGTAGGGCTGTTGCTGTGAATTTTCAAAGCCTCAAGATCTATAAGAGTAAAAGAAGTACAAGACAACGACCCAACGGATTGGACTCAATGGCTCGAGCTACTGGTGAATATGAGTTTTATATTACAACCTTTCACAAAGAGTGGCACTGGCCAACTGGGCAAGACTAGCTACTACAGTACAGACAGACTGATAGTATGTAGTAGTAGTAGTACTCAGAGTCATCATAGCGGAGGCATGGATAAGATTTTTGAAACCGTACAGATCAAAGGATAATTGGTGGTAAAAAAATAGCATTTGGAAACAAACAATAGTTCGGGAAAAATATGGGGCAGTACAAGTTATGGAATAAGAAATATTATTAAAAACAAGAAGACTTACTGGGGCCAGCAGAGGAGCCCTCAGCGGTGTCCTCCTGGTGGTGTTCTGTGTGTCCCGCCGACTGCCCAGTCCCTGTCGGTCTGCCCCTGGGGGCTGATGAACAGGAAAGATATAAGAAAGAGACAAACATTGATGGATGGTGTCAAACAAATACAATATTTTTCAACAACGGTCAAAAAACACTTATGTAAACAACAATTGCAATAACTAAATTAACCGATCTCATCTGGTCAACAAGTAATATCGGGGGATTCGCAGTTCGACTACTTAAGTTACTATTTATCAACAGTAATCCAGTCTTCCATTCTGATTCCAGAATACCAAGTTACAACTAAGCCTAAGTACAGCGTACCACCCAACCTAGCCCACCTATTCCAGGCATGCCAATTGTACAATAAGTATGCATTTCCACTGTATTCCTCAACAATGCATATGGTCAAATCATGGAGGACACATGAACATGACTACATGTTTTGTATACACCAAATTTGGGTTTGATTGATTGATGCTGATCTGCTAGTGCTAAGTAACTGCTAAGCCTACCACCACTCATTGAACAAACTAGAAAAGGCTCTAATAAAGACAGCCGTACTACCAGCACGTCACCTAACTGAGTGAGGGGGCATCACGCATACCACTAACAAATTAGAAGCTCATACAAAGTACCTAAACCGAAGTATCAATCCGCCCCTATCTATTAGTGACAGGACAAAGTAAGGAGTGGACTAGAGTCACTGTAGCATTACGTAACCTAATTTCTCTAAAATAAACTCGTAAAGAATCACGCTAAGCAAGCGCAAGCGCAAACGCAAAGCTGCAAACAAGTAAGATTAGTAGTAGCGCAGAAGAGCACCTGTGTCAAAAAAATCACAGACTTTTAAACGTAATTAACCTGGAATGTAAGCAGCAACATTCTAGCTGGTTGGAAGAAAAAAAAGATATTCGCAATATATAACACAGAGCAGAAGAACAGACACAAAGTAGTAATAATTAAATAGGTACTCACCAAGCCCCGGGACCTCCACTCCCAGCAGGTCCAGCAGGTCCTGCTCATGGTCCAAGATGTCGGACAACCGGTGCGTCAGCCGTGCCTGGGTGCGCCGAACACCAGAGAAGCGTGACACTGCCCGGCGCACCTTCCCCCACTGCTGCCAACGCTCCCGGAGGCCGTACCCGGACCCAGGCCTGCCACCTGCTGCCAGGGTTGAGGGGAGGTGGCGCTGCACAAAGAAAATTAGTGCAGCCAACTCCACCTCCCCAAGTAAGGCCCGTGCCTGCACCCCTTGTGGGCGCCACCTTCCGCAAGGTAGGCGGTCGCGGCTCTGGCTGCGCCGGCGAACAGCCCTACCCTTGGACATGGTTCTGGGGACGGGGGAGGAAAGAAAAGGTAAAATAAATAAAGGAGTAAAGGAAAGAAATAGCAGGCAATAGAAAGAGAAATAGTAGCTAAAAAACAAAAAAAAAGTAGACAAAAACCAAAAATATAGAGGCAGGAAAATAGTTAGAGAAATAATAAGTAATAAAGATCCAAAAAAAGTGGCTATAAACAAAGGATTGAAAAGATTTTGGGAGGATTCAAAATCAGGCCCCAGAACCATGCAATAGAGTGAAAAACAAGATGGCCGCGCCCATTGCGACCAGGTGCGCAAGTTTGCGCGATATTTTCTCCCGAGCAAGCAAAAAGCAACGCGATCAAGTAAAAGCGGTCGCGAACAGGAAATATCAACCGCGAACGGGCGCGAACATGCATTGCATGACCCGGAACAGGAAGTAAGCATCGCGAGAGGGTGGGACAAGTGAAAGCAAGATGGCCGCGCCCGTGAGCAACCGCATGGGTAAGTTGGCGACCCGCGATCACGCAAAAAATACCGCGAACAAGCGGGAAAAAAGCTTCTGCGTCTTCACGATATTTCCAGCGTGTTTGCGGAGACTTTTAGCATTTTCGCGATAGTTTGCGAAAGTTAATTTCGCAAATTCCGGCCACCCCTAACTGACACCCACCAGGCATCTTCACATCACAATGTTATCCATTCACATTCGAAAATACACTCTGGGGTATATTCACAAGAACATGTGATAACTACCGCAAGAGTAGCGTAACGCAACTTTCAATATCGCAGCCTACCGCGGGAAAATATAATCCTGTGTCAACGTGGAATTCACAACAAGGCGGCATCATGCGATAGTCACAAGATAACGCGCCAAATCTCCACGTGAAAATCAACGCCACGCTGCATAAATATGATACACGAACGCAAAAAAATCTGGCGAAGAGGCCAACCGCGGTACAAAAAGTAGCGAAAACCAGCCACAGGACAGCAAATCCCACGAGTCTGGCGGACCAATGCACCATAATAACCACAGAAAAAATACGCCAAAAACAATCCAAAGTGCGTAGCAACATGGATGCACCCTGACACAGCGCAGGGGCCAACACGAACCCCACAACCCCCACAGACTACCAGCAAGGAACAACGGGGTCGGGGAAGGGCAAGGAGAAGAGGGAGAGGAAGACGGGGTGCAGTACACTACCAGCAACTGACCCACTAGCAGACCACCTGGATTGCAGTCGGAGTGCCGAGGAGGCCAATCCAGAAGGCCAATAGGCGCTGGCATGACGTGACTACCTAAACCAGGCACAAACCTGCTGCCAACAGGAAGGCAGCAACGGCGACAGGAGGTGGCATTTCAGCGCCACCGGAGGAGCTGAAGGAAACCCAGGCCACAGTCATCAGTGTGGAGATGGTGCAAGGAGTAGGGTGTATGGACACAGCTCAAGAGGACCTGACACAACATCAACCGGGAGTGCAACGAAGAGGGACTGGGGGGACGGGGAGTGGGCACAATGGCATACATGCACAACGAGGTGTAGCACACTGCACACTCACAATCACCCAGGTCCATGGGCCCCATCCCTTTGGCACACTGCAGCACACACACATAGCATGAACAGCACACCCACATTGACGACAATGAGGAACAACGCGCATAGCCAACACTGCAGAACAGAGGACACAACTGGCTCCGCACATGCACAGAAACATGTCTACTACATCTGACAGAACTGGAAACTGTGAAATGGAAATGTACGCGTACAACCTCACATCCATCATGTAGACCAAATGTACACTCTCCCGCAGAACAATCCAGCACCCCCCAAACAGTCACAATGTACATTGCCATACAGTCTGTATGCAAACCTGCACAATGCGCCAACATATATGTCAACACAAAGTCAATACTCACCTCTCCTTCATATCGCAGAGGGGCACACAACACCTTCAGCAGAGCACAGAATACAACATATCAGTGATGCCGGAGAAGACCACCACACCGTTGACACCGACGCCCTACAACAGCACATGGAGATCCCACACAACCCCCCACCAGGACCCGGACAGCCAAGCTACTCAGAGGAGAACACAGAGCCTGCAACAGACCACACAGCAGGAAGCACCCGCAAGTACAGCTGGCTCATGACACTTGACCCACACACACATTGCACCCCAATGCCATGTTCCTGCACGCCAAAAGGAGGTGGCCAACAGGTGTGGGTGGGGGCCGAACCCATGGAATGCGAACCAGGACATATACGTAGGTGTCTATCACCCTTCAGGGGCCACCAACACCCCACTAAGGAGACCCACACTGCCATAGAGACACATGCAGATGCACATTCACAGTACAGAACCACGGGCAGGGGCGCTCAAATAGCAGTCACCCACCCATGTTGGCTCTGTGTACGATGGACCTGGCACCTCCCCTTACAAATTGAGTGGGTGACGACAAAGCTACATGTCCAAGCTCCGACCCGCTGCCTGGGGTGACAGGTCTGCATCAGATGTACATAGCACAATGTAATGGTGTGGGGCTAAGGGCCCTCATGCATACAACAAGACCACAGGGACACCCGCAGATATCATGTTGAACTGGCTAGGGGCACATGCATCCGGCCCCTTTATTGGCAGGGCCACATGTACAGTGACACCTGTGCTGGATGTGTGTGGGGTGAGTGTAAGCCATTCCGCACGGAATGTCTGGTGCTGGCAACCACTTGAACATTAGACACCAGTGCAATGGAAACAGAAAACACATGCATATTGAGTCAACTGCTGAGCAACATGGAGGGAGCTGGAGAAAGTCCAGAGGACAGCCAACATGCAAATAGAAGTGTCCATGAGTTGCAGTGCACTGGGGATGGGACACTAGAGATAAGCGCGCCCATGTGAAGAAAAAGAAAAAGTCTCGGATTGTGTCCCTCCGACAGATACCTGATGCATATGCAGTGGGGTGTGTCATACCTGCATCATCTACCCCATCAATGTCTCAGGCCCCCCCACGCTGTTTGAGGTGACATAGCTGCGCAACCTCTCCACAGCTCAAAACTCAATCAGTAATGGACAATGTCTTGCGGTGCACTGAGTCACTGGCACCTGGAGTGCTGAGCAGGGTATCAGGCTGATGATGGCATCCACGACAGTTCTGAGCAACTCTGTAAGTCTGTCAGGACCACCGTGTCGACTGTAGCAGATGGCTGTTGGAGGTGGTCCTATCGGTGGTGGTGTGTGCCTCCTGCGGTGATGCCATGTCCGGGCCAGTCAGGACTCGATTTGGTGTGTGAGCCCTGGTGGGACACTGTTGGGACCGGAGGCTGAGTACAGCGCAGGGCCACAGAGAAATGGTGTTGATGACCCCAAGGATTCAGGGGCCATCCAATATCTCAGAAGAAGGGGTCCCAGACAGAGTTAGTGGCCCCGGATGCACAGCGGCTGGCACAGGCACCCAGCCACGGGACAGTGACTTGCGGTGCAGTCAGATGGGCCATGCGACCTGAGCAGGTCACCATCAATATCCGAGGTGTATGTTGCGTAGGGTTTCAGGGGACAGTAGAAGGTGTCCTCCAGGGCATGACGCCAAAAGGTTTGATTTTAATAGGAAGCAGGAAATGGAGGAGTGGAATGAGACAACCTTGTTGCCACCACCAATTCGGTATCAGCTACATGAGGTTGAAAACTGCCCCCTAGTCCATAGACTCAGACACCACCAAAATTCGACCAGAGAGTGTCCATGATTGTCGGGGAACAGACTTAATGGCACCGGGGCTGAGAGGGGATGCTGTCTGCGATGATGCCGGTACGCTGATATGAACTCAGCCATTGCAAAATGAAGAGTCTGAGACCTACTGGACCGAAGTGTAGGCCGGAGGCAGCGTTCAGCATTGGCCCACAGCCACGTGTCGTTGGCTGGCGAGGCACAGAGTTAGTGACACAAGGGCAGTTGTCGGTAGTGTTCAATCACCTCCGTAACGATGATCTTGTTCCCTCCGGACTGCAAAACGTCATCCTCCTATGCCTCTCTGTGCGTGTGATGACATGTATTCTCCCTTTTCAATAACCGATGTTCAGTTCCAAATCTGTGACCCACTCATGCGCATCATAGGCCAAAGGCAGTAGGCTGCATAGGGCCACAGACACGTGTGGTTGTGATGCCATGCACAGACTTGTTGGCACCACATCGAAGTGAGTATAGTGACTTGTCCTATGCCTTAAATGGTGTTCACTGCCATGGTGTAATCAAGACTCAGTTCCAAATGTGTGACCTACCTAACCGTGGTGTAGGCCTAGGGCAGCGGTCAGCACGGGCCATTCACCAAGTGTTGCAGCATAGGTTGGATGGCCCCACCGGCCTGCGTAGTTCAGATTCAGTGGCACTATGTGTTTGGACACCTCTGTGTATGTGACCTGGATTTAGTCCAGACTGAGCCGCATCTTCCTCTTACTCCTCTCCGTGCGACCACTGGTGTGGAATCTGCCATTCGTTATTTGCGCCTAGGTGCTGGATGTGGGACCTACTGGTCTGCAGGGTAGACCTGGTCCCTCATCTACGTGTCGCCGGCTGGCGTTGAACAGGGTTAGTGGCACCACGTGTTGCTGGCTGGCATTGAACAGGGTTAGTGGCACCACGTGTCGCAGGTTGGTGTTGAACAGGGTTAGTGGCACCACGTGTCGCTGGCAGGCGTTGAACAGGGTTAGTGGCACCACGTGTTGCCGGCTGGCATTGAACAGGGTTAGTGGCACCACATGTCGCAAGAAGCCCATATGGAACTATGCCTCACTGATCAGGTGGGGCCTAGTGCTGTTTCTGCTGGCCCGGATTTGGAGTCACTGCCATTCATGACTCAGGACACAGTTTCACACATGGGATCTACTGGGCTGAGGAGTAGGCCTGAGGCAGCAGTAGAGTACATCAACGAAAAAGGACTAAAGAGGGCCCGTGTCGTGGAGGCCATGATGGTCTGAGGAGGCTGCCAAGGTCACAGGACTCAGGCATGGAGCTTGCACCGGAACTTGGTGGGCCCTCCTTGACACATGCCGGTGTCAGCAGGTGATCAGTGAGGCCTTGCTGTGCAGGGGCGGGCCTGACGGGTTCGTGGTCCAGCGTGCCGGGGTCTGGCAGGCGCACAGCATCACAGGCAACTCCGCTCTAGAGGACGGCATCGGCCTCATGGCGGGGTGAGAGGTGCCGCCCTAGCAGAGAAGTTGGGCTTGCCGGAGGAGGACCACGCCCAGGGCTACATGCTTCCTATTCACACCCCTACGCTGTCGTGCCATACACCAGGCCATCCCACTCCAGCCACGCTTAGGGGGGGCGTAACAGGCAAGATTTCCGCTTGGTCCCCCACCGGCTGTGGTGACATGGTTGCGTCCACTGTCCACTACACTCCATACACCAGAGGTGTATGTCACCATGGATATGGGTGTGTGCTGCATACTGGGGTCTGTCCAGCACATCTCCGCCACTCTTGGCATTTTGTACTTTCCCAATCATGGTACTACTGCATTCTTCACACATGCCTGTTTGCCACCTCTCCCCACATTCGGCTGTTGTGTGGCTGAGGTGCCATGCCGTTGACGGCTCATGTTCACGGCTTGACCAGGTAACCATTGTGAGGTGTTCTGTCGCGTCTGGTGGGAGGGCATGTTGTTGTGCATGTTGGGTGTGATTTTGTGATGTGATTTGCATGGTTGTGGAGTTGAGGTGAGTGGGGTGTTCATTTGGAACTTGTCAAGGGGCTGTGCATTTCCCTTGGTGCCATCCTGGGAACACTGGTTGCTGATGGACTGTCGGAGGATGGAGAAATCATGCACACTGGCTGTGTATTCGAAGACGACATTGTTGGAGGTTCCATGGTGTTCTGTTGTTGCCTGCACATTGGGGTGGGACGTTTGCTTTCTGTTGCGGTGTTTGTGTGCTGTGTCACCAAAGGGCACAGGTGGGACATGTGTGCTGTGGATTGCTGCCAACACGTGCATGCATCCTGCTATGGCATATGGTCCTTGCTTGGTCTCCAGTGTGACCTGTACATTGTGTTGGACGTATGGGGACTAGGGCACCAGGGAGATGGTGATGTCCAGGACAGGTGTGAGGGACTTGGATGTGGCTGGCAGTGAGACTCCTCCGACTCTGGCGGGTGTTGTTTGGGAGGTGCCAGAGGCCCACAGGTGCAGCCAAGCCAGCAGCTTGGTGTGGGGTGGGATGTTGGTTGTCTGCTGTGTTGGGGCTGTAGGCCTGTTGGGCGATGATGGTCAGGATGCAAGGGTGGACAGTGACATTGTCAGAGGTTGGGTCTGTGCGGCTGGTATGCTTCCTGGGGGTTCGCTGTCTTTGTCTGCTCTGCGTCTGTGGTGGTCCGGGAGGGCTGTTCCGGGTGTGGGTTGTGGTCCTGGGGTGGTGGCGGTGGGTGTTGTGGCCCTATTGGGTGTCCAGGCCACATGATGTGTGACTCCATGGCATCTGTTGCCCTTCCGATGTGGCCCCGGGCTGTGCTCCTTTTTGTTGTGCAGGCTGCCGTCTGACTTTACACCAGGTCAGAGCAGGTGTAGATTTCCTGGTGCTGACGCGCCTTATCGCCTGTTTTGTGTTTTTATCGCAGTTCTGTCTGGTCGTTGAGAATGTTGAGGTGTGATGTTGTCGCGGCTTTTGGCACGGGAAGGCTCACTCTGCATCTCATTAGCGATAGTTGCGGGGGCCTCTGTGGCGATATTTTTTGCAGCTGCTATCACTGGTAAACTGGTGCTGTGGGCTGTTAACTCCAGCTTGTGAATGGGATGATAACTTTATCGCAACTTTGGCTGCGATAAAGTGCAGTTGACTCGGCAATAGTTCCTTGTGAATATGCCCCTACGTTTCTTTCAGTGCCGAGGAGAGAAATTGACAATATGTGGAAATGAGGCATAATTGAAATATACACAAATTGCTTAAAAATCACAACAGACAATAATTGCTGGTAGTGGACTAGAGTTAAATCATGTTGAAGGGTAGGGAAAGGCAGGAAATGCTATTAGAAAGAGACCAGCATTATAAACATCAAATATGCATTTTTCATTTTTATAAAGAAATAGCTTAAGCATTTGATGTGGTGAACCTCTAATAGGATGGGGCTGAATAAGCATTTAAAAAGACTACATGAAGATGCGTGCCATGCTTCATATGAAACATTCTTCATCAACTCAATTTTTGACAAGAAAAGGCTAATTTGGCATATAGGTGAGTGAAACAGTGAGCCTACTCACCCCAACATAAGATAATAGTGCCTGAGAAGAATGTGAACTGCAAGGCACTGAAACGGGAAACTTGTAAGTGCTCAAACTAAGATAGCACCCTGGGACCAAAAACAGGAACAATCAATACTGCGCAGAAACCTGGGCTGGGCAGGCAAAGCCGACCCGATGGGTGCCCGGGGCAAATGCCGTCTGGTGTCGGGAAGCTCTTCCCTGCCCCTAATGTAAATTAAGGCCCATCAAGGTTCGCACAGGTTAGGGGGGGGGGTAAAGAGGGCCAGCAGACCACGAACAGTCACATTCACACCCCCTTGCATAGAAAATCCAGGCGGGCCACATGGATCCAGACTCACCATGATGCCAGTATTATTGGGAAGATGCAGCAGCTTTATTTTCTATGATATTGACGGGAGTACAAGGCTTGGCGCATTATGTGCTCTAAAGCCCGTGATTGGCCAAGGAACAGGTGGGGGGTAAGAGTGTTATTACGGCGAGTCAAATGCCAGGACCCAGGAAGAAAGGACTTGTGTGTATTATGTTAAACAAAAACGTTTCAAAAGAAAGTGGTACAATTCTGAATGGAGCCCTGAACAACCTTCATAAATATTTTATGTGATATGAATAAAAGGGCAAAAATAAATAACTTGGCCACTCCATGTGCGACCGGGAGGAATAAATGCGACAAAAGAGCAGAAAATGTGCATATGGTGACTAAGTGACTAATTGACTAGGTGACTAAAGGATATAAATAATACCCAAAAAACAAATAGAGATAAATAGAGATACATTTAGTCTGGGGCCCAGGAAGAGGTGCATCACTTGTTCTACCCTTGCACTGATCCACTGTATTGCAATAGACAGCAATGCGGGCGAGGGACAGGCAAGACGGTGTTGTGCAGCAGGGGTGCACAGAAGTGCATGGTACAAGAGTGGCGGGGAACTGGAGGCTGCAAGGGTTGAGAGAAGCATATAATGGCAAAGAGGGCAGGGGAAATGGAAGGGGGTCAAAGAAATAGAATCTGCATAAATGCGGATGGACACTAATCAAGCGGAATTATTCTGTGGTTGAGTGGTGCACCTCTGCTACGGATGGAAGTGATGCATCAGATGCATGTACCAATTAGGTGGCAGCAAAGAAGAGGGATGCTGGAGTTAACCTATGGTGAAAGCAGGTGGGATTGTAGTCCT
This sequence comes from Triturus cristatus, assembly GCF_964204655.1. Taxonomy (NCBI): domain Eukaryota; kingdom Metazoa; phylum Chordata; class Amphibia; order Caudata; family Salamandridae; genus Triturus; species Triturus cristatus. Next base: position 529,670,918 of record NC_140584.1, read on the forward strand.
TTTAGTGAATACAGCATGTCTTGCATGTCTGTCAGACTCGACCTTAGGGTGTATATGCTCTCACGCATAGTGGGGGGCAAGAGGAAGGGGGTAAAAGGAACGGTAAAAGGAACGGTTCGTTATATAATACTGGAGTATATGATCTTATGAACACCTAAGTAGAAAAATCTTTTAAACCCTTACCTCTCTAAAGGCACCATTTGTTATATATAAATTGAATACAATTAAGAGATAAAAACTAGTTGAGATCAGGAACCGGATTTAATTTTCTCCTTTATAGAAGCATTGGCAACAAAAATGGGTCTTTTTTTTGTAAACATATCAATGGCATGTTGAGGGAATTGTTTGGTGACTTCTGGGCAAGTAGGGGCACACCTAAAAGCAAGCACCATATCTGTGCATCCAATCTCCAAATCAACAAAAACATTACGAATGAAAGGCACAAGCTGAAAGCACTTCAAGTTAGCATTGTTATTTATTTTTAAAAGTGTGATCTAGGCTAATTATAAATGGCTGTAATTTACATTACAGAAGGGCACTTTGAAAACCAAACCTAAATCTAAATATGTTGGGAACTGAAGCAGGCCTTTCATAGCTGCTGTATTAATAATACAGTGATGCCAGTCCAGGGCTTGAGTTCTGCAGGAATATGATTTATAAAAGCACCATCTCTGTGCATCCTATCTCCATGTGGAAAGAAGCACTGCAAATGAAAGTAGTTACACAGGCAATGGACAGTGGGAGGAGGGAGAGTTGGGAACAAGCAAAGCTGTGGAGAGAGACAGACAGCAGCCACGTGCTCCATCTAAAAGTGGAATAAAGGGACTGGCAGGAAAGTAAAAATAAAAATACACACACAACAAGTCCGGAAAAGGCAGTCTAAAAGCCCCGTAAAAAGTGCCTCTGCACTGGACGAAACCTCTCCCACTCTGCCGAACGGATTAGCGTTCATCCTGTAGTATGATGGCCAGTATTCTAATTATTAATGCTTCCTTCCCTGTATGTTAGTGCTCCCAGAAGTGTTTGTATTTCTGTGCTTCCTGAGAAACGTAATGGGATGTGTACAAACACTTCAGATATTTCAGAATATGGTGAGATGCTTTTCTAGAGGGTTAACCCCCATCCTCAGAAACATGCAGCCAACAGACATGTAAAAAATGTGAATGTGTGTTACCATGGAGAGACCTTGGACAAACAAACAAGCATGATTGAAATGCCTGCTGCCCCGGGGAGTTTAGTTGAAGGGCGGAGGACAAACAAAAAGTTCAACAAAAGTGGACAAATAGGAGTACTTGGGCCCTGGGATACTGATAAGATGATAAGAAAAGCACATGAAGAACAGCAGGAAATGGCATGTGACAACCAATAGAAATGAAGGACTAAAAGCCCTACACGACACAAGCCCTGCATACCTCAACCACCACCTCGTATTCCACCCACCCACCAGGGACCTCTGCTCCACCAATCTGGCCCTGTCCGTCATCCCATGTATCCGCAAGATCACGGCCAGTGGAAGATACTTCTTCTACCTCGCAGCAAAGACCTAGAACACCCTGCCTCTCCATCTAAGGCAATCACTGTCACTGCTCCAATTCAGGAAGGACCTCAGGACCTGGCTCTTCAGCTGAACCCCAGTGCCTGCGACAGATCAGCAGTCTGCCCTACACCCCTCCCCCATGAGACCCTTACGGGGGAGTAGTTGTGCTTTACAAGTCTCTTGATTGATTGATTGATTGATTGATTGATTGATTGAGTGAAGGACAAGTGAGTAGCCAGCACACGAACAAATGAAAAGTAAGGGTGGGATGTAAACTCCTTTTACGATGTATATTAAATATATTAGCTTTCACAAGCACAGCGCAAGCGCTGTGCTGGCGAAACCTAAAAAGATGTACTTGTAATGTGCACAATGTTCACATATAATGGAAAGAGAATCCTATGCAACCTAATCAGATTGACGAGGGCATCAGATAGATGCTGAAGGGGCGTGGCTTGCAGTCTGACGGCGGCAGACGCGTGAGTATGTAGCTCCACGCCGGCCTGTTGATTTATCCACTTTTCCCGGCGCCCTGTCACCAGGAGCGAAGCGTAATCCCTCCTGCTGCGGTGCGCAGCCCCAGAGAGTTGATCGGGGCCACTCACTGGTGGAATGAGAGCGCTGGACTGCTGCGATGGCTAACAGAAGTTTTGGCTCCTGTGAACAAGACGGCGCCGGATGCTGAACTACTGTGCCCAGGGCCGGCCGAGCAGTCGCGCGGCCCCGAAAGAGACGGCCAGCCAGCGATAGTAGCTGGTGCTGTCCGCAGGGGACCATACATCTGGGCACACACAAGAGGGCAGCACTCGTGTGACTGGCCGGAGCGGCTGGGCTTTCCCTGGCAGCTGGTCCGGAGGACTCGAGGACGGTGGACCCTTTCTGGGTGGCTGAGGGCCCTCCACTGCTGCCGATCGCAACCACACACCGGTGAGCTAGTCAGTGGGACACCGGCGGAGCGGAGCCGAGTGACGCAGCTCCATTGCCGGGCCTAGACGACGGTGGATTTTGGTATGCTTGGACTGGAACTCACTGCCACGTGGGAGGATCCTGGATTGGGTTCCTGCATGCAATTGGCTCCTGTGGGTGAGTGATCTCTGCGGGGGCCGGGGGGAGCCATACGCTGGTGCTGTGAGAAGCATCCCTCCCTCTCTCCTCCTGCAGACTGCTTGATAGCACCGGCTGCTTCAAGGGTGCGTGCGGACATTACTCTGGTTGGTGTGATCACGCAGAGGGCTTTACAGAAGCTGGGGAAGTGTGGACGGACTGGGCTCTTGGACCTTCGGCATTGCAGTGGGAGTGACTGCCTTGGAGCCCGCTGTGCACGACTATCCTGGGGACCTGGTGGCCTGTACGCCACGAACCACATGGCATGCCAGCGGACCTTTGAGAGCAACGAGGTGTAGAGTGACAAGCAGCCTGAATTGAGGGGGCCACCTTCGCCCCTCATTGCACAATGGACAAGCCAAGGGGGAAGCAGGTACTGGCCCCACCGGACCATGAAGGACTGGGACAGGAAGACTCGCCCGAGGGGCCCGCGGACTCAGGGGTACAACAGCAGCTGGCTCGCATCTTGCAGGGCATTACGGACACAAGAGAGGCCCTACATCAAGACATACCCACAGTGCCGGTGGGATTGGGGCTGCTGCGCGCTGAACACTCCAAGCTGGTGGATAGAGTAGAGCAGACCGAAACGACCCTGGCAGTACTGGAACGGCACAGAAATCCCTGGCTGAACAGGAGGGGGGCATCTATCATAGGTTATTGGCCTTGGAAAAACAGGCCAAAGACGCTGAGGGACCTAATCGAAGGAATAACATTTGCGTTTTAGGCCTGCCAGAAGGAGGGGAGGGGGCAAATATGGTCCAGTACCTGGAGGACTGGCTCTGCGACACGGTGGCACCGAAGCGGTTGATCCAGTTTTTCACCCTGGAGAGAGCCGATTAGGTCCCGGCCCGACCACCACAACCGGGCAGACCGCCGTGGCTGGTAGTGGCCAGGCTCCTCCACAATAAGGACAGAGAACTCCTCCTGCAGACAGCACAAAACTCTGGTCCCTACCAGGTGGATAATTGCAAGGTTTAAATTTTACCGGACTACACACTAGAAGTTCAACGACGCCGTGCTTCTTTCCTGGCCATTAAGAGAGCCCTGAGAGATGAGGGTCTTCAATATTCTCTGATGTTCCCGGCTTGGCTCCGTATTGTCCTTGATGGCACTACCAACTTCTGCGATGATCCGACGGAGGCATGGGACTGGCTTGAAACTTACAAAATGGGTTGACGGCCAGCTGGGGGTCCTGAGGCATGCACACTTCCCAGGCACGGCTGCCTCGGCGTCACCGCAGACCGCAGGGGCGCTCTACCACCCTGAAGACACCCAGCTCATCCCAGACATCTAAGGAGAGATCTGAGGCACTGCGGGCGGTGTCTGAACTACTCCGAGATCGAAGCAGTCATCAACAGTTGGCACAGAATCAGACAAGACTCCGGAGGGCACGGACACAGATGGCTCCCAAACGAGTAGTTTGCAGTTGCCACATGTCACGCCGGGCACGGCTGACGACATTGCCTGATGGGGGTTTTCCTTGTATCTTTTTATGCTTGCTTATCTAGTTTTCCTTTACAGGTGTCTATGGGAAGGTTCCAGTTTTGAGAATCTCTGGATTGCATAGAGTATATTGTGGATGTTTTATTGTTCGATGGCCACAGTGGGAGGGTTGTGTACATTGTATTAGGGAGGGGATGTGTCCCGGGGATGGGGGTGCTGTATTACATGTGGCTTGAGCGCGATAGCCTTCACATACTTTGCAGAAGGTTGTCACCGGATTGCGGCCACTTTTCCCCTTTGTTCCTCTGTAACCACTAGAGGGCAGTTAGTTTTCGAATAGTTTGGATGGGGCCTACTTTTAGTGCCTGTCCTGGGGTGGGGGCGTTGGGGTTGTTATTTTTATAGTGTGGGGATGTTTAGGGGGTATTGGCATAACTTGCTTGCACGTGCTGCTGATGGACGGAGGGAAGAGATGTCATGGGTTCCATGTCTGAGCTAAAGTGTATACTTTGGAATGTCAGGGGTATGCATACCATGATACGAAGGTATAAAATACATGCATACTTAGTGCGTAGGGGAATCCAACTGGCTTTCCTTCAGTAAACTTATATTGCACACAGCGAAGATGTAGCGTTGCAGTGCAGGTGAAGGGGGCAGGTTTTTTGTACAACTTCTTCTGCTTTTGCGAGGGGTGTGTTGATCTGGGTTCAGGCGGGAGTTCCTTTCCAACCCACACGCCAGCTAAAAGATCCCGATGGGCGATACATCTTGGTGACGGGCCGTGTGAATGGTAGGGATGTGGTGCTGGCCAGTGTATATACTCCAAATACGGGACAAGCGGCCTTTTTTACACAATTGTCAGGGAAATTTGCTCCATTTTTGACAGGGTCCGTCCTTATGGGTGGAGATTTTAATTCTGTCACAGATGTATCACTGGATAGATCTCACCGCCTCTCCCTGATGCGCCAGCCCACAATCTATCAAGGCTCCGGCGAGATTGGCAGCATAGCTGGGAGCTAGTGGACACATGGAGAGCGCACCACCCAAATGATCAGGACTACTCTTTCTTCTCCCCCCTGCATGCCCTCCATGTCCGATTAGATGGAATGCTTTGTTCCTCTGATGTATACGCAGAGGTTCAACACAGCGAGTACCTTACCAGAACGCTGTCAGACCATAACCCTTTGCTTTTGTGCATCAACCTCTTCCCCGGGTGCTCTAGAATCCCAACTTGGCACCTGAGTCCAGAGTCATTGGAAGATCAGGTATTTCGCGAGATGGTGGTGACTGGGATCCATAATTATTTTCAAGAAAACACTGTCACCGCCTCTTCTTTGGCTGTGGAATGTGATGCTTTTAAAAGTGTAATAAGAGGACAATGTATTGCGACTAGGATGTGAGTACGGAGAGTGCTGCTGCAGGACCTAGAGAGGGCAGATCAGAAGCTGAGAGAGGCGGAGAAGAAGATGCCTAACCACCCGACCGCCACCAGGAATTAGTGGAGGTGAGGGAGGAGGTTGCCGTACAAGTTGAAAGGCTGCACTGCTTTGATTATAACAGATATGTAGCATGTGCTCATGCGGAGCAGGATGAGTCTGGGGCGTTACTGGCATGGTTGGCCAACCCAGCGAGAAGGGGCACGGTCATATTGGAGCTCCACGGCACTGATGGAGAAATCCATTATACACAGCGGGGGATTAGTGACCAGTTCTTGGCTTACTATACAGACTTGTACCAGAGCAAAGTGGTGCCTAGTGGGGAGGTCATTCACGACTTTCTGGAGAAGGTAGATCTCCCGGCATTAGATAGGGAACGGGCTGCGCTGTTGGGGCAGGACATCACTATAGGGGAAGTTCGCGGAGCAATCAAACATATGGCCCAAGGAAAGACACCTGGGGTGGATCGCCTACCTGTGGAGTTTTATAGTACATATGTTGATCTTCGGGCTCCTCGACTAGTAACATTATATAACACCGCACGAAAGGAACGCCTTTTACCAGCCACTACTCGTGAAACAGTAATAATACCACTATCGAAACCGGGAAAACTTCCCCATGACAAGACAGCCTATCGCCTGTTGTCAATGCTGACTACAGACTATAAGATTTTAAGTCGGATATTGGCGAACCGTCTGCTTCACATATGGTGCAATTGGTACATATGGCTCAAGCTGGGTTTATACTGTCCCGTAATACAGCTCAGAATGTGCGGAGCCTCCTTAATATTTTGGATGCTGATACATATCCCAAGCCATCCGCTGCTGTGTTGGCAAGAGATATTGAGAAGGCTTTTGACAGCTTGGAATGGCCATATTTGTTTCAAGTTATGCAGCACTTTGGCCTGGGGGATGATTTTGTGGACTGGACAGCTCTTCTGTATCACCAGTCTACAGCGCGGGTTAAAAGGGGCGGGATAATATTGGATGCCTGTGCTGTGAGCCGAGGAACGAGACAGGGCTGCCCCCTATCCACTCTGCTTTTCGCCCTGGCTATGGAGCCGCTGGCGGCCCAGGCCAGGACGGGCTTACATTATCAGGGACTTCGAGTGTGCCAACCAGTCCACCACATCGTACTTTATGCTGATGACCTCCTTCTGTTTTTGGCGAATATGGAAGACGCTCTTCGGGGTGCTAAGACTCTGCTGGCTGATCTTGGCGCTATTGCTGGTCTTAAAGTAAACTGGGCAAAGACTTGTTTGTTTCCTGCAACGCCAATGACCAAAGGTCCACTGACAACGCAGGGAATACAATGGGAGTATCGATGCCTGATGTACCTTGGTACCCGTATTTATTATACTCAACCCAACTTATTAGAGGGTAACGTGGGCAGGGCCTATAGGGGACTCAAGGGCTGTATCGAGTTTTGGGGCACACTTCCTCTCTCGGTAGCCATGCGGGTGGCCCTTCTTAAGATGGTTGCAAAAACAACAGTTGATGGACAGAATGTAGAACAATGTCATACATTCACCCCAGTACAGAGATCTGTGCCTAAATCAATCGTTTTTTTGCTCACCATGCCATTCCAGTTTGAACCCAGCCATATGCAAATCAGTCTTGACCCTGTGCCTTTGCATATGGCCATGTCTGAACTGGGGTGGTGGAGTGACCTAAAGAATGATGGTGGATTAAACCCAGATCAGTTGACTGGGGGTGAGTGTTTGATTTGCTCAAACGCTCCGTCCATCATCCCCTTTGATATCCCTTCTTAAGATGATAGCACTCCCCCGGCTATCTTAAGATGATAGCACTCCCCCGGCTATTGTATTATTTCAGAACGCTGCCTATTTGGATCCCTGCCTCTGTTTTTAAGCAGCTCCGATCAATAATGGTCGGGTTTCTCTGGACCCCGGGAAGGCGGAGGGTGGCACTTGACACAATGATGAGACAAAGGTCGGAGGGCGGTTTGGGAGTCCCAGACTATGAAACGTACTATTTAGCGGCGCAATTGCAAGGGCTTACTCAGACGATTGCACAGACATTTCGGGCTCCACCTGATATGGATGGGAATCAAGCTACTAGACTGTCACTGTCACGATTGATATTACAGTTGCACATTGGAAGGAGGTGCTGAGAGAACCTCCAACCTTGATGGCTTGTCAATACGTAGTTATGGCAGCAGGCACCATTAAGGTGATTACGTCTCTGTAACATTGAATGACAAACGAGAGACTCACCCCTCTGTGTCCACTTCGACAAAAATGGGAGGCAGACTTGGGAGCGGAAATCCCTGAGAAAGTATGGGCGGATCTACTAGAGCGAGCATGGAAAAGCACGAGGAACGCCCGCTTCCAATTGGTACATGTTTATATACTCCACAGGGCTTATCTTACACCAGCTAAAATTAACCAGCAGTTTAAAGTGACTTCGGCAATGTGCCCGCGCTGCAGTACAGTGGGAGCAGATTTCTTACACATGATGTGGGGGTGTCCTCAGGTGGGAACGTATTGGGAGGAGGTGGTAACATTACTGCAGGATGTTACAACTAGAGACATAGAAACCGCCATAGACCTCTGCTTGCTACACTGGTTTCCTCACTCTTCCAAGAACAAGGTAACGAGCAAATTCATAGATTTAGCGCTATTACTGGCCAAGAGGGAAATCACCGCCCATTGGAAGGCCAAGAAGGGTCCTAGCTATCGAAGATGGCAACCCGAATTTCTTAAGTGGACGGAATGCAAAGGTACTACGAGACTGCAGCTGGCGACCCGCACCAGCAGTGAAAAGGCAATGGAGGTGGCGAGGGCCTGTGAGGCATTGGTGGTATTATTAAAAATGCCGGCCACGAACTCTGATCTGGGTTCAGACGCACCAGCATTAGATGTGTCACCTTGAGGATGTGCCCTATCCTGGAGAGGTGGACACTCTGGTATCTTATTTGGGGGTTACCTCTGGCAGACGAGAACTGTGGCATTGCTTGATGTTCTATTTTTGATTAATACCAATGCAGCTGACTCATGTACTCTTGAATAAATGTATATAGTTGTTACGCCAATAGGGTGGGGGTGGGATACAGGGGAAGGGTGGGAGTTTGTATTTAGGCAATCCCAGGTTCATGACTAGAGGGCATTTATATCTTCCTTTTGACCTTTTGACAAGAGAGATTATTGTGATAAAATATACATGATGGGCGGCAGGGACATATAGATAGCCGTTACAGGGGACTGCGAGTTCTAGCGATACGAACATTTCCCTGCCATTAGTAATTGTCCTTGTTCATACTATTCCTTATTGCATGCTAATCTGATTGCATAATTATTTGCATATTGAATTTATGTGTTGTTTGTATTAAACCAATAAAAATATATTTTAAAAAATCAGATAGATGCTGAAGATACAGGAGGAAATGAGAGGGTCCTCTGTCAGATGCTGCAGACCAATATGCCAATGAGACAATAGAGCACTCTTTGTATTTTTACTTTTGCATGTTCATTCCTCAAATAAGATGTAAACTGGACTAGTGCTAGATCCATGAATTAATTTTGGAATCAAACTGGAGTATGTCCCTTCATCGAATGCCACCGAGAAATCCAACAAAAGTAGTAAAAAGAAGCTGTCCTTCATGGGCTGGTTCAATTTCAATGTCAACAACAATCAGCATAGGTAACTCTATCCAGCCCTGATTTCCAAAGTCAGCCAGGTGTCCTTCTAATGAACCATATCAATTCAGGTTATGTTGGAGTTGGCTGTTCCCTGCTTTTTCAGACCAAAATTACAATTGTTACCACAGCAGCTGGGTGGAAACACTCATGCTCAGTCCAGGCTTTTTCAAACAACAAATGCCGACTGATCTCAGTGAAGATGCCAAGACTTAGTCTGGCCACAAGGACCTGGCCAGAAAATGGAAGAAGCTGTTTGTCTCTAGGTTCCTGTTCCACCACTTCACTCTGACCCAGTACCAGGATGAAATCCCATTGCTGCTGAAAATAGATACCTTCATAGGAGGCCTCTCATCTTTTTGGATCATCATTTATGAAGATGCTGATCTGGCTGATGGTGTGGAGAAATCGTAGAGGTACGTGCCAAGCGAGCCTACTTTACCACCAATTTAGCTGTCTGGGCCAACATCATTGCTACATACATGTTGCAGTCCTTACTTTGTGACTTTCATGCCTTGACAAAAGAGATGCATCTTGGCACTGATTTTGCCTTAGGCATTTTCTTGATGAAGTTACACGTCAGGTTCTCATCAGATATTTTTGTTGTCTTTGTACTGTAACAGCAGCTTTTGACTCTTTTGTGGCAGCGCAGCGACACCTAGAAGACAGACAACTCCCAGAAGGCCCTCTTGAGTTGTTCCTTTCACTGGGAGAAGTTTTTGGCCACTTAAGAAGTCCACTAAGGCCTGCTGTTGATGACTATAGAGGGCAGGGATTAATTTTCAGCAGGACCCCCACCCCTGATCTTCAATTATTTGTCCCAGACCTTTTGAGGCCAATGGAATTGCCATGGAACTGGTTCCAGCGTTCCAGCACAACTCCACTTTATTTCCACGGCCCAAACTCAAAACATGAATTTGCCATCCTGTTGGGGGAGGGGTCAGATGACAGATGTTTCTGCCTCCTGGTGAGTTCTAGTCTCATGCACGTGGACACTTGGAATAGTGGACTTTGGATACTAGTTCCAGGTGCTTTTGGATGACTTATTTTATCCTACACCAGTGCCATTGTTCAGTCTTACTTACAAAGGCCTAATTCTTCGGATTCTGGACTAGCTTTTCAAGTCAGTAGTGGCACCAGTTTCAGAGACAGAGAGAGACACCTTGGCTACTTCTCAATCCAATGGTGGTGCTAAAGCCTTCCAGAAACGTGTCTCCAATCCTGGACCTGAAAAAGATGAACCTCTTACCTACACAATCCACTTCAGTGTTCTGGTACAGCAATATCTTTTCTGTGTTCTTCCATTTGGTCTACCTTCCGCTCCCATTTCCTTGCCAACATTCTTATTCCTTTTGGCGGTGTCCTGCATTCCAAGGGCATTCAGGACTTAGTTGGACGATTGACTAGACTGTGCCTCTTCTTTCTTAAAGGGGGTCAAGAACTTGTATTAGGTTGGCAAGATGCTCCTCTCAACCATCAAAGTGCAAATTGGTGCCTTCCCAGGCTGTGCAGTTATAAACAGACAAATATTCATAGGTTAGCCTTCCATGGAAACTGAAGTTGGTAATTCACCTTGCAACCTTGTTGGAGCAGACCAACGCATTTATTCGGAGTTAGAGCTGTGTGAAAGGTGATACGGACGCCTGTCTCAATATGGTTCTGTAGGTGCATCTTCAATGAAGCCCCTGTTCCACTCCCTTCTGTCCCATTGTAGCCTTTGTTCAGAGCACTATTTAAGTATCATTCCTGCCACAACTCCATCTGTCAAGTGGTGACGGCCTCCAGCTCATCTGGATAGGGAAATCTCTCTGGCTCTCTGTTCTCCTCTGATTATTACAGTAGATGCCAATGCAGGGTTTGGAAGTCAACCATGAGAGAGCACTCGGTTCACAGTCTCCCGGAAAATCAGCAAGCCAATCCACCTAGAGTGAACAAGTAGCCCACTTCCAGTCTCTCCTGTTATTTGGGGTCATTCAATTCTGGTCCTGATCGACAATATGGTGTCAAGTGCATATGTTAGACATCAGAGGGATGAGGGGCAGGGCATAAGCAGGTGGTCTTGGCAGGAGTGTGAGGATCTGGTTAGGACTCAATCACCTTTCCCTGGTGGCAGTTTGTCTTCAGGAGAATAGAGGATGGTTGGTGTTAGAAATTGGGTTTCTGGTTGTCAGAGTATGCACCCTGTACAAGCAGAAACCACCACTTTAGTCATGGTAAGTTAGATGAAAACTAGAAGATAGCCTATGCTTACCCTCTAGTAGCTTGGCTCAGACTTATCTGAAGAGGCAATGTGTAAAGTATTTGTGCAACACATAGAGTAACTCAATGAAAAACATCACAAAAATACTCCAGGCAGGGTTAGAAAAATAGATCATCTGTTTATGAATAAAACAAGACCAAAGGGCAGATGTATCATCTTTGCAGTTTGCGAGTCCTTAATAGCGAATTTTTGTAATTCGCTATTAAGGACTCGCAAACTGCAATGTATGTAGGATTAGCAATAATAATTGTGATTCCTACGTATTCCTTAATTGCGAATCGCAAATAGCGATTAGCAATTATGGAATACCTTCCCATTCATTCCTATGGGCCCATAGGAATGAATGAGAAGACATTCGCAATTTGCGAGCACCCAATAGGTACTCGCAAATTGTGAATGCAATTTCAAGGGCGCAAGGATGCCAGAAGGACACCCTGTTGCATCCCTGAAATATGCATGTGTGCACATGTGGCACATATACATGCCCTAAGGGCATGTATGTGCGCCACATGGCACTTTGAAAAATGCAAAAAAGGTCATTTTTCTAAGAAATCTCAAATTACCACCAACTTGAAGTTGGTGGTAATCTGCAATTTCTTAATGCAAAATCGTACAACTTGGGTGCTTCCAGAATTGCATTTAAGGAATCTCAATTTGTGATTCCTTAAATGCAGTCGCAAAATAGGGAATCACAAATTTTGCGATTCCCTATTTTGCAAGGGCCTTTTGGGATGATACATCCCAAAAGGCTTTTTCCCATTCGCAAACGGGCTGATTCTCAGAATCGGCCCGTTTGCGAACAGGAAAAAGGCTTCATACATCTTGCCCCAAAACACCAAAAACCCAATAAATAGATCTGGAGTTGTATTTTTTTAAAGGTTAAATCAAAAAGTAGTGCTTAGAAACAAATAGTGTTTCAGGGTTACTTGAGGTCTCCTGGACCGGGGTGAATCCAAAGTTCAGGCCGACCATGATAGAAGGCAGTCTGACTATAGGACTCATGCAGGTCCCACTGAAAATGTGAAAAAGTTCCTTGAATGAGCAAGTGTCGGCGTCGAAGACTCAATGTGTCAGTTCCGATCGGCTCAAGCGAGGAAGGCTTCATCGACGAACCTCTTTACGATGTTGTTGAATATCACTCTCCATCGTCGCTGAGCCACACAGTTTCTCGAAGCAATGTTGTCGATCAGCTCCTGCATTGAAGGGCAATGAGCCGGTTCCTATCGGTGCACAGTCATCACTGTGTCAATTTTGAGGGTTCTTTACAGCAGAAGTCCCCTTTCAAGGGTCCAGGACTGGATTGACACTCCTTGGCAGAGCAGGACTCACAGATGGCAGAGTACAGGTGCTGTTGCTGGGTTAAAGGAAGCCTTTGGTGGCCTTGAGACTTCAGAACAGGGGGCAAACCAGCAAGCCCTTGAAGTACTCTGAGCTCAAGTGAGATGGGTCCAGTCCTTGTCCTCAGCAGGGCAGAGATCAGCAGGAGGCAGTGCAGCACAGCAAATCAGGAAAGCAGCTCTTTCCAGAGCAGCATTAAAGCAGAGTGGCAATCCTTTCACCACAGCAATCTTTACTCCAGGCAGAGTTCTTCACAGGTCCAGTAGTGTACTGTATTGGTAGGGTCAAAGCCTCAGTACTTTGACCCAGTTATGCCTTTGAAGTGGGGGTGACTTCAAAGCAGGCCCTTGAAGTCCCCTTTCTTCCCAGTCCCGGCTCCAGACTATCAGTAGGGGGTAATTAGACCTTTGTGTGGGAAACTGGAGACTAATTATTGAGGTGTAAGTGTTAGCTCCCCCCTCTCTTCCTGCACTGCAAGAGCTATCAGAATGCAAAGATTAGTTCTCTTTCAATCCCACCCTCCCTGTGTTTGTGACTGTCTAGAGGGAATGCACAAAGTGCAGCAGTCACCTAACCCAGGCATGTACATGAGACAGGATGCAAGGAACACACAGCAGTGAAATGGGCTTTTTCTGAAAGGGTCATTTCTGTAAAATAGTAATGTTAAATCCAGTTTTATCATTAAAGAGGTTTTATCATTAACATTGCAAAGATATGAAACATGATGCAGCTACTCTTTTCTAATCAGGAATTACAGCTTAAAAGTATATTAAGGAATTTCAGAATGCTGGCCTATTAGAGGAGTAGGCCTCACAATAGGGAAAAATGAATGTAGCTGTTTGTCACTACCAGGACATGTAAAACATAAACGTGTGTTATACCTTTTACTTATGTAGCACCCTGCTCTTATGGCTACCTAGGGCCTAGGAAAGGTGTGACGTATGTGTAATAAAAGATGGATTCTAGGATTGGCATGTGGTTTTAAATGCCATGTTGAAGTGACGTAAAGTGCACACAGAGGCAGTACAATGGCAGGCCTGAGATAGGTTTGAAAGTATATTGGTGTGGGAGGCACAATCAGTGCTGCAGGCCCACTAGTATCATTTAATTTATAGGTCCTGGGTATATGGTATACCACTGTACAAGGGACTTACAAGTAAACCAAATCAGCCAATCATGTATACACCAGTGTCACAATGTTTAGAGGAGAAGTACATCCACTGGTCAGCAGTGGTAAAGTGCTCAGAGTCCTAAGGCTAATAAAAAGATACAGCAAAAAGAAGAGGTAAGCAGACAAAAATGTTTGGGGGAAGACCACCTTAAGGATGACGGGTCTAAAAGGTAGTTAATCCCTTGAGCCATGTCTTTCCCTATCTGTGTTTATTTTTTTATTCCCTCTCCTGTCTGTTCCAGACCATTTCAGAGTGATTTGGACATCCCTGGCTGGACAAACCTTGCTACTCAACTTACCAACTTTGGCTCTCTGATTCAATCCCCATGAGCTTGAGGAATCAAACTATTATCTCTGCCAAGGCCCCAGGTTCTCCAGAACTCCTTACTACCAGTCCCTTTGCTCTCTGTTTGTTTCCCAAATGATCCTCTCCTCTGAAAGCCCGTTTTCTGTGAGGGGCATCGCTTCTATGCCTCCATCTATAGATCTGGAGCTTGAGAAGATAGGACTTCCGGCATTGTTGCATTGGTCTTTAGTTTTCAAAACTTCATACACCCTGGCACCCTTATATTTTGTGCCCACCGCTGATGCAGTGTTGATGTTTTATGCTCTGTTAGTCTTATTCAAGCAACCACCTGAAAACACCTGCTACAATTCTTGATTACCTCAGAGATGATTTCTGTAGTGGGCTGGCCCCACGTGTTCAGGTGACATAGTAAACGTAGCCGAGTAGAGTTTCATGTAGTTTATTAGGTCCTTAGGAATTATTTACAGCAAGCCCCACCCGAAATGTGAAAATGTATCCAAAATACATTAATGGGGAAAACACCCCATAACCTAAATGGCGGAAGGATTAACAACAAAAATGTAGAGAGACAAATGACACTAAACACTAAAATATGCACTGTAAGTTTAACATTACAAAAATGACACTGGTGTGCCTGTCACTGCGATGATGAGGGACAGGCGTTCCAAGGACGCAAACAGTACTGAGTAGAGACAAAACAGCTCCAGGAGACTTGCAACTAGAAAGTACTTGAGAGCAGATACAACCCCCACTGAAGACAGAAGGACATCGGGTCTTGTTATGTACCCAACCTACCACACGATCTGACAGCAAAGTTTGGTGTCCAGGGTCTGAAGAGAACTCCAATTCACCACTAAATGTTGTGACAGTGAGCTGTTGCGGTTGCTTGTAAAGCGTTGGAGCAGATCCATGAGGGGGGAATAACGGTCAAGACGCCGCAATGTTCGTGGGCCCCTTCAATATGACTCAGCTTTATTGTCAACAATATGAAACTGCATAGAATGACAGGAGACATCAACCAAAAGATGATGGCATGTACAGGAGATGCAGGCCGCGTGGCTCCAGGCACATTCCTGCTGCAAGGCGTACAAAGGCAGCATTGAAGACTGATCAGAAATGAAGACGTCATGAAAGGCTCTACAACTGATCGGCGCAACACTATGGACAAGGTATGGTGTTCAAGCTGTATTTGAATTTTAAAATGCAGCGCAACTGTCTTCTTTTACAGGCCTCACAGTAGGGAAAACAAACTCATTGCATCAAATTTAAAACTGTATATTTCTCACCAAGACGGCCTCCACTTGCAGCAGGCAGGGAAACGAAGCAATAAAAGTATAATCCAACCGTATAACTTTAAAAACACCAAATGTAGAAAGTAAACAGGTACAAGTAGAGTTTACACTGGTGTTGCGCTGGCACGGAGGAACGCCGAGTAGTCTCACATCAAAGCCCACACAAAGGAGTGTCTCAAACTTGAATACAGTCAAAGATGACGAACTTGCAGAAAAACAGTCTTACTAGAGTCACTAGAGGCAGAAACTTAGGCAGCCACTGATTGCCTCACTCCCAGATGCACAGTAGACGTTTCTTGTAGCGTTAGATCTTCTGCAAGATGTAAGCAGCCTAGATTATGTATTTCCAGGTGTTGAAAGAACATAGATCAGGGCACAGCACGCCTGGGCTGGGGCTGTCCGGTTTAGTGGACAGTGGTGGGGTTGCGAGGCTTGCTTGACCAGATTCTTTATCTTGAGTTTCTTGTTACTTGTTTCAAATTCCTTACTTCTTAGACCCATCAACTTTAGCTTAACTCCTCTTGGTTGGCACGTTGAGCGAGGATAAATCCCATCCTCATCGCCAAAATGTAGTGGGCTGGCCCCACGTGCTCAGGTGACATAGTAGATGTAGCCTAGTTGAGTTTCATGTAGTTTATTAGGTCCTTAGGAAGTATTTACAGCAAGCCCCACCAGGAGCAGCCTGCTAGCTGCTCAGCCCATCTTCCAACTGACAACACTCACACCAGACACCCAAGCAATCTACATATGTCAATCACACTAACATTCTACACGGAACACTCACACTGGCTGAGCAGCTAGTTATAAGGTGAAAGGGAACATAAAGACATAACCTGAGGATACTACATTTTCCTACTGGGCTTAGCTGATTCCAATTCACACACCCAACAAGTTGTCTTTTGTAGAGTCCGAGGCTCCGGGCTCCAGTATGTGGAATCATTGGTTTTCCAGCTCATAAGGAATATTTTTTACTGATCTCCTGTTGTTCACTCACTGGAGCCCTCTTGGAACTTTCCTATGGTCTTGCTAGGTCTACAGGCATCTCCCTTTCAAAGGTGTTTCCTTGAGGGGCTTTTGGAATACTATCAACTGGGCTTCTTCTTACAGATCTTTGTGTCTCACTACAGCCTGGAGGGGGTGAAAGCCTTTCAGCTGCATTTGGTTGCAATATGCTGATTTGTTCACCGCTAAATGTGTTATTTTGGATTGCTAGAAATAAATGTCCATGCGATGTTTCACTTGTACTGCTGCCATGTCCGATCAATATATTGTACTTGACTTGGATGTATCCTCTGGATGTGAGCACTAGGATGAAATAGATAGATGAGAATGTACTGCTGTGATGGCTTACTGTAAACTTCATTGCTCTGAGTTCAGGTCATCCTCATTCCAATTCTGTCTTCACATCTGCTCTCCCCAGAGGGTGTGACCTTCTCATGGGTGGGTGCTCCGGTATTTATAATGGAAGCAGTCAAACTTTAAAGCTCCAAGCCGAAGGTGAAGACTCTGCTAGAGATATACCACAAGTAGCTAAGCGAAGTGTTTTATTTAATGAAAGATAGGTGTGAGCTGTTGGGTGACAATACAACCGCGTAAAACAAGGACTGCAATATGGAAGATTTGGATTAATGAAGATTCACAGTACACCACTCAAATTACCCTGGAACGTGGTGTTTCTATGATTTTGAAATATTGTTGATAGCTGGATTTTTAGCACAGTCATGATTCAAGGGGCAACATTCCGAGAATTGGTGGTGTTTTGTTTCTAATGTAAAGTCACTTAACCCCTTGCATGCCCTTGACGGAACCACTCCGTCATGAGCCACGGGCGCCGTGTGCTCATGACGGAGTGGTTCCGTCATGCTGCGGCCGTTGGCGGCTGCTCCTCCCACGCGGCGCTAATTCCCCGCCTGTGCGGGCGATTAGCGCAGTGGGTGGAGTCATGACGGAACCACGCCGTCATGAGCACAGCTCACCCGTGACTCATGACGGCGTTGTTCCGTCATGAGCATAGCAGCGCCGCAAACCCCCCAAACCCCCTCAGCGCTGCGGCGGAATTCGCACCGCAGCGAAGGGGTTAAAGAGGCATGTCCACAAATCATGTTATAAATCAGCCTCTCCTGTCTCCTGACTGGCCCTCGAGCTTTTAAGATCTTTTTATTCGTCTCGAAGGTGATGCAGATACCTTTCAAGTTTGCTTCCATCTGCTTGTCATCTCTTCCGTAATGGTGGGAAAATAGAGCAGATTGCTGCCGAATTTAGGTGCATGTTAACAAGGCGGCGATATGAAATTATCGCCCCTTTTACGTTCGTTTTCGGGTGAAAAGCAGCAATAATTTCATCGCCTTATCAGCAAAGACACGCTATCGCGTGTTTTGCTGACTTAGCGCCCATTTCCAGCACGCCTAACTTTGCATCGCTAATGAGATGCAAAGTAGGCGTGGCTGTTAAACCAACCAGGGAAAATATCACGAAGGCAGCTTCGCGATATTAACAAGGAAGGGTAGCGATTTTTTAAATCGCGTTAAGTATGCCTTAACGCAGGAATTTAACGTCTGACTAAGGCATACTTAACATGGGGGGTGGATTCTGTGGCTAAGACCACAGGCCCTATCATCTAGGATATCACCGTTTTCCACCATCGCCGTTTTCCACCATGGAAAACGGCGAGATCCACACTATCTCTGGAATTTTTATCGCCTCGGCGATGCGCGTTGTTGATAACGCGCTAACCAGGCGATAAATTCCAGAGATAGCCGGTGATAAATATGCAAGCGCTAAGCGCGCTTTGTGATATTGATCACCGGCCCTTGTTAATATGCCCCTTAAATTGTCATTCATTCTACGGTGGAACAATTATTTATTTATGTGTTTTCCTGTTTGTTTATTCATTCATTTATTCATTTTTAGAAAAGGTTCCCAAAAATGTGGTCGTGTGGGAGTGTGACTTCTTACAAAGTGGATCTTAAATCTGAAGCAGCCCTTTCATAAGGGCTGTAGGGAAATCAGAGCTTTTTATGGGGAATGTATCTTTTGCCTGTTTTATTTTGTACTTGCTTTTATTGCTCGTTTGTGGTCTGTGGTGCTGTGTGGTCTGAAAATAATTAACTACTTCTTTTTGCATTGTCATTGTATAAGTGAACCTACTTTTCAAAATGTTTCTGTTTTATGAGCCTGCTCGGTGATTAATTATGAAAGACAGAATAAATTGCAAAAAAACCCATTCCAAAATAACAGGAAAGGAATGATTTATACATAAGAATGAGCAACCATATAAATTATATATGGTCCTAGTTAATCATCTTCTGTATAATATTTTCGTCCAAGATATCTTTCCATTTAAGTAGATAGGAATCTTTCAGATCGGATATCAACCATAAACATATATTATGTTTTATCACTGCAGACTTTGCCTTTCTTTCAACTGATGATGAAATTAAAGCTTCAAAAAATATAGGAAACAAACATAAAGCTGGTTTATGAGAAAGTAGTATTTCCAGACGTCAGAGATGCACTGCACTATAGTTTATTTTGCCTGCCAAGGTGGCAATATATTTCGACGTGGTTGGCATGATCTATTAATCACCGAAAGACCATGGTTTATTGCTGCTAAATTCACTGTTCGCCATAAACAATGTTTACTTACTAATACATGATGTCTTGTTCTAGAAGTACTTTTTTCTACTCTATACATTATTTCATTTTCTAGGAGGATGCTCTTGACCTAAAATATGAAATCTGGGCATATAAAATGATAGCATTCCGATGCTATTTCTGGCCTGATACATTTGAGGTGAAGTAACTGAAGCCAGTGGTACATGTCTACTGTGAAGATAAAGGATGCGCGATGAGAATAATGTAATGTGCCAGCAGGAAGCTTGTGATTTCCTTAACAAGAAATGCGGTTCTTTGTGTTAATGAAAGCATAAGGAGTTCACATTCCGCGACATGAAAACTGTTGTGTATGAGTGGAATATTATCATTTTTAAAACAGGCAGCGCCATGATTACAATTTTAATAAAATAAAAATTGCCCTGCCTTCCAAAAGGTTTAATATAAAAGTAATGCAAGGATAAAAAGAAAATACATGCCTGTGTTTTATTCTTTGATTTTTTTTTTTTATGATTTGCTTACTAACTCACACATTATTTAAAAGCATTCCGTTCACATCAGCAGATTTCAGAGTAAATAATAAAGAAAGTGAAGGACAGTGACAGAAAGGCCATCCCTTCCTCTCTAGAGCAATTTTGAAATTGAAATCTGTTAATATTGGTGGTGAAATAACGCATAGAAAAACCTCGTTTGGAAACCTAAAAATACATAAATACAGTGGCTCCAGTTTCTTCAAAATGCAGAACTGGATTAAAGGGAGTTTTTCTCAGTCTTGTCAACTTTATTGTGTGCCGCTATCCAATGTCAGTTAAAATAAAGTAAGTTTAAATTACAATGTATTTGAAACCAATTGAATTTGCAACAATTTGTATAGATGTAGTCTACAAATTATGTACTTTTACGAACTTCCTAGGAATGGTTTTATGATCTATTGATGATAACTGCTGGACATTAGGAAGCCCTGATACTAAATATTGTGGCTCTTTATTTACAAGAAAGTAACGCAGCGCGGTGCTGCAAGCCATATGGCTGCATCGTGCTGCATTATTTTCAGAGCACAGGGATGTGTCATATTTACAACAATATGATGGATCCCTGTGCTCTCCCCTGCACCGGTGCACAATTCGCTGCCATGCACCAACTCATGCACCCTTGCACCAGGTGAAGGAAGGGACACCTTCCTGCACAAAAACAATCAAGAGAGGTGTTTTCCTCTTTCTATGCATGCTGCAGAACCGCATTGAAAGAGGAAGAAATGCGGAGAAATAAAAGTATTTCTCCTCGTTGCGCCACCGTACGCCTCTGCTAGGGAGTTGTAGGATTCAGACGCATTCTCGGGTTTACAAAATCTTGTAAATCTGGAGATGCGGCAGAATCCATGGGTGCTGCGTGGGAACACCCACAGCAGTACCCATGGAATGGCTCTTTCACGCAAAGTGCTGCGTGAAAAGGGGACGTATTTAAAAGGACACAAAAAAGCCACACTTTACGTGTCCTTGTAAATATGGAGAAACCAAATTGCACCGCCGGTGCATGACAAAAAGTGACGCACTGGCAGCGCAAGGGGTTTGTAAAAATGCCCCTGTATTTTTCCCAAGTACATTCAACCTTAACATGGATGTACTCTTCTGAAACAAACAATGTCCATTAACTCGGCCATGTGCCAAGTCAGTAAGAAGTGACGTGAATATATTCCTGAGCCTGCTCTCACAGCACCTTGAGGAGTGACAGCTTCAAGGTCTCTGTTTACCAGAGTTTTCTGGAAGTAAGGGCGTGCGAGGTGCTGCAGTACCCTAAAAGGGTATGGGGAGAATGAGCAATAAAGATGCTTTTACATATTGAGTTTCTCATGTTTGATTTTTCTGTGTGTTGGAAGACAGACGTCAAACTTCAGGCAAAGGCTTCTGAGACATTGTTGCATATTCTTTTCACATGGAGATCTGTGTTTACATTTCTTTGCTCTAACTGTAAAGTGAGGGAAAGTTCTTACGTGAGCAAAGCAACAATCTTGCTGGGGTACAGGGAGCGTGAAAGGAGAAACTGTTGGATGGAAAATGTTTTCTAGTAGACAAACAAATTGTAAAAAGAGGCATGTTGTGTGTATTTGTTATTTTGAAATGTGATGGAAATAAAGAATTTCATAAAATCAAAACAGATCAAGACGCTATATTTGTGTGATGCACGAATCTCAAATACGCGGTGAAACCTATTTTCCACACTTTATTGTTTGTGCACCCTATATTTTCTGCACTAAACTTCATGTGTGACACTGAGTTAATGGTTATTTTAAGAGGCCATTTCAGTTGGGATTGTGACCTTTGTAAATGGCAGTACTCTATCACACCACTGGTTAGTCATATATTCAGGACGTGTGCCCTAAAATGCACTTCTGGCCACATACTGCTCCCCTACCACTCTCCTGCGGAATGGCATGGATGATTAGCTACACTTGGTCTTTGTGTAATACAGATTTTCCACTATCTCTATGAATTCAGTGATGTAACATTGATGGTAGAACCCCACTCTGAAAATTGTTATAGCACCATTGTTGTAGGCAAGGACAGCTCTGTTCTAGCCACTTGAAGAGTGCAATGGGCAGTGCATTTTCCCATCCTGCCCAGACAGCTCCAAAATTGGGAGAGACAAATGTCAGGATGTTCACAGATTGATGTAGTTGTGGGAATTGGAACAGGGCTCTGTTGATCATCTAGTCTGTCCGCGCTCTACTGTGCCTTTTCTTCTGTGTGCCAATCTGTGCACAATGAATCAGGAGAAGTGACACCTTCTCTCAAGGACATGTCCTACACCAAATCCACACTACATGCAACGGGCATCAGGCATTTGCCCAGGAGGCTGGAAGGGTGGGGGCTGGTTTTGGAGTGGTGGAGGGTAGTTTTGTTACTGGGAGTCGGCTTTACAGCAATGCTGCAATAGCATCCCTCAGTAACAAAAGCGGCAGTGCTGGGGGCCTGTTTTGTTAGGCAGCAGTGCTTCAATCCTGGCCTCTCCCACTGGTCCAACAAAAGTGCCAGGGCTGCTTTGGATCCCCAGTCCAGGTCTATCCAACACTGTTCTTGCACAGGCTGCTGGGTTGAACTGCCCTCCTCCTATGCTCTCCAGACATGATACACTGTATTACCAGTGCTACATTTTGGCAGTGGTAGGACTTGTGGGGGCTCATAGGCCTACTCTAGCTCTGATTGCTCACAACCCAAGTATTTCAATAAGGCAGTACTTTATGCTCTGTTCAGCTAGTCCTATCCCTGATAGTGAGTGTTATCAACCCTGGCTTACTGGACTGGAAACGTTGCGACCCAGAGGAGACCTGCCAAATAGTCAGTGGAGCCAGGACATGGGCCTCAGAGCAAAGCATAGGGTGTCTATAGCCACTCTGCTTCAGTATGGACTCACGCTTCATTGCAAACAGGAGGATTGGAGGAGTCCTCAGGTTCTGACATGCAGATAGTAAACAGGGGCTATGAATCTGTAGTAAAGCTTTAAGACTCAGAGGCACTTGTTGACGGTTCTGAGGAAGGAGGCACAAGAGCATACAGTTTTGAAAACTGATGCCCTTCATTGGATCCCAGTGACATTGCTAACTGACCTCCTGCAATGCGTACTCCTTATAAATACTACTGAGCAATCACTTTTTTTTTTCTTTGCTGTTGCCGGATCATGCCTGTGCTGTTCACTCTGAGCATTGCATTGGGTTGTTTTGAAATGCTCCCCCCTCCATTTAATTTTCCTGATGTTTGCAACCTAGCTGCTTAAGGGTTTGTTTTGTGTCCCTCTTACCTACTGTGCTCACTGAGACTGTGTCCCTCTTACCTACTGTGCTCACTGAGATATGTAAAATACCCTCAATGGCACTACAGCGTAACACTGAAATTTATAGCCTTTAGTTCCCTATTTGCCCTATTTCTTGCACTTGTCTCTTTCCCCTATCTGCACTTTAGTATTGCTACAACTTGTTTCAACCACAGCTTGAAGATTATTTGTGTGAGCACTCTGCATGCATCTGCTGCTATTGCCTTTTGTATTCTTGGCCTAGTAGTCACATCTATTCTCACATCCTCCCATGTGGTGAGCCTTAACCTTTGACTTCTGAGTGTTGACAGCTCTCTACTCTCCCGGTGACAAGGCACAACCCCATCTGCCATTGCAGGACACATAATTCATATCAGTGTTCCTACTACCTGTGGCGTCCCATCTCTATTTAGATGAAAGATACATTGACTGTTCAAAGACCTAGGAAGTTGTGTTCATCGCCACATTATGGCACTTCTGCTCAAATCATCTACGCCAGAGACACATCTTGATAAGAAGAAGCTAGAAATTACTGTATCTACGCAAAGTGACCTTTTGGTTTCTTTGATCATTTTTGACCTTTTATGCCTTCTGAAATCATGCAGTAAGTGGGTTCCAGCAATTTGGATCTCTTTAAATCAATTGTAAACCTTGTGCCTCACATCACAATTTGGGCTGAGTGGCCTCAAGTTGTTGCAGTAGAACAGAACCTTTACCAGGCATATGGATATGTGACACAATTTCCTATTGAACAGATAGGAGGAGAACAAGAACTACTCCAGAAGAAAAGATTGTCGGATTGTGTTTGGTCCTATAGAGGTGTACATTATGTCAAGGCCCTCTTCACTAAAATTCTGGAAGGTCCTACAACTCCCGAAGTGGAATGAGATCATGTGCCTCAGTCTTCTCTGACGTCCAGATTAAGAAAAGCTACATTATTTATGATCTGATAAATGCCCACCATGTTCATATCAAAGAAGATGGCTTGGTATAAGATTGGGACATTTGACCTACTCTAAATGGGTATCTTGTTGGTACACCTGATGCCTCTCATTCATATTCCCGATACTCATCACATTGTAAACTTAGCACCGACATTGTCCTGACTGCAAAAACTAAATTTTCCTTAATGAACAAGATGCAATTACAAATATGGTAAATTATCTTACAGATGAGGTGACATACCCATATTGCTTAGACAGCTATGAAAGTAGTATTAATAATTTGTTTGATTATATGTTGCTGTTTAATTACATTTCACTTTTAGGGGTTATTATTTATTGCTATAAATATTGTGAGGTGACAAGGATTGCTTGTGTTGTGACAGTTTTTATTTTCATGGCTTTTAGTTATTTATTGTGCTCTTAAATGCAACATACACATTTTTATGTTTAAAATTCTAACAACCGCTGTACTTTTACTTTGGCCTTTTCAGTGCATTTGTGAGTTTTTAAAAAACATATATTGTGGTGCCATAAGTAGGCTTGGGTGAAACATGGGACCAATGAGAAAAACAGAATACAGGAGTCCTTTTATTTCTTTGTGCAATTGTTCACATGAAAAGCATCCTAGAATCCAAACTTGACAGCGAGGACACATTTTACGCTAAAATACAGTGCCAAATCTCAGTTTTGCATTTTTCATACTTATGTGCAATTTGGCATAATTTTTCAGACATTTTGTATGTGTAAATAGGCAAAAGCAAATTACATGACTCGCATACCACTAGTTATAGCCAAAGATAAATTCATTAGTGTTTCAATTTTTTATTGAAATATATGATATAAAATACAAATATTATAATAACTGTATGCATTGTCATACAATCAATATATAAGAAAATTGTTATATATAAGCATATAGTAAAACTTTCTGAATAATTAATCATATTATATAATTTAATAAATACATAAACATATAAATGCAAAGACAAATATTTGGATTTATATTGAGGACATAAAAGATGGAATTAAGGGAAGGGGGAAGAGAAAGGGAAGGAAATAAAGGATCACAGAAGATAGGGATAAGTGAGAAAAATTTACAAATATGAAACATAATAAATATGAATATCTTTCAAGGAAAAGAAGACACTCTAGAAAAACAATGCGAATAGATAAAAGATGAATATAAGGGTTAAGTAGTTTCACTTGATGTACATAAATATAAATGTATGAGAGGATATTCTAAGTGATAGATAATATAAGGTAAGATAAGATATGATAAATACTTACCATAACATAAAGTAATTATACTGGTTCAAAGAAAGAGAAAAAGGAATATTCTTTGATATAGACAAAAGTAAATAAATTACATTATACTACAGGTATATGAATATATTGTTACGGATCCAAGGGAAATGAAGTAGGAAAAGGAATTGCGAGATAAGAATAGAAAAAGATAATGAAATGGATAATATTGAGAAATGTGCAAACAATAAATGAAAACACTAGGTATATTGTGCAGAATGAAAGTGTAAGCAGAGAAACACACATGTATAAATATATATATTAAAAGATACAGAATTACATGTAAATGCTTTGGTGAGTAGCTATTAAAAACAACAACAAGTTGTAGATAAATACAATATGTATTAAGATTTATAACCACCAATAATGAATAATGAGTGAGAATAAGAGGAAATAGAAATTAAGTTACTGCGTAGATGGGTCATTAACGTTAGCATCAGTATTTGAAGCTAGAAAAGGTGACCATACTCGAAGAAAGAGATCAGATTGATCCTGTATGTTGTATATAATACGTGCGTAGGAAGCTATTTGGATCATGGCCACCATCCATGTTTCTTGTGATGGTGGTTGAGGCGATTTCCATTGCCGTAAAATACAAATTTTGGCTGTAGCTAAGGCTGTGTGTAAGAGTCGGGCTTGTGGTTTAGAAAGTGATTGTGATTGACTTGTATAATGCAGAAGAATGGTAGCATGCGAAAGTGGAATTTGTAGAGGCATCATGTAACGTAAGGTTTTACCTATATTATTCCAAAAGGGTTGGATCACTGGACATCCACAGATGATATGAGAAATGTTACAAGACGTACTATCACATCTCCAGCAGTTAGAATGGGGAAGCAAGCCAGCTTTATGCAGTTTTGTTGGTGACCAGTGGCAATCATGTAAAACCTTGAATAAGCAAAATTTCAATCGTGCTTCTCGTGCACCCTTATTGAGTATTCTTGCCACATAGAATTTTTCTATACCACTGAATAAATTCATTTCAACCTTTTTTCAGGATTTTTTGGGATGTTTTTATTCATGTGGTATATCCAAGAGTTCTTGAAGCACAACCCTCCGCAGGAGACCTGGGATTGGAATAGCCCTCAACCAAAAACCAATTCCAGCTGCACACAGCCTTCTGCCCTGTGCAACAGGGGGTTGGCTGCAGGGCATGGCTTTTGGCCGGGCTCTGTGCACAACCCTATGTGGTCCACCACCCTCTACTGTGCATGGCCAAAGAGCAGTTGGGTGCATGACCTGGGCTCCCACCCCGCTACATGCGGTCAACTTGCATGTGTGACCATTGGTTAAGGGCAGCAGTATTGCACTTAATATCTTTTCCCATTTGTTATGATATTTGTGCACCAAATGCTAGATTCACAAATCTGTAGGCCTGGGAGGCAGGATCTGTGGACCGAACAGGATTCAGAAATACAGCAAAGTTTTGTACATTCTGTAATCAACATCATTTTTGTTGATAATTATTTTATTACCTGAAGAGTTTCTTGGGTCCACAAAAATCACCTTGGGGTCAAGGTACGGCAGTCTGGTCCCTCATCCCCCTTTTCCTGTTCTTTTCACCAACACAGTGCTTGATGCCCCATGATGAAAAATGGTGGCCAAAACAGAATGTTTTCGGTAACACCCAGCGAATCAGAGGACTGCAGATTCCAAATCCACAATGGAAGTCTTCAGAAAAAGCTCCCTCATCCAATGTGTTGCCTTTTTGCAATTGTATTCAGGACCCTTCGATGGATTTATGAATCCATGGTGAATCTGCAAATTACCTGTCCAGATATATAAAATGTAACCTCTTCTTGTCCAGACCAGAGCACTTATCAAATGCTAATTTTTTAATTACACCAAACCAAGCAAAGGGAGTTACTTAAAGTTAAATTTAAAATGTTAAGTTTGTTTTAATGCGGTTTAACTATATTTTCTGTTTCGAAGAGCAATTAATCCTATGGGACTTAAAATGGGAAATTATACTTCTGCCCCTTCCACCCAGTTATCAGGCCTGCGTTTGACAGATCAACACAAACATTACTATGAAGAGGCCAAAGTGGGTACACTTTTTTGTAACATTTTGTGCAGAATTGTGCCGATTAATTAAACAACGCAAATTTTATTATGAGAATAAAAATGCCTTTTCAATGGATCTGCTATTGTTGCCACCATTATCGATGTATGTAAAAATGTACTCTGAGAAAAACCACAGATTAATGACATCACTGATGACATCTCAAATGGCATCATCGATGGCATCACACAGTCATTGTGACACCATCCTCTAGGGTTTGGGGTCCTAAAGTAATTCAACACACTACACCTGTGGATAATTTCCCATTCATCTTAATAGGATTAGCCCCTAAAGACTTCACATGACCCACAATTTTAAGTCAAGAGGCTTCCGGGTATAAATTTGCCACTGAAATGTATCATGCCCTATGGTTAAGCCGCAATATTTCAGTAAAATAAACTACACACATTCCTGAGATGGACACAATGGCATACAACCTTAGAACTTACAACACTAGTGTGAGATAAGCAACCTCTAAGTGGACACTCAACAATCTGCAATGCCTCAAAATCTTCAGTGAAGTTCAGGAAATAAACCTACACACCTTATAAGTATTCTTGCCACATAGAACTTTTCTATATCACTGATTAACAACGATGTAATAGGGTCACTTGTCGAGATATCCACTTGTGGATAATATATTGTCAACAGCAGGTATGTCATTTTCCACAGATTTTTGGGAACAGACTTTAAGTTTAGCCTCAAGCTACTTTCAAACATCTTTCAAACTAGTGCTGTCATGTCAATATTCTGTAAAATTCTTCTATAGTGATACTTATTTCTGTACTAGTTTTTCCTGTGTAATAAACCTAAAGTTTCTTCACTCTTATGGGATATAATGGGTTCCATTGTGATTTTTCACTACGACGTGATGTCTATAAAGAAGACAAAACATCTCTCAAAAAATATATACTGTGCAAAACCTATTTTTAAAGGCTGTAAGTCATATCACAGAATGGGTATATCAGAAAAACACATATCCCATCAATTATTTTATGTGTACTCTCATTTCTTTTTCAATATTTAAACTGTGTGGAAATTTGGTTTCCAAGTAAACATGAAATTTAGACTCCAGTCATTTGAGGGCTGGTTCTCTATTCCCCCTACCCCTGTTGCTTAAAAGAGCTTTTTCCAATGCTGTATATGTAACTTGCTCTCTACTGTTCCCATGCATTTCACTGTAATGTCTAGCAGTGGGATAATGTTTATAACTGTATTTAATCATCCTCATATGTTTTAAAATATGTTTATTTGAAGGTGCTTTGGGCTCCAAATATACTTCTTGCAGCATAGAAAGATTCTGCATGTATTACACAACATCTAAACTGCAGGTAATACATTCACTGCTGGCTCTCTTTATGCTAGTGTGTAGTACTTCATAGGTCTCAGTGATTTTTACAAGATTTACATTTCACACACAAAAACGCTTTTCAATTCACTTTTTTAAGTAACTAAGAACTGTTTTTACTCTCACAGGCCAGCCGTTTCTATACGTAATCTTGGGATACATACTCACAAATTTTGTGGTCACTGTATCTGATTTAATAATCTCCCAATGTCCCAAAATAATTTTTCTGATCTACTTATCACACTTGTTATGCTTGCTATATGCTGTAATTATCTGATATATCCAATGCTGTTTGATCAGTTTCCTTGATTGAAAAAGAGATTTTCCCTAGATTTCATCCTGATTAGTTTGACAGTTTTTTTCTGTACCACAACGATATCTGGCTCCTTGAATCTAAGCAACATGTTTTTGGTGCTTCTCAAAAATCCATGCCATTACTGCAATTCATTTTAGCTTGAAATAATTTCTCATCGAAGACACTCCATTTTTGTTTATTAGGTGGCTATTGGTACCATGGTCTAAAAAGCCCAAAAAGCTCCAGGTATTTTTTTTTGCTTTAGTAAAAAAACTATGAGTGTGGGTGGGCTTCCCTGGCGTTAGGCCTATCTCCCACCCCTAAAGCCCCAATAGTTTTTCTACCTGCTTGGGGTGCCAAGCATCCCAATTTCCTTGACAAGAAAGAATAAATGTGAATTCTTTTAGGCAGTTTTGACCCATATGGACCAGCAAAACAGAGGTATAGCCAAATTTCCTATCATTTACCATGCTAAATGTCTACATTACTTGGGCTTGTGCTTGGCCACTACACAGGAAAACCGACGAACACCAGATATTTCTGAAAACTAGATACCCAAGGGAGTCCAGGGTGGTGTACTTTGACTGGACCCAAGAACAGATTTTAGCCACTGTGCACTTCAAACCTCACACTTTAGCAAAAACATGCATCTTCCTCACATTTTTGTGAGAAAAAGTGCCAGAATCTTTAGAGATCCACAAATTACCTAACAGTCAGCTTTGTCACAACTCTTTTGATAAAATAGTACCCCACCTGTGTGGCTCAGCCTGGTGCCTGGAAACCAAAAGGACCCAAAATGCAACTTAAACACATAAATAATAGTGGCTGTTGCTGTATTTGGTCCCAGGCTTTGCCGCCACCAAGGTATACCTACAAAACCCATACATTTTTTAAATGTAGACATCCATGGAAGTTCATGGTGGTGTCCCTTGCATGGATCCCCTGATGCTTTCTTATCCACTGCCCTGCAAACTTTAAATGGTGTCTAAAATCAGACATTTTCTCAAATTTCTGTGACAGAAGCTTCTGGTGTCTGGAGGATCCAAAAAAATTCCTACCACCCAGCATTCCCATACTTGTTTTCATAAAAACACTACCCCCATTCGTGTGACTGGGCCGATTGCACATGACAAGAATGGATCAAATCAGGGACAATGGGATTCCTTGCTGGGTGGTACGATATTTGTACATCTGCAATTTTACAGAACTTTATCTCACAGAAATGTGAGAAAGTTTGCTTTTAGTCAATGTTTGAGGTTTTCATGGTGTTATTGGTAAGAAAACATCATGTGATCTAGACAACACATACTGCTTTTTTTCTGCCTATTTTCAGAATTCTTTTTTGTATTTCAATGATTAGAGTCTTAGGGAAAATGGTCAAGGATTTACAGAAAGAACCCCTTGCTGAATTCAGATGTTTGTCTACTTTTAAAAAATGTATAGCACGCCAGGTTCACACATAGGTTTCACATTTGTTTCCACAACAAGCTGCAATTAGGTTGAAAGCACAAAAATCAGGAAACTACCTCTTAAAAAAATAAAAAAAATTAGGCTAAACATGATTTTTGATTAAAAAGTGCTTGTTTCTGAAAGCTGGGAAGATGTTGGCACTACCATTTTGGCTATTTCCTTGGTGTCCTCCAGGCGAATCCTCAATCCATTGATACCTTTAAAATCCCCAGTATGTTGGAAAGTAGTTATTTAAGTTTGTTTTTGAGGATGCCCAGACCTTACTCTCTTTATAATGGGTTGAATGTTAAAAAATGTAAAAGGATTCACATTCATTACTGTGAACAAGATTCCTATTGGAACTGATATGGGTTGGTGTTTTTGGATACCTGTATAGCAATGAAGCACTTTGGCATATGAGTGCAAGTTTAACTTTTCATTCCATCAGAAGAGTTGGCTATATATGATAAAAAATTCAGTAGAAATTCACCGAAAAAACAAAGGTACAAGTGACATTATAGTTACGTTTGATAATAAGATGTTCCCCAACGTTAAAAACCCCAAAAAGTCATTGAAAAATAACAAAGGTTAAAGTAATGTTATCGTTAGCTGGGAAATAAGATCTTAGTTTGTATTTAAAAAAAACTACGAATTCACAAATGTTGAAGTTAAGTTTTAGAAAAAGATAACAGCCATCATTAAAAAAAACTGTGAAATTCACAAGTCATAGGTTACCGAACTAACTGAAATTTGCACCCTCACCATGGTCTGGATATGTAATCACTCATGACATGCTGAATGACATTGTTGATGTGGCCCTTCTACAGTTATAATTTATCATCTAAATCATTTTGTAAAGAAGATTGTAAAGATACTATTCAGCTCTAATACTGTGCCTTGAGTGCTGAAAGGCTTTTGTCATTTTTCAGCTCAGTGTGGATGACACTAACTAATCCTGTGTTTAAAGAACTTGGTGTTTGAATGGCAAATTAATTTGTCACTTTTCGACCTTATGATGAACAGCAGTATGATAATCCTATGCTTAACAACTCTGCTAGAAAAGCAGAAATATGAGGTGAGCAGTTTCGTTGGTGTTGTCGAGTGTTCCAACACCACCTACTGAACTCCCGCAGGAGTCCTGTAGGATCAGGTAAGCAATTTTAAATAAAAAGGGGGGTGTTTGTGTCAATTGAGGTTGAGTGGGTTGGCTACATGGGGGAGGGGGGTTTGGTGCCATCCCCGCACTGTCAAAGGCCGAAAGCTGTGAGAATCTCCCTATGCTGTACAAGGTCAAAGGCTGTGCGTGGGGTTTGGTCATCCGTGGGTAGTTGGGCGCAGGGTCTGGCTGTAGCCCTGGCCCTATGGCTAACCCTGTGCTGAACCCAGTGATTGGCCATGTGCTGTGTGGGTTTGGCACAGTTAGGTATTGTAATAAATCTTACATTGCATTAATGAAAACTCTGGAAATCCACTGAAAAACCAGGGGTTAAACCAAAGTTATAGTTAGATATGTTAATATTTTACTTTAAATAAATAAAATCCTGGAAATTTACTGAAAAAAGGATTGAAGCAATGTAACAGATATATAAAAAAAGTCAGTTGAAATGTAACATTTTAAACTCAAACAACAACTAAAGTTGCCCAGTTATAGATGACTCGAGCAACTATAACTTGTGCATGCATCATCCATTGCTTGTGACCTCACATATTACAACACTTATGACATGTTCTATAATATCATTGATAACATCACTGATGACAACTGAGATATCATTGATGACATCCCTGTGCGTTTCGAGGGTGCAAAAACACACAAACAGGTAGGTACTGAGACTTTAACTTATATTTTTAAAAAAATGAAATTTACTCAAAAAATAAGTTTATTAAAGCGATGTTAAAGGTTAGTGTGGGAATGAGACACAAGGTAGCATAAAAAAACACTGAAAACCCCAGTTATAGTTACTGATCTAACTTCAACTGGTGATCCCACCATGTACTGCTTATGACCTCACATCAAATACTGCTTAAAACCACACACATTATATCAACATGACCATTTGACAGAGCTTACATGTAGACCTCATTCCAGAACAACTGCCCCATCAAGGTACGTGATGTAAGCCACAAACTAGAGTTCAGGGTGTTCTGAAGCACGCCTGATTAGTCACCTCACCGTTCACCTAAGCTGCTTGTTTGGTTGCTGTATTACAGTGCCTAGAAAGTGTCTAATCAATGATGAGAAGTGGACTATGACACCATTCATGCATACTATCATTGGGCACTACTGTAGTACTACTTTCTCTACACACATCATCCACTTAATCATCAACACATTCAATAGTATATTAACATAAATCTTTCACCCAAGCATATTATTGCCCACTCAGATTAGGGCACCTCCCATTTAGTGTGTGGTGAAAGATACCTATCACATTCATTTCTATGCCTCTGTTGCGTAGAACTACAGAGGAGAGGTGGATTTCTGCAACTTTACTGTGAAGGTGTAAAAAATCATATAGCGGAGGTGGAGTTTTCTGCCAACTGCAATAAATTAAATACAAAGTATGGCCATTTCAGAGCCCCCCTTGGTCCAGAGCATCCTCCTCCATATTGCTGAGCTTGTGTACCAAGAACCCTCCAAAATGGCTATGGAGAAACATGAGAGAATCCAGATTCACGCAAGATAAATTGAAGGTCATAGGGATAGGGATCTTATTAAATCTATTTATCCATATGGGGGACCGGATATCCAGCTGAGAAATGCAGCACACATTGACATCTGGGCAGACATCACCACATGCTGCAGAAAAATGCAAGTGCACACCCATTGAGTCAAGGAGTGCAAAGAGCTGAGATAATCTCTAGTGCTGCAAACACCTGAAGTTATCAGTTGAGATAGGGGATTGCTCTCAGTTCCACAGGCAGGATCTCAGACTTAGCCAACTTCACCAACCGGTTCTCAGAACAGCTTAGCTGGACCTCCGCACTCAGCTGGAGGGCCTTGAGCAGTAGCAGAGCAGTATTGTAAGGGTTCCTACTAAGTATGTAAACTGTGCGTTTGCACTACATATAAAGTAAAATATGGGGACTAAGTCCATGCATAATATCAGAGTATGTTGCCACAATTCCTGGAAAGCTCACAGTACACCATTTGGGCCCCTAAATCTGACAGGGAACTGGTTGGTGTCTGCAACCTCAGAGCATGACCACTCTAATTCTCCCAAGGAAATCACAGAAACAGATTTACCTTTTCATTGTTACCTCAGGTTTGACCAAAGGCCGACACAAGAAATACACAAATTGGCATTTAAAAACTTTATTGAAGCAATTGCATTCTTGTGTAAAATACATGAGCTGCATTTATTAGTAGAAAGAAACACAGCATTTTTACCAACATTGCAAGAATGGGGAAAAAGATGAATAATTCAACCATTATAATTATTTCAGTAAATTTATGACTGTATGTATATTGTATATGCACACACAAAGAGTTTGCTTTGTGTGAATATATGGCATAATGATGCTCCTACTTAGTACTACCTATAATATAGAGAATATATAGATCACTTGGAGTAGCCTAATTCCCCATTTACCTGTGTGTGATGTATCAGGAAGCCAGTCTGGTGTAGAACAGGCCACCTTCCCTTGCAGGATAGTGATAAAAGTCAGCCGGTCTGGCAATCAGTCATAGGCGAACATCCAGGATAATCCATAGAAGTGCTCCTCTGGCGAGCTAAGCTCAGAAGAAGTTTATATAATAAAAACTGGTTCCATTCACACTGTGTCTGAGGTTCATTGCTAGTGTCAGTGTTTGTCTTTCTGATTCAGGGATGTCTCCTTACGGACAACAAAATGCAAGGCCAGAATGATCAGTGTACTTTATCCTTACACAGAATGTACAGTGCTGTGATAAAATGCTTACAAAGTAATCTTCTTGAAGCAGAACACTATCTGAGTACATTATCATATAATAACTTAGCATGTTAAAAGTCACAGTCAAAAAAAAATGGCAAGTTTAAACGTGAACTTGTAAAATGAAAGCTTATGTGCATGGGCCCTGGTGAACCCCACCACATCCACTCCTTGCCCCGAGGGAAACTAATACTTCAAACTAAAATTAAAGGCATATCCGAAAATTAAACTTAATATATGTAGTAGCCTAAAATCATAAAAATATATAATAATGCACTTTAATAATGAAGAAAAATAAAAGCCAAATTGAAATAAAAAGCAACTGAAAACACACAATTTAAAAAGGCATATAAAAGCCATTGATATTTTTTTTAAAATCTGTATTTAAATTCAGGAAACTCAAGGAATGGTTTACATGTTCCAAGAGTCATTAGGAACTCTGACAAACCCAGCTTCAGCAGACGATGTTTCGGTTGAGTCCCGGACAGCAAGCTCCAAAGAACAAACATGCTTGTATCAGCATTTGCCAATGGTGTGCCAGTGGGCAGTTTAGCCGCAGAAGAGGAGCCAAGATCTGTGAATCCAGGAGCAGAAGGGTCCAGAAAAGGCTCATAGTATGCATTCTGTAGCAACAACAATTGTACAGGACAACACTGAAAATGAATCCTAAGCAGACACATCAGCAGATTAATTTCAGTAGATTGAACTGATTGCATCCCAAGGCATATATCCAGAGCAGACAGTGGAACACAGACTGTACACAATGCAACCATACAGGCTGAAAGGACAAAGACCAGTTGTGATTTAGTTCTTCAAGTAGAGACATGTCAAAATACTGCATCATACCTTCATGACACAGCAGCACGTGTGGAAGTTCCATCACTATTTGGCCGTGAGGTGTAACATCCATTGCGGAGAAGCAAAAATAGGAGCAAACTCCCAACAATCAGGAAAAGTACCTGTGGTATACCTCCAAACACACTGAAAATCAGGAAGTGTATAAAACATGGAATCACTCCAAAGACAGTGTGGAAACTGCTAACAAAGCCGGCCCAATCATTAAAAAAAGAGTACTATTCCTGCAGTATTAGATGCATTAAATATGCAGTGCAAACATTCTCCAAAATGTTGAGGGAGGTTAATGCGGAGTAGCAATTGCATTTCAGAGGAAGATCTTGAAACTTGAGATCAAAAGTCTCTTTAGCAGATGTTAAAGAAACCTCCTTCTGAAACAATAAGGCTTTCAGTCTTATCAAAGTTCATGTTAAAAATAGATATTGAAGGCCAAACTGTCACATCTCTAAAAGTCATGACCCTGGAAACTGTTACCACATAGGGTACTCTCAGTTTCATCCCACAACAACCTTGGTTATTTATCTTCAAATAACTTCCATTTGAAAGTCATCTGAATGCCAGGCATGTTAACTGAAAGGTGCCGGGGCACCTTTCAGATAACATGCTAGGTTTTCCATAGAGGCATTGAAAATGTCATAAAGTATGACCACCTTGCAAATGAGAGAATGACAAAACAACGTTTTGTATTTGTTTCTACTGAAAAATTTAGTTTCTACATTCCTACATCTGCAATCGAAAGGCAGGATCCATGCCTCTTGTGTACATTTCTTCCCTAATGCCTCGTATCTGCCTACTTGAAAATGTTTCAAACATGACGCGAAATGAAATGTAGACATTGGCAGTGAAATAAACCTGTGTATTAACCATTTAACAGATGGTGTTTTGTCCACTGTAAATGTGGGCGTGTTAAATTATAATACAAAAATAAGTTAGTCACATTTGGATATTTCTAAGGCACATGACCAGATTTTAAATGTCCAGTTTAATCACATAATTTACTTAAGTTGACTTTGCCCGTGTTGTAAGAGGGACATGTCACTTTGTATGATGTCAATTGCTGAGGACACAATTATTCAGAGAATTCATCTTAGTTGATAAGGTGGTCATGTTGTTATTGACAACAGCGAATGCCTTTTCCAAATTAGCCTGGTCAATTTTGCAGGTTCCTGCTAAAGAACTTTCCAAAGCTCATTATATATGGAATACTAAAAGCGTTTAAGACGTGGTGCTCTAAGACCTAACAAAAATCCTGTAAATCCATGTCATCAGAAAGGAGAGTCAAGTTTTCTTTCACCTCATCTAAAGTTGTGTTGTGTCTGCACATGACGTGGGCCTGGGCTATTTGTTTAGAAACCCTTTTGCGTTGTTTGAAAAATGTGCATGAAATCCATTAGGATCTAATGGCCACACTAACCACCCATCTGAGCTGGAATGCGAAGAATTGTATGTGACATTCTGTATCATGTTGTTGAGATGTTCAACTCTGTAATTTGTAAACTGTTGCCAATTATCCAAATATGCAAATGCAGAAATGTTGGGTGTATTTATTACTTTATTTTAGACTGGCCTAGGCATGATGTTTGCTGTACTGTTTTTTTTCTTCTTCTTCAGAAAAGTAATTTGTCTTGTTATTAGACACACTCTAAACAAAGCCTCATTGCTCTTGACTTTCCAGTCTTTGTTCTTCAAACTGATTTCAAATCAATATTGCCTTTCCAAACATGGTAACCCCATATCGAAACTGGGAAATAAAGGAAGCCAAATACATCAATTTAGTTTCAGTCAGCATATTTTGTTTCTCTTTGCAGAGGAAGAGGAAGGTTTAAAATAATAAGTCACTGGGTCTACGGAAAAGTTGACAGAAATATATGCAATTTTTGCAGGTATATTTTTGAGCTACCCACTGGTGATGGTGGGCAATCCTTCATTGTGTATGATTAAAAAATGCATGTGGGTTACTAGCACTGTGTAAAATAATGGTGTGCATAGTGATGAGAACAGAACATTTCACCATAATTAGTTGTTCCACTTTACATATTGTAGCATCCTCCCTAGCCTCGGGTCATGTAAATAATTACACAACACACAGAGGTTGGTATTACACGTCTTTATTTCTCAGGTGTAACTGTGATGTCAACATTCTAAATAATTAATTCTATTAGCCACACCTGAACACTTACGTCACACTTCTACGAAGTACATCAGAATCCAAAAGGGTCCAGTCATTACTAACTCACAAGACACTACACATATTTTCACTTTCAAACACAATGTCATATTTTAGCTCAGAAAGCATAGAAATTACATTCTTTACATCCCAATTATCAGATAAGCTGCTAGGAGTTATATTATCACTCAATGGAATTTTAAAATACATAGGGGATCTGTAAAGTCTCTGTAGGACCAATAAATATCAAATGGAACCTTGTCCCAAACAATGCCATCTAGGACAGGAACTGCAAAAATGTTCACAAATGGCAGATCTCTTCACACTATATGTTTTTGAATAATGAGGCTTCAATAGCTCAGTTACAAGTTCAACAGTAGAGCATTCTGGGAGATAACATTCATTTAGGAGCCGAAACAAAATTTTCACAAATCCAATGCAAATCTAAAAGAAAAGGAATAGCAATGAAATGGCAATCCAAATATAAATCCAAGATGGAACAAGGTAAACCCGTTTTAGCCAAAAATTTAAATGCACAAAACCCAAGCAATGGTGGGTCTGGCAAATCCGAGGAAAAGTCATCAATGTTGGCAAAACAGCTGGAGACAGTCTGTCAAAAACAGGGATCTCACAGAGCAGTCCAGAACTGGTGGATTCCTCTAAAGGTGGATCATAATAAACAACTTGGATGATTGGAGTGGCATTCATAGACTATTAATTCACATAAGGTGTGTATACGGTGTTGGCAGTTGTAAATAGAAGTAACAAAACTTTAGTGCCTGATATCCCCCACTGGAGAGTAAATATTTCTGTATTATTTAATGATTGTTAAGAAATTTCCTGTATGGAAGTGAGAGGAGACAGGTAACTACCCAGGAAACCTCATGGCCTACTGTGTAGGACTTGACACATGGTGTGGTTTTATAACATGTATGAAGACAAATCTCTTGTGTTTACAACCAGCAAGGGGAGGCAAAAGAACTGTTCTTGTAACTTCAACCTCCTGGCCTGGCACCGGTGCTCTGTAGGATGGTCCAAATTCCTTCCTGTGACAACCTTCTCTTGAACTAGATTCCCAAGCATTGGAATCCAGACAAGAGTTGCTGATTACACCGTCACTTCTTCAGTGGCAGAATGTTTTATGTTTTCATTCGAACAGTCATCTCGGAAGTCTTTGAGTTTGTGTAAGACAACCAAACATTCATTACTGTTAAAAGGCATATCTGCCTCAACTGTACCAGGATTATCAAGGTCTGGAACCCACATCTGGACATCCAACAGGACCTCACATGGTGTCTGGATGCCCAAGGATCTTCTAGTTAAATTATTTAATCCTCTCTGGACTCCATAGAGATGATTGATCAAACTGTCACCTGTACCTAATGCTTAGCTGTTAAAGACTGCTTTCAGTCATGGTTTTGCCTCACCACTATTGAATTTCCCTGAGGATGTTATGGGGAGAAATAATGCACAAGCTGCCACGGGGTGCCCATGTTATCCTGGTAAGTTCTAGAGACAAATGATGGGCCCCTTGTTTGAGTGGAATGCAGCTACTGCATATGTCCTGATGAAGACTTGCAGATCTTTTACAGCAGTTTGAGCGACAGCTGATCACTGTGGTCATACCGATAGGAATCTAAAACATAAATCCACTGCCAATAGGATGTATTTAAAGGAGCCATCAGAGTTTAATTGGCTTCAGCGGTCGAGATACACACAAGCCAAGGACTTGTTTGAAATTAGGAGAAGTGTCTGCGGTGTGCATGTTACAAGGGGAGCTTTTATTTGTTGACAAATTTCACAGCAAAGGACATATTGCTTTGTCTGTTTTTTATATACCTGGCTACCAATAGCATTGCTGTAGTAGTGAAACTGTAACACCATACCTGCATGGGTAGATGCTAACCCCTCATGAGCAGCTATGATCAATTCTCATCTGTGGTCTGAATTGGGGAATCACTTGATCCCCTACTCCAGGAATACGAGCAAAAGGTATGTTTTGCACACTCAGCAGGTAGGAGTAGTTTGCTGGATATTTTTTAGGTAATGGAGTGCCAATGCATCAATCTGTAACATCTATTATGATGTCTCCATCCACTCTCGTTATTGCAGCTATGACAGCAGTCTGAGCTTCTGTCTTTGTGACTTCATCAGCCAGTAAATTCCCAGAAACCTGTATTCTAACACATTGTTGACCCAATGTATGAAATAGATGAGCCAATGGCAAAAATGCTTTAAGATGTGCCACCTTTTCCTAAAGCAACTTGTGCTTCATAGTATTCCCTTCAGATTCTCTGAATCTACTCTGGCCCTAATAGTGTAAGTGATCTTTGAAGGAATGGACATAATAATATAAATCACACAGTATGAGTGTGGGGAATTCAGGATCTGTAATTTCTATTGCCAGAATTTGAGCTTTGAGTTCAGCCAGCTGTGCAGTTTAGTCACCTAGTGATTGTGTGAATATTCCAAGAGGCTGGATGCCTCCATCCCTCATCTTTCCCCTTACCCCTGCGTAAGCAGCAGAGTATTGTTGTTTAGTTCCAAATGCAGGCTGGACAGAAGCATCACTATGGACAATGAAGTCACACTGGTCAAGAGGCAAAATGTAATTTGGCACAGAGTATTCTTGTACATAATGTAGATATCGTTCGGTTTGTAGTGTAGGGTCAAAAACATCGGGACAGATTTACTAGTTAATATGCACTTTTCTCCCCTCTCCCTAGCACTGGTGAGGAAATGTTGTGCATCACGGCCACACCTTTGCACTAACTCAGAACCTTGCAGTGCAGCACACATACAAAGTCCGAAAAGAAAGGAGAAATGAAAACATTTCTCCTTCATAGCGCCTATTTGAAGTGGGAGCTATTTTCTCAGGCTAAACCCTATCTACTTTTTTTTAAGTAAATAGGGTTGAGCATCAGAAATCTTGAGTGGTTGCATGGAAACGCCCATGCACCACGCATGGTACACCCACTTGGTGCTTAGTAAAATGCACTACTTTTGAGTGTTTTCTAGAAAAAAGGTTTTAGCATTGTTTGTTTTGTCACTTTTGTGACGCAAACACAGTGGTTTTGTTAGTAAATAGACACCTTTGTCTAAGCCAGTAGCTATTAAGGAGGTGGCCTACTGTATCCGTTTAGGATGTGAGGCTTTTGCGTTTGGAATGCTGCCCTTTGTGACAGCCTCTGAGGCTGGGATAGGAGTCACAACACTTATGCTTTACCCTGTTATATTCCATATAGGTACCATAATATAGGCTCCAGTAACTTTATTACCCTTCACCTACATTCTTCCCTACATTACACTTATAACGGTTTACAGGGACTGGCCTTTTACCTAGATACGACACTGCATTCAGAACACGGGTTTTTTGCCTAGTTCGAAATCTCATATATTATGCATGAGAATTCTTGTAAGCACGTCAGGGCTACCATCTCCTGTATAATATCTATGAATAAAGTTCATGCCCGACGTCATCCTGAGGCCGACACAGTAATACAGCGAGGTAGGACCCCTGGGGAGCGGTATGGGTATATATACATCATAGATTGCTAAGATAGGGAGAGGAGACCGAGATTTCCCGACCGACACACTGACCAGAGACACTGAGGTTCGTGCATGCAGACACTCCAGCTTGCAGTGATCTAAAATCCCTTACAGGGTGTCCAGCTCGAGACCAAGACGGGGTCCCACAGTCTCTCACTTTAGGTAATGGGTTTGACTAAATTCTAAAGGGATTCTTGGCTTAGCACCTAAACACATGTTAGGTACATGTAGGTACATCTAGTTAGGGAAGCATCCTAGGAGTACGCATCTTTTTATCATGTGTTTTATAAACTCGTATGTATTCATGATTATTGTAAGATGGTAGAGCTATACCATCCATTTACCTTTATAGTACTGCTAATTATTTATATCTTAAACTGTCTAACGGTTGTTGCAGCTCATCTATTCTACACCAGAATAACAACTGTTCAATAAATACTTATTGAAAAAGCCCAGTCTATTTATTCTGTGTATCTCTTTTAGAAATACTAAGTAAGCATGAGTGACTGAGCGAAAAGCATTATATTATTTCCACTGTCCTGAGGAATCAGGGTTGTCATGTTTGATGGTTGCCAAGAACTATTTTTTCCTTGGGAAGAGGATATTCTAGTTGCACTGTGAGCTAGTTGGTACAAAAGGCCAACATACCTGGTGGGGGTTTTCAGATTCAGTCTGTCACCAATCCTACAGTGTATGCTGTCCAAACGCGCAGATCATGTATAACTATTATAGGAGCTACACGACATGGCGCCGCCAATGTTGGTTGGGTACGTATTTAACAGTAGAATCTGAGTAGTTTAGTCATTCTAGTCTCAGAGACCCCTCCTCACAAATCCCCAGAGACGTTTGGAGTGGGAGGGCACAAACTCCGCCACAGCTGAGTAGGCGAAAAATCCTATTTATTGGCTGTTGGTTAATCAAGCTTGAAGGACACATTGTTCCTAAATTGTGCAAAACACCTTATCTTAGTTCCCTTGAAAAGTTATTAGGTGTTCTAAACACAATGACTTACCAGGACATAGACCCACTAGAGTAGCCACTAACACTCTCGGAAGATGCAAACGCAAAACATATTGAGGCAAATATTAGAAATGCAGTCACCCTGAAACTGCTTGTGCATGGTCTAACACCTAGGGGTGGCGTAGTAGCTTTCGTGATTGAGGCACACAAATCATACAGAACAGAGGTATTTTATTTGTGGGTTACATTCCCAGCAGCAAATGCAAGAACAAAAACATGTAATTACTATACAGAAGATGAAGCAACAGCGGAATATTGTCCGTATGGGGACATTGAAGTTCCGCTCACGTACCAGGGACACTTATACTGGTTTAAAGGCATCCTCCCCCATACAAGAAGTAGAGCAAGATGCGGTCCGCTCGGAAGAGAAGGAGCGTCATGGCCAATAGTAGCCTATACACCACATCTTGACATTGAAGCAATGCCAGGAGGAGACTTACTTATACTTCACAAAGAATTAATACACATTTACAGGAACACGATGTATTTTGTCATGAGGACACTCACATCCAGCTGGCAATGGCTACAACAAATACAACTCCCGTACAAAATACAGCAACTAAAATAAAACCACAAACGTTACATGCAGTAATGGATAAAATGCCCCCGAAGATGCCATTCTGGGTAGCTCAAAAAATAACACAGCTAGAAGCAGTATTTCCAAATACTAGCCCTTATAAAAAAAAAAAACACAGAATGCTGACAATCTGCTTGCCCATGGGGATAACACCACAGATAGAGGATTGTACCTCTTGGGGTACAGTTTTCGCTGCTATATATACCAGAACTCATAGTATCCTGTCTTTAGCAGTAATACCAGACATATTAAGACAAATACAATATGTGTACGAAGCAGAGCCTGCTCTGAATTTAGGGATTAAACAACTAGGTACTTATGCCCAGGTATGAGCCATAATATTAGAAAATATTAAAGGGGAAGCAGCATCGGTCGCTATCCGTCAACGCCTAAGGGAGTCCAGTCCTTTACAACAGGAGCACGAATTAGCTAAAATAATTGAAGCTGCATATGCAGAATAAGACAGGGACAGTTTGGGTGGAAAGACATTAAACCACAACTGATTGGTCGTCCCAAAAAGGACACCTTCAAGCAGACACCTGCTTCATCAAAAAAGAAGTGGAACAATAACAAAAAACAAAAAGTTAAAGAAAACAGATCTCAATCCAGAAACAGATCCCCTACACAGGAGCCCTCCGATAGGAGGTATAACCTTAGGAATAGGGACAATATTAGGAAACCTGACAGGTATCAGGATACTGATACATGTTCCTCTCGTTCCTTTCAGTGTTTAACAAAAAACTCCAAGAGGGAAGGACAGCAAGACAGACAGGAAAAGCATGCAAAGTCCAGAGACAAGCAACACGCTCGAGAATATACTTCCAAAAAAGAAGACAAACCAAAACAAAAGCCACAGTTCAAAAAGAAGAAGGTTGCAGGTCTAAAAATCAGACATGCCCAGAATTCTGGGGACTCGACTGCTGAACGGGGAATGTGCTCTGACGATGCTCTACAGAACCTGATGGAATTTCTGGTGATCGCAGACTTGAATGATTACATCACAGTGGAAACACCTGATACTAGGGTAAGTGTCCCACATAAGAACACTCCAAATGGAGGGGGACAAGCCCAGGAAAGTTAGAGGTCTCTTTTGGGTGAACCTGACATTTGGCTATGACATTTTGTTAGCTGAACAAGATTGGCCGCCAGCATTTGTCATGGACTGCCCTAGGGGAGAAACTGTAATTCTACCAGCTTTTTGTTACCCTGTTCCCAAATATCTAAAATATACATATGCACGGGAGTAGGCGGTAGCCCTAGCTCTGGCATTATACAAAAACCATGTTGGATGGGATGAGAATTCAAACCACCACATTATTCCCGTGGCAATATCCAATAATGCAAGAAGCTAAAAAGCAGGTCAGGGAGATCTTAGATCAACTTGAATACCAAGGGGTGATTGAAACTTGCACATCTCATATGAATAGCCCTTTGTTTCCCGTATC
Organism: Triturus cristatus; assembly: GCF_964204655.1. NCBI lineage: Eukaryota > Metazoa > Chordata > Amphibia > Caudata > Salamandridae > Triturus > Triturus cristatus. The sequence continues at coordinate 529,714,808 of NC_140584.1, forward strand.
AAAGCCGGACAATTCATATTTTTTAGTTTTGAATTACAGACATTTAAACACTTGCGCTAAGACATTTACAGTTCAAAATACGCACAGTGCGGCATTAATGAATAACATTGTGTGGAAAAAATACAAAACAACACTAGATATCTCAAATGGATTCTTTTGCCAAAATATAGTGTTTGAAAGCTGGTATTTAACCGCATTCTCCACGTTAGGCTCCCAGCAACAATGTTGTAGACACCCCCAGGGGCATAAGAATAGCCCAGGGTTATTTTCAGCCAGAGTAACTGAATTACTTCAAAATTTGGATGAAGAGGCATTGTCCAATGTGGATGATATTTATCTAACGGATGATGACCTGAAGGAACACTTGAACAAAGTAAATACCATCATTTGGGGATTTGCATCTGAGGGTTACAAATTGAACTTTAAAAAATCTAAGATAGCCCACCTCAATGTCCTTTTTCACGGATATGAGCTTTCAAGTGAAGGAAAAAGCCTAGCAGCTAACTTGTTAGAAAAGTGTGCGCTGCTCAAACCTCCAAAATCCTTAATGAACTTACAATCAATACTGGGATTCCTGAACTTTGGCAGAACATAGACTTTGGATTACGCAGAAAGGGTAAAACCTTTCTACGATTTATTAAAACCTGACTTTTCAGTTAGACAATGGACACAGGAACACACAGATGTCCTTTGTTCTCTACAAGCTGATTTTATAGCTTCCAAGCACTTACAGACATGCATAAAGTACGCAACCTGGTAATCCATATAGTTGCGGGCCAATCAGGGTACACCTACTTAACATATAATGAAGGTGAGACAGTACCAATAGCATACAAATCGCATTTGTACACAAATGCTGAGATGCGCTTTGCATCAACAGAAAAAATTCTAACTGCAGTACAGACTGCTGTAGTGAGAGAAAGAGGACTGGCTCAAGGGAAGCTTATAATTGTCGTTACCCCAGTTCCAGCCCTAGAGGCTGCGACAAAGATAAGCGTTCCCAACGCTAAAGCCTTACATCCAAGATGGATACAATGGGCTAATTCTCTTACTGCAAAAGATGTAGAGTACAGGTACGACCCAAATTTAAAAACACAACATTTCTGCAATACGAACAAGAATATCCTCTACCAAATTAAATAATGCCTCTGGATCAGTATGAATATATAATTTACACTGACGGTTCTGCTCAGCCGGCCATAGGGAGTAAACAGCAATACAGCGCCGCGTGTGCTATCGTTAAAGGATGCATGCAGGATGAAAAGTTTCATCCTTGTTGTACAACAACCCAGTCTCTAGGAGACTGCATGGTGCACCTGGCAGAATTAAAAGCCCTGTTACTGGCACTGGTAAATACAGATCGAGAATTCCCCACAATAATTGTGTGTGATTGCTTTTTATTGTGTGCACTCATACAATGAATATTTACATCACTCGGGACAAAATGGGTTTAAAGATGCAAAAGGTGGCACAATTAGGCAGAAAATGCTATGGGAACAGGTAGTGGACTTGAGAAACGAACTACCAAGGGCTCACTTGATACACACACTGAGTCACCAACGTGATGGCGTTCACGTTGAAGGGAATTTATTGGCTGACAAAGCCGCAAAGGGGACTGTACGCATGGCTTCCATAGCTGCAATCATTCTAAAATGAGAATAGACGGTGAGATTATGGTTGCGATTATTGCTACACGCAATAATAGGGCAGTACCGAAGAAATTTCCACTCAAGTACTCCTACAAGTTAGAGCCAAACAACGTTCCATTTGCTCAGATTCCTGGAGTGCAGGATAGAGTAATACCAAATATGGATCATAGGTTAGGGTTAATTCTAGCAGCACACAAGGGTATAGGCTCTGCACACGCAGAAGTTACAGCGACTGTTTCTCTACTAAAACAGCGCTACTGGTGGCCAGGATTAACAAAGCAAACTAAGGACTAGGTCTTGAAATGCGACATCTGTCAACAGATGAAAGGCTCCACTGTAACACGTCGAGCGCAGACACCATTGCTAATATCAGACAAACCACTCGTGTGTGTTTATTTGGACCACTGCGGCCAATTAAAAACAGATGGGGCTTACAAGTATATCATGGTATTAGTGGATTCCTGCACTAGATTTTTATGGGTGTGGCCCCAGCGCTCAGCTGATGCTCAAAATGTTATAAAAGACCTGCGAGTCTTTATAAGGACATACTCAATTGGCACATTACATTCTGACTGTGGCCCTGAGTTTAGCTCTAGGGCATACAAGAAAGCCACAAGAGGTTTGGGTGTAGCAATGAGGTACCATCCTGAGGGAAATTCGGTTGTGGAGAGGAAAAACCGGGACTTAAAGCAGTCTTTAACAGCTAGAGTATTAGGCTTGGGTGCGAGTTGGGTAAAACATCTGTATGGGTACAAAGAGCATTGAATAACATGCCAAGAAGCTCTCTAGGGGGTTTCACTCCTTATGAGGTCCTATTTGGAGCAAGGATGTGGGTACCTGATCTTGATTTTGAAGGCACAGTGGTGGATGAAAAACCTTTTGACATCCATAAACGTTTGGCTGTTTTACAGGATCTAAATGAATCCAGGGCACTACAAAGCAATGTCCAGGTGAAATGGACCACCACTGGGAAAGTCAAATCTGTTACGGCAAGACCTGTCTGGATCCCTAAAGTCGGGGACCTGGTTAGCGAGAAAATAGCGGACAAAAAAGAATTTGGGCCATCATGCAGCAAGCCTGTACCTGTCCTGGCAGTTGATGGAACAAGAACAGTACTTCTGCCACCTCTTGCACGTAAAAAGGAGAAAAGATTTGTCTCAATAGATCTAATCAAACCACACTATGTGGCCGATACTGAGTAGTAGTATGCCGCTTGGACTCCGGAGTAACAGACACCCTCCTCTCGCAACTATACAAGAAGTTCAAACAGAAAGACTCATCACGTTTGAAGAGTCACCTGCACAGAATGGTGGACTATGCAACAATGCCATGGAACTCACTCCTCTTGAAACTGAAGTTCAAAATCAGAATTTAAGAGAAAGACAAATTTCAATTCGACCAAGCACAGATATCTACGTCAACGTGCCTCATCAAGAGAAAGATACACTTTCCACAAAAACTGCGGAACTACCAAAAATTGATCGCACTGCATCTGGCTATTTCATTGACTTTGATACCTCTTCATTAGATCCAAGTGAATCTGAAACAATGCCAGCCCAAAAAACTTGCCAACAACGAATTAAAGATATTCTGAACTTCCTTAAGAAGACCTACCTGGTATCACCTTGGGTGGAACTCTGGGTAACTACCGGGATACTTTTTTTCTTTTCTGCATGGGCTTAGTAACTGTCATTAGTATGCTTATTAATGGAACTTATCTTCGAGAAAGCTCTGCAGCACAAAAAGTAAATGTGATTCTGAAACTGCATCTATCATCACATCGTGAAAAAAGAGACCTATCATCAGTGCACATTACAGCAGCACCTATACCTGACGGTATAGCGTGGGACAAGGTTGATTACGATATACTTGGCCCGACCGAACTTTTAAAAATACCACATTTATTTAAAATTTCAATAAGTGATATCATTACCTCAAGTACATTTTCCGATGATTGGGATTATAAAACTGTAAATAATATGTTGTCTGAATTACAAAAATCTGCTGCTTTTTCTAATGATAAAATGTTGGAAGATACATCAGACTTTGAAACAATGTATTGCTATCAACATTATGGTCATCATTTTCTGCATAAATCTGCTAATCCCAGAAATGTTTTCACATACCACCGATGAGAACACTCCCCGACACCACCGAAAAGCAGTTCAAAAACATTTGCACAGGAATTTCCATATTTTTCAGGATTAAACATGTCGGACCCAGCCTCATATTGTTATAAGGTTGCACCAACACCAGCACAGTAAAATATGTTGACAAACATCAAACATATTTATTCTGCTCCCTTTATTACCCAATTGTCTGAACAAGGATTCGCCTTATGGAAAGACACCATAGACTTAAAATATGTCTGGGCTACTAGAGATTGGCAGTTCCAGGGAACAGAGGCACTATTTAGAGCATGCCTTATTCCTCAGCAAATCATGTTTTTGAATGAAACAGTGCAACAAACGACTTGTCTTGGACTAGCCAAGAACAAAGATTTGAATATACCTTGGATGCCCACACCATCGCACACTGAGGGAAACATAACATCACAAGAAGGAATTTTTCGTTAGTTCCTAGGAAGCCACATAACAAACGTTTCTAATATGCTGTCTATAATGAGATTTGGAAAATATCACAACAAGAGGCAGCGGAGAGATTAGGAGAAATAGATCGTATAAACCTAGAGAAGGCTCTAGCAGGGGTTGACAATGGGTTAACTACACTACACTAACCTCCAGGATATATTCACTGGGCAACATTGTATCTTCTGCCATTAATATACTAGAACACGATTTGTCCATATTACAAAACGGGCAATCACAATTGTGTTCTATTATGTTATTAAGCTGGACGCTGCAATCTTTGTACGCAGGCTATGTGCCTTGGCGATTCATGAACAGCACATCTATGTTTTTCTCATACAATCGAATGGAAAAACAGATAGAGATGGCACAAAGGAGAGCAAAGTATACAATGCTGCGTATTGAAAAACTGGACAGATTAACCTTTACAGTGTCAAAGTCCCCATCCACAGAATGGTGAATCCATGGCCACATAACTCTTCTGGTCACTACTTTTCAACTCCAATATTGGCTTGAACAAAAGCAGGCAGGCAGATATGAAGAAATGGGTAGGGAATTTATCAAGGAATCTTGGGAATTACCGTACAGATTTTGATGCCCGAGTGGGGAAAGAGAAGTGTGTTTGAGTGGTAAAAACTGCGAGAATGCTTTAAGTGGATCACTCATATGCCAGGATAAAATGCTTCATGGGGCCTGTAACGGTTTGGTAGTGAACCTATGCTGTCACTTACGGGGTGCCCCAGCTGCCGTGAGCACTCCAGTGTTCAGGCTACTTTCGAATGAGAGTTACTTGATGATGAATGATCAAGGTGGCTGTGGGATGCCTTCGGGCATCGCATATCTGGTAACCGTGAGCTCCAGGGTTACTTGCTGTATGCAAGTAATGTTTCCTCCAACACATACAGTCAGGGAGGTGCCGTTATGGCCTTCGCTAAATGTTTCATTAATATGGTTTGATGCTTTGAGCAGAATGAAAGCCATGCATTTACAGAAATCCTTGGCCTTAACCTCTTAGCGAGAGAATTTTGATCTCCAGATCGCAAGGTCTTCGGCAGAGATACAGGCACTCATACGTGGGAACTGCCCCTTCCATTTCGCAGAAATGGTAAATCATATCTTTAACATGTCTGATATGACAGGCATTGTCCATCTATTTAAGACCATAGGTTCTGGACTATTGAGCACCTTTCAGACAGTCCTCTGAGTTATACCAAACTTTATATACTCCGTATTTGGAAGCATATTTAGAGGGCTGCCACTGATGCTGTTTCTAATAGCAGGTATCCTGTTATTTTTCTGCTACGTAATGGACGTACCAGTCACCGAGGAGATGGAAACAGTACTCCTGTCAGAGATTATCATCACTAACAGAGAGGCCCAGTTTGTATCTACGTTTGGAAGAGCCATCACTGGTGGGTTAGGAATAGAGACCCGGTACTCTCCCAGCTTCCCAGAGACTGATGGGCAGACTGAAAGAACCAACCAAGAGATAGAGCAGTATCTCTGACTATTTTTGTTATACCAGGAAGGCTGCCGGCCAGAATATTTATAGACCGCAGAATTTGCTCACAACAATGCAAAAAATGTATCTATTGGTTACTCTCTCTTTTACATGAACTACGGCAGACAATCAAATTGCTTGATCGAATGTGGAGAAATAGGTGTGCCAGTAGTTAAGGATCTAGTCCAACATTTGGCCCAAGTTCATCAATCTGCAGTACTAAATCTAACACGCGCAAGAGAGCGCTATAAATAGGAAGGAAAGAAGGAAAGAAACAATATTCCATACTGGGGCTAAGGTCTGGCTTAGCACAAAAAATATGAAGCTAAAGGGTGATCAAAAGTTCTAAGCACATTTTGTCAGTCTGAACCCCATAAAAAAGTAATAAATCCAGTGACATACCATTTACCACTTCTGGAGAACACCAAAAATATATCCAGTTTTTCATGTATCTCCATTAAAAAGAGTTGAACTGGGTTTGAGACTCTCTGGGCAGATTTACAAGAAAGTGACGCATCTGTAAAGATGGGTCACTTTCTCTGTGCCACCCTGAGAAACCCTTGCGCCACTATGGATGCGCCGTATTTACAATACGGCGCACCATGTAGCAAGGATCGACAGACGCGTCAGAAATTCTGGCGCATCTGTTGACGCAAAAATCACGCAAACACAGCACACCTCCAGCAATGCAGGGGAGGCCTATCCTCATTGTGCTTCGTCACTCCTTACGCCTGCTTCAAGCAGTGGCGTCCTAGAAGTGGTGCAGTGAAATCTTGTAGATTTCACTGCGTCACTTCTACGAGGCTTTTTTTGCGTTGGAACGCCCACCCTGCATACATTATACCTGATGCAGGAATAATGTGATACAGGGCTTTACAACGTGACGCATCTCCCTAGACGCGCCACGTTGTAAATGGGCCGCATATTTATTCTGCTACTGCGTCACAAAAAGTGAAGCAGCGGTGGTGCAAAAATGACGCAAGGGGCTTGTAAATCTGTCCCTCTATTCCTCTCGCCCCATTATTCCACTGAAGAGGGGGCGGAGAATGAGGTCAAAATAATTTTTGATTCAAAAAGGTTAAAAAATGAACTTTCCTACCTGATAGATAGGAAAAGCTATGGACTGGAAGAAAGATCCTGGGAAAAACACAGCAATATTCATGCTCCACTTTTGGTCAGGGCCTTTCATTGGGAGTTCCCCACCAAACCACGATTGGAGGAATCCTCCTTGAGTGGGGTACTGTCAGGATGCTTAAGAGGATTCCTGCCAACCACACAATACTGGCCAGAGTGTCCACCAGCAAACCAAGAAAGCGGGGGCCAAAGGCCACCCAGAGCAACAATTGGAGACTGAGCTAGCACTCGCTAGAAACTCAACATGTCTGCCAGCTCAGCCTTTCCTGCAGCGCACTAGTTGTTCCCCTCCCTTTTCCTTCCTTAACCCTGAATAGCATTTGGGGCGCACTACCAAACTAATGTGCAATTCATTTTAGGTAATTTCTGAAGCAGCACTATTTCCTAAGCTCTTCATCGAGTTAGTTCAGTGAGGGTAGGTGCATCTTGAATTTCCTCATTTAGTTCCTGCGGTTACGTAAACTGGTGATCCCTGGAGTAGTGTCTCGGTATTGAGCCTGTCAATAGAGAGACTAGTGTCTCTTCCATGAGCATGTGCACCGTGTTTCTGAACTTTTATTGAGTTTGGTAGTGTCTCAGGGTCAGAGACTTTGTTCCTTGAATTAGTGGTCTTCAAACCTCTGAATTTCCCCTAGGTTTACCAACCTTCCTAAGCACTAAACAATATCAGAACAGAAAAACAAAGAAACAGTATACTTACAGTTTAAAACAGGGGCGTGTTTATTTTCACTGAGAAAAAGTCACATTTAGAAAAGAAGATTTGAAGAAACATTAAGGCGAGGATAGAAGGAGAAAGAAAAAATACTTACCTGAACAAGCAGTTCCTGCCAGTCGTCTTTGTGCAGAGTTGGTCACGCAAGTACTTCCTCTGGAAGAAAAAGAATATATATATATGTTTTTATGTGATCAAGGCCACCTTGTGGCCGAAACACGTAATGACGTGCTGTGTTGGTGCTGGCTCTGAATAAACTCTCCTGAAGCACGACTGGTGTCCGTGTGCTTTCTTCCTCGTCTGCCTGGAAGTGGGAGAATGCGCCTGGTGTTTGCATATATATATATATAATACAGTTTTGGTTATGTTTACCAATGAATAGATAAGCGATAATAGAGTAGCTATTTGTTAGAATAATGTAGGAATGGTTGACTGTTATATTTTTTCTTTGCAGCTTCTTTCACATAAGGAAGGTTACGCTGTGGTACACACTAACGGCAGGAAGAAGAAATCTTCTTTAGAAGAAACCATTGTTGTGAGCTGTCTCTTCTTACTCCCCATCCCCTTTTCTCCCCTTGGAATACTTCGGGCTTGATGTAATCACTTTAAACCTTGAGTGTTCTTAGAGGGGCATTAGGAAAGCTCAGCATTCTACTCCTGTGTAAGCCTGCCAACTATTGACACCCTGACACATGGCACACTCAGCTCCCAGATACCCCTAGGGATCACAGTGCAGTGCTATACAAACGTCAATTGACTGATTGATTGATACGCATTTTTAACTCCTTCAGGAACTTGGTTGGAGAAAGATGGTACTATTATGTCTTCCCATGTGGGTCTTTCCTAGGAAATTCAGATGGCCAACTGCTCTCAGCCAAGAGACTGTCATATGTGAGTGTCAACTTTTCCCCCAAAAGAACGTTAATAGTGTGGGGTATATCACCCTTTATTTGGTTTTCCAAATCATATTATCTACCTGGAGAGCTAACTCTCTGGTCCAACGTTTCCACCTGAACAAAATCATTAGTTGTTCTCAGCACCAGAAACTCTTAAAGATTCTGGCAAACTATTGTGACCTCTGCTGCATTGTCTAGCAATGTCAGTACCCACTCCTTGTTCCAAAGCAGTGTCCTCAATATGTGTGGCATATATAAGGGAAATACAGGCCACTTTCTTCTTCTTGAATTGAGGCTTCTATTCTGGAAGTTTCTCTTCCTTTGTTATGATGATGTCAGATGATCTTTGTGAGTCCTTTTTCAGGTTCACGTATTCTTCTAATCTGCGCGCTGATTGTCCTCCTCTCTGAGCGATTTTCAGATGTTTCCTGAAAGGAACAAGAAGGACATGTATTAATATACTGATACCTATCAGGCTGTTTAATTGTTTCATGGTTATGCAAATTATAGCATTTTCGCAAACGACTCCGGTTGGGTAGACCCACCCTCTGAATTTGTTTTTTATTCATTTTTTCTTTTTTCCAGCATTTTTTAAAAGACTCTGGTGACTGTTTTGAGTTATTCTTATTTGAAGTACTCTTAAGTTGTAGGTTATTAGACCTGGCTCCTAAATTATTTCGACCTGTAGAAGTATAGGTATCACAAATCATTTATGGTAGTTCGGGCTCCTGAACCTGTTAAAAGGAACCTGCATGAGGCACTTGCATAGTGTTAAGATTGCTGTATCCTTTTTATGTCATTTAAAATCATTGGGGCTACTGTGGCATAGCTGCCAATGAGTTTCATCCCCAAATCCAAGGCAGGGGCAGCCCCATACCCATTTTGGATCTGCTTTAGCACCTCAAGCAAACCAACTATGGAGGTTGTACCATGAGTGATGGTATATTTTGCAGCAAAAACTGTGCCCCAAGTGGAACATTAATCTGCGGGGGAGGCATCCCCCGTAGATTAATGAAGGCTCGTTATGAGAATTCTTAGTTTATCTTGGGGTCCCTTATTGGGAAATACTGCTTCAAGCTGGTTTGTGTTTTGTGCAATATAGAACGGAATTTCCTCCTGTCTGGTGGGAACTTTACCCATAATCACGTTAATAGGAACTGGACTAATTTCAGGAATTGCTAAATGCGGCTGTGCAGCTTCAACAGCCCTCTCTGGGTCTGTCATTACTGCTCCCGTAACAAACTTTGGTAAACAAGTGTATAGTCTAACTAGACTTGTGTTAAGGGTATGAAGCTCTGTGAGTGTTCCTAATTGTGAATATGGTGTGTCCTAAGACTGGCTATGTTGCCCCGTCATTGCTGAGGGTACCCAGTCTCATATACTGTGGTGGATGTGGTAGGGCGTCTTGGAACTGATTTATGTGTTCCTGAAATGTTAATGATATATCTAAATCTTCATAGGCTCTGTATTGTTCTGGTATGACTGCTTCTGTGTATGTATTAAATACTCTGGTGTTGGCATCCACTGCAGGAAAAGGGATCCATGAATAGAATTCCTCTGTTTTATAAGTTTTGTGATGCTCAAATTAAGGTGGCATCTCCTCAGATAGATGTGAAGTAAGACTGTGCTAGCTACTGAAATATATTGTGACACTGATATCAGTCCTATAAATTCATCCAGCGCATCTGCTAGTCAGGCATGCTGCACATGGGGCCCTTATTGTGTTACTGAATTGCAGTTTAACTATCTTCACATTCATACAGAGAATGATATGTATAGTCAAATCAAATCAAATGCAGCTTTATTCTATTTTAGATCATAAAGTCATAAAAGCACAATGATAAAAGACAGTTTTTCTTAAAAAGAGAGAAAATGTACAATTTTCCAAATTAAGTTACAAAGTGCAGTATAATACAAATACAGTTTATATAAAAACAGAAATCCATGCTAAAAATCCATATATGTACACAGGGAGGATACAAGAACACCAGGTATTCAGAAATAACTTCCCATAGTGTTCCGGAACCTTATAACGGCTTTTAGGAAAGAGGAAGTGGCCATGATATGTATAGTCAATTCACAATTGACATGGAGGATTACTTAACAGGCTCTGCTATCCATCTGGTATCTGAAGCCAATCAACATGTTGGCAGTTTTAGTGCATCAGCAGAGTCGATGGTGGCTGGTGGTGGAGGGGTTGACAGCAAAGATCCTAATAAATAAATATTGACATGGCATAGAAGAGCATATTTAAGGTTTATTCACTTTCAATATGAGTATATGATGAGTACATCACCTCAGTATATTCATACAAGATTCATTTTTGGCAGTCTTGTGCTATTGCAAACAAAGATATATATTTCTCAAGATAGGGGTTTTGACATTGATATAGTAAGCTATACCTGGTTATGTGGTAGGGATTCATTCTGCTGCTGGGCCTGTTTGTGGCCCAGCCACAGGAAGGGGCTACAGCTGCTTCTGCTGTCACAAGTAATACCCAACATTAAGGATGCTATTCAGAAAGAGAAACGTTCATGTTAATACATCTCTAATGTAAGTTTATTCTTACACTTTTTAATAACTTTATTACCTTTGGCTATTCACCATTTGCAAATGTAAAGTTACTCAAAAAGTGTAGATAAATTAAGTAATTTATTTTAACATTATTCCCTAGGGGGTTCTATTTTAAGACACTCTCTCCATTATTTTCTTTTGTAGGGTACTGCAGTATCAGTGGTTGCCCACGTGTGCTGCTGAAATTAGTCCACTTCTGAACTGGAGTACATTTACAACTGTTTTAGGTATTTTTTGGCTATAGTAACTTTAAAAGAGCAGTTTGTGAATATCAGTGGCACTACTCTTCCATGGGTCAGAACATGACCCTCCCTAAACACTTCCATATCTCACTCTTGACCTGTCCTTATCCAGGGCCGGACTAGGAACCAAAACCGGCCCTGGCAAAGTGCTCGCTCCCCCACCCCCCGGGGTTACAACTAATACTCGAGGATTGTATGCAATGACACATTTCATTAGAGAAATAATTCAGGCCTAGAAAAAAATTGACCGACCCTAACAGCCCTGCTTTTCCAATCAATGCAACACCTTTATGATTTGCGGGAGGGAGGAAAAGTAGGAATCCTGGTATATGGATCTTTTGAGAAGGATTGGGCCAGCATCGTGCAAGGAGAGGGACTTTTGGTATAGAGTACGTCATTGAGCTATATTACATTAACAAAATTGTCCATATAATTTCTGCAATAATAATTAAAATTGCATGCCGCACTAAAAAGCCATGCTGATATTGCAGATTTCCCATATCCTGTCTGAACAGACTGTACAATCTAGTTTCCAGTAAACTTCCCGAATCTCAATGAAACAGATAAATAGAAGTTGCCAGAGAAAGGTCAGTTAGAGAAGTCATAATCAAACAACAAAAGAGTGGGGGCGTGGCTAGGCGCCTGAGGAGATGGCGGCGCTGGCGTGAGGGCTCCGTCCGTACTGGAGATTACGGGCGGTTCGCACACATGCTGCGGCTCAAGAAGGGGAGAATGCATTGTCGGAAGGTCTCTGGACCACTTTGAGACCCTTCTCATCGCAGGAGCACACTTGCACAGTATTTTACCGGCTTTTTACTCCCGGTCGCGGCTCTGCATCGGCCGCGACCGCCATTTTGTTTTTTCGCGCGAGTGGCTCATTTCAGCAGCTCATCTATGGTGCACTTGACGGAGCATGCCTTCAACACCTCGAGCAACCACATGAAGTGAATTATCATCAATGGGTGACTATTTTAATTAGTTTTTGACACAACTGTCTTTTGGACTCAATTTTCTTTCCTGTTTTTTTTTTTAATTCTCCTCATATCTGGCGGCCATTTTGTGCTCTATACCTGCGTTTCCTGGCTTTCTGACAGAACTGCTTATCTGGAACGGCACCTTTTCACATCAAATTTCCCTGCTGCTCTTTTCCATACCCTGTGTGCTTTGGACCTTGCTTTATATTTGCCTTTATACTCAGTTTGGTGGCCTTTACCTACATTTTGCAGTCGCATCTATGGCCGAAAACTCCGGCAAGACCCAAAAACGCAATTACATCAAAAACTCTAAGCTTTTTACGGAACTGGCTCATCTGGAAGCTTCTCAGCTTTCCCCCAGCAACGAGATGTCGCTGAATATAGATTCCTCCTCCCAGCCCTCAGTTAAAACGACACCTAAGCGATTAAAAAAAGACCCACCTTCGCCTCCCAAGTCCTCTGCGGCCATTTCGATGGAACTAATCCTTGAGGAGATACGGGCCTTGCGCCCCTTCATGGAAGAGACTAACGCTAAACTGCAGGTTCTCACGGACAACTGGACTCGGATGGATGAACGAGTGTCATCGGTGGAGCGTGACGTCTCTTCTCTTCAGGATTCTGCGGCCAAGGTCACATTTATGCATTCGCAAATTTCTTCCCTTCAGAAGCAGGTGGAAGAATTGGAAAACCAAAACAGGCGCAATAATCTTCGCCTTTATGGCCTTGCGTAGGGCTGCGAGGGAAATGATCCCATCACTTTTTTCAAATCCTTTCTTCCAAAGATTCTGCATTTACCTGACGATAATCCTCTCAACATCCAGCGAGCGCACAGGCTTGGACGAGCTCCCTCCTCTCTTTCCCCATCAGTGAAGCCCAGAGGTGTTATAATGTATTTTTTGGAGTACACTGATCTGCTGAAAGTTCTATCTGCGGCTAGAGCCTCTCCTCGCATCACCTGGTCGGGCTCCAACTTGTTCTTCGCGCAGGACTATGCCAAAGTAACTGCAAATCGCCGTAAGGCCTTCTTAGACATGCGACCTGACCTTCGCTCCATTGGCGCCAGATATGGCCTTTTCCATCCTTGCTTATTCAAAGTCACCCACAATAATAAGACTACGACCTATGAACAGCCAGAACGACTCCGAAGTTACCTGAATCCCTTTGGCCAGGCTTAGATGGAACTTTCTGCTCCTTCCTCTTCCCTTCCACCATGACTTTATCCTGAATTCTTATATTGTTGCTCCAGTTTTTTATACTTGTTACTTTAACTTCTCTAATCCCGTTGATTCATTATGTTCATTCTCTTGTTGAGGGCTTGTTCTTCATAATAGTATCTCCTATTTGTTCCTTATCTCATGCCCTTATTATTTGTTGACATTTAACCCTGTTCCCCTTTTTTCTCCCACAGATTTATGTCATGCGTTCCGTCCCGTATCTCTGGTTGGACGTCCCCCCGACCCTGAGTGTCCTGCTTTCTCCAGTTGGCCCTACCTCCCTCTCCCTGCATCCACATGTACCCTTGTCTGTTCCTGTTCCTGGTCATATCCTTCCTCAACCACCCCTTGTGAGTATCCCTCAACCTTTTTATATCACGTTTGTTATTGTTTTAGTTTCCCTTACTTCGATTCATTTTCTCATACTTTCAGGTATATTGGTATCAGCACTCGTTATGCGATCTTTTTCCTTACTCTCCACTCTTTCCTTCTTTATCTTCATTGCTTATTGGCTCCCTCCGTCTATTTTCATTCGTTATCATTACATTTTTCGATTTTTCTTTCCTCTCCCTCATTCACACTTATTTACCGATTTCTCTGGGTTTCATTTTCTATTTTCTTGGATCTTAACATCATCTTGTCTTTTTTCCATCTTCTCTACACCTATTTATCCTCTTTTCCTCTTCCTTCTTTCATATATTTCCCCCTTTCTCCACGTCTATTTTTTCTTTCTTTCCTCCTTTTCTCACGTGTTTGTCCCTCACTCATATGCTCTATCCCTCCTACGTTCCTGTTTCTTTTCTCCTTCCTCCCTCTTCCTTTTTTCCCTGTTCCTATCTTTACTCGCATGTTTTAATCTTACTCTCTTATCTCTGATTGACATCTTTCGCGTTTGTAAGAGTTGCATCTCTTGTTCTTCTAGTCACGCTTCTCTCTCAATCTCCTTCGCATTTCTGGCTTTTTGGGCTAATTCTGATACTGTTGCCTTCTATTCCTTCTTCCTTGCTATTTTTCACACTGTCGAGTCTCTGTCTTTGATCCTTTACTTCAGCATGTCTTTACTGGTTCTTTTTCTTTCTTTTTGTCCTCTCTCCTTTTCATGGGTTTTCCTTTCATTGGTTCTGGTTTGCATCTTTTTTGAAAATAAGCTACTGTTATGTCATTGAATATATTGTCATGGAATGTGAAGGGTATCAATTCTCCGATTAAGCGTCAACGGATTTTATCACACCTAGCCAAACTGAATGTCGATATTGCATTCCTCCAAGAAACGCATTTAACTGATGAAGAGTCTGTCAAGCTTAAACGTGGATGGGTGGGTGAACTATTCTATTTACAGGGAGATGGCAAACGAAATGGTGTGGCAATCCTATGTCGCAAGTCTCTTCCCTTTCAGGTCCTTACCCACGAATCGGATGCTTCTGGTCGTTGGGTTTATGCCAAGCTGTCACTTAGGGGTGTTCCAATTTCTCTGCTCAATGTTTATGACCCTACCACGGGTGAACCTTCTTTTTGGGTTGATTTCTCTCCACTTTTAACAAAATTTGTGGACCACAATTTTATTCTGGCGGGCGTTTGTAATCAACCGCTTGATCCCTTTGTCGATAGGGCGTCCATGGCCCCCTACATTCCCAACAGACCTCACAAGTTGTTTAGTCATGCTATTTCGCAGCATAAGCTAGTAGACTCCTGGCGCCTCTGCAATCCAAAGCTACGGGAGTACACCTTCTATTCTTCCTGTCACCATTCCCAGTCACGACTTGACTACATTTTTGTCTCACACAACCTTGCTCAATCACTTCTACACTCTGAGATAGGCCCAATATTACTTTCCGATCATGCCCCTGTTCTTACAAGTGTTGACATACTCCCTAAAATTGCTGTCCCTAGAAGATGGCGATTTAATAATTCCCTCCTCGCCGATCCCTCGTTTACAACCACTTTTACCTCTTTTTTTGACGAATATTTTCTGATTAATACAGACGATGCCCTCCCTGACCACATTATCTGGGATGCTTTTAAAGCAGCTGCACGTGACTTTATTATTCGTTACGTTGCAGATAAACGCAAGACTGCGCGTAGGTTTACCAAACAGCTCCTTTTTGACATCAAGAAATTGGAACATGCCTACTTTACTTCTCACTCTGTTGACAGCTTGAATGCCCTTGTTGCTGCAAAAATGAAATTTAATGAGAAGTCCACGGAGGACGCCTCCCTGTACTTGTTGAAGTCTACAGCTAAATTCTATGGGGGTAGGAACAAAGCAGGGAAGCTCCTAGCTAATTATTTGAAGATCAAACATAATAAGTTGAATATTGAATCTGTATATGACTCTGATGACACCTTGAAACACACGGATGTTGATATTCTTGCTGAATTCTCACGCTTTTATAAGACTTTATATACATCTGAAACTCAACCCTCTCCCAGCTCTCTTGCTAATTTTTTCTCCACCATTCACACACCACCTAACTTCCCCCCTGATTTTTCCTCTTTAGAGTCTGACATCACACAAAAGGAATTATTCACTGCACTGCAGCATCTCAAACCCAATAAGGCTCCCGGCCCAGACGGTTTTACCGTAGAATTCTACCTCCATTTCTCTAAGTTATTAATTCCACGGCTTCATTCTCTTCTTCATACTTTTATTGATCGTGGCGCCTCTTCGGGGACGTTTTCGGATGCCCACATTTGCCTAATACCTAAGCCTGGGAAAGATGTAAAATATTGCAAAAACTACAGGCCCATATCTTTAGTCAATATTGACTACAAACTTTTCGCTAAAGCGCTAGCGATCCGATTGGATCACCTTCTCCCCGATCTCCTAGGCGAAGAACAATCCGGGTTTGTCAAGGGCCGACATATTACGGACAATACCAGACTTTTATTCAACATCCTGTCAAAATCCTCCCGCTGTCAACACTCACTTGCAGCGATTGCCCTTGACGCCGAAAAAGCGTTTGATCGGGTTGAATGGCGCTATCTCTTTCATACCCTTACTTGGTTTGGTTTTGGCCCTAGATTTATCTCCCTAGTCTCCCTGTTATACTCTCATCCCAGAGCTGCTGTCTTTGCAAATGGTCAAATCTCCTCCTATTTTGATTTAGGTCGTGGCGTTCGCCAGGGCTGCCCTTTGTCCCCCTTTCTCTTCAACCTTGCTTTAGAGCCGTTTCTGTCCAAATTGCGTCAGAATCCTGCTATTTGTGGCTTTCAGATTGCAGATTCTCACATTAAACTTGCTGCTTATGCGGATGATATTTTACTCTTTCTCTCTAACCCTGCAGAATCTATCCCTACTTTTCTGAATGAAGTCCGAAATTACTCCTCTATTTCTGGGTATAAACTTAACCATGAAAAATGTGAGATCCTTCCCCTGACCAAATTTACTTTTAAACAAGATTTTAGTGATTCCCAATTTACTTGGTGTCCTTCCCATATCAAGTACCTAGGTTTATATATCACCCCTTCTGTTTCAGACACTGTCTCTTTATGTATGTCCAAATGCGCACAAAAGATCGCTGATCTCACTGCAAGGTGGCATCCCTTATATCTGTCCTGGTGGGGTCGTCTTGACACTATTAAAATGATGATTTCCCCTATTATTCTCTACACGCTTTCTAATATTCCTGTACCCATCCCAATTAAATTTTTTAAAAAGATCAACTTAACGTTATCTTCATTTTTATGGAACTCTAAAAAACCCAGAATGTCTCTGGCCAGACTTATCCGTCCCGCCTCTGAAGGTGGCGTCAATTTCCCTGACTTCCCTGCTTATCAGAAGGCTTTTTTATTATGACAAGCTCCCCTCTGGCTGCATGATCCCACTTCTCCTTGTCCTCTATGGGTTAAGGTTGAGCGCGCTCTCCTTTCTCCGTTTTCTTTTGCAGAATATCTTGCTTTTTCCCGCAAACCTTCATTGCTCCCTACTTCTATTCATAAATACACCCTTAAGCTTTTATTGTCTGCCACCCCTGGCCCCCCTAAAACTATAGCTGACTTCCTTTCTTCTACCATCTGGCATAATAAATATCTCTTAATTGGTCGTAAGCCCTTTTATTGGAAATCTTGGAGAAGCCGAGGATTGATTTGGATCTCGCAGCTCTTCTCTGGCTCCACCCTCCTCTCTTTTCCTGATCTCCGTTCTTCCTTTGACTTGCCTTTATCCTTTTCCTCTAAGTATCTTCTACTCAGGGCTGCGGTTTTGGAGGTTTATGAGCGACTCTCGAATTCTCCTCCCTATTCTGCTCCGCTCACTCCCACTTCTCAACTTCACTCTATCTTGCGTACTACTCCAAAGCATCCCTTATTTATAAGCACCTTCATGCGCATGAGTTACTCAGACCCAAGTCCAAGGTTGAATCTCAGTGGGAAACCGATCTCGGAATAAATTGGCCGGTATCTCTATGGGACAAGATTTGGACAAAAATCCGTAAAACTTCTAGTACAGCCTCCTTGACACAATCCTTATTTTTTATTAACAACAGACTACTTCACACTCCTTCTACACTACACAAGCGATTTCCTAGTACCTCAGACAGCTGCTGGTCGTGTGGCTCACCTAATGCTACATTACCTCATATGCTATTTCTTTGTAAGCATGTGCATGATTTTTGGCTACAGGTGTGGGCTCAAGTTAATGTTATTTTCCACACTTGTATTCCCTTTTCTCTCACTCAACTTTTCTTGGGCAGTTTATCCCCTAGTTGGGACAATGTAGACATGTATATTCGTATTGTCGATCTGCTATTTGCCATTGCCTTTCAGCAGATCACCGTTAATTGGAAAAATACATCCAATATCTCTTTCAAAGCGGGGTGGTACAATGTCTCTCATAACCATAGACTTGATAATGCTTTTGTTTCTTCTGTTCACTCAGCAACCAAACGTGCAGACTTATGGCACCCCATTACGTTATATTTAGATAATTGTGTTGCTCGTTCTTCTCGTCCGCCGCCTGCTCAACAAGAAGTTCCTAAACCACCATGATACCCTTCCTGTGTCCATAATTTTTCATTTTACTGTTTTGTTTTTACTTTTTCTGTACTTAGTTGTTTAGATAAGATTGATGCAATTTCTTTGCTTCTTTTAAAATGCCCATGATTATTATGTTGTTGTAGACTATCGCGTACAAATTTTACTTTGTTATAAACTCTCTCTGACATGTTGTACTCTGCAATCCCCTTCCTTCCCCTCCCATCCTTTCCCCTCCTCTCTCCCCTCCTTACCTGATATTCTGTATTGAATTCTCATTTTCCTCTGCCTAATAAAATTCTTTTAAACTGAAACAACAAAAGAGTGTATCCGCACAATAAGGAAGAGTTTATGAAAAGAAGGATTTATGAAAAAAGGAGGGGAGAGTCACTCTAAAGAGGTAAAAGAACCCTCACTCACCAACCTGGTTGGTGACATGCTTCATCATAGGGTCCCCACCAGAGATGCCGAATGCATCTCTGGTGTGCTGCGATGCTTAAGTATAGCTGAACGTATTATTTGAAAAAACCTTCAATGAAGTGTGATAAGTGCAGAAATAGTGAGTTTAAAAAGGGGCCTTTGTTTTATCCTCAAAAAAAAAATTAATGGCGGAAAACAAGGCACCAGTTAAAATGAAGTGAAGTGGATGTCCCTAACTGGTATTTAATTGACCAGATACATCCTAGAAAGTGAACAAACTGTCAACATGTTTCAGCTCCTATGCGTAATTTGTTGAAGCTTTCGTCAGGACCAATAACACCACGGCGGTATAAGCACGCTAAGGCTTACCCTAACCTTTGGTGCAATCATATACAACAACTCACGGTTATGTGAAGACCTTCAAGTATTTCTCGATAGCCAAGGAGTCTGAAATAACAAAAACAAGAGAGCACTTGTGGCTTAGACATGAGTTAGACTTGGATGTAATTGCATTCAGAAATCTTAAAGTGACTGGTCCCAGTTCTAAAACTCTTTAATGGCCTCTGGCCATGATAAAAGGCAAATGGTTTATATTCGTTTAACAAATTCTTTCAAAAACAGCATTGAACTTCAAATAAAGCATGTATAATTTAATGCCAGCATGCGTTAAGATCAATGTCATAACAGGCATATTATCCTGAAGGACCAGCGACTATAATGATTAGTGATCACCGAACATGACTCAATCAGCCAGCATCCCTGATGCTGGTTGAAATGTTGGCAGACAAAAAACCATCATGCATGGAAATACGATAAATTCAAAGAGAACACAGGGCTTACATTAAAATTAGGAAAACTCTGCTCCTTAAATACTGCTGGGCAGTGGGAGCCTCGATCAAAATCTAAAAATGAATAACAATAAAAAGGTATTGGCATTACAGAACCTCTATATGCAAAAATCATCTCTCAGAACCTGCCGGTAATGGGGGCACAATCCAACAGGAAAAAGGTACTCACTCAGTGATCGAGAAATACTTGAAGGTCTTCACATAACCGTGAGTTGTTGTATAGGATTGCACCACAGGTTAGGGTAAGCCTTAGCGTGCTTATACCGCCGTGCTGTTATTGGTCCTGACGAAAACTTCAACAAATTACGCGTAGAAGCTGAAACATGTTGACCGTTTGTTCACTTTTTAGGATGTATCTGGTCAATTAAATACCAGTTATGGACATCCACTTCACTTTATTTTAACTGGTGCCTTGTTTTCCGCCATTAAAATTTAGTTTTGAGGATAAAACAAAGGCCCCTTTTTAAACTCATTATTTCTGCGCTTATCACACTTCATTGAAGGTTTTTTCAAATAATACGCTCCGCTATACTTAAGCGTCACAGCACACCAGAGATGCATTCGGCATCTCTGGTGGGGACCCTATGATGAAGCATGTCACCAACCAGGTTGGTGAGTGAGGGCTCTTTTAACTCTTTGAGTGACTCTCCCCTCCTTTTTTCATAAATCCTTCTTTTCATAAACTCTTCCTTATTGTGCGGATACACTCTTTTGTTGTTTGATTATGATGACTCAGGGGGACTAAGTGTGGTTCCTTATGTTTCACCCTCTGTCTCTTGTTGTTTTGAAGCAGTTAGAGAAGTTCTCAAGCCAAAGGGGCTAGCAAAAATATGTTTTTTAATTTAAAGTGATAGTGTGGCTCCCTTTTTTCCCAACATGTACTCACTCTTTGGACGTGAGAATTTACTGGGATGTAAAACAAACAAATTTCGCTCATATGCTCTTAAATGAAGAACACCGTGTTTCTTTCTCTGTTGGCAAGTAGTAGACTAAAGATGTTTCCTAATTACATCCCTCAAATGACGCAGCTTTCTGTGTGGTGCCAACAAAACGATTAGGATTTTCTTAAAAGTACAGAAATCAGAGAACGACAAATGAGATGACCAAGTAAGGTTAAGTATGATGATTTATCAGTGACTTGAAGGCAT
The DNA here is from genome assembly GCF_964204655.1 of Triturus cristatus. Taxonomy (NCBI): domain Eukaryota; kingdom Metazoa; phylum Chordata; class Amphibia; order Caudata; family Salamandridae; genus Triturus; species Triturus cristatus. Next base: position 529,735,679 of record NC_140584.1, read on the forward strand.
TAGTTGGATTTTTGTCTAAAAAGGCTACAACCATTTCTCAGCATAAATGTACGGCCGTGACGTTCCATTTTTCACAAATCCTAATAATGTGTGCTTGCATTCATATTAGATTGTTCAACAAAGAACTAATTTGCTAATGATATTTATTCCAAAACGTTTTGAGAATTCTGCATTTTCCGAGTATTCAATTGCACTCAAAATAAAATTTTAAAGATTTCAGATACGACTTACATAATGGCATACTTTATATGATGACAATGCAATATTAAGGCACCTTTTTGGTAAAATTGACTTTAGAATCAGTTTGAAATCAACATTGTTAGCTTTCAGGTTTTATATTTTCCAACAATATTACAAAAACTGACATTGATTCTAAGGAATAAACGGAAAAAAACAACGAATTATTTGTAAACTTTAACGTTAGTAGCATTAAACTAATGATATTCGGTCTTCCTCCTTAGAGGCAAGCACAATTAACAGACTGGAGGAATTAGATGGATTTGTAGCACTCACTGTATTCATAAATTACATTATCAATATCAAATGTAAAAATGATGCATCAATATCATGATAATATATTCGAAGACACATTCATATCTACCTTCACTAAAGACTCAGGTGGCTGTCCTGTTTTGCACACATGAGCCCTAATTACAAGTCAGGGGGAGAGGAATTAATGCATGGAAATCGGCTTCGCCTAATTATTAGGTGATAGGTTTCTCCACTTCTGTTTTTCTTGGTGGTGTGAAGACCACACCCATTTCTTTCAGGCCAGTAAATCTAACTGAAAAAAATGCTGGACACTTTCGCCGCCCAGACAGTAATTCCTCACTATCCTCATGTGAGGGGAATATCGATTCCTACTATTGAGATGGAAGTTAAATATAAATCATTAGTTCATGATGTATGTGCGCTTACAGGTAGTCTCTTTATAGGAGGAAATGTACTATGATGTACTACGTCCATGGTGTGAACTATGGCGTAGTGTCATTCAGTTTACACAATCTGCCTATGAGGTCACAGCCACTGTGGGTAGGCATTGCTGTCATGTCCTGGCTAAAGGGATGGATTCGAATCCTGGTGAGACACAAAGGTCTCCTAAGTGTGCTTATCTCCATCTTAAGAGAAACTTCCACTCTGAGTGGAGATGCTGATTTACACAGGGCTCGACTGAGCTTTGCCCTAGGGGTTTGTGAAATTCGCATACTTTTCTTTCACGTAATTCATGGAAATGGCAGGAACCTTATGCGAAATTACATATAACTATGCACAAGACAAATCCATCGTTTAGCACTATATTTTGCTATGAAATGCATCCTTGCGTCAGTATTTGGTGCGACGATGCATTTCATGATAATAAAAAACAATAGTGCGAGAAACGCAGGTGGGATAAGCAACAGCCGCTCGTCTTTTGGGCATTTGAGTTCTTCCTGTATTCTCACAATAACATTTTGCGCAAACTGCAGGTAATTACGTGACATGGCAAGATGGCATAAAATGGAACTTTCACATAACACGCACCCAGCTAAATTTCTGAAATTTCATGAAAGGAGCCCAGGTTTAGGTTGCTCCCACGCACTCTCATGCCTTTCTCCTCATGTTTGTTGGACTAAAAGGGGCCCTCCCCTCACACTGTACCTGAGATAGATCTGTTTGCCCAGTGCTTAATTTGAACCAGTGGTTGCAGGTGGGGGCCACCAGCACTCATTTTTGGAGACTGGCACTTAATTTTTCTAAATCGACTTCGGTCCAGAGTAAGAGAGAAAAGTACAAAAGGGGGAAAGAAGGTGAAAGAGAAAGACAGAAACACAGTGATAAGTAGATGAAGCAGGGATGAAAACCGACCAGCAAGAGCTAAAGGGGCAAGGAGTCTGGGGTGGATTAAAAGGGTATGATGTGAAATCAAGACTACACAACCGTTTGTGTGCCTCGATCTTTGACTGCGTTGGCTGTGGGTTTCCGAGCAAAACGTTGGGCCTCGGAACAGATCTTCTTTTTTATTTTTACAAATTTAGCTCTGTTTCCCTGAAATATGATGGTATGAAACCTGGGTGCTGGTTCCCAGTTAAAAATAATCCCTATCTTCTGTACAACCTGCAATTGCCCATGAGAGAGACACGAACATTGCGAGGAGTCGATCCCAACATCCTTTATGGTTGCCACATCACAGTCACTAATCTGTGTGAGTATGTAAGTACCCTGTTTAGTCCTAACTAACATTAGGCTACATACACCGCCCTTTTATGTCACCACCCCTGCTACAGAACTGGAATTGATTGGGATAGGCTGGTAGTCCTGTAAGGGTTGCTCACGCATTTCCTCATTTAGCAATAACAGATGTCAGTGTAGATCATGGATTTTCTTTACAAAGGGATCTTTGAGTTGATCAATCAATCAATCAGTACATTTATATAGCGCGCTACTCACCCGCGAGGGTCTCAAGGCGCTGGGGTGGGGGGTGCTGCTACTGCTCGAATAGCCAGGTCTTGAGGTGTTTCCTGAATGTGAGATGGTCCTGTGTCAGTCATAGGTGTGCGGGGAGGGAGTTCCATGTCCGGGCAGCCAGGTAGGAGAACGATCTTCCTCCGGTGGTGGTTCTGCGTATCCGTGGGACGGTGGCGAGGGCGAGGTTGGCGGAGCGGAGCTGGTGGGTGGGGGTGTAGAACGAGAGGCGGCTGTTGAGGTATTCGGGCCCATGTCGTGGAGCGCTTTGTGTGCGTGGGTGAGGAGCCTGAACGTGATCCTCTTGCTGACGGGGAGCCAGTGCAGGTTTCTTAGGTGGGAGGACATGTGGCTGTGGCGAGGGATGTCGAGGATGAGTCGTGCGGAGGCATTCTGTATGCGTTGGAGTCGTTTCTGAAGTTTGGCAGTGGTTCCTGCGTATAGCGCGTTTCCGTAGTCCAGTCGGCTGGTGACGAGGGCCTGGGTGACAGTCTTCTGGTTTCGCGTGGGGATCCACCTGAAAATTTTTCGGAGCATGCGCAGGGTGTTGAAGCACGAGGATGAGACGGCGTTGACTTGCTGGGTCATTGTGAGGGAGGAGTCCAGGATGAATCCCAGGTTGCGTGCGTGGTTCGTGGGTGTCGATGCGGTGCCCAGCGCTGTGGGCCACCAGGAGTCATCCCAGGCGGATGGGGATTGTCCGAGGATGAGGACTTCCGTTTTGTCTGAGTTAAGCTTCTGGCGACTGAGCTTCATCCATTCTGCGACGTCTTTCATCCCTTCCTGGAGGTTGGTTTTGGCGGTGGCTTGGTCTTTGGTGAGGGAGAGTATCAGCTGGGTGTCGTCGGCATAGGAGATGATGTTGATGTTGTGTCTGCGTGCGATGGCAGCGAGGGGGCTCATGTAGATATTGAAGAGGGTTGGGCTGAGCGAGGAGCCTTGGGGTACGCTGCAGATGATCTTGGTGGCCTCTGAGCGGAAGGGAGGGAGGCGGACTCTCTGGGTTCTATTGGTCCTTTCCTTGGATTCCAGTGTTGAGGAGGCGGGTTATTAGGGTGCGATGGCATACGGTGTCAAAGGCTGCCGAGAGGTCTAGGAGGATGAGAGCGGTTGTTTCTCCATTGTCCATCAGGGTCCTGATGTCATCGGTGGCTGCGATGAGGGCGGTCTCGGTGCTGTGGTTTGCTCGAAAACCGGACTGGGACGGGTCGAGCGAGTTGTTTGCCTCGAGGAATGCAGACAGCTGTTTATTGACGGTCTTCTCTATGACTTTAGCCGGGAAGGGCAGAAGAGAGATGGGGCGGAAGTTCTTGAGGTCTTTGTGGTCCGCTGTGGGTTTCTTCAGAAGGGCGTTGATTTCTGCGTGCTTCCAGCTCTCAGGGAAGGTGGCTGACGTGAAGGAGTTGTTTATGACGTTCCGGAGGTGGGGTGCCATGATGATGTCGGCTTTGTTGAAGATATGATGTGGGCATGGGTCAGAGGGGGAGCCAGAGTGGATGGTGTTCATGATGTAGGTGGTGTCTTCAGTGCTGATGGGGGTCCAGACGCTGAGGGTGGTGGTGGGCGTCGTTGGTTCGGTGACTGGAGGCGAAGTCAGGGGTCTGAAGCTGTCGTGTATGTCTGCGATCTTGCGGTGGAAGTACGTGGCGAGGGAGTTGCAGAGGTCTTGTGATGGTGTGATGTCGTTGTTGTTGGCGCTGGGGTTGGAGAGCTCTTTGACGATGCTGAAGAGTTCCTTGCTGTTGTGGGTGTTGCTGTCGAGCCGCTTTTTGAATGATGACCTTTTGGTGGTGCGGATCAGCTGGTGGTGTTCGAGAGTGGCGTTCTTGAGGGCTGTCATGTTTCCTGTAGTCCGTTCGTGGCGCCAGGTCTTTTTCGAGGGTACGGCAGGATTTCTTTGATTCTTTGAGGGCGTCTGTGAACCATGAGGATTTCCTGTTGCCGGTCATGCCTGGGGGGTTCTTCAGTGGTGCGAGGTCGTCGGTGCAGTTGGTGATCCACTGTGCGAGGTTGTGGGCTGCTTCGTTGGTGTCAGCAGTGTTTGCTGGTGGCTTCAGGCTCAGCGATGAGAGGAGCTGGTCTGTGGGGATTTTGCTCCAGTTTCTGCGGGGGATTTGTTGCGTACAGTGGTGGGATTTCTTCTTTTGGAAGGTGAAGTGGATGCATCTGTGGTCGGTCCAGTGTAGTTCAGTGGAGTGGCTGAAGGAGACGTGGTTGCTAGCGGAGAAGATGGGGTCGAGCGTGTGGCCAGCGAGGTGGGTGGGGGTGTTCACCAGTTGCTTGAGTCCGAGGTTGGCGAGGTTGTCGAGCAGGGTGGTGGTGTTGTTGTCACTGTTGTTCTCCAGGTGGAAGTTCAGGTCCCCCAGGAGGATGTATTCTGGTGAGGCTAGGGCGTGCGGGCTGATGAAGTCGGTGATGGTTTCGCTGAATTGTGTGCGCGGGCCCGGGGGTCTGTAGATGAGCGTTCCTCTAAGGGTGGTCTTGGGGTTGGTGTGAATCTGGAAGTGTAGGTGTTCAACGGCGGAGAGTGTGTCTTCGGTGTTGGTCGTGATGTTGATGGTGTTCTTGTAGACGATGGCGATTCCTCCTCCGGTTTGGTTGATGCGGTCCTTCGGGTGATCTTGTAGCCTTCCGGGATGGCTATGGCGATGTCGGGGGCCGAGGATGCGTTCATCCAGGTTTCCGTGAGGAAGGCGATGTCTGGTGCTGTTGTGTCGAGGAGGTCCCAAAGTTCGATGGTGTGTTTGTGGATGGAGCGGGTGTTGAGGAGGATGCATTTGAGGTGGTTGTTGTTGTTGATTTGTCCGGCGGGCGGGGGGGAGGTTCTGAGGCAGGTGAATTTTATGGCTTGGCAGGTGAAGGGTCCATGGGTGCGCTTCGGGGTGGCTTGGTTGCAGGCAGGAGGTCGACCGGTGTTGAGTGCGTTGAGGGCGGCGGTGTTGTATCTCAGTCAGGGTTCCTGGCGTCGGCTGGAACCAGGGGTTCTGGCGCTGGGCGCGGTCCCGGCGCGGACGGGCACAGATGGGCTTGCCTTTTGCGCGGCCTCCTTACGAGGGGCAGAGGGAGGGAGGAGCAGCTGGGAGGTGGGAGCGGGGCGGCGAATAGGAGGCAAGGGGGCGGGGCTGAAGGGACGCAGTGGCGGGAAACGGAGGCAGGGGGCACGAAGGAAAACGGGCAACGCGGGTTGCGAAAACACAGGGGCAGAGAGCAACGACAGTAACAACGCCAACAGGGAGAGCGGGGGTACAGAAATCAAAAATCAAAATGGATAGGAGGCATAGGGCGACACAGGGGCAAAGAGCAAGACAGTAACAATGCCAACAGAGAGAGCGGGGGTACAGAAATCAAAATGGATAGGAGGCAAAGGGCGACACAGGGGCAAAGACCAAGACAGTAACAATGCCAACAGGGAGAGCGGGGGTACAGAAATCAAAGTGGATAGGAGGAAAAGGGCGACAAAGCAGGATTACCAGCGATGCAGGCGGAGCCCGGGTGGCAGAGCAGCGAGCACCGGTCACACAGGGGGCTGTGTGGCGGTGAGGGGAGCGACCTGCCTGGGGACAGGGTCAAAGGTCGCGAGATTGGAATGGTGTAAATATAAACAAAGGCATACTATTGTGGATAGTGACAAAAATCCACCCAATGTGGGCACCTAAAATTACTCCAAAAAACAAAGTATGGATAGAATATATAAATAGGTGTATGCAAGATATCCAAACACTAAGGGGTATATTCACAAGAACGTGTGATAACTACCGCAAGAGTAGTTTAACGCAACTCTCAACATCGCAGCCCATCGCGAGAAAATAACCCCGTGTCAACGTGGAATTTACAACAAGGCGGTACCATGCGATAGTCTGCCGAAACCGCCGACAATGTCCGCGACACAACCACCTCGATGGAGATAAAAACACAAACCACAACACCAAAAAACCTGCGATGGGCCAAAGCGCGATGAGGACATCAGCGATAAGCAGCGCCAAGCCTGCAACTCACACCTGGCCGATGAGAAAAATCTCAATAAAGGTAACAAAAAACACCCAAACATAAATTGACCAACACCCAAGCACCATGGAGGCAGCCAGAGAAGGCGCAGAGGACGAGCACAACCCCACAAGCAACCCGGACGACCAGCCGGGGACCTCGGGGACAGGGAAGGGCAAGGACAAGAAGAAGAGAAAGACGAAGTTCAGTCTGCAGGCAAACAGGATCATAGTCACGGGGGTGATGGAACACCATCAACAACTGTTTGTCACCTCCAACGTGTCATTGGGCACCAAAACTGGAATATGGCGGGACATCGTGGACAAGGTGAATGCCGTCGGAGAGCACAAGAGGACAATGGACAAGGTCAAGAGGCGATGGAATGACATCAAGCGGAAGACCAAGGAGAAACTCTCCGCCAACCAGAAGGCAGCACTGCAGACTGGAGGTGTGGGCCCAGCGCCACAGCTCGAGATGGATGACATGGAGGAGCTGGTGTCGACAGTCATCAGTGTGGATACTGTTGCCAGAGTCGGGGGACCGGACACTGCTCGACAGGACACAACACAACCGCAACAGGGTGAGTGACCACCAGGGACTGGGGGATGGCCACGATGGCACACATGCACAATCAAGCACAGCACAGTGCACACCCTCAATGACTCTAGGTCATCGCCCAGATCCACAGACTGTCACAATGTACAATGCCATGCTGTCTGAATGTCAACATGTACCATGCGGCTACATACATGTGGACAAATTGCAAAACACCATCTCCCCTTCACATTGCAGGGCCACCATCAACACCCCCTGCAGTGCAGTCCCAGCCACTCTTCACTGATGACGAGGAGGACAACCCCAGCATCGACACCCAAGCCCTCCTAGACAACATTGACATCATCCGCGACTCACCTCCAGGATCAGGGCTGAGCAGCTGCATCGAGGAGACCCCACCCACCACCCAAACCACCCAGCAGGAGGCACCCATGGCCCGCCAGTCTCCCAAGACCCCCAGGAACAATATATGGCCTTCCAACGCCGTGTGCTGGAGGCCCAGAGGGAGACGGCTGAGCAGGTGCAGGTGGGGTTCGACCTCATGGCTACCAAACTGGGTGCCATCCATGGGTGTCTAGGCCCGCTCAATGACCTCCAACGAGCCCCGACTGACATCGCTGGAGTCCTGACGCAGAGAGAAGAACACCTGTCCGCTCAGAGGGGCTCCAGTGATAGCAGCCGTGAGCTGGCGCACATGCAGAGGCTCATGGAGGACATGGTGCTGATGGAGGTGGAACGGATGGCAGCCACCGCTGTACATCAGCGACATGTAGCTGGGATCTACCATGCCCTGCAAGACCATCATCATTGCATTGCTGCCACAAGGCGTGGCGCTGATGAATGCTGCCGACCCCACACCATCCACATCTCCGCCCCCTGGTGTGTCAGTGCCCCACAATGCGGCAGGCGTATCCACTCCAGCACCTGATGTGTCACTGCCACACAGTGTGGCCGACAACCCTCCTCCAGCCCCTGATGTGTCAGTGGCACACAGTGCCCCAGCCGGTACTGCAACACCCACAGGTGGGGCAGAGCACACATCCGTGGATGATGACGTGGATGGGTTTGTGATCAGGAGGCACTAGCATTAATTTCCGTTACCTGGCCTGTTCCTGCTTGGTGCCGCACATGGCCCAATGACCTACCACTGACCCCCGATACACTCCGATGCACTCACCTTGGACAGCGACATGGACGGCCATATCCTGTTTGATGACCAATGACACGGCGACCACACTGCGGAGTGTACCCTACTTCTTCCGCAGGACTTGTCATCCCCGGACGGACCCTGGCTGGCCCTCCATGGGCCCATATTGTGTAGTGTGCTCGGCATTGCCCTGTACCGCTCCAGCTGTAGGACTGCATTGGATGTGCAATAAACATCCAGTGACGCACTGCTGTGTTATGTCATTCATCATCCATGTATGAGTGTGTGGGTGAATGTAGGGACAGTGATGCCCCTTGCGTCAATGATGCTCATCCTGTGGGATGCCATTCAGAGGGTGCTACATAGCATATTGTGTACCGGGTCCCGTGAACACTACAACAGGGACACGCGTTTCAGTCACTTCCATGTCCGGACATGGACTGAACCACGCTCAGATCCCACGTGTCATTGTTGGAAGCCCTTTGCTGGTCCAACGTATGGCAGGCCAGACCACTCCTCTTATGCTTTGAGGGGGGCCCTCATTGGTACCCGTTGCAGGCGTACTCGCTGGTGGTGTGCAGGTCACTGGTCTAGTTGTCCGCATGTCACAGCCACTCCCTGAGGGCAGGTTTGCACGCACACAACACCCATCCGGCACAGGCGTCACATGCCATGTGACTTCGCCAACATAAGGGGCCGACGACATCACATTCCCCTCTGCCGGGGTGACTGGATGACGGACACTCCAAGGTTCTCAATCATAAAGGGCCCATGAGTTGTTGTGCATAGGGTTAGTGGCACCCGAGGCCTTGCGTCTTTCACGGGCCTGCCACCACGTTGCGCTGACTGGGCTTGCACAGGGTTAGTGGCACTTGGAGCATTGTGGCCAGCACAGGCACCCCGCCACGGGACGGTGACTTTGGGTGCACTGAGTCAGTGGCACCTTAAGCTACTGTGCGGGTGTGCAGCCTGCGATGATGCCCTGTCCCGGCGGTCCGGACAGCTCAGGTTTTGTGTGCCCTGCTGGACCACAGTGTAGGCCAGAGCCAGCGGGCAGCGCGTCCGGGATCGCAGAGTGGGTGGCACCTATTGGACTGAGTGGGTGTGCAGCCTGCGAAGAGGCCAGGTGCCCTGGTATGTCCTCTGCCATGGAGTAATCAATACCCAGCACCAAACGTGAGACCTGGTGGCCTGCAGAGCGGGGCAGCATGGTGTGGAGTGTGCCATGTCCGTGGGCCCTGGGCTTGTGGCCTGCAGCGGCACGTGGTGGTACCTCCTGTCTGCATGTCGGTGGCAGAAGGTGAGCAGTGTGGCCTGGGTGTGCATGGGTGGGCATGCTCTGATGGGCGGCGAGAGGGGCCATGGTGCCTCTGTCTGGGTGTGCATGGGCAGGCAGGCGATGTTGTCTTGTGCGATTGTGTATACTGTGCCAAACATGTATCTGGACTCTGTTTCAGATGACAGGTCTGTCTCAGATGTGTGACCTACTGGACTGCACTACATGCCGGCAAGTGGTTGGAAACACACCGGTGGCAGCAGGTGAGCAGTGTGGCCTGGGTGCACAGGGGCGGCGCTCTCTTTCTCTTTCTCTCTCCCTCTTTCTACCACTCACTCTCTTCTTCTCTCTCTCTACCACTTTTCCTGTCTCTCTCTCTCTTTCTCTCTCTCTCTCTCTCTCTCTCTCTCTCCCCTCTCTTCCTCTCTCTCTCTCTCTCTCTCTCCCACTCTCTTCCTGTCTCTCTCTCTCCCCCTCTCTTCTTCTTCTCTCTCTCTCTCCCCCTCTCTCTCCCACTCTCTTCTTCTTCTCTGTCTCTCTCCCTCTCTTCCTCTCTCTCTCCTTCACTCTCTCTCTGTCCTTTGATGTGCGCAGGACACACCTTCTCATCATGATTTTTGTCTTGCAGGCTGTGACCTACGGATTGGCCCCAGTGGAGCCACAATGTGTCTTCATTTCATTTCTGTGTTCATTTTAATAAAGTTTGATTTGTTGCTTCGGAAATGAATGTGTGATGCTCATTTTTGTGACGACACATGCATGTCACCAGTTGTGATTCTGCGACATCATGCGGATAATTTTATATGTGATTGGGTGTAGCTGATGTGGCATGTCTTTGATTGGGGGGGCTAGGGAGGGGGGTCCTGGGGGTGGTTGCGGCAGGTGTTGTTTCCCTTCAGCCCTCCAGGCTGCATGTTCAGTTGCCCGGGTGCATCTGTTGTTCTTCAGGCGTGGCTGTGGGCTGTGCTCCCTTTTGTGGTGCAGGCTGTGGTCCGACTTAGCACCAGGTCAGAGCAGGTGCTATTTCCTGCTGCTAACACGTCTTATCGCCTGTTCCGTGTTCTTACTGCAGTTCTGTCTGGTCGTTGTGAATGTTGTGGAGTGGTGTTGTCGCGGCTTTTGGCACAGGAACGCCTACTCTGCATCTCATTAGCGATACTTGCGGGGGTCCTCTGTGGGGATGTTTTTTGAGGCTGCTATCGAAGGTTAACTGGTGCTTTGGGCTGTTAACACCAGCTTGTGAATGGGGCGATAGATTTTTAGCAACTTTGGCTGCGATAAAGTGCCGTTAACTCAGACAGTTCCTTGTGAATATGCCCCTTAGTTTTTTGAAAGGTTAAAGACATTTTTCTTTGGCCTGACTTGGCGCACTGGGCACCGGGGGCACTCTTTATTGGCAGGGACCAGGTGTGCTCTACCCCTGCCCCCTTACTTGGTGCGCTTGGCACCTGGGGCATTCTTTGGCAGTTGTGAGAGAGAGATGTGTTTGTCCTCCCCACCTACCCTCTACGTAATATATGTTGTTTTGGCTTCCAGTATCTGGATCCTGAATATTAGTTCAGGACGTTGCCTGATGGGATGTCATTGCTCATAACTTGCAATTGTCAGGAAGGGCACCTGTGTGTTTAGTAATGGTGATCTACATATGCCTAAGGTGGGAATGATGTGGTGATGATATGTGCACACTCACTAGTTACTATAGTGCACTGCTGATGATGTTCATGCATAATGTTTTATGCTGCGTGCAATCCTGCCAGTAGTTACTGGTTACCCTGACTGTAATGTTTGTGACAGTGGTCCGATTGGCCAAGTGATTTATGTACTCCGTGTAAAGTCATGACAAGTGTCTAGTGGCACAGAACTATATGTTATTGTGTTCTAATGTGTTTTATGGATAATACAAAGGATATGTTTATATAACCTTATGTGGACTTTCTTTTGTGGTGTGCCTAGTGTGTCACTGCTGGGTGAGTGTGTTGCTCAAACGCTTTATAAATTGCTGCTGGGATAAGCCTGATGGCTCTGCCAAGCTACCAAGGTGGTAAGCAGGGGTTATCTTCGGTGTGTAACTTCCTTTCCCTGACTAGAGTGGTGGGTTCTGCCTGGCTTAGGTGCATACCCTAGCCAACCAGAAACCCCATTTCTAACAGATGCTGATAGGTTATTCCTGACCATTACAATTTGGTAGATGGCAGTTTCTGTTTTTCAAGGTGAGGATGGGCCCGATTCACAGAACTAACTTAAGACAAAATCCTAAACTTACTACTTTTGGTATTCACAGAAGTTAGGATTTTGTCTTAAGTTTGTCTTAAGACAAACTTAAGACAGACTTAAGACAGACTTAAGACAGACTTAAGACAAACTTAAGACAGACTTAAGACAAACTTAAGACAAACATAAGACAGACTTAAAACAGACTTAAGACAGACTTAAGACAGACTTAAGTTAGGATTTTGTCTTAAGTTTGTCTTAAGTCTGTCTTAAGTTTGTCTTAAGACAAACTTAAGACAAAATCCTAACTTCTGTGAATGCCAAAAGTAGTACGTTTAGGATTTTTTCTTAAGTTAATTCTGTGAATCGGCCCGATGTTTCTAGGCCAGGCCTGCCATTTTAAATGTATATATATGGTGCTACAGGAAGGCTGATGACAGCAAGGTGGACACTTCTTTGTGTCCATATTGTAGGTATTCCTAATTGGAGCTAGCATCAGTTCTACTTGCTGTGAGAGTCATCACTTCACACAAAGGCTGTCTCTGGAAAGAAAACCTCTTGAAACTCTTGGACTCTTGAAATAAAACCAACCCACACTGGTTCTGAAGCTTGAGACAGTAGATTAAAATCCCTTTTAGGAAAATGTTTATTAAAGAGGGATGCAAACCATTCACTTTGTTCCAGCCTCAGGTTCTCCTTAGGAAGAGAGTTCTCTGCAGAGTACTCGACAAGCTGCTGCATAACCAGCCATGTTTGGCTGACTGCTAGTTTCCCAACCATGAGCGAACATCACCTCAAGTCAGGACTTTTTGCTGGAGAAGATGAGAGTCTGCCAGAACAGCCTGGAAGCCATCTTGTTTGCTGAGTGAGAAGGAAAGAGAATGCCTGGCCCTACAGGAGGATAGACTGCCCAGGTTGAGAGGCCCTTGTGTTCTCGGTGAGGAGAACCCTGAGAAAGCTGACAACTCAGGAGGGTGTGATAGGAGAAGCCTTAATTCCATCAATGGATCTCCCCAACCTCTCTGTGTAGTTGCTGAAGTGAGCTGTGCCAGGTTTATACCAATTGCAGATCACCTAACATGCATTCGTAGGTTCAATCATCTGTAGCCGTCCCTGCCTCAGAAGAGAAAAGGACTGTGTCAGTGCAGAGTGGAGAGCCCAATCTGTCTACAGGCTGGCCCTACCTAAGAGGTCACCATTAGAGGTTTCAACTAAGGGTGGGCGGACAACTCTGTTCCGCCCACGGAATGTGCGGAGATTTGCCCTTCTGCCTTCCGCGATAATAGGCGGATAAACATGGCAAATCTCCGCACACTTGGGGCATAACAGAAGTTGTCCGCCCGCCTCCCGCCCGCCTTAAATACATTAGAATAACAATTGTTAAGAGTAACCTTACCTTATCGGCGGCGTCCCCAGGCTCTGATCCTTCTCCAGGGCGTCTTCTTCTGGGAACTGCGCATGCATGGGAGCCCACGCATGCACCTTCCTTGGCAGGAATGCGCATGCACGGGCTCCCGCGCATGCGCAGTTCCCAGAAGAAGACGCGCTGGAGAAGGATCAGAGCCCGGGGACTCCACCGATAAGGTAAGGTTACTCTTAACAATTGTTATTCTAATGTATTTAAGGCGGGTAGGAGGCGGGCGGGAGGTGGGATGTGCGTAAGGGAACTATGCGGACAGTGTGGAGATTGGTTTCATCTCCGTGCCTCTCCGCGTAGGTCCCTTATGCACATTACGCCCACCCTTAGTTTCAACATCTGGATGCTGCAATAAAGACATGTCTCCCCGAGTCTGTCTTCAGATGCCATCGGAGGGTCACTGCTTCAGTCCTGGATTGAAAAATCAAAGCAGCGTGGGAGGGACGTTGTGGATGTATATGCTTCACACCTAGACTGTTGAGATCATTATTGCAGGTAAACCACAGGGCTTAGCCTGCCAGGGGGTATGAGCTATGAAGGTTTGCAAGCAGATCCACTGCTCCCCCCTACACAAAATGCTTGTGGCAATAAAGAAACAATAATCTGTTGAACTGACATGCTAGAAACCTGTGACAACATCTGAACCAACCGCACAGAGAATAATCCTGTACCTTCTATAAGAGGATGGGGACAGTAGTATGAAAATATTTGCTGTAGCAGGAAAGAAGCATGATTATGGAGGGGGAAGGGGTTGTAGCTCCTCATTATAGAATGTAGCATTTTGCAAACCATTATTCATTGAACTGCATAGCATTGAGTTCTGGTGTAGGATTACAAATACTTTTTTTGCCATAAAGACAGGCACTGGGCTGGGAAATATCTTAATGTGTCTGTTGGTTGATTGCTGAGTTGTGAGCTATTGGCCCCACCACTAACTTCCAGAGAGGATGTGAATGCTGGCACTCATTAACCTGAGAGTCAAATATGGAAAAGCTTGTAATCAGCCCAGTTTACAGAGCCATAGTAGGCTGGATCACAGAACATCAGTGACTAACAACCTCAACTACCATGGTTGTTACCCAGTATCCCATCTCCCCTGTGCCCCCATGAACTGGGCCTGGTAATAGTAGAGTCCACTCACCCTTGGGCTCTTAAACTCTGGTTGTTAGCTTGGTCCATCATATTAAAAAAGATAAACCCCAGAACAGTGTTGTTAATGTATGAATTATGCAAAAAATATTTCAATCAAAAAAGGAAATTAACACTACCATCTAATAATTTTCAAAAGCTTCTAATTCATATATATTTAAACACGACACAGTGTCCAGTGATGTAATCCACATTCCCCAGCATTGTCAGAAGAAACCTCTTTGTAATGAACTTCATAATGTGCTGTGATTTCTTAAGGTCAAACATTCACATTATTTTAGGTAGTGTACTTGAATCCTCCCATAATGAAGACAAATTGTGAAACATAGGACATGTTATTGAAACTACAATTTTATATTGTATAAATTGTTTTGTAAACAACTTTATTGGCTTTTTTCAAAGCATGCATCACAGTTACAGATAAGCATTATCCTTGAGATATCATTCTAAAGTCAGCAACGCTTAGGTTCATGTTCAATCCCCCAGAGTAAAAAACATTCCCGTCCCCTCCTCCCCCCCATGAGTCAGTACAGAGTCAATCATGTAACTTTAATGTGCATCTTATCTGAGTGCTTTGATATAGGGTTGTAGGAGACAGGCAGGTCATGTTTATTTATAAAAGGGACTAAACCACCCCTCCAGCACTCCGGGTACCCATGCGATACGCATATCTTCGTGTAGGGCTTCAATGTAAAGCTAATCCTGGTAATCCCATAGGTGAGGTTATGGGAGTGCCGGATTTGGGAGTTGTGAAGCTAGCCACTAGTGAGTCCCTGGCTCGGGCTGCATCTAATGTGCCAAGCCCGTGCCTGGCTTCCCATAGAAGAAAACTCCCGTTGTAACCTCCCTTCTCCACATTGTTATTCGGGGCCATCCTGATGCCTTCCAATTCCTCATGACTTCTCACTTGGCCAGGATGAACGCCAAGTCTTTGAATTTGCTTGTGACCTTGGTTTTTAGATGAGTTTGGAAACTATCCTAGAAGGCAATGGCCTAGGGAGATTGGAACCTCCCTCTATAATAGTCATAACAGAGGTCGTAACTTCCTCCCAGAAAGTGGTAAGTGAGGGGCATATTCAGAACATATATAAAAACTGGGTTTCCAGTTCTCCACATCTTGGGCAAGCTGCATCAGCCAAGAGGAAATATGTCATGATGCGCTCTGGGGTTAAATACAATCTGTGGAGGATGTAATGATTGATGAGCTTAAAGTGCGCATTTCTGGATATTTTCAGAGTTCTCTCTAGAATAATGTCCCAATTTTTAGCCTCAATAGGGGGTTCCTAGGTCTTCCTCCAATCGTAAGCGCAGGTGCTCTAGTGGTTGCCGAAGATTCTCCAGTATTGCTCTATACAAGCTTGAGACTGGCTTTATGGTTCCTGCAGATAGGACCTAATAGTGCCAGCTTAAAAGTGAGCTCGGTTCAGAAGGGCCAGTGCCCCAATATTTCCTCAGTGCCGTTGTCATTGCCCTGTGGAGGAGGAAATGGCCCTGCGGAAGTTCAAATTCCACATGGAACACCTCAAACTGGGTCATTTTGAGTCCCTAAACAGGTCCCTATCCTCATCACCCCAGTCTCCACCCAGTAAGCCAGTCCCCCCCAGCATCCACTATGAGGTAGCTTTCTCAGGCTTGTACGATGGTACAATACTTTCACACGCATTTTTTAGCGCGCATATTTTTACCACAAATATGCATTTAAAAAGCATGCCATAACCACGCATTGTTTAAAGATTTAGAAACAATGTATTTGTGGGGGGAGACCCCCCACCACCCCAACTTACCTTAAATGTGTGATTTTGGCATGTGTTGTAAATGCATATTCGCGTTAAAAATATGGGTGCTAAAAAATGAGTGGTAAAGACACAACAGGGTAAAAACCTCGTTGTAAAGGCTGTTTTCCCTTTCTCAGCATAGTGAGGGGAATGTTGGGAGAGTATGGAACTTAGCTATGTGTTTTTTGCCAGCAACGGTTACAGCATCTATTAATTACCTGGAGTTCGTGTGTTTATCTGGTGATGGCTCATCTCACCTTAAGGAACAACCTTGTGAGATCAGTGAGGGTTGGTGCAGATGGGTTTTGGGGTCCTGGTCGGGTCTCGCCTACTGGCCATCCATTGCTCTAACCATTGCAATTTGGCTACTATGTAGTAACCCTCAAAGTTGGGAACCACCCGTCCACCAATTGCGGTTGAACGCTGCATAGTGACCAATTCCAACAGTCTGCAGCTCTCCCCCATATTCAGTAAATTATTAAGGAGTCAATGTTATGGAATATTGTCAGCAGGATCCACATCGGGAGTGTACCGAAGAAGTACAAAAGGCGAGGCACTGACACAAACCTTAGTAGAGCTATTCGGCCTGCCACTGAGAGCAGTAAGGTCTTCCAAAAGTCCATGTGAGAATGGAGGGATTAGATGGTCTGTCCTACATTGCCCTCCAGGAGATCCTGACAATCATGATAGATCCTGATCCCCCAGGTTGGCCAAGCAACGGGACACTCACTGCAGCCACTCCAGTCTCTCAGGTGGGGCTCCACATGGCACTGTAGGGAAGAGCTTGGATTTTTGCCAATTCACCCTTAAGCCAGATAGAAGACCAAATTAGTCTAACATGGACCTGACTTCATTCAGATTCTCCTCGGTATCACAGAGACAGATCAATAGCTCATCTGCATATATTGCTATGTTTTGGCCCTGAATGAAGATTTCCTGATTCGCAGGACCCATTCTTGCATAGCCGGTCAAAGGTTCTATGGCCAGTGAAAAAGCCAGACCTGTCTCATACTGTGACCCACTGGGTATCTCCCCAATATAACCTTTCCTGTGCAGATCCTAGCAGTCAGATTGGTAATGAGCAATTTCACCCAGGCTAGGAAATTCCTGTCCAGCCCCATATGCAGCATCACCTCATATAGATAATGCCACTCCAGGTTGTCAAATTACTTTTCTTTGTCAACAGAGAACATTGCAACCCTTGCTCGATTGTATCCTCTGGCTTCTTGAATAGCCAGAAGCCTCCTGATATTGGTAGCAGTATTACGCCTAGGTATAAATCCTGCCTGGACCGGGTGTATTAATTTAGTCATTAAAGCTAGCAGTCTGGTCACTAGTATCCGACTGAGAAATGTATAATCGATGTTTATCACTGAGAGTGGCCTATACGCTATGCAATCTGATGCCAGCTTTCCCAGCTTCAGAATGGGCACAATAAGTGCTTCACAGGTGGTGTCTTATAAGCGCCGAGTGTTCTTCATCACACAATAGAGGGCCATCAGTCTGGGTGTCAATTCCTCAGGGTAGGCAGCATAAAACCCTGCTGGAAATCTGTCTGTTCTGCGAGTCTTATTCTGTGCCATGGTTTTGATGACACTCTTTACCTCCTGTGGAGTTATATCTCTGCCCAACTCCTCTGCCTTTTCCTCCTCAAGGCACGGTAGATGCAAACCTCTCAAGTAGCTCTGTGTCGCTACGCTGTCATGTGTTGTAGTACGCGTTGTAGAGGTTTGAGTAATATTGGGTAAAGTGGGCATTAATGCCCTTTTGGGAATATATTCTGTTCCCTCCCCGTTTCCAGCTTCACTATAGGTGAGCCATGTTTATTCAGTTTAGCCAACCAGGACAGGAGTGAACCCGTCTTTTCTCGCTCAGCGTGTTTTCTGTCCATATATTGTCTAAAATCAATGCACCTGAGCTGGTCCATCTGGGTTGCCACAGCCTCCTTAGCCTCCAAGAGGCCAGGCTGTAACTCTGGATGCCCTGGTCTGAGCTTTTCCCTATCTGTCAGGTGTTCCTCTGATGTTAGTATATCTCCCAGTAAGGTATTTCTGACTCTCTTTGATTCAGCTATGCAATGACCTCGGAGGACTACTTTAGAGGCGTTCCTCTCCACTTGGGTAGAGTTGCCATGTTAGCATTATCGTCAGCATTTTACTCAGTTTGTCTCTAATCATTTCTGGGAATATCTGGTCCTCTAGGGACCCAGGCTTTAATCGCCAAGTGGGAATAGAAGGGTGAGCGTTGGTCCATTTGAGATATTGTACTGTGGGGTTATGGTCTGTGATTATGCAGGCTAAATACTCAACTAAATGTATTGACCTGTGGACATCCGGAGTAA
This sequence comes from Triturus cristatus, assembly GCF_964204655.1. Classification (NCBI taxonomy): domain Eukaryota; kingdom Metazoa; phylum Chordata; class Amphibia; order Caudata; family Salamandridae; genus Triturus; species Triturus cristatus. The sequence continues at coordinate 529,753,976 of NC_140584.1, forward strand.
AAAGAAATGTGTCAAGCTGGGAATGGACTTTGTGGAGACTAAAGAAGAAAGAATAGGCCTATACTTGTGAGTGCATTTGTCTCCAGGTGTCAATAAGCCTCCAATGTCACTGACATCCTGTAAATGCTCAATAGTGCAGTTAGTTTGGGAGTCCCCCAGTGGAGAGTGTGACTTATCTAGTTGTGTATCCGCCACACAGTTAAAATCTCTCCCCATAAAGGTTGGATTAGATAGATATGGTGCTACTGCTAATGGTATCGATAAACCATCAAAAAGGTGCTCTGATCTGCATTTGGGAATACATATTTACAATTGTGAGGTCTCTGCCCTCCAGATGTCCCCATACCACCACGTACTTACGCTCCGGATCTATCAGGGTGCTAAGGCACTGAAACAGTACCCCCACCCTAATCCATATTAGGACTCCCCTCACATAACCAAGTATGTGGTGTAATATACTTGACCTCTCCAGCTGCACTGGAGCACCCTTCCCTCCGTAGCCATTAGGTGTGTTGACTGTAGTAGTTCAATTTGAATACCCCTCCTGTTCATATTAGAAAGCACTTTTTAGCACTTTGACATAATATGGATTCCACAAATGTCCCAGGGTAGGTACTTATAGATTATTGGGATTGCCATCTGTAGTATAGATCAGATATCAGTTCAGTTCATAAAGTCTTTATTTCGATTATAAAACCATAAAAGACATTGCATCAATTAAAATTTAGCAATTAAAAAAGAATTCTTAGTTAAAATAATTGAGTCATAGCATATGAAGTAGCAGTAATGTAGCAGATACGATAATACACTTAAGATAAGTATTAAACCACGATTTATCTTACTCTTATATTATAAAACAATTATTATAAAAAAAATGTAGGATATAAAATAGGGTAAGCCATGTTACATCTACCCCTTTTATACAAAAATATATCAGAATCAAGCTACCCCACATCTTACAGACGATTTAAGCAAGTCAGGTCAGTGTGCCTTAAGTCTGTTAGCCCGAATCACCCATACCCAACTCAGGAATTTTGCACTAGCAATAACAATAGATTCCTGGGCACATGTCTATAGAATTCTCAAGGCCTCGATGGCAGCTCTTGTGCCAAGATTAGTACAGATAGGTTTGAGCCATTTCCTCCTTGATGATCTATAGGCCGGGCAAACATATAGTATATGGGGGATGGATTCTGACTGGGCCAAACATGAGGGACACAATTCTGTCGTGGGCTTGTGCCATCTACCGGTAAACGCTCTAATTGGCAGGGAACTTGCCCTGAACTGGTGATAGAGCTTCCTAACCATTGGTTTTAAAATGAAGTCCCAGTAAGGTTCAAACCCAGGCTTGTGCTTTATCCATAAAAAGTCCCTGGACAGGGTAGGTCCTGTGATGGAAGAGAAGCGCTTCATCTTCACCAGATCCATGTAGACAACCTTAAGCTCTTTTTTTGAGGGGAAGGGGGTCCATTCGGGATTCTCCCACAAATTACCCATCCCCATTTCTATTAAGGTTTCTTTTATATACTAAAGCCATCTGATCTTACTTAGGGTCCCCGCACCCCTGAAATCCAGAAGGGCTTTAGCCTATAGTAAGAGCTCAGGGGTGCCCCATAGCCTTCTCCAGAGGGCTATAGGCCTGAATTGAACTAGATCCTCAATATGATGACATCCCAGATCCAAAAATAAGGGCACCAATGGGGTAGATTGCGGCAAACCTATTAACGCCCTCATAAATTTATTTTGAGCGGTAACCATGGGTCTGATGTCCTCGTGGCCCCACAGTTCCGCGCCATATAAAATGGAGCTTAAAACTTTGGTGTTATATATTTTGATGGCAGGGGCAATGGGTTTGGTGTTTGAATGCCTGTGTTCTTTGAGGAGGGCCCCAGCCAACTGCACGTGCTTCAGGGCAAGCTTATCGATCTGAGGCTTCCAGTTCAACTTCCTGTTTAACGTTATCCCCAGGTAGGTGAACACTTCAGTCTGCTCTAAAGCAACATCATTCATATAAACTTTACCCTTAGTAGCTTCAAATTTGTGGAGAACCATGAATTTTGTCTTGTCCACTTTGCCCGCCAACTCATGATCGCGGCAGAACTCCTCAAAACGGGACAGAGCCACCTGTAACCCGGATTGAGTCTTAGATAAAATCAGGGTATCATCCGCGAACATGAGTAGGGGGAATTTCAAGCCCCCTAGAGTTGGCGCATCAGTGGGACATGTAGATCAGATATGCTAAGCAATGTATTCACTTTCCTTTTATCACAACAAAGGGAGATCCCCTACTTGGAAGCACGTATATAGGATTGGCTCAACACCAATGGTTAACTGATGTACCCCCTAAATTACTCCCTTATTATACCACACTGAACTCATATATATGTAAATATCCAAAATGTAATTGTATTAATTCCTGATATATGTACAATGATTTATTAAAATCAATAAAAACAATTGAAAAAGCAACTTTAATGTATCATCAATGCAAATATTCTTAGAATTATTAATCACTTTTATATTTCAATGGCGGAACAATATACCTTGAGGGACATAAGATGTTACATATGCCCGGGGATATTAAGATTCCACAAAGTATAGGTGCACATAGGAATAAACAGTTACATCCAAATGCGCATGAAAGATACTACTGCATAGAACAATTGAATATTTAAAAAAAAAAAAAGGTTGTCGACGTGGCGTTTTGGAGGACGAAAGTCAATACACCACCTTCTTCAGGGCTGTTATTTATTGACAACAATTATCATTTGTCATTTAAATGTTTAAGGTAAGCATCTTTTGCCTTGAGTACTAAGATCGGGTTAATCCTCTGATTGGTTCTCTTCAATGTGAACCACAGTTGTATATGGATAAGGGAGGGAAGATCAAGTTTCTCCAAATAACTCCTCAATTGAGGACAGTCACTCCCAGTCTTTTTGTTTGGGTATAATCACTAAAAAATGTATGCACACATAAATCCTCAATTGTGTATATTTACTCCCAGTATTGCCACTTGGGTCTGGTCATTAAAAGGTATCTATGTGAGTTGGGCTCAATCCGTTCGAATCAGGAAGCAGAGACGGGCGCACGCTGTTTACGCAATCATCGCGATATTGAAGGAGCACAAACTGACTCAGATAATTGATAAATCAGGCAGTTGTACTACACACGCATCCTTCCTTCTCACATAGATACCAGAGTGGAGGCATTGTGTTAGTGGGCCCCAAGAGACAAGGCCAAAGGCGCTGATATCCACCAGTTTAGAGGGGAAGGGGGGCAGCAGGATATTAGGCATGCCCCTAGTGCTACCCCTCTCAATCACCTTCATACAAAGTTGGCCCAGAAGTAGCAAGTCAGGTCACTATCATTGATCTAAAAGCAGCAAGGTTGTCTGCCAATATATGGGCCAATAGGGCTTCAAGGCTTCCCCCGTGTGCCTCTCACAAAGTGATGATGCCCACACCGCCTCCCCCAGGCAGGCAAGCAGAGCAGTCAGTAGTCCCAAGACGCAGTCCAGATGAATGGGCAACACTAGGGTCTGTGCTGATAAGCAGGTATTGTCGGTGTTCGGGGCAGACCAGTGGACCCAAGTCACTCCAGGCAAGGCAGTACAGAGGGATGGATCAAATGAGTGGGCCTCCATAATTGATGGTCAAAATCGCTGGTCCAGAGCAGAGAGGGTTCACAGGGTGTTAGGTGCACTCACAGCTCAACTCTTTCCAGTTGCCCTCACTCAAACCAGGCCCACAGCTGACAGAGCTGGTCACTGCCACCAAGCCCAGGTCAGTAAGGGAGCCCGCCGACATACGCCCAGTCCTTCAATCTGTCCCTGTTGCTCTGTTTGAAAGGAGGGGATGTCCAGACCTTCCCCACCACTTACTTGTAGGTGCTCGTGCACACCAACATATGGGACGATATTCCCAGCCCTTCAGTTAGACCCCTGATACACTCCCCGTGAGGAGGTGATGTACGCGTCACCCCAATAACATATTTGCAGGTCATGGCTTATGGGTGAGGTGCTCAGAGCACGCCATGTTCCTATCGGCGTAGGCAGTGTGGGGCTACAGGCACAGTAGTTAGGGGCTCAGAGGGTGTCATTCAGCAGCCCTTCTTCTCCGGGTTGGGCGCTGCACCATTCCCTTCTGTCCCTGAAGGCAGCACCGAAGACACCGCTCCACCGCCAGTACAATCAGCGCAACCCAGGGGCAGTACATCTCCACAGGGGCAGTACAGCTCTGCAGGCCCGTCATCCACCCCTCCAGTCTTGGGCAGACTGTCACCCTCTCAAGTCTAGGCGACAGCAATCAGAGCAGCAGCAGGTTCATGTGGGACTCCAGGGTTTCAGGCAGCATTATGATGTGGAGTCCCATCCGTGCATTTGCCTCAGGACCACAGTCATCTGGGGCATGGCACTATCCTTTTATATGGCTACAAGGTACTTGGTGCTATCTTGGGCCTCTGCCTCACGGCTCGGCCACAGAAAAGGCAGAAATAAAGTGAAGTCGGGCTCAGCCCTCATCAGTGATGCCTGTGCCAGTTACCCCAGCCAAAGGGCTTGGGCAGGGATGTTTCTGGGATCCCTAAGCTGGCCCTGTATTGGCAGGATAGTACTGCATGCGGAGCTTCAAGCAAAGCTGTTCACTCCATCAGCGTAAATCCACAGCCCATTATGTCATTGTTAGACTTGGGAGTCTCTAGTTGGCACAGGTATGCACTTGTGACAAATAGGGACCCTCTCCTCTAGTCAGGGTAAGGGGGTACACTCCTAAAATAACCCCTGCTCACCCCCTTGGTAGCTTGGCACGAGCAGACAGGCTTATCTCAGAGGCAGTGTGTAAAGCATTTGTGAACACATACAGTAATCAAGTGACAACACTACAGATGGACACCATGCAGGTTTTATATAAAAATGAAGTATTCTTTATATAGATTTACCACAAGACCATTATACGACAAAAACACACAATACTGTTACTTTAGATGGTAGAATTTTGCTTGGTTCTCTTAAGTTCTTAAATGCAACACTTTAAGTCAATGTACCTTTTAGATGCGACACGCAGGGCAACAAAAGTGTTGCAAAGATGTTGATGCGATGCGACGACAGCAGCTCCGACGGCGGCACGCTTCTCCGTGGATGCAAGGCACTTTTCTTGATGCGGTGCAGTGCGACAACTACGATGGCCACGATGGCGACATGCTTCTTCCTCGATGCGAGACTCTTCTCTTGATGCGGTGCAATGCGTCAGCTACGATGGCTGCGATGGTGACACGCTTCTTCGGCTTTGCGAGACACTTCCTGGATGATGCGAGACACTTCCGCTCGATGCGATGCTGCAGCGGTGACACACTTTACGAGATGCGACGACAACAGCTCCGACGGCGGCACGCTTCTCCTTCTTGAGTCGCACTTCCAGCTCCTTGCGACACGCAGTCCCTCAGAAGGCCCAACAACAGCAGCAGGCACTTCCAAAGAACTCTGGGGAGCTGGGGGGTGAAGTCTGTTGTTCCTGAGACAAGATGGGCTATTGCCTCTCCGGCCCATACCCGGCAGAAGCCCTCTTCTCTTGGTACCAGAAGTAAAGGTTCGGAGCGTACTCTTCGAATATTCAGCTTAAATGTTAGGTCCCTGGTGCAACACCATCAAGACATCTTGGACCTTTTGCAGGATGAGTCCCCTGATGTATTCGCCATCACTGAAACCTGGCTGCAGGAGGATGATGCAGCTACTATCAATTTGGCTTTTCCCCCTGATTATTCAATCTTCACGCTTAATCGATCTACTAGAGGAGGGGGCATTGCCCTTGCTGTCAAATCTAGTTTCCCCTGCAGCTGGAATGTTTTAAGTATCGCTGGATGCGAAAGTGCCTCCTTTAAGATCAGGATCAGCCCTCAATTTTCAATTTCGGGGATGGTGGTATATCGACCTCCAGGCAATGATGCTGCGTTCAGAGAAGCTTTCCCCGATGCCGTAAGTTCTTTGGTTTCCGGCTGTGCCAATTTTTCGATCTTGGGAGATCTTAATCTCCACTTTGATAATCAGAGTTCCTCGGCGGTCTCGACTTTCCTAGCGGATCTCGAGGCCCTTCAGTTGGTTCAAAAAGTAGCACAATCTACCCATATAGGGGGCCATATACTGGACCCCTTTTTTACGAATCTAACTGAAGCCAAAGTCTCCTCCATTTTACCTGTAGGATGGACTGACCATTTCCTTGTGGATATTCGGGCCCCCTTGCCTGATAGTCCCTCTACTCCTCTGGTAAGATCAGTTCCTAGAAGGCACTGGAGTAAACTTAGGCTAGAGGACCTGCATCATCTTCTGGCCATCGATCCGCTAGGATCCCTGGATGACGCGGAAACGGGTTATGACCGGTTTTGTCAATGGCTGACCAGGGCGCTTGACTCTTTGATCCCTATTACTACAAGTAAATTGAGTCCCAGAAGGTCGAATCCCTGGTACGACAGCGCTCTACGTGCTTTGAAGGGGAATTGTAGGCGGGCTGAGAGAGAATGGCGGAGGTCTTATGACACGGCTAAGAAAGCGGTGTATTTGGCATCCGTGAAGATCTATCATCGTGCCATCTGCAGAGCTCGTGCGGCGTTCTACGCTTTGGAATTCCGCAACAGCAAGTACCTATCTAAAACCATATTCAAGGCTCTTAAAGACCTTCTGTCAAAAAGAATTTCTTCTCCAGTTATAGCCTCTATTTCTCATTGTGAGGCTTTGGCATCTTTCTACTTGGAAAAAGTGCAGGGCATTTATCAGGCCTTTCGTTGCACGGGGTTTTCCCCGGTGCCGCTTGACATTACTCCCGCCTCTCATTTGTTGGATTCTTTTCCTCTGCTTCTCCCTGAGGTTTTTGATAAATTGGCCCAGAAGGTCAAATCTGGATCTCCTCTGGACCCGGTAAGATCTGCCCTTTTTAGGGATCAGTCTTTTGTGGGTCGGTCCACGATTTGCTCTTTGATTAACATCTCGCTGGCTACGGGCATCGTTCCAGCTAAATGGAAGCGTGCAGTAGTCTCTCCTATCCTGAAGAAACCATCTTTGGATCCTCTAAGGTTGGAGAGCTACCGGCCCATCTCACTGCTTCCTTGGCCGGCAAAATTGGTGGAGGCCCATGTCAACCAGGCTTTCGCCGACCATCTCATCCGTGCTAATATTCTGGATGCTACCCAGAACGGGTTCCGGGCTGGGCATAGCACGGAGACAGCCCTCCTTGCCATGGTTGAACATTTGCGTTCGGTACTGGATGGGGGACAGACGGCGGCGCTAGTATTATTAGATCTGAGCGCCGCCTTCGATACTGTCTCTCATCGCATCCTTCTACATCGCTTGGAGGAGATTGGCATTGGTGGGTTAGCCCTTCAGTGGTTCCGTTCCTTTCTTGCCGACCGGTCTTTCTGCGTTGCTATACCACCGTATCAGTCCAAATTCCATCCCCTGGACCTAGGGGTACCGCAGGGTTCCTCGCTGAGTCCCACGTTATTCAATCTTTACGTGAGACCGCTGGCTGATGTCGCCAAACAGTGGGGCATGTATATGGTATCATATGCGGACGACACTCAGCTGGCGGTTACCATCAGCGGGGATGCGGACGTGGATGCCCCTCGGTTCCAGAACGGTCTGAGAGCGGTGGCAAGCTGGTTGAATGCCAACTCTCTCCAGCTCAACGCAAAGAAGACTGAGGTTATGGTGGTAGGGAGGGGTAAGGAACTCTGGGGGGAGAGATGGTGGCCTCCGGAACTTGGGCCGTCTCCAACTCCGGTTGCGGAGTTGAGAAATTTGGGAGTGTGGTTGGACTCCTCTTTGAGCTTCGCTGGGCATACCAAGAAAACTGCAGCGTGCTGTTTTGGGGTCCTTCGGGGTTTAAGACCTATCCTGAAGTTTTTTGACCCCCCTACCAGGCAGCTGGTGGTTCAGGCAACAGTCATATCCCGTCTGGACTATGCCACTGTGCTCCTGTTAGGGACAAACCAGGCAGAAATCATCCGCTTTCAGCTGGTTCAAAATGCTGCAGCAAGAGCCGTAGTTGGCTTGCCTAGATCTTGCTCGGTCTCAAGTACTCTTCGATCGTTACATTGGTTGCCGGTCAAGTCTAGAATCCATTTTAAAGTCTTGTGCCTTGCTTTTAAGATTATGAGTGGAATAGCCCCCCAGATCCTTTCGAGTCTTCTAACCTGTTACACTCCGACCCGTTCTTTAAGATCAATGGGTCAAGCGCTGGCTGTAGTTCCGAGGTTTAAGCTCAGTCGAGTTGGCGGTCGAGCGTTTCGGGTAAAAGCAGCGGTGCTTTGGAACTCACTTCCGCTTGAGATTCGCCTGATGGATGACCTCTTTCTGTTCTAAATTCTGCTCCCCTTTTTTTCTCGACCCCCTTTCTTATTTTTTTCTCAGTGTTAGTTGTGTTTTACCGGTCATGCGCCAGGACGCCCCTTGCTGTGCGCAATATAAAAGCTCCTAACATAACATAACATAACTTCAGCAGGAGGCAAGCTCTTTTCCAAGCCCTTGGAGATCCTTCACAAGTTGAGCAAAAGTACACACAAAGTTCCTTTCTCCTCTCTTTGGCAGTAAGGCAACCACTGCAGGCCAATCCCCCAGGTTCAGGGATAGTTTCCTCCTCAGCTTCTTCTGGTTCCTCCCTCAGCAGAGGTTCTTCATGTTTTCCCAAAGTGATCTAATTTTTTGGGATCAGGGTCCCAATATTTATACCCAGAAATCCTCTGAAGGCAGAGGGGCCTTTTCCCAGTCCAAACCAGTTCCTGAGCACTCTGTTTACCAGACTTCTCCTTTCATTTCACAGTGCAGGGCAGAAACATTAGACACCCCACAGGAGGTGGAGCTAGCATTGTCGAAGGCAAGTACAGCCCTGGAGCACTTTGTTGACAGGATTCCTTCTCTTCATTCACTGTGCAGGGCAGAGACATCATCCGCTCCCCAGGAGGTTGAGCCAGCATTGTGGAAGGCAGGCACAGCCCTTTTCAGGTCCCAGGTGCAACTCCTCCCACCCATTTAGATGCAGATCTCTCTATTCACCACTCGGGCACCTCACCTTCTCTCCTGGAATTCCCCAGCCCTGTCACTCAAACTCCAGATAAAGGAACACACTGCCTAGCAGAGGCAGGTTTGAATGGTTAGACAAGAAAATGTCTACTTTCTAAAAGTGGCATTTTCAAACACAGAATGTTAAAACCAACTTCACTAAAAAATATATTTTATCATCCTGAGTTCAGGCGTACTAAATTCGAATTTCTACCATGATCTCTGAGTCAGTTAGGATTATAAGATGTAATAATCAAACTGCCCATTCTGGCCTATGGAGAACAGGTAGCCTTGCAATAGTGAAAAATGAAAATGGCTGTAATTCACTATTAGAACATGCCACACACACCAGGGCATGTTCTACCTTATCCTTACAATGCACCCTGCCCTTGGGCCTACCATAGGGGTGTCTGATATGAAGAAAAGGGAAGGCTTAGGGACTGGCAAGTGGGTGCACTTGCCCAGTCTGCATGACAGTACCAGACTGCATGCAGGCTCTGCAATGGCAGACTTTAGACACAATTTTACAGGCTGCTTCTGTGGGTGGCACAACCAGTGCTACAAGCCCACCAGCAGTATTTGGATTTACAAGCCCTGGGCACTCCTGGTGCACTGTACGAGGGTCTGACAAGTAAACCAAACCAACCAATCATGGAATCACAAATTATACATTAATTTACAATAGGGAGCACTTGCACTGTGGCACTGGACAGCAGTGGCACAGTGCCCTGAGCAACTAACACCAGCAAAAACATATGAGGCAACAGCGAAAAAATGGAAGGGAGAACCACGCTAATGTGCCAGGTCTAACAGTCATATTTATAAAACAGAGAGTTTTTTGGCTAAATTTAAACAAGAACCACTTCAGTCGATGTGATATACTCATAGCCTCAAAAACAATGTTCTCATAGACCTTTGCTACTAACAGGTCAAGCAATCTTTAAAGATATCCTAATGCTAATACTAAGTAGCCAACAGGTGTTGTGGGATTGTGGGAAACCAGACTGTTCAGCAATGAGCGAGAGTCTCTATAATCGTTGTGTGAGTTGTAACAATGTTCCCACAGGACCCAATCAATCCGACCACCCCACCATAAGGTATACTTGTTTCTCTGAGGAATCCCTGGCTCACTATTGGTATCTTGCCACAAGCAGAAAGGTGTTCCTTAGATAAATGTCAAGTGAAATAAAAGGAGAACATCAGATGAGTAAAATGCCACAATTCCATATAAGAATCAAAAGTTATAGCAAAATCAAGAACCAATCCTTTAAGAAATATAGGAAATTTACATTCTAATCTCAGTTTCCTGAGTGAACATGAATTGACCACCATTAGATTTTTATCTCAGTAAAAGATTTACTTTCATACTTTCTAACTTTTCTGGAGGTCTAATGTCTTTAGTGGAGCAAGACCTTTAAGCTGTAGGTTAGAAGGGCTCCACAATGTCAAATACATTTGTTGAGTAGTCTTCCTCTGTTGAAATGCTTTGAGCAGGGACATTTCTAAGAGGAATCTGTTTGTACAAAATTGTTCTGTAGTGTGGCTGCTTTGACAAAAATGTCCTTAAATCTTGAGGGCGGGATCTTCAGACCCTAGTCCTTAGAAAAATGTCCAGTTTCCACTCATTTTCTCAGGTTTTCTCTTCATTGGGAATAGTTCCACTTGTCCGCATGATTGTCTAAATCATCGACCTAGAGGACAGACATTCCACAGTAGAAATTAGGAGAAATGTAATCTAGTTTTCCAGTAGGTATGTAACGACATCATCTGATACAAGGGCATGCAGGCTTTTCTGATAGGGTCATTACCTCCTTCAGCCATGTAAGTTTAGAAGGAAACGTGTTGCCAGTCCTTATTAAACAAGCAGGAATTCTTTAAAACTATAATCAGGAAAATGTTGTTATCTTCATCTAATCCAGGGATTCTCAACAAGGTATTTTATAGCGTAACTTCAGTCTGATATTGGCTATGACATTCCAGCAAACAGGCTTAAAATTCCCAAGATTCCCTGTTCCAGAATGTGCTTTAGAGTAATTGAGTTATTGTATTTCCTGCTAAAATAAAATAAATGTAACATCTCCTACACCATAACATTTACTATGCTGCTTTCCACAGTAATGAGCTCTCCCTGTCTCCAGATTCCTTCCACTTCAGGCCACCAAACTACAAACACAGATTTACCTTTGGGAGCCTATCTGATTCAGAGCTTCATGTGGATATGACTCTAGTGTACTGACTCTGCCCTACCAAGTTAAAGAAGAAAGGTGCTTCAAGAGCTATTTAGAGGCAGGGGTGATCTATGAAGGCTTAGGTATAACCTTCCATTCTGCTGGTCTTTGTGTGGTTTTCCTTTATTCTTGCCAGTTTCTGTGTGTTCAGACCAATCAAAAACCCTTGCTGTGCCTAAATCTTTGGGTGTAGAAATCTGGAAACTCAGAGGAACCAGGGGAAAAAAGGAATGAGAAATCAGGGTTGAATTTCTGAATTAATTCGAACTACTGGTAATTACTTAGGCCGCATCTCAGTCTATCATTATTTTGCATACCATGCCACTGCAGTTTGGACCAAGCAATATGCAAATCAGTCTTGACCCTGCTCCAATGGAACTGTTGGAAATTGGGTTACTGGTTGGGGGGGGGGGGGGGTGAAACCCTACTCAAGCAGCAACACCTAACTTTGTCAGGTTGAAATACAAGGGAACCCCAAATTAACGTGTGGTTAACCCTCTGGCAGCTTGGCACAAAAAATTCAGGCACAATTTAGAGGCAATATGTAAAGTATTAGGCAACACTTCAAACAGTAATAAAGTAAATAAAGTGAAAACACTACACAAGAAAAACCCCACACCAATTTAGAAAAATAGATTCATACCTCATAAATGTTTTGAGACCAAACCAACAAACTCCTCAGTAGAAGTGGAGATTTGCAATTTCACAATTTTAAGTAAAAATAGTGTGCAAAAAACACAAACTGCCAGCTGTGGTTATCTGGTAGTGCCTGACCGGGACAAAGTCATAGGTTCAGGCCAACCACGGTGAAGCATGGGCGGGCTGCAGGGACCAGATGAGGCCAGCTGAAAAAAAGTACCTAAAATCCTGGTTCCAGAGTGTTGTGAGATCCCACGTTGAGGATGCATCACGCAGCAGTAGTTTTTGGGGAGCTGCAGGGCAGCGATGTGGAGTACTGCATAATCGTTGAGCGGCTTGTGAGGCGAAGTCCTGCATCAAAGATGCGTTGTGCAGCGGGGGTTTAGAGGAAGCTGCGGGCTGTGAGACAAGGTCCTACATTGGGGATGCATCGCTCAGTGGTGGTTCAGAGATGTCTGTGGGGAGATAAGTAGCGCTGCGTCGGCTCTGCTCACTGAACTACAGCTGAGCTGGCAGAGCACCTTCAGGTTCACTCCCAAGGGACCAGGACTGGGATGTCAGCACTTGTGGGGTAGGGCTCACAGCAGACAGAGTCCAGATGCTGAGTTCAAAGTGGTTGGAGCCTTTTCTTTTCCAAAGGCTCTGATCAGGAAGCTAGCCAACTAGCCTTAGGTGTCACTCTGGTGGTCCAGGTTTCAAGATGCAGGGCCAGTTATTTTACGAAGGCAGCAGAGCAGCAGTGTAGCAGAGCAGCAGTCCTTCTTGCAGCAGAGCAGCACGGCAGTCCTTCTGAGACTTCCAAAGGCCCAGAGGTGTACTGAAGTGTTGGGTCTCAAGGTCCATTACTTATACCTGATGTACAGTAGGAGAAAGTTCTGGAGGTTTCCACCCTGGGGTGTTTGGAATTCCCTACATCCCTGCCCTGGTCCCAGTTTGCATGGGGTCATAATACACTAGTGTCACACCCTTTGAGAATGTGCTCAAGCAGATTCTTTGTGATGTACAAGTGAGGTAGGTGTCAGCTCCTCCCCCTCATAAAGTCATGGATGGCCCATCCTGCTAACACATATACTCCTTTATCTCACTGCCTGGGAGCAATGTACTAAGACCAATAGCCAGCTACACTTTATCGTGTAACATGATAAGGTGCAGGTGGCAGTTGGTCTGCATATTGTGCCAGAAAACAGGAAGCAGACACAAAATGGTTGGGACAAAGAAATGGCAACTTTCTAAAAGTGGTATGTTTAGAATTGTGACTTATAATCCAACTTTACCATTGTAGAACACTTTTAATTACGATTATTTAGACACCAAACTCAACCTGTCCACCTGCTTCCAAATGGAACCTACAGCTCATTAAATGTATTAAGGTAACGCCAACGTTATCCTACTGAAGCAGTCGGCCTTGCAGAAGTGACAGACACATTTAGGAGGTTTTCACAACTGGACATGTTAAACCTAAATCTACAAGTCCAATCTTTTAAGTGTGCTGCACGCTACCCTCTGGGCTATTTAGGGCCCACCCTAGTGGTGATTTGTATGTATTAAAAAGGAAGGCAGGGGCCTGGCAAAAGGTTTATTTTGCCAAGTCAAAAAGTTAGTTTAAAACTGCACACACAGCTCCACTGGCAGGCCTGAGACCTGTTTAAATGACTACTTAAGTGGGTGGCACAATCAGTGATGCAGAGCCACTAGTAGCATATAACTTGCCGGCCATGGGTACAGACAGTACCACTTTACTAGGTACTCAGAGGTAAATTAAATGTGCCAATTCTACCATGTTTTAAGGAGAGATCACAAGCACTTTAGCACTCAGTAGCATTGGTAAAATGCACAGAGTACTAAAGTCAGCACAGACGAAGTCAGCAAGACAGGAAGATTGAAGGCAAAAAGTTAGGGGAGAACCACACCAAGGATACTGGGTCTAACAGACATTGCAGTGTACTGTGCAATTAGAAGTAAAAAAGCTATCTGGTTTCAGAGATTTATTGCTATATCTATCTTGGATGATCGGTAGATATCAGGGAATACATTATAAGGGTAATGGAAGACATACCAGTGAGATAGGGAATAGACTATATTAGAAATGTCACGTGGACAAGGGTTTCAGGAGCAATCAGATTTAACATCTGTGGGAGAAAAAGAAGTAGAGAGAAAGCATAGAGGTTTCAGTGATGGTCATGGAAATAAAAGCCAATTGGGTGCAAGACAATTCTAACATGTTTTAAGGAGAGAGCACAACCACTTTAGCACTCAGTAGCAGTGGTAAAATGCACAGAGTCCTAAAGCCAGCAAAGATGAAGTCAGCAAGACAGGAAGATTGAAGGCAAAAAAAAGTTGGGGGAAAACCACACCAAGGATACTAGGTCTAACAGACATTACAGTGTACTGTGCAATTAGAAGTAAATGAGCTAGCTGGTGTCAGAGATTTCTCGCTATATATCTAACTTGGATGATCAGTAGATATCAGGGAATACATTATAAGAGTAGTGGAAAACATACCAGTAAGATAGGGAATAGACTATACTAGAAATGTCACGTGGACCAGGTTTTCAGGAGCTGTCAGATTAAACATCTGTGGGAGAAAAGGAAGTGGAGAGAAAGCATAGAGGTTTCAGTAATGGTCATGAAAATAAAAGCATATATTTTGGTGAAGTGTTTGTGTGTATGAAAATGGAGTAAGAAGTTCATCATCATCAAAAATTCTTCTTTTCAGCATATTTGCATAAAAGCTTTTAGTATCATGGATATATAAACAATAATAACTGCCCAATCATTAAAATACAATCACTTATATCATGATTAAAATTTCGCAATTAAAAGGAATAGTTAAAATTCGGAAACAAATTCATTTAGATGCATGATCTGGGGATTAGTAGAATGGTTAGCCAGCTAAAAATAATTTGTATTACATACAATTTCAGGAAATTGTCAAATTAGGTGGGGTCCTATGTTGAAACTTGGTACCTAATTTCCCCTCCCCCGACTCTTTGAATTGGAAACAGTTCCTTAAAGTAATGAGAGTAGATAAAGAAGAAGATCAGGAGATGGCTGGGCAATCATATCGGGGGATCTGGTTGCTCAGAAGCAAGCTGTCATGCTTCATCATAGGGTAGCTCCTTGTTTGGCTGGTGCTGCAATCCCCAATGGGCCCCTCAAGGGGGATCTTTGCAGGAGGTCTTTTGAATTGAGATGCTGTAATGAATCATGAAGGTGCATTGTGTAGATTGGTATGTGTGGTTTAAAAATAACTAAGAGAGATGCTAAGGTTTTAATAAGTGGGATCTTCTGTTATAATTAAAAGCAAGGGGTGGGTAAGTTGGAGACAATGATCCGGTAGAGCTCACAGGAAAGTGAAGAAGTTGTTCAGCATGTTTCTTGTCAATGTGTGCTCCCTGCACAGACACGCCATAGAGATCTGGAACCTCCTTGACACCCTCTCACCAGACGTCGCCTTCTTTACGGAAACCTGGACCAACGCCTCCTCTACCCTCGACATCGCCATTGCCATACCTGACGGATACAAGATCCAGAGGAAGGACTTCCCCAGCCACCCAGGAGGAGGACTCGCCATCACACACAAAAGCTCCCTCAGCCTCTCCAACTTGAGCGACGCCTTCTCCACCACCAAACACCTGCACTTCGCGGTCCAGACAAGCCCTAGAACCACACTTTGCAACACCCTCGCCTACAGACCCACCAGCCTCTGTGCTCCTTTTGCCACCACCATCACTGACTTCATCGCACCCCACGCCATCGCCTCCAGGGACTACATACTCATCGGAGAACTGAACTTCCACCTCAACAACCCCAGCGACCCCCAACTCCACCACCCTCCTGGACAACCTCACCAACAGCAGACTGAAACAGCTTGTCACCACTGCCTGCCCCCAAGGCAGGACAAACCCTCGACCCATCCTTGTAGTTCTGGTGTGAAGGACATCAAACCTTGGCTTCTATTGGAATTCTCAAGGGCATATTATCAGGCCCCTTATCGCCGCTTTAGCGGCAGTTTCCTGCCGATAAAGGGGCGATAATGTTATTGACGTTCTTGATAATATGGCCCCATGGGCCTTATTTCAATGTCGGGTGGACTTGTGTTCGCCTGACACCATTGTGGATACAGGCCCGACCAAATCCACAACGGATTAGTAAGCCGTCCCAACCGCTGGATTTTGATGTGACCGCCCATGGTGCGGTTGCAAGCTCCCTCTTCTGTATGGCAGCTTATGCTGCGGTCAGAAACCAGCCACAGCACAAGCTCTCATACAGAAAAGGGAGTTTGTCTTTATCCCTGCGTCGCAAGGCAGACACCTCATTACGGGCAGGGATGAAAAGGGCCTCCTTGGCCCCCAACCGGAGGCCGCTGGCTGACAGGGGTCGTGCTAGGGGCCGCAAAGTCTCTTTCCGACAGGGTTTCCATGTCAGAAAGCCTGGTATGTAAACCCTGCAGGAATCCGACATCGTAATCCGGCTGCCATAAAACACCATGTATAGAGATTCATGCTGGTTCGCACTGGCAGACGGGCTCCTTGAGCCCATTGAAAGCCAGCTGGAATGTCCATCCGGTTTCAAAACCGACAGCCTCCATTGTAATGAGGCTGTTGGTTTTGAAACCGCGATAAAGTTTGGAAAGCGTCTGAACTATGTTGAGAGGCTTTCCGAGCCTCATTGTAATGAGGCTTTAAGTATGTAGCTAGTTGCTGCTATGGGGCCTCATGGAATTTGGGTTCTCTCATATCTCATCCAATAAATACTGATATCACTGGAAGCGCGCAGCATTTAGATAATGAGCTATTACCACATCATTCTGAGTTCTAAATTTCATAATGGATACGCAGTAATATCACACATTTCTCCCATTAAAATGTGCACAAACTCGGAATGATGCAGCTTTTCCCACACAAATCCTACCTTATTTGTAGGACCAGGCTTAAATAAATATGCCTGGGATGTATGGGGATGTAAAACCCTAAGGGTGTGGTAATGACGGCAGTTCTTAGAATCCTGACTCTGGTGCAAACTCCCAATGGACTCAAGAAGAACCCTTTAATGCTGGAGGGAGAAGGAACTATTGCCTAGTGGTAAAAAACTAAATATACCCAAACGCTGTCTGACTATAAGGAAATGATAGTAGAAGAAACAAGCATTTGCAATGCAATCAGTCTCGCTTTTGGGACCTTATATGTATTTAGCTATGCAGCGCATTAGCCTGGGTGCTGAAACATCTACTGTTCTTTAACATAAAAGGAAAGTAAGCACCAAGATATGGGAACACATGGAGAGAAATATTGCCTTTCAGCGGGAAATGGTATAGTCCAAAGCTCTGTTTTTAATATAAAATCAGGGCTTTTGGTGGTCATATCACTGAAAATACAGGATTTGAAAAAAAATATTATTGTCTACTGGTGCTCGTGGAAGCCAATTTCTATGGACTAGAATCTAGAGAATGCTAAAGTGATTCTGGTATTTTACTGACTTCTGCTGGTCGGTTTCTTTCAAGAAAGTTAAATAAAGGGCAGTTGCCAGAACATTTAAAAAAAAAGAAAGTCCTTCAGCATAAAGCAATCCTGGTATTTTACTGACCTTTGCTGGTCATTTACATAGAGGCAGTTGAACAGAAAAAAAAGTCCCTAAGCAAAAGCAGACAAGTCCTAGGGTTTATCTCTAGAGCCCACAAAGTACATACCCATATAAGTATACACTAAAGTATATACAAGAGGTCTTGAATGCTCGACTTAAAAAGCAAGTATTTCTCAACAAAAACTCTACAGGCTAAAAACTCTAGTGAAGAACTCTTTGCAACTGTCAAAAGCATAGCCAACATACCAGAACCAATCAGCATGGACAGCAGTGAGGAATTCTGTAACTCTCTAGCACGGTTCTGCAAGGATAAGGTGGAAACCGTGTACAAGTCCCGTACTGACAGAGACACTGATTCAATTAGGAATACCTCAGATGTTGCATCCTCCACACCGTCTAATTTGTTTGTTTCCTTTGATCCACCTAATATAGAACAGATATCTTAGGGGGTTGGAACTTCAAATTCTGGAGCCCCTTGCAATCCACGCCCCCCTAAAATATTTCATCTTGTTACAGATCTCATTAGTGAACAACTGGAGATAATATTCAAAGAGATCCTCAGTTCTGGTATCTTCCCTGATCCCTGGAAGACAGCCTTGATCCTACCACTCTTGAAAAAAAGCAATCTGGACCCAAGTGATCCCAGCAGCTACAGACCAATTTCTAGGATACCTTGTCCTGCTAAGGTCCTAAAAAAAATATGAAACTTCCAACTCACAACCTTCATATCATCTGAGGATCTGCAAAATCCCTTGCAACATTGTTTCCGAAAATGGCACAATATGGAAACGACCTGGGTCATGGCAGCTGAAGAGTTTAGGGCAATCCTGGACATGGGTGGCAAGGCCACATTCATTTTATTGAATCCATCTTCGGCATTTGACACTGTGAACCATTATATATTGATCAAAAGGCTTTCGGAGGCAGGGGAAAAGGATTCAACTCTCAAATTGATTAAATCCTGTCTGAGCAATAGGGTGCAGTATGTTCAGTGTGGAACATCTTCATAGACCATTTTATGCTGCCCTGTGGTGTTCCACAGGGCTCCTCTTTGAGCCCTATGTTGTTTAACATTTATGTGACCCCTAGGCTGAAATAATCAGGCAGTTTGATTTCTCGGTGATATCCTGCACTGACAATACCCAGCTAGTGGTGTCAATCTCTAACACTATGGAATAAACAGCAGACCAGTTTAACTGCTGTATGACCTAGGTGAACCAGTGGATGAGCTTGAACTGCCTAAAGCTGAACGGGGGAAAGACGGAGGTACTTCTGCTGGGTTCGGGCACTTCCTTTTGGTCGCACAGGTGGTGGCCAGCTGGTTTGGGAAAATTTCCGGTCCCAATCAAGAAGGTTAAGAATCTGGGCATCATATTCGATGACAATCTAACCTTTAAACACCTGATCAGCAATCTTTCCTCTACTATCTTCTTTATTTTAAAGCTGATTAGGAAAGTTTGTACCTTTATACCACAGAGTTCCGTGAAAACACTAGTGACAGTATTAGCTCTGTCCAGACTTGATTATGGAAATGCCCTTTATATGGGCTTGCAAAAGCAACATCTACTTAAACTGCAATGTTTGCAAAATGCAGCAGCCAGATTGCTGCTGGATATTCCTAAATTTCAATCAATCTCCCATGGACTGAGATAGCTGCACTGGCTCCCAGTGGAAAAAAGGATAAAATTCAAATCCTTATGCCTAGCGTTCAAAGCATTGCATGGGAATGATACACAAATTTCCTCCCACCCAGCGTTCCCTCAGGTCTCCCAATAAAAATGGTGCCTCACTCGTGTGGGAGGCCCAAGTACCCGCGACAGGCAAGGGTCCAAAACATATTGAGGGGACATCAAAATTACCTATCACAAAACAACTTGGTTTTGCAAGGGGGTCACCTGAGTTTTTGGCCCCGTGCTCGGCGGCCATCTAGGGAAACCTACCAAACCCACACTTTTCTGAAAACTAGACTCTCGGGGGATTACAGGGAGGTATGGCTTGCATGGATCCCCCAACGTTTTCTTACCCAGAATCCCCTGCAAACCTCAAATTTAGCTGAAAAAAATAACTTTTTCCACACATTTGTGTGTGGGAAAATTGCGGGATCACCGGGCTGACACTAATTTCCTCCCACCCAGAGTTTCCCTAAGTCTCCCGAAAAAAATGGTGCCTCACTCGTGTGGGAGGCCCAAGTACCCGCGACAGGCAAGGGCCCAAAACGTATTGAGGAGACATCCAAATTACCTATCACAAAACAACCTGGTTTTGCAAGGGGGGTCACCTGGGTTTTTGGCCCCGTGCTCGGCAGCTAGCTAGGGAAACCTATCAAACCCACACATTTCTGAAAACTAGACACCCGGGGGAGGTTTTGTTTGCATGGATCCCCCAGCGTTTTCTTACCCAGAATCCCCTCCAAACCTCAATTTTAGCTGAAAAAAATAATTTTTGTACACATTGTTGTGTGGAAAAGTTGTGGGATCACCCGGCTGACACAAATTTCCTACCATCCAGCGTTCCGCCAGGTCTCCCAATCAAAATGGTGCCTCAATCGTGTGGGAGGCCCAAGAACGGGCCCAAAATGTATTGAGGAGACATCAAAATTGCCTATCACAAAACAAAGTAGTTTTGCAAGGTTTACCTATGTTCCGGCAGAGCTAGGGTTCAAAATCTACCACTAGGCACTTTGCAAAAAAGGGGTCAATTTTCACTGTGAAAATGAGGTGTGTCTACATTGCGTTTTGGGTCGTTTCCTGTCGTGGGCACTAGGCCTACCCACACAAGTGAGGTACCACTTTTATTGGAAGACATTGGAGAATGCGGGGTGGGTGGAATTTTGTGGATCCATGCAGATTCCAGAACTTTCCACCACAGAAATGTGCGGAAATATATTTCTTTGGGACAGATTTTATGGTTTGCCGAGGATTCTGGGTAACAGAAACTGGTGAGAGCCAGACAAGAAACCCCATCCTAGATTCCCCTGGATGTCTAGTTTTCAAAAATGTATAGGTTTGCTAGGTTTCCCTAGGTGCCGGCAGAGCTAGGGTTCAAAATCTACAGCTAGGCACTTTGCAAAAAAAGGGTCTGTTTTCACTGTGAAAATGTGGTGTGTCCACATTGCGTTTTGGGACGTTTCCTGTCAAGGGCACTAGGCCTACCCACACAAGTGAGGTACCATTGTTCTTGGAAGACTTTGGGGAACATGAGGTGGGTGGAATTCTGCGTATCCACGCAGATTCCAGAACTTTCCACCACAAAAATGTAAGGAAAATGTGTTTTTTGGACACATTTTTAGGTTTGCAAGGGATTCTGTGTAACAGAACCTGGTGAGAGCCAGTCAAGTCACCCTATCCATGATTCCCCTGGGTGTCTAGTTTTAAAAAATGTATAGGTTTGCTAGGTTTCCTATGGTTCCGGCAGGATTATGGTTCGAAATCTACAGCTAGGCACCTTGCAAAAAAAGGGTCAGTTTTCATTGTGAAAATGTGGTGTGTCCACATTGCGTTTTGGGCCATTTCCTATCACGGGCACTAGGCCTACCCACACAAGTGAGGTACCATTTTTCTCGGAAGACTTTGAGGAACACGGGGTGAGTGCAATTTTGTGGATCCACGCAGGTTCCAGAACTTTCCACCACAGAAATGTGAGGAAAATGTACTATTTTTCACAAATGTTTTAGGGCCATTTATGAGAAGTGACGCATCGCTGTGTGAGAACAGCGATACGTCACTTCTCAGTGTGCCCTCCTTACGACATAATGGATGCATCATATTTACTGTATGACATATCATGTCGCAAGGAGTTACAGATACGTCAGTATTTCTGACGTATCTGTAGGCGCAAAAGTGATGCATTGCTGGAGTGTGTCACAAAAATGCGCAACTCCAGCAATGTGTCCTTTCACATGGGGAAAGCCCCATGTGAAAGGGCCTGCATCAGTCTTACGCCTGCTGTGAGGCAGCCATAAGATATTGAAGCAGTTGCACCCAAGAAGTGGCGCAGTGCAATCTCGTAGATTTCACTGAGTCACTTCTACGAGGCTTACTTACGTGGGAACGCCCACCCTGCATACATTATACCTGACGCAGGTATAATGTAGCGCAGGGGTTTGCAAAGTGACACATCTGCTTAGATGCGTCACTTTGCAAATAGGGTGCAAGAGGAGGCATGTTTTGCGCCGCCGATGCATCACGAAAAGTGACGCAACGGAAGCGCAAAACTGTCGCAAGGCCTCATAAATTTAAAATGTTGAAGAGTTTTGTTTTTAGTGTGGTGTTATAGGGAAGGGAACAAAATAAAGACATTTATGTATGAATTCATTTGTTTGTCTGTAAATATTTTCTAGTTTAAAAATAATAATTACATGTATTTATTCTTTTATTGTATATACTATTTGTAGGTTTTTGTTAAATGTAATTAATATTATAATATTCTTCTTTTTATATATTTAATTTATAACTTTTCATTTTTAAATATTGTTGATTTATTTTTGTTTGTTTACATTTTTTAATATATATATATTTGTAACTGTTTGTGTGTGGATAGTCTTTTTTATCTCTCCTCTATCCAACACTTTCCCTAATGTTGCACTCACTGGAGTGGGAAGCGTAAATTGTACTTCACCGCTATCCAGCACTTTTCCTATTATTGCACTCACTGGAGTTGGAATAGTAATTTGTACCCCTCCGCTATCCAACACTTTCCCTACTGTTGCACTCACTGCAGTGGGAATAGTACATTTTGTCCCTCCTCTATCTAACACTTTACCTACTGTTGCTCTACCTCCGCTATCCAACACTTACCCTACTGTTGCACTCACTGGAGTGGGAACAGTTATTTTTACCCCTTTTCTATCCAACACTTTCCCTACTGTTGCACTGATTATCTTTTGAAATTTAAGTTACATTTTTTTTAATAGTTAAATGTTTTAATTTGATATAGATTTTAGTTTTTTTAATATATTTTAAATCATTAAAATATATTTTTTTATATTATTTTCAACTTTTAACATAAATTAAAAATACTAGTTTATTCATTGTTTTCAAGTAAATATATATGTATAAATTATTATGTTTGTGTGTTTTTTTAATTAAGTTTATTTGTTATATTTTCTTACATTGTTTTATATTGTTAAAATAATATTTGATATTTAATATATAATATTTTATTTTATATTTATATAAAAGTCGATATTTTATACATCTATATTTTTACACCAATATTTTTGGGTCAATATTTTTGTACTAACCTGTTTAAGTATAGGATTTGATATTTTTTTAGTCTATGTTTTTTACTTGATATTTTTAACATTGATATTTTTTACAACAATGTTGTGTCAGTGAGCCTCTTTTTATTGCACCTCCTCTTTGAATTACTGTAAAACTGCCCAGGAATGCTTGTTTTAGTAGAAGAGAACCCATCTGTCACCAGCAAGTCCTGTCTACATCAACTTAGAACACCCCTATTTTGATGACCTCTTCTCCCTTGTGATAGGGTCCAAACTGGTTTTGTTCCCCACTGCGACTGAAGTCTGGCTGTCTAGGAAGATCCATTAAATCAATAGGAGAAGCCCTCCCCAGCATCTCCAAGTCAAAATATGTAGTTCTAAAGCTATCCTTTATTTTGGCAACATTTCCTATCCATTTCCAGATAGCTAATCATTGCCAGGTTCTCAGCAGTTTACACACATCTGATCCTCCTGGATTGAGAGGCAAGCTTTTGTAATCTTTTCATGAGTTTTTAATGCCCCCATCCAAGGATGTATTATAGGCTCTGAAGGAACTGAGTGACAAAACTGGTTTTAGGCAATATTGGAGGATCCCCCTGACCGCATCCGGAGCTGGTAAGAAAACGTCACGCCTAAACTCACCCCTGCCCCCGACGTCCCACAGCCTTGGGTGTCCCAACCAACAGTGTCCCCGCAAACCAAGGCAACCCAACTTACCTCTCCAACCAGTGGTCACCTCTAGAAAATCTTTGTCCCCGAGCCTGCAGTCTTTGTTGCAACTGGAGGATCCCTATTGAAATAAATAGGGCACCCAACGCCAAAACAGCACCCTGCACCCAGCCACCCCTGCGCCGCTGTGGGTGTACTTTGGGTGCTAACTAGAATCCCTCTTTGCTCTGAGCCTAACACCAGGAGCTTTGCTCCCACAACCCTGTGGCCTGCTCGTGAGCAGCCCCCAACTGGAGGCCCCCAATCACCCTTTGGATAACATTGGGCTTCAGCACTCAGCACCCGGCCACCCTAGTGCCGCTGAGGGTGCTTTCAAAGTGCATCCTTGATCCTGGGGAACCCTAGTTCTAACCCCAAAATACCAACTCCCACAACAAAGTACTTACCTGTTAACCGATAACCACATTTTTTCCCATAGGACTGCATTGACTGCTTTCTTGTGAAAATTGTTCTGTGTGGAGTTGGTTTTGTATGAAAACTTGAAAAACTGACAATATCTAAAAACTGCTTTACTTACCTTTTCTCTAGGAAATGTTCCAGTGTGATATCTAGTGGGAAAATAGCAGCTGTGTATGCACTCTAGTAAACTGAATTAAACAATTAGTCAACCCTTAAAAATAAGTAAAACACTTAAGACGATGAATGTGTGCACCAGGTAAGTGGCTCTGCCAGCCACCTCGTTTAAACTGAAAAAATTGGGAATTCTAGATCACTATCTAGAAATACCGAGTGCACTACACAATGCCCAGAAGGGGCGTGCTCATCTTTAACAATTTATCAGCAATCCATTTACAAAATGATTTATGCAAAATATTATTAGATTTAAAACCAATGGACTTTGAGAAACAACACTCAGAAGTAGAAATGCGATAATCCAAATGATTCAAACAGTGGTTGAAGTCTTCTGCCTTTATTGTTGTGGAATGCAGATAGCTTCACGTATGTAGTAAACCAAAAACGTTGCTTGTAGTCAGCAATGATGTGTAATGAAAACTTCACATATTAGCAAAAAGTCCCAATGCATTTCGGGCTATAGATTGAGCCCTTCATCAGGGGTCTCTACAAGAATAAGCAATAAACATCTGTAATGTATTTACATTTTAGAGTACAAGAGCAATCCTACAATAATAGACATTTGTTGTATGGACTCAACGGAAATCAGGGGTTGATATACTGTGAAATTACACCAGAAGAAGAAAAGAGTCAACCGTGATATAGTCCCACTGATACAACAGCACACTCAGAAAAAATAACGCGAAGTAATAAAACAACAGCACCCGTGCAAACAGAAAGAAACCATATAGATTGACACCAAACTCTGTGTTTAACCGACAGGGCGGCAATGAATAAATGCAGTGGGTGACCCACATGTAGACTAATTAATCTAAGCCTAAAGACCAAAAAAGACCTTAGAGCGTACCTTTTCATAACTGGAGTGCGTGGATTTACGCTAAAACTATCCACGACAAGTGGTGTATAAACAGGACGATGCTGGGCATAAATGATCTAAGGTCAAAAAGAAACTGCCTTCCATTGGTTTTAAATCTGATAATATTTTGCATAAATCATTTTGTAAACGGATTGCTGATAAATTGTTAAAGATGAGCACGCCCCTTCTGGGCATTGTGTAGTGTACTCGGTATTTCTAGATAGTGATCTAGAATTCCCAATTTATTCAGTTTAAACGAGGTGGCTGGCAGAGCCACTTACCTGGTGCACACATTCATCGTCTTAAGTGTCTTACTTATTTTTAAGGGTTGACTAATTGTTTAATTCAGTTTACTAGAGTGCATACACAGCTGCTATTTTCCCACAGTTTATTACTCACTTCTGCCCTTGCAGCTCACTTTGCACCACCATTGCTCAAATTGTTAAACACAATGTCTTTTGACGACATAGTTCATTTGACAGAAAACAGAGCTCATACTAAAGTATATTCATCTGCTGAAGCTAGTGACATCTATGGGCTCATCAAAGAAGTCAGGTCGTTTGGTACTACATCAGGTTCAACATTACAACAGATTTGTCAACTTGAGTACCTTATGCGCAGAGAAATCAACCAACGCCTGCACGCAACGACTCTTATTCAGTACCATAAAGCGAGTCGAATTCCTAGAGGCTTACGTTTAGCGATTAAACCTATGTTGTTCAACATGAACAAAAAGTTTATGGAAAAATGGTACGCTATTCTTAACAAGTGCTCGTTGGATTTAATCCTTTTAATAGTTGAAGAGTTGTCTCAGGTTCTAGTAGAACTTGAATCTGAGATTAAGAGTTTACAAGCCATATTGACATCACAAATGGAAGCAGATCTATGGTCTAAAACTTTGGAAGACATTAATCTAAAACTTGATACTTATGCTAAGGAAATACACGAACGTAAGATCAGAAAATTTCGTAGAGACACCATTGACTACAAACTAGATGAGGTGTACACGTGGGCGGAGGTCTATGCGCAAAAACGAAGTTGGTAAAAACAGGGAACTACTTCTTCAGAAGAGAGTTTAGTATCAATGACTAATACTCAATTATCCCGTCCACCTGCCCCTTCAATTTCTTAACCACAAGCGAGCGAACCAGCCATTGCTGGTCCAAGTACTTCTAAAGTCTCTTTTTTAGAGACAAGCCCAGCGTCAAATCAACCTCCAACACTAACATCAACACTCGCAGCCAAACTCGCCGAGGGCATAGATTCTGCAAAAACAGGTCCCACGAGACGAGGGAAGAGACATTAGTGGTTAATATTTCTTCCAAAGCTTTAACCCAAAAACAAATTGCTGTTCTGAACAAAGGCTGCTCTTTTGTCCCTACGTATCCTGGTAAGAGTTTAGAGTCTCAAATAGACCTATACAAATTTACCAGAAAACTTCGACTTCGATACTTTTTCTCAACTATTGAGACTACTTTGGATTCAGCTCAGGAAGATGGTTATCTTGAGTTTAAACCCAAGAGTTCTTTTGTTCCACCTTTTTCCCATAAAACCATTGACTTGTTCGAAAACTTGGTCAAACAAGATCTTGCCACGAGTTTATCTTTTAAGCCCAAATCATTGAACTTATCCAAAGGCGAAACTATGGCATTAAACTCTTTGAAACAAAACACCACTCTACACTTTACCAAGGCTGACAAAGGTGTGGCGTTAGTTGTAATGGATCTCACTCATTATGAACGCAAAATCAATCTAATGCTACAAGACTCCTCCACTTACATTCCGCTCTCTGAAGACCCTACTGGTTCTTTTTCATCTCTACTAGATGCTATTTTACAGCATGCTGTTGACATGCTCTGGATTAGTAACAAAACAAGGGAGTTTCTATTTACACGGTTTCCACGTAGACCTTCCTTATACATGCTACCCAAAATTCACAAGAATGTCATCGACCCCCCGTTGAGACCGATCGTTTCCGGTTGTGGGTCACTACATGACCCACTAGGACGTTATCTAGACACTTTTTTTCAACCAATAGTGCAGTCAAGTCCATCGTACCCCCAAGATACTACCCATCTACTTAACATTCTAAATGACATCAAAATTCCCAAATCTTCAGAGATTCTATTGTGCACAATTGATGTGGTGGCATTGTACACCTCGATTCCCCATGACGAAGGTATTGATGCCATTGAATGGGCCTTATTAAGGCATGATCCCATCAGGGCTCACAAGGTGTTTTTAGTCGAACTTTTGCACTTCTGTTTGTACCATAGCTATTTTCAATGGAAGGGACAATTCTATCTTCAAGCCAACGGTACTTCCATGGGCTTTTCTGGAGCGCCTAGCTATGCCAACATCTTCATGCTCAAATTTGAATCGGAGAACATTCTTTCTGATTCACATTGGTCATCAAAGCTTATTTTATATCGTCGCTACATCGACGACATTTTGATTGTATGGCATGGTACACGATGTGATCTTGAAATGCAAATTCAGAATTTGAATGAGATTAACCCGAGGATTCAGTTCACTCACTCTATTCATCCTCAGAGCATTACTTATCTGGATGTTATACTCACTAGATTTGAAGATTCCATTGAAACATCTGTGTTTAAAAAACCCACTGATCGCAACAATGCCCTGCAATACCATAGTTTTCTTCCTTGGTCACTGAAAAGACATTTACCTTTCTCGCAATT
Organism: Triturus cristatus; assembly: GCF_964204655.1. NCBI lineage: Eukaryota > Metazoa > Chordata > Amphibia > Caudata > Salamandridae > Triturus > Triturus cristatus. Next base: position 529,781,550 of record NC_140584.1, read on the forward strand.
TTTAAGGATTAGGCATATTTCCTCCAATCCTGAGTCATGCGTGCAGACCATTCAAGATTCCAAAAAGAAATTTCAAGCAAGGGGTTACACTTTACAAGTGATTAACGAAGCGGAAACCAGATCATCCACATTAAGTCGTGAGGTTCTATTACGAAAGCAAGAAAAACCACTAGGCCCCAACCGTGAAGCATTTGTTTCAACTTTTTCTATCAACTCTGACTCAGTCAAAAAAAGTATTTTAAACCGATGGGAATTGTTTCAAACAGATCCTGATTTTAAAGGTATTTTTTCCGAACCACCTCTATTTGCCTACAAAAGATCTAATAACTTAAAAGATATTTTGAATCGCACCAAAGTCAGTTCTAACATAGTATCCAAAGGCATGACAAAATGTTTGAATTGTTCGCACTGTAACAATGTTATCATTGGTAAATATGTCACCCATCCGTGGACTGGTAAAAAGATCATGCTTAACTTCGATGCAAATTGTAACAGTCACCATGTGATTTATTTGATCAAATGTCCGTGTGACAAGTATTATGTTGGCAAGACTGAGAGGGTTTTGCGTATTCGTATAACTGAGCATAAGAGCAGAATACGCACCAAAACCATCAGCTCACCATTAGCATTGCACTGGTCCGAGATGAAGCATTCCATTGCTCAATTAAGATTTTGTGTCCTTGAAAAAGTAGAATCACGTCCAGACAGGGATATGACTAAGTTTTTGTCTCAACGTGAATCATACTGGATCTGGTTTTTACAAACTTTACTCCCAAAGGGGCTTAATGATAAATTCGAACTGGCATGCTTTTTGTAACTCAATTCCTCTTTGTATTACGGTTTCCAAGTGGTTGGTTCCGGATGCGCATTATGTACTTCAGTAAGTGAGCAATTGGTTTTTGTAGCTCACTCTGTGATGACCTTATACTGTTTATGTTTTTTTGCTATTGTGATATGTTGTTCTCATGTCGATACTGTGTTACACCTTTGGGTAACTTTTCTGGTCCTCTCTTCTTAGAAGTAATCTTCAATATTTGTTTCACTTTAACTTTATTGTTCACTGACACTTTTCTTTTCACCCTGTTTGTGGTGATGGGCTGTTCGTGTTAAGATGGCACTTGCTTTTCTAGCTGACCGCTTTGAACTCATTCAATCTAGTCCTATTTCTATGTTAGTTTTTTTTAAAAATCAATCCTTGGCTACGCGTTCGTGTTCCAGTTAGTCACCCGGAGTGTCTGGTAGTAGAGGGGACGTCGTTTTTCATCTTTGCGGGTAAGCGTGACTGATACTTCCTCAGTATTCCTGTGCCATTACATATGTCGGGTAGATTTTTCATTACGTTAGGTTATAGCCTCCCGTTTTATTCATTTCCATTTTTTCCCACGTAGATACCGGTGTCGATAATTCCTTGCAACACCAAGACCGACGACTTATTTTAGAAACGCTGAAGTTTCGTTGTGGCTACCTGCCGGTAAGCGTTCAGTGTTTCACATTAGGTAGAGTTGTTTTCTATCGACAGATTCCAGACACTAAGGCAGTTTCTTTTTGACCTTAGATCATTTATGCCCAGCATCGTCCTGTTTATACACCACTTGTCGTGGATAGTTTTAGCGTAAATCCACGCACTCCAGTTATGAAAAGGTACGCTCTAAGGTCTTTTTTGGCCTTTAGGCTTAGATTCATCAGTCTACATGTGTGTCACCCACCGCATTTATTCATTGCCGCCCTTTCGGTTAAACACAGAGTTTGGTGTCAATCTATATGGTTTCTTTCTGTTTGCACGGGTGCTGTTGTTTTATTACTTCGCGTTATTTTTTCTGAGTGTGCTATTTTTCTGAGTTCGTGTGCTGTTGTATCAGTGGGACTATATCACGGTTGACTCTTTTCTTTTTCTGGTGTAATTTCACAGTATATCAACCCCTGATTTCCGTTGAGTCCATACAACAAATGTCTATTATTGTAGGATTGCTCTTGTACTCTAAAATGTAAATACATTACAGATGTTTATTGCTTATTCTTGTAGAGACCCCTGATGAAGGGCTCAATCTATAGCCCGAAATGCATTGGGACTTTTTGCTAATATGTGAAGTTTTCATTACACATCATTGCTGACTACAAGCAACGTTTTTGGTTTACTACATACGTGAAGCTATCTGCATTCCACAACAATAAAGGCAGAAGACTTCAACCACTGTTTGAATCATTTGGATTATCGCATTTCTACTTCAGAGTGTTGTTTCTCAAAGTCCATTGGTTTTAAATCTGATAATATTTTGCATAAATCATTTTGTAAACGGATTGCTGATAAATTGTTAAAGATGAGCACGCCCCTTCTGGGCATTGTGTAGTGCACTCGGTATTTCTAGATAGTGATCTAGAATTCCCAATTTTTCCAGTGTGATATCTAGCCATATCACACTGAGTAGAAAAAGTAATCTATAAAGTAATGTGTAAAATAACGAAAAGTAAGTTCAACTATATTCAAAGTGCTTACATACCTGTAACAAAGTAATTTTCATTCAGCTTGTCTGTATTGTTCAACCTGCCTGGAAAAGTACCATTTACATTTACCTGTACCAGGCTTGCTTGGTTCTTGAAAATAAATCTAGCTAATTAATAATTTTTATACAAGCAAATTGGTCTGAGTTCAGTCTTTGAGTGTGTGACATCATTTGCTGCCTGAGTGTGTACAACAAATGCTTAACACTACCCTATGATAAAGCCTTTCCGCTCACCCACACAACCACAAATAGAGAGGAAGGTGCTATCTACTTTTACCTCTGCCTACCTTTGGGGTTCCACTTAACTCTGTACATACTATTCCTCATTTTGGTATAGTATATACAGACCCAGCTTCCTACAGCGCGCAGGTGCATGAGTACATGCATGGCACCCATCATTGAAAGCTTTTTAGACTTTACGAAAATCCATTTGAAGATGGCCACCCATGCATGTGCTTGATTGCGCACAAATGATGTGCAATCTAACAATGGTTTTGCCAAAGCCAGTAGGTGGAACATATTGCTTATCAGTTAACTATTCCTTACCCTTAACTTATTTAACTCGTATTCTTACCTTTACTTTATGTCTGATGTTCTGTCTCATTCTGTAGTGAAACCAATGTAGTTACCCACAATGTGGCGTATCTGATTTAATGGGGAAGCACCGAGATGCTATAGGAGAGTGGGATTGAATCTCATGCATATTGCAGGAACTCAGGAATGGCATTGTGAATAAGACACTGGGGGATACTAGTCATTTGTAAGGAAACTGGGGAAGTCATAAAGCCTTACTTGGTGCTTTGGCCCTCAATTGTTTTGAGCTCAAAGCTAAGAACCAAATACACTCCTTTAGTCCTACTGAGGAGTGGCATGAGGTTCGAGAGTCAGGCCTCAGTGGATAATGTAATAAAAATGAGTAACTCAATGTTCAGTCAGTCATTTCTCATAAAATAAAAATTATTAACACCCAACACAATACCTTACTTAGGTTTCAGAGGGTATAGACGCTATTACTCTCTACTCAAGTAATCTAATGGTGGTTCCTTTCTGCACCGTGGGAGTTCTCAATGGTAGCCTTAACTCAAAGATGTAACAATCTTGGGGGATTTTCATGGAGTTGTAGGATGGATTTGAAAAGGGTAGAGTGCATATGACTGGTTTGGTCGGCCCTGGGGCAGACCCAATAGTCAGTGCTCTCAGAGTGGGCAAATTACTCCTACCCTGCCCTAGAGCAGGACCGCCCACCCACCCCCAACCAAACCCTTCTGCTGTTTTTGCACTGAGAGAAGCAGAAACATTAAATGGTATTTATAATACAACATTAAATGGTATTTATAATACCATTTTATGTTTCTGCTTCTCAACCTGCGAGAAAGCAGTGGGGCAATGCTCCTCCGCCCACATTGAGGAGCCGCCCCTGAAAATCAGATAAGTTGCTTTCCAATATATATACGGAAGTTGCAGACAGCGTTTGTGTATTCCACTATTTCTTGACAGCTTGTGAATTTTACCTATTCCACTCAGGCCAGTCCTACCATAGTCTTTGTTTTTAAGTGCCAGTAGGAATATTTGGTGGAGCTACAGTGTTCTGTCAGGTGGGACCCAAACTAAGGGCCCAAGAGAGAAAGAGAGAGAGAGAGAGAGAGAGAGAGAGAGAGAGAGAGAGAGAGACGGGCTTTTCCACTTGACTACCCCTTTACCTCTGCGTGGTCCTTCCTTTGCACAATGGGGCAGGAAAAGGCAAGGAAAACTCACTGCGCATCAAATGGGCCCCTCTTCTCTCTTCTGCACCAACCGACTACAAACAATCTCTAGAATATCCTGAAGGAACCCTGCAATTCTAACTGCAGTGTGCTGTTCTCTTCACCCTTCATCTTATGTTCCACTTTTTTACTGACATACATGCTCCACACATATACACACACACTGTGTTTCATATGTGAGGGAGAAGGATCCGGCTGCAGGGCAATGGCAGACAAGTTTATTGACTTTTCATAGTATTGCCTGAAAAAAGGCCCGTCTTGCAGCTACAATCATGTTGCTTCCACCACTGTTATTTTAGTGAACTGACCGTAGTCTTGTAATGAGGAACTCGAGGCAGGCAAACACGATCAGCAGTGCAATCCAGGAGATGGCTCTTTGTCCCAGCACTCCTAAGGACGAACCACGGAATTGTTCGTTTCAACTAACCTATTGGTCTAATCTATTTTTCGCTCTATTTTTGTGTTGTCGTTTGTTTTATTGCAAATGGAGATGTGCGCCTTAAAACGGCTGATATTAAATGGAATTGCCTCTTCGTTTTATTTTACTATCCTTTCCCATTGCAGGCCTGTTCCGCCTTGAGCTAGTGAAAGAAAATGCATTAATTAAGCAACGTGTCATTTTCCTTTTTATTATATGCCCGTATTAAATAAGATGCAGCCCCCGATTCAGGGCATTTGCTTCTGATGGTTGCACGGATTGAGAGGGTGCTATGTGACTTTAATGGTGTCTCTTCATGGCTCATGGCTTTCTTGTGGCTCATGTCATTAGGGAGATCTTGAAGCAGCCATGATGTTTTTTTTCCAACACCATTAATCATGCTTGAACTTGTAGCTTCATTTTTCCTAGTATATGAATAGACTTAAAATTCCCAGCATACTAAGGGGACATGCTAAAAATCCAGGAGTGACACAGGGACCTCTACGTAAACAACAGAACGGAGTTCAGACTGGATGATCCAGCCACCACTCAGAAACAGTCAATAGAAAGAAATATTTTCACTTTTTCCAGCTCACAAAAAACGGCCCCGTTTTTAGAGAAGAAATTAAGGGGCATATTATCAAGACACGGCGTTAAAATTATCTCCGCTTTGATAATATGCCCGTGAGAATTCCCATAGAAGCCCATGTCCTGGTGTCAACATGGGCTTCTATTGGAATTCTCTGCGGCATATTATCAAGCCCATTATCGCCGCTTTAGCGGCAGTTTTCTGCCGCTAAAGCGGCGATAATTTTAACGCCGTGCTTGATAATATGCTCCTTAGTTGTTACTGCATTTTTGGAGTTAGAATGGGGTTACTGTGGTGTTTTTGGGTGAGTCACGGCAGCCCGTCCAAATTGAACAAAAGCTCCCTCAGCCTGCAGCCCACCAGAAAAAAAGTCAGAATAGCGCCATGACCAACCAGTCTGGCCCTGCTTGGATTATTTCAAGCCCAGAACAACAATGATAAATTTGTGCCAGTAGCTATAAGAACAATTCCAGTGCTCTGATTGACGTAAGAGGTCCAGGATAGGATAGAATCAACATTTTCTGATAAGAGGCCCCTTTGCATCATATGTTGTTATACAGATGTGTAGAACGCACTCAGGAGGGGTCCTGGAGCGGTGCAGGTGTGAGTTTAGCCAAACCTTGGGCCTCGTAGGACTACTTGAAAAGGCAGGTTGTCAGCTTCTTGCAGAAATGAAAAAGGCAGGAGGAGTCTTTTATGTGTAGTGGCAGGCCATTCCAGCTTCCAGAGTGAGGTAGGAGAAAGCGCGCCTGCCAGATCTGTTTTTTGGTATGCGTGAGATGTGTGCACGTGGTTGTCCAGGACAAGCTGAAGTGTCTGGAAGGTTTGTGAAAGCAGATGCTATTGTTCAGATATGCTGGTGCATGTGTTATTTAGTGACCTGAAAGTGTGGGTGAAGAGTCTGAATTGTGCTCGTTTGGGTATAGGGAGCCAGTGGAGCCCATTTAGGTATGGTGTGATGTGAGCGCGGCGTAGGAGATTTAAAAAATTTCTAGCCGCTGAGTTCTGAATGGTTTGCAGCCTTCTGTTGAGCTTTGTTTTGATTCCAGCATAGAGGGTGTTCCCGTAGTTCTACTTGCTTGTGACGAGATTGTGCATGATGGTTGAGAGTCATTTGAAAGTCTTCCTCATCATCTTCAGGGTAGGAAATCATGAATAAGGTTTCAGTTTTCTGTTTGTATTGCTTTTTGAAAGTAAATACAGACAGAAAACAATGTTTTCTGTCTGCATTTATTTTATAAAGTGGATAAATATAGAAAATTTGTTTATTTTAAGTAACTATTCATGATGTCTTTCATGAACTATAGGTTAACACAGATGTACATCATGGGAAACTAAAAAACAGGATGACATTTCTTTAAATAACAGCATATGTCAGCATACATTTGTGGTATATTGATAATATTTACAGGTGAATGTATTGCCATGTAATATTTGGCAGCTTAAATAGCTAAAACATGACAGACATCAAAGTATTAGTGTGTGTCTATCAGTTAAATAAATATGGAAATGTGCAATTTTACTTCATTTGTTCACAAAACATAAAATAAATATGGATAAATACAGATGAAATGGCCCAAAAATTCAAATGGCTAAATACGGACAGATATGTTAAATAATGTAATAATATTTTGTTTCATAAAATTCAGAATCGGAGTGGGGTGCAATCTGACCTATATATTTTTTATTCATTAAATAGGTCGCAAAGTGCAGCTCAATCTGATGGAATAGAATCACAGATATGGTGGCCTGCCAGGGTCAGCAAACCATGTCTGTGACTGCATTTAAAAATAAACATTTTTAAAAATGAAAGTCACCCATTTTCCTTAAAGGTAGCAGGCTGCTTTCATTTAAAAAGTTGTCTTTTGTAAAAGGTTTCTCTGAGATTTAGCATTTGTTCCATTGCCTATTCCCATTCCCATTGCCTATTCCCCCCAAATCGTTTTTCATAATTCACAAAGGGAACCCTTTCCCATTTGCAAATCAGGTTACCACCCCAACCCAGGAGCCGGTAACTTTTCAATGGGTGTGCAACTAAAATTAAAGTAGCAAACCATTAACACATAGGGGTCGATTCCGATCCCGGGTCGGACAGCTCTCCGAGAGCTGTTCGTAGCCTTACCATGCGACCGACACGTACCCGTAGCCGGTCCGTCCTGTAGATGAAGTACGATGCGCATAACTGCCAAAAAACGACCGACACGTAGGCAGTGATTCAAGCTTCGTTCTCCATCCGAGCCGTACATCCGATCGCCGAACCGAGTCTCCCGGAAGCAGTATCCACAGCAGTTTCCGCCCTGACAAGTACGATGCGTACTTCCTACGCGCCGGACGGGTCGCGACGTACAGCACGTCACAGCATCTGGAAAACAAGCATATCAGCTACGATTCGCGCCACAACTCAATCCACGGCTACGAGACGGACCAGCTTGCAGCGGGTACGAGACTGAGCAACAAGCAGCGTGTACGACACAAACACCTCATGAATCCCATGGCGCAGGTCATACCAGTACTCTACATCCATGACTGGATCAGGAACCGACGCCGATGGCACAGGCGGTAAGTCAGACACCTACCACACAAACAAACGACACGTAACCGCAAAATAGTACCCACACACACAGGGGATCCACATCCTGGCTACTAACAACAGGCCACCATAGGAGTTGCATGGCCAGCACCACTAACACCCCCACCCATGGGGCTTATGTTGCCCATCACCCCTGCCACCCCCAGCAATAGGGCATATGTTGCCCATCACCCCTGCCACCCTCAGGCATAGGGGACCTGTTTCCCATCACCCCTGCCACCCCCACTCATAGGGGACCAGTTGCCCATCGCCCCTGCCACCCCCACTCATAGGGCCTATGTTGCCCATCACCTCTGCCACTCCCAGCCATAGGGGACCTGTTGCCCAGCACTACTGCCACCCCCAGCCATAGGGCTCATGTTGCCCATCACTACTGCCACCCCCACTCATAGGGCATATGTAGCCCATCACTACTGCCACCCCCAGCCATAGGTAATCTGTTGCCCATCACCCCTGCCACCCCCACTCATAGGGGACCTGTTGCCCATCACCCCTGCCACCCCCACTCATAGGGGACCTGGTGCCCATCACTACTGCCACCCCCAGCCATAGGGCTCATGTTACCCATCACTACTGCCACCCCCACTCATAGGGCACATGTAGCCCATCACTATTGCCACCCCCAGCCATAGGTGATCTGTTGCCCATCACCCCTGCCACCTCCACTCATAGGGGACCTGTTGCCCATCACCCCTGCTACCCCCACTCATAGGGGACCCGGTGCCCATCACTACTGCCACCCCCAGCCATAGGTGACCTGTTGCCCATCACCCCTGCCACCCCCACTCATAGGGGACCTGGTGCCCATCACCCCTGCCTGCCCCACTCATAGGGGACCAGTTGCCCATCACCCCTGCCACCCCCAGCCATAGGGGACCTGTTGCCCAGCACTACTGCCACCCCCAGCCATAGGGCTCATGTAGGCCATCACTTCTGCCACCCCCAGCCATAGGTAATTTGTTGCCCATCACCCATGCCACCCCCACTCATAGGGGACCTGTTGCCCATCGCCCCTGCCACCCCCACTCATAGGTGATCAGTTGCCCATCACCCCTGCCACCCCCACTCATAGGGGACCTGGTGCTCATCACTACTGCCACCCCCAGCCATAGGTGACATGTTGCCCATCACCCCTGCCAACTCCAATCATAGGGGACCTGGTGCCCATCACTACTGCCACCCCCAGCCATAGGGCTCATGTTACCCATCACTACTGCCACCCCCACTCATAGGGCACATGTAGCCCATCACTATTGCCACCCCCAGCCATAGGTGATCTGTTGCCCATCACCCCTGCCACCTCCACTCATAGGGGACCTGTTGCCCATCATCCCTGCCACCCCCACTCATAGGGGACCTGGTGCCCATCACTACTGCCACCCCCAGCCACAGGTGACCTGTTGCCCATCACCCCTGCCACCCCCACTCATAGGGGACCTGGTGCCCATCACTACTGCCACCCCAGCCATAGGGCTCATGCTGCCCATCACTACTGCCACCCCCACTCATAGGGCATATGTAGCCCATCACTACTGCCACCCCCAGCCATAGGTGATCTGTTGCCCATCGCCCATGCCACCCCCACTCATAGGGGACCTGTTGCCCATCACTCCTGCCACCCCCACTCATAGGTGACCTTTTGTCCATCACCCCTGCCACCCCCACTCATAGGGGACCTGGTGCACATAACTGCTGCCACCACCAGCCATAGGTGACCTGTTGCCCATAACCCCTGCCACCCACACTCATAGGGGACATGTTGCCCATCACCCCTGCCACCCCCACTCATAGGGCTCATGTTGCCCATCACCCCTGCCACCCCCACCCATAGGGGACCTGTTGCCCAGCACTACTGCCACCCCCAGCCATAGGGCTCATGTTGCCCATCACTACTGCCACCTCCAGCCATAGGGCTCATGTTGCCCATCACAACTGCCACCGCCACTCATAGGGGTTATGTAGCCCATCACTACTGCCACCCCCAGCCATAGGTGACCTGTTGTCCATCACCCCTGCCACCCCCACTCATAGGGGACCTGTTGCCCATCACTACTACCACCCCCAGCCATAGGTGATCGGTTGCCCATCACCCCTGCCCCCCCCACTCATAGGGGACCTGTTGCCCATCACCCCTGCCACCCCCACTCATAGAATGGGTGATGCGCCACACATCCATCATACTCCAATATTAGGTATGTCAGCCAAATACATCCCCCCTAACATCATGACAACAGTGTGTAGTCTGTGACAAATGCCCTCAACAATGATTATGACGTCGAACATACAATGTAACTAACAGCACATGTGTGACCAACAAATGAGTGTGCCCTACACAAGGCAAGCATCACCATAGCACTGTGTCAATGTAAAAAGAACACCCCTTCACTGTGTAGAACAAAAGTTAAGTGCGGGCTTCCAAACTGCAGCAGATGTTGAGCATTGTGGTGATGGGGTCTAAACCCCCCCTCATCACAGCGACCAAAAGGTAAGTGTCATCATGGTCAAAGCTGCAAATAACAAACAGCATGTATGATCCCTGCTCCCAACTCATTAAACACTTCTGGGGCGAAGTAGTGGTTGTGTCCCATTCCCACAGAGATGTGGTGAGGCTAACAGTGCTGTGAAAACATAACACACTCTCGGCCATGTGCAGACAGGCACCACACATGGGGGCTGACAATGCATTCAGTGTACAATGACACAAGAGCAGAAGTGACCATCACCAAGCATGCACTCATCTCGAAAATAGACACACTAATCAAAACAACCTGTGTAGACTGTAGGTGTCAGCTCACAAACTCCCATTCCGTGCCAGCAATGGCACCTAACAACCAGGATGAATGTGCACAATTATGTGATCCGACTCACAGGGACAGTTGGGAAAATCACAGAAACAGCATCCAGACAATGGCCCACGACAGCAATACCAATGCACTGATGCAGATGCACAATCACAAACAGGAAACCTCACACTGCACATCTGACACAACATGTGTGTGTGTGTCTCAGTATCCCCAGGCAACTATGCAACACATGAGGGGGGTTGAACCACAGTGACACAGATGTGGACACAGTGCCATACAAAAGTAAACCATCATTGGGACACCCTTAGTGGGCAATCAGGCATTGTGAGATGAAAGGGAGCACAACAGACACATGTGACACAAGCTGGAATGAACACCAACTAACACAGCAAGAGACAGACACACAACAGCACTACCCCCAGTGATTGGACATTGGGTGACACAAGCATGCATGACACTTCCACTGTGATGACAAAGGCAGATGTCGTAAAAAACTGGGAAACCCAGACATGTGTCCTGTTCCACAAACGTACATCACACATACACAAACAAAAATCACTCAGCATGGCCCCTCATCCATGGACAAACGGGAGCTAGGGGACCATCCATGCAAACATTTACATCCGTCCACCCTCAACACCACACACCCTGAACTGCAACAATGTGCATCTGTGAAGCCCGCATGGACAGGTGACATTGCACATGCACCCATGACAAACACAGGAATGTTGGGAGGAACTAAGATGCACAGACTCATCACACAAGGACAGTTTACAACCCTGGGGAATAACAGACATACTGCGCAGTATGCTGTACATGGCCATGTAGTCAAAGCTCACGTAACCTTCAGAATACCTGTCACAGTCCCAGGACAATGCAGAAGCCAAGGAGAACCACAAGGCACACATGCTGACACCTGCCAACATTGCAGTCCTGAACCCGACAAGTGGGAGCAGTCACACACACATACACATGTCCCAATCACTGAAAGTTACCACCTAGGGACAACTGAGACATTGCAAATAAACAAGTGCCTTGGGGAACCCTGACTGTGTCCCATCTGTGTCTGACAACATCATCACCACTCAGAACTGACAAATCCCAATGATGGTACACCAATTAACAGTAGTGTGTCATGCACCCACACATCTGGTAGCCCATGGCAAAGTAGTGGGATGAACCCAGTACCACTCAGCAAGCATCAACAACAGGAACATATCAAGGGAACACTGCCTGTGTATGAAAAGGGATGTGGGCACACACACATGCTCATACAACACACACCATGGGCCCAGGCTATATCACGGGACAACACACTTACTTGAGGGGACCCAACTCCTGTGGAAGCCCAGCTGTGCCAAACATATTCACAGCACATCTCACTCATGTCAGCAGAACACTTGGTCAGTCAGCCATCAGTTACCACACAATGAAGGCTCTGGTCACAACAGCCTGGGTACATGAGTCTTCCCTAAGTCATCTGCACATACTCAAAACATATGTCTAGCAAATTGCACAGAGGACCCAGTTGCTCCTATACCAATGATGCCCACACCTGTAGGTCCAGTGGTGATGCGCGCAAAGTCTGTGAAATTGACAAATTGGACAATGGGAAGCACATCATACGTGCATGGGTGCAAGCCACAGATGTGACCATGCAAATGAAATGCTCACAGAGATGTCCACAAATATTTGATCATGACACACCCAGGTAGCTGCAAAGGATGACATGGATACCCACCAGAATAGGATACATATCTCATGGACCACATGGAGTACCTCACATCAACACATCAGTATTCTACATTGGAAACCAAGCATTACAGGTGCAAGGGCATGTTAAACATCATCAACATAATGTACAGCTAAATCAAGTTCACAGGGATAAAGAAAAAGCTTTTTTCAGCATATTAAAAATTAAAAGTCCATTCCAACAAAAGGCCAATGGCCAGTCCATGTTCAAATGCCAAGGAGTGAACTAGAGTGACAACTGTCACACGTTGCTTGCCTGCACTGCTAAGGACTGGGGTCATCCCCTCGGAGGGGCATACATGGGGGCAGGCCAGGCACCGCACGGACAGGATCAGGGCGCAGCAGAGGGAGGCCGTGAAGAGGTGGTGGATGCAGGCGAGACACTTGCAACTGCAGTGGAGCTGACTGAAGTGGTGGGTGCAGTCACAACTGTGGGGCACAAGTCAGATGGGGTGGGTGCCGGCACAACTCCAGTGGGCAGGTCAGATGGAGTGGATTGGGTCCCCCCGGCAGTACCCAAGTCAGACGGGGTGGTCGTGGACTCCACTGCAGTGTCTACATCCATGTGAGCAGAATGGGGTGCAGGTGAGATGGGCAAGACGGGGGGGACACGGTCCCCACATCAGTGGCACTAACTGTCTGACCAGGAGTGGAGGAGCAAGTGGTAGGGGGGAGGGCCTTAGCATTTTGTGGATGGTGTATCTGTGGGTGGGGGAACCCGGGGCAGGGAGTGGTGGGGGAACTTCTGGAGTGGTGACCTGGGGGATGGAGAACGGACACTTTGCCTTGGAGCTGCGTGGTGGTGGGGGGGTCTTGCTCTTCCGGCTCTGGGGGGACTTGCGGGTGGGGGTCTCAGTCTGACTGCACCTGGGGGAGGGTGTCCGGGTGTGAGGGGCACTCCCCTCTGTGTGTTGGGACTTCCTCTTCCCCTTGTAATCAGGATCTGCTGGGTCAGTGGGGAAGAGGCCAAGGTCACAGAGGAAGAGCTTCTGGGGAGAAGGGGTTGCAGGTGAGGCAAGGGAAGGGGGCTGGGAGGGAGAGCTTTTGGAGGACTGCGGAGTAGTTTTGGATGACTGTGTGTGTGTCTGCAAACCAGCCCCTGTGAGTGTGGTATCAGTCCCCTGCGCTTGCTTGTGTGCACGTCTAGATCTTGGTTTGGGTGTTTGTGTGCTGCTCGTGTTTGTGGCTCTGTGAGAATGTGCAGGTGTTTCTGTGCTTGGGACAGGTAGGCTGCTATGAATCGTGGGTGGTGCAGGGGTAGGAGGGGTGCAGGACTGTTGGAGGAGGGACACTGCTGTTGTCAGGGAGGAGGCCATGGACTTATTGGTCCTCTGTAGGGCAGACATGCCTGATGAAATTCCCTCCATGAACGACACCAGTTGTGTCAACAGACTTGTGTGTGCATGGAGGAACTTCAGCATCGACGTCTGCCCTACATGGATCTGTCTAAGTAAGTCCACAGACTCCTCACTCAGGGCAGCAGGGGACACAGGGGCAGGGTGTGCGGTGCCTAGCACAATGGAGACATGCTCACGAACACGGGAGCCTACATGGACCTCTGTGATGGGAGCCGATGGGAGGGCGGTGATGGTGGTGGTGACAGCCTCACTAGCTGGGGTTTGGTGGCTGCTGACACCCGCCTCCACAAGGGAGTCATCCTCAGAGCTGCTGTGGCCCTCAGCTGGGGGGTATGGTGCTGACGACTCCTCTGTGTGGCTCCCCTCGCCCTCCTTGCCACTGGGTCCCCCCGACTCCTCTCCTTCTGTCCCTGTCATGCTCTGTGGCTCCTCCTGGTCCGTGGAGCTGTCCCCTCCTGTGGCCGTGGATGTATCTGGATAGGAACAGGAAGTAAGAGAACAACATCAGTCACCTGCACCGACTGCACACACCACAGTGAGTACATCACATCACAGGGCTAGGGGTGGGCGGAATTTGCGAAAGTGACTTTCGCAAATTATCGCGAAAATGTTACAAATCTCCGCAAACACGCGGAAATATCGCGAAGAGGCGGAAGTTTTTTTCCCGCCCGTTCGCGGTATTTTCTGCATGGTCGCGGCTCGCCAACTTACCCATGCGGTTGCTTGCGGGCTCGGCCATCTTGTTTTCACTCTTCTTGCGGTGCATGATCGCGAGAAGAAAGACGTGATCGCGCGACCAATGACATTACTGCGGGCGCGACCTGTCGCGAGACAGCGCAAATGGCTACCAACAATCCAACATCATGTGGAGAACGCGACCGAGTCGGGAAAACTTGTCGGCGAACGCGCGGATTCAGGTAAGGCGATCGGGCGCGCGAGAGAATGTATTATTTTACAGCGCGAGCAAGAAACAAATTATCGCTAAGCTGCGGAATGCGGAAATGTTAACATTTTTGCGCTCTCCGCGGAACGCGAAAATGTCAAATTATCGCAATTTCCGCGAGCGGAACGGAAATTTAGCCCAGGCCTACACAGGGCAAGCCCTGGCATCATCAGCAGAACACAGCTCAAAGTGCCAACACTATTTAGAATAAGCCAATTGTCATTCTCAACATCAACCATGGCACACATATCCCTCCTTGACTTGCACACATATGTCTGTTGCATGTTGGATGCTAATACCCCAATGTGCCAACATGCACCATCCACACATTATTTGGACATGCAAGTGAACATGTAGGAGTCTGTCACTATACACACAGCACATCTCTTGCTACTGACTCAGTACAGGTGTCCGGATGAAGGGATGGGCAGAGACTCATTTGACATGCTTGTGATGCATGCCAGCAACACACACTATGATGTTCTCATGTCCTGATGGGCAATGCCACAATGGGGTGCATGGTGCACACTTGAACACAATGCAGGATCACTCATAGCAAGTTAAATGCCATGGCACTGTGATGCCCTGAAAGTCAGTCAACATTGTCTCCTGTCACAGGGGCAGGTCATCCAGACAACAACAATATGCACTGACTCACAATGCTCGCTCAGGGGTAAAGCTAACTCTGCAGATGACCGGCGCACTTGCCCATCCCCTGCAAACAACATATACAGGACCCTGAAGACCCCACATCATGCAAATCAGACATATGAGTCCCTGCAAACACAACTCCCTGTACATTAACACATCACAGTCTGCCATGCATGTAACCCAGCTGCATGAAGGGCATAGTTGCATACACCATTGTGCGCTGTCAGATGATCACACACCTATATGTCACACAGGTCTTGTCTCTCACAGTCACATCTCAGATGTCCTGCTGACCCTCTGAATCATGGACACCCCAGTTGTACGTAACAACAAGCCACACCCTAATGACACAGAGGCAGACACCTGAGGGCACATGTCACTAAGCACAACCTCTAATTTAATACACAGGAGTGGGATTACAGAGTGTTTCTAAATGCCCCTGAGGAGGCATAACTGGCCAGGTCTCCATGAAACAGTGTTTGGCCCTGGACAGTAGTCAGGTGGCTAAGCAAGTGTGACATACTTGATATACATACACCTGAGGCCCCAAAATTGGAGTCCCCTTCTGCATGGGTTTGTTTGGAATACCCCAGCCACATGTGGTGAGACCAGCAATTGGAACACATCTCAAGGGCACACACAGATCACATGTCAGATCTCAGGCATTGGGCAAACAATTGACCCACCCATGAAACACACAACAGAGTCACGGGAACAGATGCTGTCCAGTAGATGAATCATAGCTGACTGCAGGGACACAATGCCCTAGTGACACAAGCAACAGACTTTAGGGGCCACACCTGTGGAACAGATGAGGAGGGTGCATCACACACTTGAGGGACCTGAGTATTGGACTACAAGACCTACGTAATGTGGAAGTGTGACCAGGCCAAAAGACTGCAATTAGCATGTCAGACATAGTATACAGATTAGGCATGGACCTACCCCCTTCCTGCTGCTGTCTGGCCTTCAGCTGCCTATCCAGGTCCGGGAAGACCACCACCAGTATACGGAGCATGTGGGGGGTCCAGGTCCGGTGTCCGCCCCTCCTGCGCTGAGGTGACGGCTTCAGCTGGACTCTAGATATCCTCCGGGGCCAGCCCCGAAGGTCCTGCCACCTCTTCTGGCAGTTGCGGATCCGGCGCTTATGGACCCCCACCGAATGAACAGCCCGGGCTATGGTCAGCCATATATCCTGCTTCTGGTGGGCATCAACCTGTGAGGATGACAAAGTTAAAAGTACATTAACACACATGCCCCAGATTTGTGCTGCGCACATTTGGATATACATGTCATCATCACAAAGGGAAATGAGTTACACAGGTAGTGCAACCATGGGAAAGGACAAATAACCTGCATTTCTGACATGTTAATAGTGCCTGGATAGTTTAAGCTTGCACTAATGCACTTTAGCAGCAGGAAAACTATTCATTACATGTACCTACACACTTTGGGGGATAAAAGTAGTCAGTGAGAATGCTTGCCACTGGTATACACACTGCTAGTACTGCCAGTCAGACAACATGCATAATTAGGAAGGCAGTGGACTGCACACTCACCTGCTCCCCTGGTTTCCCATAGAGCTTGCTGTACTGTGGAAGAAGCCCGTCCAGAAGGGCCTGGTTCTCCTCCTCAGTGAAGGCTGGGGCCCTCTCCAGAGTACGTGCTATAGCAGGAGCCAGAGGATGCAGAGACAGCAGCAGTGGTAGCAGGGATGTGGTCCAGTAGCATGTAGTGCAGGCAAGTGAGCTCCCTGGGGCCTAGCCAGCCTTATATCTGTGCTGTAGAGGCAGAATCTGTGCCATGTGTCCCAAGTGATAGGTCCAACACGGTTGCATTCTATGAATCTGGCCAATCCATGGAATTGTACGACTCGTACACGCCTTCCGCATCGTTCAAATCTTCACCTTCATGAAACACTTGAAATTGCAACATTGTTGTAGGCATCCAACTGAATTTCCAGTGCACAACTCGTACAAGTTTTGAATCCGCATCCGTCTCCATGACAGTCCAGAGCCAATGGGTGCTCCCGGCTCGGTCAACTGAATGTACAACGCGTATTTTGAAAATACACATGCACCCGTCTCCATACGATTCAATGGCCAAGGCGTACGCCTGTCTCGGACCATGCCTGCCTGATGCGTATGCATGATAGTCACCCGCGTCGGACCTCATTGCATCCACTGGCAAAGCATACGCACGGCTCGGTCATAAACCGTGCAATGTGTACGCATTGTCACCCGCGTCGGACCTCATTGCATTCATTGGCAAAGCGTACGCACGGTTCGGTCATGAACCGTGCAATGCGTACACATTGTCACCCGCGTCGGACCTCATTGGTGTGACTATTCTACGGTTTCAACACACAATTACTAGCGTGGGACACCTGTGCACACCTACCACACTACAGCATTGGCCACACAGTGTCCCATGGCATGTAAGGCTGCATTCCCTGGGTGTTTGGGGGGGCCACATTTGGTTTGTTGGGTGGTACTTTTGTGCAGCCACTCCCAGGCTGTGCACGTGTACATGGTGGCAGAATCCTTTGTGTGTCGTGCACATTACCACTGTGATGTGCAATTGTACAGTAATGGGCATGAGTCACGGACACAGTTTCATGTTGGATATGTTTGGGACATGTGACATACACCCTGAGTCCAGGGGGTGATGGCATGTACGTCACAGTGAGACCTGTAACCACAATACTGATGTGCACCCACAGTCTGTGTTCATGTTGTGTCTCAGATGTGTCTGATCAAATGTGCCCAATGGGTGACAGTCTCCACATCCATGTGGTTTATGCATCAACCTTGATGGTGTGTGTGTGTCTAAGAGACATACATGTAGGGCCTGCAGGAACAACAGTGGACACTACCTGTGGGACTTACGCTTGCCTTGTGGTGTGTACGTGATACGCTATGTCCATGGCAGTGTCGATGTGGCAATACAGGGACCCTGGGTTTCTGCATGGCAAAGATCTGTGATGCCTGGGAGACATCAGGCCTCACTTGTCACTGTGGTGTGTGTTTGTAACGTTACAGTTGTACATAGGTTGGGTGACACAGCCAGATGATTGGCCATTACACTACATGAGACTCATGTGGACATGTAGAATTGAGATGTGAGGTGATGGTCATGTAGGTGACATATGTGTCCATGCCCAACAGCACACACCTCAGTACATTGTGTAATGTCATGATCTATCATGTGATATTGAGCCTGGTCATGGCCACATGGATGGATGAACTGACAATCTTCCTTTGTGCATCTCTGTACTGCAGGGCACCAGCTGTCCATAGACTATTCCCAGACCATGCAACCATTCAGGAACGCGACTGCATCAGACGGTACCGCTTCACCAGGCCACTGATTGAGGAGTTGGCGGAGCAGTTGGCGCCACATCTGCTACCTGGCCGGACATACCCTACAGCACTGACCCCAGAGGTGAAGGTGATGGCAGCCTTGCACTTCTTTGCTACTGGTACCTTCCAGTACACTGTGGCTACTGCTGGTGGTATGTCGCAAATGATGTTTAGTCGGGTGCTACGCGATGTCTTGGAGGGGATGTTGCATTTCCTAGACCTGTACATCAAGTTCCCTAGCCCAGCTGAACTCCCTGAAATAAAGGATGCCTTTTATACACTGGGGAGTATGCCAAACTTCATCGGATCTATTGATGGGACACATGTGGCCCTGATACCACCACAGGCACATGAGCAGGCATACCGGAACAGGAAGCACTACCACTCCAACAATGCTCCGGTGATATGTCTTTCTGACATGTCTATCACACATGTGTGTGCACGGTTCCCTGGTTCGGCGCACGAAGCCTACATCATGAGGAGTAGTCGCATTGCAACGCTGATGTCACAGATGCCATCTCAGCATGCCTTGCTTGTCGGTGTGTACTGACTGTTTATCATTGTGTGTGTTTGTCAATGTTGTATTCCGCACTCCCACAAAACTCAGCTACATTTTTGTGTGTGTAGGTGACTCCGGATACCCCAACATGCCGTGGTTGCTGACACCCCTCCGGAAGGAACCCTGTGACACCAGCTGAAATGCGCTACAATGAGGCACATGGTCGGAGCAGGAGGGTGATTGAGCAGACATTCGGCCTCCTGAAAAGCCGCTTTCGCTGCCTGGACAAGACCGGAGGGGCCCTCCCATATGAGCCTGCAACGGTGTGCAAAATAATCCTTGTATGCTGCATGCTACACAACATGGCAGTGCGGAAGGAGGTGCCTCTCATCCAGGATGACGATGACCAACCTCCTGCACCTGTGGAGGATCCCGGCCTGGGCCAAGATGCCAGTGATGATGAGGATGAGGGTGACGTACGCTCACAGCTCATCAACAACTTCTTCACCTGAATGTGAGTTTCCAGGGCTTTTATGTCAATGTATGGAGTTAGCCTGGAATGTGTGTGGCTGCTCTGTTGCTGTCTGAGTGTGTCTGTGTGCCAGTTCACTGGATGCGTGCAGTGATGTGTCCATTCAGGTGGTGTGTCCTCCACAATAGGGTAGTACTGCTAACTTGTTTTTGTGTAGGTTTCTTGCGACATATTTTGTGCATGTGTATTGCATTTCTCTCCTGTTCTGCTGTGCTTTTGACTGTGTCTTGTGTCTGTCCTTCCCAGGGTACTTTGCCTGTTGTTTGGTCAACACTGACCCCTAACACCCAGAATCCAACACCAGTGTGGAAGTTGTCAATTCCCATCAACTGATGTACCACACATCCTGGACTTCAATTCTCCAACACTTTGTGAGCGTGTGTCCACTGTTACGTAGAATTACTGTTCAACTATTGTGGAATAAACATGTTGCTGATGTGTAATGAACCTGTGCTACGCTTTGTTATGTGCGTTGTCTGTCTTCCCACATCTGACTGACATCTGCGTACCTCACCTGTGGACTTGTTACCACTGACTGGGGTTGGTGTTGTGTCTGTGCATGCCAATGTGTTTCAGGTCAACATCATTGTGTGGGATGAGTAACATGGCCATGGTGAGCATGTGTTGTGGTGCCATAGTGGTGTGTCTCCCTCACATGTGTCACATCACCATGACTCACGTTACGTTGGTCACATTGTTGCAGTATTTGGCATGCACTGTGTTGTGTAGCAGATCGACATCTCCATGACACATGGCAATTTGGAATCACAACAGAGGAAAGTATGGTGTACTGGTGCGTTTATTTTCAAACATGTCTGAGGAAAGTGCACAGGATGGTGGGTGCTGTACATTGGTTTTGGAATCCAAAGTTCACATTAGAGTTGGATGTGCTGGCTGATGAAATGTCCAGAGTAAAGTCCACAGTCATCTGCTACATTGGCCCAACATGAACTCTCCATGTCTTGTGGGCGAGTTGTGTGCGATTGGACAAGGTGAACGGGTTGCGCACAAAGAACATTGTCCAGAACAGGTTTAGAGGCCCTGGGGGATGTGCTGGGCCATCTGCCTCTCACATGTCCTTCTTCGGATGACCCCTCATCTTCCTGGAGAGGGATCCTCAGTTGCAGGCCTCTGCGGTGCAGGGGACTCTCCGCCAGAGTCCTCCTCCCTCCCTGTGGCGCTGGCAGATGGTGTTGCAACAGATGTTGTGGCCACACAGGGAGGTGTGGACAGGTTTGTGTTGATCTGGCAGCGGCATTGGAGTATGTCCCGATGCACCGCAGTAAGGGCATCCCACTTGGCCTCCATACGGGCATGGTGGGCAGCCTGTTCCTGTTGCATGTCCTTGAGGATCCCCACTACCTGGCCAAATCCTCTGGTGCTATCCTGGTACGCATCTATGATGCGTGCCAGGTGGGAGTCATCATGCATTCCAGACCCCTCTGAAAGGCGCGCCCTCTGCCTCCCACCCCTCCCGGCACCCCTATCCACACGGGCAGGACCATCGGCGGAACGCACAGGTGACACTGGGACCCCTTGTGTGGTGTTGGTGGTGGTGTTTGCTGTAGCTTCCGGGGGTCCTGTGTCCCTGTGCTGTGGGTGTTCAGTGTCCTTGGTCTGTCCGTATTGGCGGGGGTGCCCTGTCAGTTTCCAGATGCTGGAGGCGTGGGTACAGGGGGTGCAGATGTTGATGCTGCTGGTGCTGTATGATGAGTCACACCGGAGGGGCCAGGTTGGTCGTCGTCATCCGAAGAGGACAGAGACAGAGTCATCATCATCATGAATGCTTTATTCGACAACTTAATGTCATAAAAGTAAATATTTCATTCAATACTACAATTCATTTTATAAAGAAGCCATCCTAATATCAGCTCGGTAGGCAGCTCATAACAATCCATGTAAAAAAGAAACTTAATGGGCAGGATTCAAAAATACAAGAAGTGCAAAACTACAAGTGTCTTTTCCTATGATCTATCTGATAGAGCTAGAGCTTTGCTAAGCATACAGTACAAGTTTTGTATAAAGTGCAAGATGTAGTAAAAAAAGTTCATAGATTAAAATAGCGCGTTAGTCCTCAAAATAAAATTTCAAAATGCAAAAAGGCAAACATATTAAAATACGAAACTTAAATTTTCACTCCCTATAATATATCTTAAAGTGCAACGTGTTTTATAAAGTGCAAAATGCTAAAAAGATATAATCCATACGGGGAAAACTACAGAAATTTCATTCCAGACAACCATATAAAGACGTTATTTAAGGTGCTACGTGCATATAAGAACAACTCATAGATTTATGATGATCTCTAGAATGTTGACACATTGTGGGCCACCTAAAAAACAGTCCTTCATTTGAAAATCATTGTTACTAGAATCACGGACCTATAAAATTACATGACAACATTTAAGAATCTAAGCAATAATCAAGTGGCAAATATCTGTTTTTCTTGATCCTCATAGCAGCAACCAAAAAACACTCAATATTAAAAATTTCCCATGGAGTGTTCAATGTCTGGAGATAGAGTAATGCTGGTCTAACCTGCAGGAAACCCCTTCCTCTCAGAATGGGAATTATATACTTCTTACAGATATCAGTATAAAAAGGACAAAACATCATAAAATGGAGGGTATTCTGGGAAGAAAAATTATCACAATGACAAGGAACCGCATATTCGGGGTTACACCACTCCTGGAAATCACCTAATAAGAAAGGAACCAAATTAAAACGAAACCTAGTTAAAAGCCGACGATGGAAGGGCTTATTTACTATTACCAAATATGGTTCAATACAGATGTTCGTTTTTATTAAAAAATGGGCCCTGACTGAGGGTTTATGCAACTCTGATTCTTCCCTTTCTGCAGACAATAAATTCTTAAAGCTTGTTTTCACCCACCGCACATCCTCCCTCCGAATCTTTTCAGGCGCTTCAAATAGCTCTGGCCGCCGCAATTTGGTTAACATACTTTTAACATAAGACAACCCCTTAATCTTGTTAGACTTGTCTAAATGAACACAGTCTCGCAGGATCTCATGATTCAAAGTTAATTCAGGATTAATCCACGTTTCGAGCCAGCAGAACAACGGAGCTATGCTCAAAGTGTCCGAAATATAACCGATCCCCAGTTCCTGATGTATCGAAAAAACTGGCGTTGATTTTGGAACTGATAAGAGACTGCGTAAAAATTAGTTTTCGGCTATTTGAATACCAGGCTGTACTTTAAAACCCCATATAGAGGAACCATAGGCCGCAATCGCTACACACTTTGCACTATATATTTTCAATATGCTCGCAATCGGTCTAGCCCCCAGACGCTTTGCGAACCCCATTAATCCTAGGGCAGATCGAGTAATAGAATTCTTTTTAATTTTCTGTTGAGGTAGCCAAGAAAACTTCTCATCAAATACAACCCCTAAGTAGGTGAAGGAAGAGACCGAAGTCACTTCCAACTCATTACAATAAACAGAATAGGGTATTCTTGCTCTACGACCAGAAGACAAAATGTGGGACTTGCTATTATTTACTACCAGGTTCAGCGACTGCATGTGTGCCCCAAAGGCATCCAAGAGTCGCTGGAGACCCACCGCCGTACGTGCTAGAAGAACAGCGTCATCCACGTATAGGAGAACCGGAATAGATCGGTCTCCTACACGCGGGATATTCAAAGACACCTTCAAAAGGGATCTGTCTAGGTCATTAATATACAAAGTAAAAAGAACCGGCGCCAGGATACACCCTTGACGAACTCCACGGGCTGATCTGAATGAGCTTGAGCATTTACCATCCTGTGAGATCCTGACCGAGGCAGTAAGATCTTGGTGGAGATCAGCCAGGAAATACACTAAAGATGGATCAAGACCTTTGCCCAACAGAATATTCCACAGCTTTGACCTGTTAACCAGGTCAAACGCTGAGGATAGGTCCATAAATGCCATCCTTAAACAGTCTTCTTTTGCCACAGTGTATTTGCTAATTAGTAAAGACAAATTAAGACACTAGTCTATGGTGCTTCTACCTTTTCTGAACCCATATTGTAAAACAGAAATAATGTTCTTCTCGGTGGCCCAATCCGAAATTTTAGTTAAAATAATTTTTCCTAGAATCTTCACAGAAGAATCAATCAGGGATATTGTTCTATAACACCGCGGGTCCCCTCTCTGGCCCTTCTTAAAGATCGGAATGATAATCGATCGAGACCATGATGCAGGGAACTCTGAGGTGCCAGAAGCATTAAAAACATTAACCAAGATCTTTGCCCAAAATTTAGGTTCACTTTTGTAGAGATCTGCAGGAACAGAGTCAGGGCCAGGGGCCTTATCACTGATAGTCTCCCTTATTGCTTTCTCCACTTCCTCTTCAAGGAACACAAATGGGACTCGGACTTGAGAAGGTGATGAACTAAGAAACAAGTCTTGAGTCTCTATGGAGGCATATATTGCCTTAAAATGGGACAGCCATTGAGCCTCAGTGATGTTACATTCCTGGATCTCATTGTCCATGCCTGAGAAAAAAGGGGTATTGATAAATCCCCAAAACTTTGAGCTATCCCTGAGTACATCTACTGATAGCAACGCGTGCCATGCCTCAGCCTTAATCTCTGCTTTCCGGCTATTAATTACTGTCTTGTACTGTTTCCGTAAATCAGCAATTAAGACCCTATCACGTGGAGAGCTTTTCAATGCTAGATTTAAAAGTCGATGAGCACGTGAGCATTTATTATCAAACCATTTTAAGCCACGTGTCGCTCTCTGCTTAGGATTGACTGTTAATTCGCTAGCTATTTGACTGCAAATACCCTCAAAGGCTCTAAAAATAGCATATTTTGTGCTTAAAGGATCGGCACATATTAAAATATTCCCTTTGCATTTCTCGCACAAATCTGTAAAGAAGATGTCCGGCATAGCTTTGGACCATCTGAGCCTTCTCCCCTGATCACAAGTAATTATGGGACAGGGTGCGAAGTGCCTACTACCAGGTGCTAATTTGTTGCAGCTTTTATCTAGTTCCAAGATGACGGGGTTATGGTCACTAAAGGGCGATTCCCTGGCATTATAAAAAATTACTTTGTCTAAGAGCACAGGAGACAAGAAAATGTAATCAATAATAGTATCTCTGGCTATAGATTTAAATGTAGGACACCGGTAAAGAATGTTAACAAAACCAGGTTCAAAGAGGTCAACTTCAGACAAGAGGGACTCTAAGCCCTCCCCTCGCTCTGAATGTTCAAAATGGGGGGTCATTGCAAAATTGTAACCAAGATCATCTTCAATACAACAATGAGAGCGGCAAGGATGAATGTTAAAATCGCCCATAAGCATAACATTATATAGAGTGGTTTGCATTACCCTGTAATTTCCTAAAAAAAGTTTCAAAGTATTCAGGTGTTGGTTCCTGTAGTCATTTTCCCCAGAGTTATAAAAATTCACAAGAAGTATCTTGGGGTAGTTTGGGGAACAGATTTCTACTGCCAGACAGTTAAAGGAGTCTATGTCAATCCTTTTCATAGATCCTCGTAAATTCAGAGACAGAAGTAACATAAGACCACCCTTAGCTCTTCCTGCTGGAGTTGCTCGGGCTGGTAAGAAATAAGAGCTAAAACCATCCAGCCAAAAATTATCCCCCCTATCCCAAGTTTCCTGAAGGGCAATTATGTCAAAAGCTTTTATAAATTCTAGCCACTGAGGGTTATCTCTTTTACTTCTTAAGCCCGCAATGTTCCAGCTAATAATACTGCATTTGGTTGAATTTGCGTCGCCAGTAACTTCTTGGGCATAAATGATACGAGGCATAACAGATGGATATTTTTCACTCCCGGTATCAATACCCTCCGAGACATTAAGACTAGGAACAGAAGAACTAACCGCTATCACTGGAAGTCAATCATTTGACTCCAGCTGGCTTAATGGGAGAAATCTATTTGACAATGGTAAACCCTCCTCCTTAGAACCTGACCGCACACCCATAATGTAAGGAGACAGGGCACCAACTCCACACAAACTTGCAGGACTAGAAACACTGCTTACAGATCTTACAGGCCGGTGCGGCAGCAAATGGGAAGTAATATTAGCATTTGACCTATTGCAAGAATAACCTGTACTTATTGGTGGGTAAAAATAACCCAACGGGACGGCCCTTATGCCGTCCACATTTAGGTCAGAAGCATCCCAAAACAACCGGTCCGCTCTATCTGGTTTGTTAAAATTGACTATTATACAATCACCAGTGATTTTTTTGGGATGATTACCCACCCAGGACACCCGTCTAGCCATAATAATATGGTCTGAGATCTTAGAGGAACCAGAACAATAATGATTACACCAACTTTTTGTTTTACGCAACAAACCATTTGTTGATTCTTTTTCTGGATGCTCTAGGGAAGGAACCCCAACAAGAATGGCAACCAGGTGGGAGATCAATCCTATTGTAGTTATAAAATATAGAATTCTTATACTGCTCAGAATTCTCCCATATGGCTATAGGCAGCCCTCTAGGTTGCCTCGTGTCGTTACAGGGGGTAACATTAGGATCCCTTTGGCTCACGATAAGAGGGACATCCATCCTATCCCCTGAATTCAGAGTACCGCCCCTCCCCAAGGATGGCAGCAAGTCACTCGATTGGTTGTTCCCTCTATTAGCTAAACCAGATGCTGCTGGAAACACATCAATATTGTTAACCATGGGACACTATTTTTCTCTCAGACGGGAGTCAAACCAGAGAGCTCAGTGTCCGCCAGAGTCTGGGACTGGGAACCCTCTTTATTTGGTGCTGGGTTCCCAACACCACCTGTGTTTGGAAGAGACACACGATGTGAGTTTTGTTTCTACATGCATCGATGGTTCACAAACATGACATTTTCTACTTTACGAACAGATGCCTGCCTGTACACTGCTTTTTCCCAGCTTGTCACGGACAGAGGTTGATATTGTTTTTGCCCATTTCCCAGCATGGCCTTGTTCTCCCCACAACAGAGCCCAGTGTCAGACATCCTGTCAGTCCCTTCCCACTCCCTGTGGGGCGAGTATGGTTCAGCTAGGACTTGCTGGGCCATGTGGGTGGGTATACATTGGCTGTGACTGCGACTCCCATCATACTCTTGGCTACACCCCCCTTCCCAGCATGCCCATACTTCCTTCCTCTTGACTCTGCTTCCCTGTGAGGGGGTGTGGCAGCAATGGCAAGATGGCTGACTGTGAAGTCCTGGTGTTTGCTGTAGCCCATTTCCCAGGAGGGCCTTGTGCTCCCCACAACAGAGCCCAGTGTCAGACATCTTGTCAGTCCCTTCCCACTCCCTGTCAGGCGAGCATGGTTCAGTGTATGCTTACTGGGCCATGTGGGTGGGTGTAGATTGTCTGTGACTGCAACTCCCATCATACTCCTGGCTACACCCCCCTTCCCAGCATGCCCATACTTCCTTCCTCTTGACTCTGCTTCCCTGTGAGGGGTGTGACAGCAATGGCAAGATGACTGACTGGGTAGTCCTGGTGTTTGTTGTTGCACATTTCCCAGCATGGCCTTGTGCTCCCCACAACAGAGCCCAGTGTCAGACATCGTGTCAGTCCCTTCCCACTCCCTGTGGGGCGAGTATGGTTCAGTTAGAACTTGCTGGGCCACGTGGGTGGGTGTAGATTGTCTGTGACTGTGACTCCCATCATACTCTTGGCTACACCCTCTTCCCAGCCTGCCCATACTTCCTTCCTCTTGACTCTGCTTCCCTGTGAGGGGGTGTGGCAGCAATGGCAAGATGGCTGACTGTGAAATCCTGGTGTTTGTTTGGCTACAAGTCCTAAGAGAGCCCCTGTGCTTCACACAGCAGCACCCAGTATGGTGTATCTTTTGCTGATATTTCACAGAGGTGTGGGTCAATGCATTCTACGCGGTGAGTTGTGTGGAGTTTGTGTTGAGGGGTGTGTGTGTCTCCACATGCTGGTAATTATGGTGAGAGCCGTCAGTCCTCCTTTCCACCCGGCCAGACATCCCACCATGAAACCTGCTTCCATTGTGGAGCGTGCAAGTTGCCTTTAAGGATGTCAGTCAGTGGTGTCCTGCTTCTGATTTGTGCACATGCCCTAGCAGGGCCTTGTGCTCCCCACAGCAGGAGCCAGTGTCAGCCATCTTGTCAGTCATTTTCCACTTTCTGTGATGTGGGCATGTTTCAGAGAAGTCTTGATGGGCCAATCAGGAGGGGGAGCATTATCTGTGACTACAGGCCCCATCATGCTTTTGGATACATTCACTTCACCTGCTTCCCCACAATTCCTTCCTGTCAGTCAGCTGCACTGTGAGGTAGTGTGTTTGTGGTGGCAAACTGTCTGGCTGTGTCTATTTAGCTTTGTGCCACTGCCTTGCTCTATTTGTTTGTAGGTTGGTGCATGTCATAACACAGTTCCAAGTCACTATGAGATGGCAGGTATTGTGCTTGTCTGACTGGCATACAAATCTTGGTATGATTATCTATTGGTTACTGTAGCTTTGCTTGCGGTGCATGGTTTCACTGTCCCCTTGCCACACAATCTTGGGTATGTTGTTTGTGTACTCACCAGGCTCTGGTATGTCTGTTAGCCCATGGACACTCTCTGGTGGTAGGATGTCCCGCACCTTCTCCTCCCAGGTCCTGAAGTAGACTGGTTTAGCAGGAGGGCCACCGTCGGTGCACTGACTCAGGGCGTGATCTTTTTCGATGAGTTTCTTGACCCTCCTGCGCACGTCATACCACCTATTCTGGATATCATACTTTGTGCGCCTTGCTGGTGCTTGTGCGTTCACCTTGTCCACAATCCTCGCCCACATATTTGTTTTCTATGACATGGCATGGGGGTCCTTTGGACCAATGTACCAAACAAATGTGGCTCTACTCTGATGATCTCGTCTACCAGCACTTCTAACTCACTATCTGTGAACTTTGGATTCTTCTTTGGGGGCATGGTGATGGGTGGTGGTGGTGAGGGATGTGTGTGTGAGGGTGCAAGTGAGGGTAGGTTGGTGTTGGTTTTGCTGGCTGTATGTGTGTGTGCTTTTGGATGAGGTGCTGATGGTGTGTGGGTTGTGTGATGGGTGAGTTGTGAGTGTGTCTGTGGTTGCTGTGTAATGATGTTTGCTGCTGGCTGTGTCTCCTGTTTGCAAGGGATGATGGTAGTGATTGTAGTCCTTTATATAGTTGGAGTTGTGGGTGTGTCTTTGTCCCAGTTTTTTTTTATTTGATATTTATTGGCTTTGTCTTTGCTTGTTTGGTCCTTTTTTTGTCTTTTTTTCTTTGGGTTTAGTAGGCATGAAGGAACCGTTCATCTGATGGAATCGGACGCTGATGTTGTCTCGTGCGGGCTTCTCCGCCTCGTTCACGCTGCCTATCTTCTGTGTTTCATACGCGTCGGTCACGAAGGTCTCTATTGCTTGTGGGCCCGGTTGTCTGTGCGTGTCGGTCATGCGGCTTGGTCTCCGTGCAAGTCAGTCTGGTTTTACATGCATTGCATCGTACTGCGCAGATCAGACATCACGGGTACGGGTCGGTCGGGTTCATTCCGGGTTCGTGTCGGTCGGTGAAATTCGCGTCTGTTTTTCGGCCGGATCACTATTTTCCCTACAGCTCGGTCGTACGGCTTGTATTCCGTACGTGTTGGTTGTAATTCACACGCGTTGCATTGTACTGCACGGGTCGTACGGCGGTGGTCCGTGTCGGTCGGTATCAGGTCCGGGTCCGTGTCGGTCGGTTCGTTTCGCGTCCGGAATCGGAATCGGCCCCATAGTGTACAGATTTGGTATTTAGAAAGGACAGCAGCAACTACATACAAGGGACTGGGGGTCTACAGAGAAACACAGTAAGTGATGTATATGCTGATGGAAGGTCTTCTTTTACCCCTGGCAATCCGAGCTGAGCATGATTGCCATCAAATTGTATCATGTGATAGAGCTAAATTGTCAAGCCCTGTAGGTCATTTTTATCACGTGGTAATCTGCCACATCCATGAGGGTGACCATTAGATCATAAGGGTCCCCTCCGTGGTGAGCTCATATGCTCTTCGTGGATGCCATTCCCCACCGAGGCAAACAATTAATGCCACAATGTGTGCAAAAAACATAGAAAAAACTATGAAAAAAACTATGTAATGCAGTGCAGTGAAATATAAAAAGGTTATGTGAAAAGATGTTTTAGCAATATCTCTTTCCTCACACCTAGTAAAACCAAAAGAAGTTAACTCAAGCTCCCGCTAATGATTCATAGTAGAGCACTATAACTCCTTATATATGGTCAACATGTTTCAGCCTAAACGGAAGTGATCCAGGCTTTCTTCAGGACCAAATCGCAGCTACTGCATATTAACCAAGCAAAAACACTATAAAAAGAAGAACCATACAACCTCGCTTGGTGCGAAGCCTTCATATGCAGGATGCAATCATCACCTACAAGAAGATAAATCAATTATCATACTTTGTGCTAATAAAGAAACTAGAGACCAGCAGGCATAATATTATGTCCCAGATGGCTCTAATGTATCCGCTTACCCTGAGTGGTCAAGGCCCAAACCTCACCTCCCTGGAACCTTCCTCGGGTGTAGATGAGGCCCCGCTCTGTAATGAAACAGGGGAAAATAAAACAAGATGGGCTCTTCAGCCAGCACCAGAATTAAACAACCAAGGAAAACCCCATCTAAAGTATAGGGTCCAGCCAGGTTATGTATCAATCACACTTCCCTCCCTTACACTCTTTAAAACAAACAGACCTGCCAGATGTCAAAGGCCTGTTTTGATCATAGAGACTGCTATTGTGAGAAGAAAGCTCAGTCGCAGGTTCTACTAGCTGTGTGCTTCCTGTATGTCTCTAAATCTTCATGGCTAACCTGTTAGTATTTAGTGGCTTAATGTTCTCAAAAGCATACTTAAAAATCAAAATCAGCATGGTATTAGTTAAACCTACGTCTGAATAATTCCCTTATGCCGGACAGGAACGAGATAAACGTCTTCATTCTAACATAGGAAATTAACAATTAGAAGCCCAGCGTCAGTGAGCAAATATATGTTCTCATTTAGGCTTGGGCTCCAACATCGCTACATCAAGGAACCCTCACTAAAGGATTCGTTTCCGTTGCGCTACGTAATTGTGTTACTTCCACTCAATTGGGCATACACTGACCTGTCCGTCGGTACCTCTGGACTCCCGCCGAGTTCAGGGAAGGAGGCACCAGAGTCGTGAACATCTTTGATATAAATACCCTTTGTTGTAGTGGGTCTACATCCGGTTTAGAAAAGCGCGCGCTCCTGCTAGTGGCGGAGTAGCCGCGCCGAACTACATAATGACGTCAGACGCGTCTCTTCTGTAGTTTAGAGAGGCGCACGCTCAGTATCACCTAACGTGGCACCGCTAGACTACAGAATGACGTCACGCGTAGTTGCCCTGTAGTTCAGTGTATCGTTTAACACCCGAGTCAAGCACGGATAGATTACGTTAAGTGTAAAAGTACACTATCATCTCAAAGATTTATTTTGCAAAGGTGATAGTGCTATATTCCCTTCCAAATATCGCTAGAAATAGAGGGAAAGGCTATTTTCTCGGGCAGTCATTAGTGTCAAAGCGCCCCTAGTAATCTTATTGTGTTAAACAAGGTGGAACAAGTGCATCTATAGTGGTGGAGGAAGCATACCCTGCATTGTGTTGCCCTTTAAGTAGAGATCCCCCCAAAAATCCAAATCTTGTCTAAGGGAACAAGCAGAATAACATTACGTATTCGTCTCCACGTGTCACTAGATGTGAAGAAAAAAGTTTTGTATGTAGTTATCTACGGGTAATGGTGATAGTTCTCACATCCCTGTTGCTCCTATTGAATTAGTCAACACTGCAATAGAAGGGAAATGAACAACCTACGCCTGGTGTGAGCCTTCACGCAAATGATGTCATCATATGTATCTTATAAAAGGCATGCCACTGGTACATTCTGTAGTACCGAGATATACATTTTTGCGTTATATCTTATAACGTGTTGTGTAATTTTGATGGTCATCTAATGGCCATCAAGTACTCGTGGTAGCCATGATGTTTAAGTTACATAGTGACCAATCCAAACCATGGCCAACTCATCAGGTATGTAGTGTTCTAAGACTCAGTGGGGCCTGCCTACAAATTAAAGGCTAACCCAGGGAATGTCATCATTCAGACCTAGAGTATCACTGTGTAATCTGTACACCCATTTTTGCTCTTTGACAAATGGATATCTAGATATGTCACTGACAGATAAGGGTATACTGGGTTTTTCGAGAACAGTCCATTTAAACTCTGCTGGTCCATGATGTTCATTGAAATGTCTCATGAGTTTTGTAGTGAGCTTCTTGCATCTAAATGTACTTTTGTGCTCCAACATACGTGCCTTAACTTTTCGAGTGGTCATCCCGACATAGTTAGTTCTACACGGGCAAGTGATCAGATAAATCAGATTGCTGCTGTTACAATTAGTGAAATGATATTGAATCCAAGGTTTAATGGTTCCTATATCAATAGTTGTTGAATGGGAAGTCTGTGGACAGATAGAGCATTCGCCACAGGGATGGTGGCCAGTGGCCGCCGGTAAACCCCAGAGCGTTCCCAATTGTCTCGGTAATGGTGTCTTGGGGCGTGTGTGAACCAATTTGTCCTTGATATTACTGCCTCTTTTGAATGCAAACAAGGGAAGAGGGATCTTGTCTTTGCTCGAATTCAATAAACGCCAGTGGTGTCTAATACACTTCTGTACCTGGTTTGAGAGTGTACTAAAAGTATGTACAAAAGTGAGTCTATCTGCAGGAGGCTTTTGCATTGGTGGCTCTAAAAGGGACTCACGATGATTGTTGGCAGCTCTCTTGCGGGCACGTCTTATCAAATTCTGAGGGTAGTGTCTTTCCAAAAGATTGGTAGTCAGCAGCTGGGTATGAGTTTTAAAACCCTCCGTTGTGGAACAATTTCTCCGTACTCGAAGAAATTGTCCGTAAGGCAAGTTGTCTCTAAGTGCCTTGGGGTGCTGGCTGTCGTATCTGAGGAGCGAGTTCCTCGCCATAGGCTTTCTGTAGATTTCGCTCTCTAGGCCAAAAGATGTTACAAAAATGGACAAGTCCAGAAATGCCAATCTGGTCTTACTCGCTTCCACTGTGAATTTAAGGAATTCGTTTTGTGCATTTAACCATTGATGGAACTCAGAGATAGAATCAAGGTCTCCACGCCAAACGACCAGGACATCGTCAATATATCGCTTCCACAAGCGAATCGATGCCAAAAATGGATTGGTGGGAGCTAGGACGTGTTCCTGTTCGAATGCATGCACATATAAATTCGCCAGACTGGGCGCGAAAACACTTCCCATACTTGTCCCGGAGGTCTGCAAGTATAAGGAGTCTTCGTATTTAAAAAAGTTTTCTTTCATGGCCAGGCGTGCCAGTGTCATAATGAAATGGACAGGGGTTATGGAATGCAGATCAGTGCCCTCTAAAATAGACATGATGGTCTCCAAGGTTTCATCCTGGGGAATCGAAGTATAGAGGGACTCTACGTCAAAAGAGACCAAGTAGTCCTTCTCCTCATCAAATTCAATTGTCGGTAATAGTCTCAATACATCTTTGGTGTCCTGAAGATACGTCGGCATCTGTTGTACTATAGGTCTCAAGAAAAAATCCACAAAAGTGGACAGAGGCTCTAGAATGGAGCCCTAGCCCGAGATGATAGGTCTTCCGGGCGGAGGTCTTTGCTCTTTATGTATCTTCGGGAGGATGTAAAAATAGGGAGTGACAGGAAATGGAGTTCTTAAAAATTGAGCCTCCTGTGCTGTGATCCATCCCTCATTGAGCGCCTCTTCACTACATTCTAGAATCGTGGTCTTCAATCTATTCGTAGGGTCATCATGCAAAAGCCTGTAGGAGTTCACATTCTGTAATTGGCGGAGGCATTCAGTTCTATAGTCATCAGCATTTAGGATGACTATAGCCCCGCCCTTATCCGCCGGCTTAATGACAATATCTTCGTGTTTGGCTAGAGTCTGAAGAGCCAGCTGTTCCAAGCGTGGTAAGTTCTTGTAACTGTTGTTGCGTCGAGTGCATAGATCACTGATCTCACTTCTGACTGTATTTTCAAAGACTAAAACTTGTGGTGGAACCGCATGGCTTGGAGGGTTGAACGTGGATTTTGTTCTCAAACCCGTGTTCCGTTCAATATCCTCTGTTGTAGTCATCTCTTTGTCCTGGAAGAAGTAGTGCAGCCTGATTTTTCTGAAAAACTTTGCAAGCTCACACTGTATTTGGAAAGGATCGCCCTCAGATGTTATGACGAAACCCAGACCCCTATTTAGCACTCGTTCCTCATTTTCAGCTAGGGTACGTCTGCTCAAATTCACTACTAGGTTAGGTTCTGCTATGGGCCTGTCTGAGCTGAGTTCCTCCTTGTGTTGCTCCTGGTCCCTGTGTGTGGGCCAGTGCTTGGGTCCCAATGAACCTGAGCCTGTTGGTTTCTTCTTTTGCCTCTTGGTCTTGGAGGGCCATAGCCTAAAAAAGACTGGTCCTCATATGTCGCTTGGTAGGGTGTCATGGGGGTAGGGAACATAGGTGTTTGAAAACCCCAAGGAGGTGGTGGTTGCCACCATTGTTGGAAATGTGGATTGTAAGGACCTCGTTGGTTAAACGGTCGCATACCCCGCCCTCTACCTCTCACTCTCGGACGCTGATTGGTGGATTCCTCAGTATCACTCGAAAGATCATCAGAGCTGGATCCAGAATAAGTTGATCCATATCTTTTGCCATTGCTCTTAAATTCTGGTGGTGAGTAATCTTCACTCGTATAAGGATAGACCTTCTCATGTTTAAATTTCGCTAAGTCTTTTTTAAACTTTTCAATTTTGGCCATTAATATAGAGTCTTTGAAATCTTTATTGCTCTTATTAGATTCCTCCAGGTTTTTTTTAAAAAGGGTTGCTGTCACAGTAGTTTTTATTTGTGCCTCCAGTACTTGTATCTCTACAAGGATAGAGTCTGCAACTCGTTTGACGGTACTAATTATTAAAATTAGCCAATCTCTGGTACATCGCCAAGCTATTAACGACCAATCCTTTCGAAAGGTTTTATCTTCTAGGAACAGTCTTGGTGCATTATTTACTATCAAGCCTGGAGGGGCACAATTGGCTCGTAAATATTCCGCCATAATTGCGCCATGTATAGAGGCCCGTGAGTGAGATTTTTTCAAAAACAAAACTTTTCCCCAGTCATTACTAGCATCCGGCAAGGAAGTACTAGCTATATCCAAAATACTTGGCATATTGTCCAAGATCGCCTGATATACTGTGTCATCGTATGCTAAGCCACTGAATTCTGCCATCTTGATAAGTCAAACTAAACAAGTCCTAAGACACCCGAGCAGGAGAGGGTCCAAAGAGAAGGTAAAAAGGTGAGAGAAACAATAAAAAATCCCACTAACCTGTTGTGGAATGTAACTACCAACCAGTGTAGTTTTGAACGCAGACCCGCAGCTAAACAGCTGCTCAAGAACATCAATACAACAAGTGAGAGGAGGGTCTAAGGGAAAATAATTTAGAGACCTGCCCAAGTCCAAATCCCCTATTCCAAACTGAAGCAACTACATACAAGGGACTGGGGGTCTACAGAGAAACACAGTAAGTGATGTATATGCTGATGGAAGGTCTTCTTTTACCCCTGGCAATCCGAGCTGAGCATGATTGCCATCAAATTGTATCATGTGATAGAGCTAAATTGTCAAGCCCTGTAGGTCATTTTTATCACGTGGTAATCTGCCACATCCATGAGGGTGACCATTAGATCATAAGGGTCCCCTCCGTGGCGAGCTCATATGCTCTTCGTGGATGCCATTCCCCACCGAGGCAAACAATTAATGCCACAATGTGTGCAAAAAACATAGAAAAAACTATGAAAAAAACTATGTAATGCAGTGCAGTGAAATATAAAAAGGTTATGTGAAAAGATGTTTTAGCAATATCTCTTTCCTCACACCTAGTAAAACCAAAAGGAGTTAACTCAAGCTCCCGCTATTGATTCATAGTAGAGCACTATAACTCCTTATATATGGTCAACATGTTTCAGCCTAAACGGAAGTGATCCAGGCTTTCTTCAGGACCAAATCGCAGCTACTGCATATTAACCAAGCAAAAACACTATAAAAAGAAGAACCATACAACCTCGCTTGGTGCGAAGCCTTCATATGCAGGATGCAATCATCACCTACAAGAAGATAAATCAATTATCATACTTTGTGCTAATAAAGAAACTAGAGACCAGCAGGCATAATATTATGTCCCAGATGGCTCTAATGTATCCGCTTACCCTGAGTGGTCAAGGCCCAAACCTCACCTCCCTGGAACCTTCCTCGGGTGTAGATGAGGCCCCGCTCTGTAATGAAACAGGGGAAAATAAAACAAGATGGGCTCTTCAGCCAGCACCAGAATTAAACAACCAAGGAAAACCGCATCTAAAGTATAGGGTCCAGCCAGGTTATGTATCAATCACACTTCCCTCCCTTACACTCTTTAAAACAAACAGACCTGCCAGATGTCAAAGGCCTGTTTTGATCATAGAGACTGCTATTGTGAGAAGAAAGCTCAGTCGCAGGTTCTACTAGCTGTGTGCTTCCTGTATGTCTCTAAATCTTCATGGCTAACCTGTTAGTATTTAGTGGCTTAATGTTCTCAAAAGCATACTTAAAAATCAAAATCAGCATGGTATTAGTTAAACCTACGTCTGAATAATTCCCTTATGCCGGACAGGAACGAGATAAACGTCTTCATTCTAACATAGGGAATTAACAATTAGAAGCCCAGCGTCAGTGAGCAAATATATGTTCTCACTTAGGCTTGGGCTCCAACATCGCTACATCAAGGAACCTTTTGGTTTTACTAGGTGTGAGGAAAGAGATATTGCTAAAACATCTTTTCACATAACCTTTTTATATTTCACTGCACTGCATTACATAGTTTTTTTCATAGTTTTTTCTATGTTTTTTGCACACATTGTGGCATTAATTGTTTGCCTCGGTGGGGAATGGCATCCACGAAGAGCATATGAGCTCGCCACGGAGGGGACCCTTATGATCTAATGGTCACCCTCATGGATGTGGCAGATTACCACGTGATAAAAATGACCTACAGGGCTTGACAATTTAGCTCTATCACATGATACAATTTGATGGCAATCATGCTCAGCTCGGATTGCCAGGGGTAAAAGAAGACCTTCCATCAGCATATACATCACTTACTGTGTTTCTCTGTAGACCCCCAGTCCCTTGTATGTAGTTGCTTCAGTTTGGAATAGGGGATTTGGACTTGGGCAGGTCTCTAAATTATTTTCCCTTAGACCCTCCTCTCACTTGTTGTATTGATTTAGAAAGGACACCCAAAATACACAAATTCCGAACTGGTATCTCGTTACAATCTCATTTTAGGAGTTGGGCAAAACTTTAGCAACTCCTACAGTGATACATAGGAAAGCCTATGATCTGTGAGATCTGTAGATGGACCCAGAGCTAAATGCTGCCCATATTCTAGAGGTTTTTGTTTTAAACTTTATCTATCATTTTATAGCAATTTTATCTAGTACAGTAGCCGAATTGCAGTATCTTGACATATATAATGTGAAGAAACATCTGGAAACAAAAAGGTGATAACATGTATAGTGACATTACCGGAGCTCATTGAGCAACATCCTAGAAATAAATGTCAGAGAGATGATCATTCAAATAACATGGGCCTATACGAGTAAAATCACAATCGTTTGACAGCAATCCTTGGCATTAGTACATCTCACACTCTTTTGAGTTCCGACTTTCTTCTTCCCACCATTCAGTCAGAGATTCACATGTGGTCACATGGGTTTAGCCTGAATTGCTGTCTATACTATCCACCACAGCCATATCCACTGTTGCCTTACACCTTAAAGACGCCTGGTACGGCTACCAGATATCTCGTGGTCTACAAGTTAATGGTCATAGAGCATTGTAGTTATTAGACTGTGTGTTGCAGTGTGACAAATCTTTAAGCCATTCATCCAATGTTGGCAGAGGCCCTTACAACCAGTGCATGGCCACTCTCCGTTTTGCATGTAGCATACCAATGCAACCAGTCTGCAGGATGCTTTGGGAACTTCTTTATCATGACCCAGAAGTGCGACTAACGGGGTGAAAAGTAATGGTAGTTCTGTTATGTCCTGAAGCACCATGATCACCTCCAACCAAAATGCATGATCACCTGTGCAATCTCATGCTAAGTGAGTGAAATTAGCACCTCCTATTCCGCACCTCATCCAGTTTTCATCCTCCCTCAGACCATATCTATACAAATGCACTGGAGTGTAATAGATTCTGTGAAGATATTTAAAATGTATTAGAAGGCATCTACCATTTTGTGAAATGGACTTTGTGACTGAACAGCAATATAACCACTGGGCCTGCCTTGTTCATCCTGCTACTCCTTACACAATTTCGTCTAGTTAAGGTTGCCCTCGGATCTAGCAAGACGGTATAAAATTGAAATTCCCCTTTGTGAGGTTTGAGTCTGCAATAGATATGTCAGTAATGTAAATTCCTTGGGCTCCAGCATATTTTCGCCCAACGTGGCGCGGAGAGCTTGTCTCACTCGATAATAGTGATACCTTACGAGCGGTGATGGGTGTGAATTTTCTGTCAACACATGTTCCCAGGAGAGAACTCCCCCATTTAAAAACTGGTCCCCCATATTTTTTTATGTTTAGTGCATGAAGAGCCTGTATTATTGCCTTATCCTCTCTCAAAGACAACCCCCTGCACCATTCCACAGGAAGTTTTGGAGAATAGGGGAGTGTGATTCCCTGCCTATCTGCAGTTTCATATATTTGGTACCTATTAACTCCCCAGGGACCAAAAACATGGTATCACCTCTGTGGTTTAGTGAGCAGATATTGGAGGAGACTTAATGGATTGACCTCAACTCTTTCTAAGGATAAGTGTGACAAATTAGATGGCCCATGTATCCAGGCATAAGCATGGACCTGTTGTGTACCACTATATAATATAGTTCAAGGTCGCGGGCATTGAGTTCATCTGTGATGTATGGTCTTGTCAAAATGGCTCATTTTGCCCTGGGTTGCTTACCCGTCCATGCCAACCAGAGTAATAAGGTGCAGAGAGTGCAGAACAACGATTTAGGTAACAGGATGGGAATATTGAGGAAGAAACATGAAAACTGAGGCAACACACTATCATCTTCATAAGGGCTGTACGTACTATCAGTCATATTGGTAACTTGATCCATCGCTCTATAATTTCTGTGAGGCGCTGTATTGCTCTGCCATAATTCTCGCAAATTACTATCAACGGATCTGTATGCATTTGGATACCTAGATAGTGAACAGGTTCAGTGGCCTACAATAATGGGAAGTCCATTTGTAGTGGGGTATTGGAAAATATAAGTGATTTGTTCCATTTAATGCACAATCCAGAATGGCTGCTAAATCTTGTCACTTCCTGTAGTATTGGAGTTAGGTTGCACTCTGGATTTCTCACATATGATGAAGTGTCATCTACATATGCAGATATTGTAAGATTGTATTGCGGGAACCGTATGCCGCTGTGTGAATAGTACTCTTGCATGCCACAAGCCAAGGGCTCGGCCACCAGTGAATATGGTAATGGAGAGAGTGGGCACCCTTGCCTAGTGCCCCTTGTGATTGCTATTGGGGCAGATAGCATATCATTAACACGTACTTGCGCTACTAGACTTGTGTACAACACTTCCACCAACTATATGAATACCTCCCCAACTCCGACCCGTCTCAACACTGCCATGAGGAAGCTCCCCTCAACTGAATCAAACTCCTTCTCCGCGTCCAAGAAGACGGATGCTGCTCGAACATTTGGGTCTATTTGTGCAATTGTACCAAATAAAGGGGCACATTTACAAGCCCCTTGCGCCACATTTGCGTCATTTTTAACATGGGAAAAGTGACGCAAAAGTGGCGCAAGGGGCTTATAAATCTGCCCTAAAGTGCGTAAATTGCTTTTAAGGGAACGGCCTGGGATAAAGCCAGACTGCTCTAGTCCCACCAGTCCTGGTAGCAGTGGTGAGATCCTATTGGCCAAAATGTTGACAAAAATCTTGGTGTCCGTGTTGAGCAAAGACAATGGTCTATATGAGGATCACTGTGTGGGCGCCCAGGCTTCAGCAGTGTAACCAGTATGGCCTCTTGCATTGTTGGGGGCATTACTCTGTCCTTAGGCATTCCCTCGTATAAATTAACCAAATGGGAGACCAGCCTATCTTGATAGGCCTTATAAAAGTCCATAGTGAGGTCATCTGAGCCCGGCGCTTTATTATTCTGCATTTCTTTAAATGTGGCAATGATTTCAGAGGGGCGAAGAGGTGCCATTAGCCATTCCCTATGTGAATTGGTTAGCCCTTTCATAGCAATATGTGCTAGGTATTCTTCAGTATGGAGCTCCCGCGAGATGTAGAGCTCCGCATAGTACACTTGAAAGCCTTCAACTATTTATGGGGCACTCCACACCTGTGTACCATCACTATCTTGAAGAGACAACCCTTCACTGTCTCCCCTGGCTGGTCGAGACAGGGCCGCTGATGTGTATTCATCGATTTTGCCTCTAATCTGTGCTAACCTCCAGGGCTCTAATGTTTTTTGCGTATCACGCTCTAGCACCGCTAGTTCTTTTTCAAGTTTTAGCATTTCGGTCCCGTATGAACCGGAGAACCCCGGCATGTTTCGAAATTGCCACCCCACACATATAAACCTTGAATGCCTCCCAGATGGTGGCCATTCGAGGTGCACTTCCAATATTAGTGCGGAAGTATTCTTCAATTGCTTGCACCAGTTCCTCGCAAAACACTGCAAGAATATTGTGGGAATCGCCAAGCCAGGGACCTAGGTTGCATACCCTCGAGTGCGACGATGACCTTAACAAGAGAGTGGTCAGAGAAGGTACCGGGCAGATGTGAACACTCTTGTATATACATGAGTAGGCTCTTTGAGATGAGCCAATAATCTATGTGTGTATGTATGTCATTTATCAAGGAGTAGTGGGTATACTCCCTAGCCTTGTGGTGATAGATATCGCCAGACATCAATCAGCCCACCGGTCTCTGCAATGGCAGTGATTGCCTTTGCTGCAGCAGAAGATCATCTGGGGGGTCCTCAAGACCTATCTAATTCAGGTGATAAAACACAGTTATAATCCCCCATAACTATGGAATATTCATATGTGTGGTGAGTTTGTTATTGAGGGATCAATAAAACTGGGGATCATCATAATTGGGGCGTAAACCCCCACCAGAAGCACATCAAGACTATCTTTATGACAGCGCACCACTGCATATCTCCCACCATGGTCCACACATACCGCTTGGATTTGTATGCCTGCACCACGACGAGCCCATATCAGAACCCCTGTGCATGCGAAACCATTTGCTACAAAGGTGCCCTTCATTCTGCCTTGTGTAAGCAGCCCTCAATTAGGTGCTCGATGTGTCTCTTGCAGTATAGCAACATCAACATTATGCCTCAGCAGATAAAAGACAATTTTTTGAATTTTACGTTGATCTTTCAAACCCCTGACATTGTCGTCCAGCCTGCTTCTCTTGTCTTATAACAGCAAACATAAAACTAGTTTCCAAACTGGACTTCTTCATTCAGCTATTTAAGGAAAATACACTATAACATATGGCACACCCTTCTCCCCATTCCATGCCATGTCTACTACCCCATGACACGACTTCTGAGTCCCTCCTGTAGTACCTCCCACCCTTGTAGGTCCGCTGTTGTGTGTGATACACGCAGGGGCAGTGAGCACCCCTGTAGTGTACTCCAGTTGGTATGAGTTTGTGACAGAGTCTTTTCTGACAAAAACCTCCAGCTTCTAAGCAACAGATAGCATGCTAAACTGTAGGTGTCAATACGAGTATGCAAGAACTGTAATAAGTAGATAGTGTAGCAGACATGTCAGGTTACACATACGACTATTATAAATGATACCTCATATGTCTTAGTGGCAGTAGCGGCAGCAGTCAGCATCCCGTGTACGTATGTGGTACAATGTTCAATCTGTGAACGAGAGCGTCAATCCTGGCAGTCCAAATCACTTCGGGGGGCACCATCATCTAGTTCCAAGCCCTGAGAGGTTTTCTGAGATTTGACATTATGATGTTTTTTGGGTGCCTGTTGTAGACTATTTGCATCAGTATAAATCTTAGTTTTGCCATCTATTGTAACTCTGAGTCTCACAGGATAAAGCATAGCATATTCCAAATTACGTTCTCTCAGTTTTCACTTCAGGGGAGCATATAATTTTCCGCTTCCTGGACCTGCAAAGTAAAATCTGGGTGCATGGATAGTTCAGAGCCCTCAAAGCGTAGTTTTCTGAGCTCCCTGGCTCTCCGCAGTGCTGCATCCCTGTCCCTGTAGTTTAATAACCTAGCGAGTATTGGGTGAGAGGGGGCACCAGGGGGAGGCCGTGGGCCAGTGAACGGTGCACCCACTCCACCACAAACACAGATGAGAATGAATCGCGGCCCAGCAAGGTTATGAGCAACTGTTCAATTAATTGTTCCATGTTCCTAGTGGCTGAAGATTCGGGTAATCCAACTACACGCAGATTGTTACACCTTGATCGTGCTTCTAAATCCTCAGCCTTATTCTGCAGCGTCACCATCAGTGTTTCCATATGTATTTGTGCTCCCGTGGTTGCAATTTGCTGAACTTCAGCATCAGACACTCTTCTCTCTACCATGCTGATTCTTTCAGCCTGCTTGTCCATTCTTTTGGACATGCGGTATGTGAGGGAGTCGATTTTGCCATCTATGGTTGTGAGGCCCTACTCCATGGAAGTGAGAATGGCTTTCAGATCTCCCCTAAGATCAGAGCTCAGGGCAACCTGCTCTGAGGGCAGCGCCTCTGTGTCCTCATCCCTGGACCTAGTGGATTTGTGGTGCTCAAATTTCAGCTTGGATTGAAGCTTGTCTGGTTTCCCCATAGCGCTGTGGATAGTGCGAAAAAGGTAGAAGAATGTTGGTAGCGTGCTTTTGATAAATTAATGTCAGCCCCTGATGTGTCAAACAATGGCGGCGGTATTTGCACTAGCCCTCAATAGTATGCTGTGACCGGGTGCCCCAAAATGTCACTGCGGGATCTTCTCTGTGAGTCTGTCACCCAAAATACGAGATCGTAATGTGAGGCCTCCTCTGATGTTAGCTCCTGTGTCGCAATCTTCCCCACACCCACTCTCACCTGGGTGCTGTCTCATTGAGGAGCAGGATTCGAATCCCAGCGGCATCACAGATCCCCCTGCCAGGGTACCACCCCAACAGGGAAGCAGTCCAGCCACGGCATGGACTGCTGCAGGATCCGGGTATTCCCGTATAGGTAGGCCCCCAACAATCCCAAGCCGTCGCGGTCGAGCCGTGTTCAGTGAAGCGTGGGTGGCAGTCCAGAGCCATGCCCAACGATGCACAGGGCCCCCGCCTACTCCATTGCAGTGTAGACAGCAGGAAAATCAAGGTAGGCTCCTTCGGCTGAGGCGTCGTGGCTGCCTCGATCAGGAACACGGCTCTACCACCGATCAGGCCGTTCTCGTAGCAGCTACGCACCTTCGCAGATCTTCACCACTGGTGTGCCTTTTTACTCACCGATAGCTCTGCTCGCCAGCAGAGGAGTCCACACATCAATAGCTCACCATTAAGCACCTGAATTTACGGGGGAATATGTCGAATTTTGACGGATTGATAAATCGGTCTCGGGAGCTCGCTCACGTTGCGGCCAACTTTAAGCCAGGCAAACTCCACCCCCCCCATATTAT
Source organism: Triturus cristatus (assembly GCF_964204655.1). Classification (NCBI taxonomy): domain Eukaryota; kingdom Metazoa; phylum Chordata; class Amphibia; order Caudata; family Salamandridae; genus Triturus; species Triturus cristatus. The sequence continues at coordinate 529,825,114 of NC_140584.1, forward strand.
AGAGTTGGTGCAGTGGTGCGGTGTACTCACTGGCAGAATTGACCCTAACATTAAATGTTGTCCACTGATGATGTGCACTGAGCTGACCAGCAGCAAATAAGCAATGTACAATGACCCTCTTACAGAGGGTCAGAAAGTTCCTGGCTGCACACAAGCAGCATGGCATACTGCTTAGAAGAGTCTTGAGAGGTGTAAGTATGTAACAGAGGCTTCGAAGTGAGATACACCATGAGCAGTCACAGGATATGCTGAAGTAATCCTCTTTGTAAGGAAAGACTGACCTTGCTTACAAATGTCTCGGTTTCTGTCCAGCTATCACCAAATCAATACTGCTGTAATGAAAAGGAAATGCTCTCCATCCTCAGATCCAGCACTTAGCCTGCAACTTCTGAGTCGAGGTCAGGGGTCTACCTGCAGCTTTGATGGGGCTTTCCTTGCCCATGAATCAAGCAAGAGAGACACCATGATCTTCCTACAGGGGAAACAACCTTTACATCGCGGTCAATACAATGCAAGTTGTTACAACGACTTGCGCTTGATGGCGCTAAACACTAAGGAATAGTATTATTTACTATTCCAACACCTTCCCTACTGTTAAGCACACTGGAATTGGAATAATAAATCAGGGCCTATTCCTAAGTCCAGCACCTCTAGCGCAAGTCGTTGTAACGACTTGCTTTGTAATAACCGCGGTGTAACGTACCGCAATCTATCGTCACAAATCCTTCCTACAGAGGTGATCAATGGCAGCAGGGATGACTGCAGCAGCAGACCTCCGTTTTAAGGAAAGATATGGGCACACTGACATCACCCCAGTGTTTCATGTGACACATCATATTCGTCCCCAAATTTCTTTTAACCTAAACACAAACAAAACATTCAACCACCAGCCTTCCAATGTGTAGCTGTTCCCCCCTTTGGATCAGATCACTTCCACCGATACTTTGAAGTGTCGAACTTCATAGTCATCTAATCTTATCAGCATCCTTTTACTGGGCCTCAGGTTGGGTGAGTGTCTGCTGTGCTTTGATGATGATATCACTGGTATTCCCTTTATCTTAGAGATGAGAGAGCACTCGGTCTACTTTCAGCATGATGGGTGGATTTTCACCTAGGTTTCCAACTTTTCTGGGAAGTTGACCTTACATATCAAAACATCAGGCGCAATGTCAGGTTCTGGCGCAATGCTGTCTACCTCTGAGGGGACTGCTACTTCCTAAACATCAGGATGGTCCAAGTGTCTGAGGCACTATCTTTGCTGACAATCACCAAGGTTCTTTGCCTGTCTGTCATGAGAAGAGGGTATCTTTCAAAATGGAAATAGAATTTGCCCTCACCCTGTCCGTTGCACACAAGGACCCAGTCACTAATCCTAATATCAGACTATCTACATCTTCTGAACCTCCTGGCCTTTGTATTGTAGGATATCCTTACCTGATGACTCACATGCTCATCCACGGGAAACTGCGTTTACAGCGCTGTCGGTATAACTCTGTGCCATTACAACGCGGTCAGCACAATGACCGCATTGTTACCACGCAGAACATTACAACACAAGTCATTGCAACGACTTGCTGTAGGGGGCTTTAGGTGTTGGATTTTCGATCCAACACCTTCCCTACTGTTGCACAGACTGGAGTTGGAATAGTAAATTATACTATTCCAAACTCCAGCACCGCCCCCACAGCAAGTCATTGTAATTGTATGCATGGTAACAATGAGGTCGTTGTAACGGCTGCGTTGTAATGGCATGCAATGTAACGCATGCAATGTGAAGGCTGTTTCCCACACCAGCTCCCTCATGACAGCCTTTTATTGCCCTGTGACAGCCAGTAAGGAAACCCCATGGAATAACCTCAGAGACAAAGCCCATCAAGTAAGATTAAACAGGAAGGATATTGACAGCCGATTCCAAAGGATCAACCAGCAACTAACTTGTACTTACTGTGTTGTAAAGGCATGTGTTGTAACACCATATAGTCTCATCACCTGGCAGTGGAGACCAGGATTCAGCATGGGAATGACACTCTGGGTGGCGTGCCCAAACATGATGTCAGCAGATATCCCTTTTGCGGTACAGTGGGGGTGCTTCTGTAGGCCCCCAGCAACCTGTGAAATGTCATCTTCAACTCCCTCTTGTTGCTCAAACAAATTCTGATGGCGTGTTTAGCGTCCTTATGGTTCTCTAAACTACTCTGTTGGCCTGAGGCCACTGAGGCATTATTTTCCTGTGAATGATGTTTAGGAACTCAAGGTACTAAATCAAGAGCACTAAATCTGCCTCTGGCAATAGTACAATTTAATCTATAAACATTGAAGTCCCAGTGCAGGATGTATCTTATTTAAGTCAATATAGACTACAAAAAGCAGTGAATATCTTGAGTCTCCAAGAATGGTTGTATAGTACTAGTCTGAGAGTTCAGAGACTCATGAGTCTAATATAGTGTGCACTTCTAGTTAGGAAAACAAATACATCTTGTGCATTGCTTCTGGGTTAAAGCAGAAACTTTTATGGAAGACAGGGAGGGTAGCATACTGCCTAGCAGATGAGCACACTTTTCTTGTACAGTTGGAGTAACTGATGAGTGACTGGAGGCTGAGTCTTCTGGTATTTCCGGCCATTTCTGATCTCTTGGACCACATACACTTGGACCTCATCTAAACCCCGGCTTTTAATGTTCATGAGTTATTGACCAGATCCTGATGTCGAGGGCTAGCATGCCTTTCTCTAGAACTGTTAGGGGCTCAATTATATGCCTTTCCTCCTTTCCTTTTTTTCCCTTTTTCTGGTGTCCCAAAATGCTAACAAACTCACTGAACACTTTAATAAGACCATTAGCGACGTCCTGGACCAAATTGACCCTCTTAAACTGAAGCATCAAAGAAAAGTTAATTCCAAATCTTGGTTCAATACGGAACTCAATCATGAAAGACGTCAACTTAGATTGGAAGAAAGAACATGGAGACAACACCCCACTCCCTTCCATCTTGCCCTCCTCAGATTGGCTAGATCAACTTATAAGAAACAAATTTGTAATGAAAAGGCAACTTGAGCATACCTTAAATAGGCCCAGAGAACTGTTTAACATTGTTAGAAACTAAACCTCATCTGCCCCTCCTGAGTTGATGGCCTCAACTGAGAGATGTGAGGAAATTGTTAACTGCCTCTAGGACAAAATCACCAAAATTTACCAATCCTTCCATCTACCTCTGGTTCCGACCAGCCCCTCATATGCCCTTGACATTGCCATTGACACACCCCCCTTATTAACTCCACCTCATTCACTTAATCCTCCCACTTAACTACCCACCACAACTTCTCCCGATGACATCCCTCCCAACTTACTTCTGAAAAACAATGCCTCCTGGCATCATTTCCATCCTATGACTGAGCTCGAAGTCTTCAATATCATTTCTAAACTTAAGCCAACCTTGCATACTAAAGATCCTCTCCCTTCCAACCTTGTTCACAAACTTAACCACATCATTGCCCCTTTTTGGACCAATATCATCAACTCCTCCCTTGCCACTGGTTGCGTCCCCGACTCCGTTCAACTTGGTCAAATCACTCCCATTCTGAAAAACCTCACTGCTGACCCCAACGATCTCAACAATCTCCGCCCTATCTCTAACCTCCCACTTCTCTCTAAAGCCCTTGAAAAATGTGCATCGCTTCAACTAGACAAACACATAGGTAATTTCAACTTACTTGACTCCTTTCAATCCGACTTCACAAAAGGCTGTAGTACAGAAACCGCTATGCTAAACATAGTGGATCACATTCAATGTTCCCTCGACAATGGTGAGACCATCTTTTTTATACTCCTTGATCTCTCTGCAGCCTTTGATACTGTTAACCATTCTTCCCTACTGAATTCACTTGAAGCTCGCTTCTGCCTTAATGGTCAGGTCCTCCAATGGTTCACTTCTTTACTTCAAGATAGAACACAACAAATCAAAATCAAAGACTGCCTCTCCAAATCTACGCCTGCCTCCCTGGGTGTCCCCCAGGGCTCTATTCTCTCCCTCTCCCTCTTCAAACTCTTTATGGAACCCCTTACCCTCATTTTGAAACAAGCTGACATCAATTATCACCTCTATGCCGATGATACCCAACTCTACTATATAATTACATCCGACTCAGGCATACTTCATCTCAACAACACCCTAAGTAAGATCCAAGCCTGATTCTTCTCTAACCATCTCAAACTGAACCCTAAAAAAACTGAAATTATTCTCTTCTCTCCAAAAAACAACCGTCTCCCCATCCAAAGCTGGATCTCAGACCTCAATGCCCTCAATTGCTCGCTCTCCTTATCCAACTGGGCAAAATCACTCGGTTTCACTCTTGACAGAAACCTTACTCTTAATGACCATATAAAAAACTCGGCTAAAGGAGCTCTTTTCACTCTCTGACACCTCAAGAAAATCAAACCCTTCATTGCTTTAGACGACTTCAAATGAGTTGTCCAATCTCTAGTTCTCTCCAAACTAGATTATGGCAACGCTATCCTCACTGGAACCCCTAAAGTACACCTAGCCCCCATTAGATCTGTGCTCCACTTGACGGCCAGGCTCATCACTGACTGTAGACGATTTGACCACATCTCCCGACCCTCAAAACCTTCAATTAGCTACCCAATGAAGGGAGATGCCTCTACAAGACTGCATGCATTACGCACAAAGCCCTTCACCAACAAACCCTGTTATACCTTAGAAACTAACTCAGCAAAGCGGGGTGCAACTGACCGATGAGAAGCACCAATGCTCTCCTCCTCGTCCACCCCCGTTGTTTAAAAAGAAATCCATGCAATCTCACTCCTTCTACAGGAACGTCCGAAACATCTGGAATTCACTCCCTAAGGACATGCGCTGTAACCCCGCCTAATTCAGCTTTAAAAATGACCTAAAACTTCACCTCCTCAACAAATACTTTGGTCCATAACCTCTCCTTTGACCCTGCTCTCTACCTCCCCTTTACTGATGATGCTTTGTTTTCTCCCTTGCTCTCTCCTCGCTCCCCAAGTTACGCATCCACCCTCTTTACTCCAACCTCTCCCCTATTCTGCCCCATCCCCTTGCCTCCTACCATTCCCTTCACTACCTTTTTCTTTTCTCTGTTTATTTTCTCTTCTATTTCTTAAATTGTTCCCCTCAACTTATATTATTTAGCTGTTCATATACAGTAATTTTTTATTTTTGCCCCCCCCACTTTACTCCATTATTGAGCCCTACCTGCGTGCTTTTATTACCTTTGTAAAATTGCTCTACCTTATTCCCTCCTCTCATATAAATTGATTTTTTCCATCCCTTTTTATTTCTAATTCAATTGTGGTGTTGTAATTGACTGTATATTTTTTACCCTGAGCGATTGTTTTAATTTCTTGTGCTGCTGCTGCTCCTGTAAAGCGCTCTGATACCCACGGATCTAGCCAGCGCTACATAAAATCATTCAAATAAATAAAAGAAGGTTTTAACATGATTGTTCTGCTAAACTCAGACTGGCCTTTGCAAGCATAGTTTCCATATCATATGTACCTTGTGGTTGACTTTCTTGCTATTTTTGACTCCTGAATTCTGCAGGTCATCATCTCAACCTGCTCTTTCAAGGAAACATCTGCCTTCTTATATGGTGAATCTTTGAGACCCTTGTGATGCCAATGTCTTTCATGACTTGCCATTGACTTGGTGAGGAGTTCTGACGTATAAGTCTGCCTGATCAGCTTAGCTTCTCTGGTGCATTAGGTGGGGTTTGCAGTCACTCAAGCATTTGTATATACCTTTTCCTCTGGAATTCCATCTCCAGTGAAAAAGATACTCAGGTATGCAGTATTATGGAAGGTAATTCAACTGAACAGGGCTCCCATTTGTCTGTGCTCCTGTACCTGTGACATTTCCCTAGTTCTCTCTGTCATGTCCAGGAGATCCCTTAATTCGTATCTCTCTCTCTCTCTCTCTTAAGGATCTTTCTCTTAAACTCATGCTTCTCCCCTATCTTGTCTCTTACATGAGGAATTGAAATGTTAGCTCTCTGACCAATTCTGGCCAACATTTTACCCTTTATGGAGCCACATTCTAATCCTCTATTTCCTTCTACTTCCATCATCCCCATAAGGCTCCCTGTTAGACCTGTCAGCCCAAGGGTGGTCTACCTCGTTTTTTTTGTTGCCCCTTGTTGCCTCATTTTTCTGCCATCTTTTTTTTGTTGGCCCTTGGTTTCTGGGTGCCTTGCCACTGTTAACCAGTGCTGAGGTGCAGGTGCTCTATCCTAACAACATGGCTGCCACAGGCCCCTGCTATTGCGGAGTGGCCATTGCACACACATACTAGTAATCAGGAGCAGTCTGGGACATTCTGCTACAGTATCTTTTTCCATCCCGCCTTTTTGTCCCATAGACTGTTATGTGGAAGCTCCTGGAACCTTCCAGCCCTGGGAGGGAATTTGCTTTGCCGCCTTTGCAGGAGGGTCACCTGACCTGGGGGTATAAGAGGAAAGGAGGAAAACCTGACTAGTTAGTTGAGGCACCACTGGAGCTGGGGGAACCTCTGCCGGAGCGTAGGCGGTTGGGCCTAGGGTAGGAACCTACACTACTGGGGACTGACTGAGTCTAGGCCCTGCTGTACCCAAGTTAGATGAGGGACTCTGCCTGCCTACTGATCTTGCCCAGCGAGGGGGGAGCCCAGTGGATCTTCTCCAGCGTGCTGCAGGGACCCACCCTGCCTCTGATGCCTGCCAACTCAACCCCCATCTCACCCTTCTAAGCCTACCAGGGAGACCTGCCATCATCTTCCCTCCCCTCCTAAGAGAAGTGTCGCCCTGGAGATGTGGACTGTCTGGTATGAGCCCTACAGGAGCCCCAGGTAAAGCGCTGTGCACATCTAGCGCTACCCTGCCAGGACTGTGATCCTCTGAAGAGTAATTGGCCCCTACTGTCCCGGAGCACTGCTGATCTGTCCCATCACTGAACTGTTGCTGCGCCTTGGCTCGTGTACACTCCCCAGCGCTGTGTGAGCTACTAGCGCTTGGCCAACCGGCGATTCCTGAAAGTGCTGGGCCTTTGTGTGTGGCGACCTCCTCGCGCTGGGGTCCCCGAGCGCTGCTAGCCCTGTGCACCGCCGCCCGGGGACCTGGGATCTAGCGCCGTATCAGTAGAAGCGCTCACTGCCACTATCACCGCTGCGGCCTGGAACCTGCCTACCCTTGCCGCGCCGCTGGGTGCGCTCACCTGCTGACATCCGCCGCCGCGGCCCCAGCGCCTATTGTCCCCAGCGCTGCCTCACCCGAGCTCTGCTGCTGCGGTCCTCCGAGCCTGGGAGGGCCGCCGCGGTTGCGAGGAAGGCCACGCTAGGCCCGTAGTGTGACGTCGGCCGCACCACGAGGTAGGCGCGGCCCCATTGGTCCTGGTAGCCGCGCCCTCCAGGAACCGCCCTCTGATTGGTTCCCGCCGCCCATCCTCCAGAACACTGTGCTCCCATTGGTTCCTGGGCCAAGGCTACCCCCGGAAGGCCCGGAGCCCCGGAAGAAATCGGCACGGGGGCTCCGAGGAAAGCAGGAGCCCCCGACTTCACCCCCAAGCCGGGACGGAGCCGCGTTGGCCGCCGCAGGCCCAAGCAGCAAGGTAAACCCCCCTTGGGGGAGGGCGGAAACCCTAGAAGATAGCGGGGCTGCTGAAGAAGCCTCGGGAGTCTGGAGAGGCAGCCCCGTCACCGCCCCTCCCCTCAGGGGGCCGAAAACGGGCTCAGCAGGCCCTCTGAACCTGTCATGTAGAAGCGGTTGGGCTGGGCCGAAAACTAAGTTAAGTGTGGGTGACTAGCCCAACGAAGTGGCCCTTACTTGTACGTGTACCCCTTAACGCCGCTTTACCAGGAATCTTGTTGCTCGGGCCTGAAGGTCCAGAGAAGAGTGCTGTTTGCGGTGGGCCCCCATGAACTTGGTCACATAGGGGGATCACTGGCTAGCCTGAGGCAGAGTAGTCCACGGATATAAATGACCTGATAGTTACCCTGGAATGTACTGTTCTTACTTGCTGGAATGAATTGTTTGTTACACTGAAATACCCTGTTTTACTTACCAGGATGAATTGGTTGTTGCCCAGAAATGCACTGATTTATTCCCCGTGATGAATTAATGGTTGCCCTGTTATCCACTGATTTACGCCACTGAATGAAATGGTTGTTGTTCTATGATTCGCGAATGTAGATACCCAGATGAATTTACTGCTGCCTTGCTAAGTAACTGCATTATTCCCGAAATGAGTTGATTCCTCACTATTTGACATAGATAAAGAAACTTGTGTTTTACTAAACAACCTGTTGTGGTGTCCGTCATTGTGTGCGCGGGGCTGGGTCTGTGTGGGTGAGTGCTGCACTAGTGCTTTACACATTGCCTTCGGGTGCCTTCCTACCTCGCGCCAAGCAACCGTGTCGGAATTGGTGACCCCAGTTCTAACAGTCCCCTTCTCCGATTAGTTATCATTCACCATTAGAAAGCTGCACTACTAAGTTTTCTTCCTGAATCTAGCCCTTGGGTATTTGAAGCCTGGCATCTAATGGAATTCATATCTATTGATCTTATGACCTCAAAATCCTTCTGTGGTGCCACAAGGTGGAAAGTTATTCTAGGAATGTGGATTAGACTTGTGAAGCTACCTTCTAGATGTTCTACATGATTTCATCTAATCGCATGGGTAACAGAGGCCTCAAAGTGCTTTACACTGGCATATTATTTGACAGCCTTGTCTTGCCTTAAATTGTGGATTTCACAGAGAAAATGTAAGAGTTATTCAAGTCAAGGGGTGAATGTAATAACTGCTCGCCCTTCCAGTAGATTATTTTGATGGGTCTCAGTATTTTGCTGTTGATTTGTTAGGATTTGCCTACACTTGTGTTGTTTGATCAATGTCCCACTAAAGGCTCCTTCTTTCTCGAATTCCTTTCTCTTCCCTGCTGGTTCTTCTTAGTTGCTGGTTGGTCCTTTGGAATCGGCTGTCAATATCCTTCCTGTTTAATCTTACTGAATGGGCTTTGTCTCTGAGGTTATTCCGTGGGGTTTCCTTACTGGCTGTCACAGGACAATAAAAAGGCTGTCATGAGGGAGCTGGTGTGGGAAACAGCCTTCACATTGCATGCGTTACATTGCATGCCATTATAACGCAGCCGTTACAACGACCTTGTTGTTACATTCCATACGATTACAACGCAAGTCATTACAATGACTTGCTATAGGGGGCGTGCTGAACTATGGAATAGTATAATTTACTATTCCAACACCTTCCCTACTGTTGCACACACTGGAGTTGAAATAATAAATTATACTATTCCTAAATCCAGTGCGCCCCCTACAGCAAGTTGTTTTAATGACTTGCTTTGTAATAGTGTGCGATGTAAGAACGCGGTCGTTGTAACGACCGCGTTGTAATGGCATGCGTTGTAAATGCATGCGATGTGAAGTGCTATATTCGCTGATGTCATTTATGAGATGTGTTACCATGATACTGTAATTCTTTTAGTTTCTTTTATAATTGCTCATGGGATGCCATTAATATAGGTATTTCCATTTAACGATCACTTCCTTGTCTTTAATAAAAAAAAAAAAAAATAACAGTATTATTTCTAGAAAAAGCTGCTGTTTTACTTTCAAATGCACAAAGCTTGACAAGTAAAATAAATTTCTGCATTGAACCTACATTCACTTACATTGTGGACCATGTCTATAAATATAAGCTCGATTTCAAGTGGCATAATCATAAACTGACATCTGCTGAAACATTCCAAGAGTTACAGATACAGCTATGTGATATGCTGCTGTTGAATGTAATTACACAAACTAAACTCAGATCTGGGCCATAGGCCAGTGGGAAGTGGGTTCTGTGGTGTTACTGTAGAAAGAAATGTGCGGCCTTATCTGAATCTTGCTGGGCGACCCGTTTGTCTTCCATGGCGATGAGTAAATTACTCTGTCACCCTGACAGAGGTGCCACCCCCCAAATTTAAAAATGTCAGTCAATCCAGTGGATATTTCTATTAATGGCAGTAACTGCTGCCACTACTGTTCCTATCAATGCATTCGAAGATTGACCTATGGCTTTGCCAACATGACGGAGCTGTGTTTTTTATTTTCAAAATGAAAATCCCAAAGCGGATTCCTTTTTTTTAAATAAATAACAGTGACCTCCTCTTTTCAATGCTCTTTCCCAACAGGTTTTACCTGGCAGTGACGGGCTTTGAAAATCGTCTGACTGCCCACTCATCTAAATTAGGGGCATATCAACAAGGGCTTTATCTCTGCTTTTTTGGCTTTAAAAGCCAAAAAAGCTGAGATAAAACTAGCACCCTATCAACAACAGGGTGCTAACATGCAAATTCGCATGTTAGCACCCTTTTACTCTACGCTTCCCCTTGCATCTCTAATGAGATGCAAAGGGGGCGATCCAGAGTAAAATAATAGGAGAAATGTCGCTAAGCGACATTTCTCCTATTATCAAGAATATCGCTAACCCTGTTAGAGACAAAAAAAGCAGCGCTAACCGCGGTTAACGCTGCTTTTTTACGTCTGGTATTTTTCTGACTTTGCCACGATATCCTATGGAAGGAGGATATCATGGCTAAGTTTGTCTGTCCCTATCAACAAGCTAACGTGAGATTATCGCTGGGTTTCCAGCGATAATCTCACGTTAGCCACTTAGCACCAGGATTTTTATCGCTATTGAGATAAGCGTTGCTAATAGCACGCTATCTCAGCGATAAAAATCGGCACTAGCCGGCGATAATTATCCGAGCGCTAAGGGGCGTATCAACAACAACCGGCGATAATTATCTCTAAGCGCACTTAGCGCTAGGATAATTATCGCCGGCTAGCGTGAAATTTTATCGCTGAGATAGCGTGCTATTAGCAACGCTTATCTCAATAGCGATAAAAATCCTCACGCTAACAGGCTAACGTGAGATTATCGCTGGAAACCCAGCGATAATCTCACGTTACCTTGTTGATAGGGACAGGCAAACTTAGCCATGATATCCTCCTTCCATAGGATATCATGGCTAAATCAGAAAAATACCAGACGTAAAAAAGCAGCGTTAACCGCGGTTAGCGCTGCTTTTTTTGTCTCTAAAAGGGTTAGCGACATTCTTGATAATAGGAGAAATGTCGCTTAGCGACATTTCTCCTATTAATTTACTCTGGAACGCCCCCTTTGCATCTCATTAGAGATGCAAGGGGAAGCGTAGAGTAAAAGGGTGCTAACATGCAAATTTGCATGTTAGCACCCTGTTGTTGATAGGGCGCTAGTTTTATCTCTCCTTTTTTGGCTTTTAAAGCCAAAAAAGCAGAGATAAAGCCCTTGTTGATATGACCCATAGTGCGCTCAGCGATAATTATCGCCGGTTGTTGTTGATATGCCCCTAGGGTGCATATCAACAACAACCGGCGATAATTATCTCTAAGCGCACTTAGCGCTAGGATAATTATCGCCGGCTAGCGTGAATTTTTATCGCTGCGATAGCATGCTATTAGCAACGCTTATCTCAATAGCGATAAAAATCCTCACGCTAACAGGGTAACGTGAGATTATCGCTGGAAACCCAGCGATAATCTCACGTTACCTTGTTGATGGGACAGGCAAACTTAGCCATGATATCCTCCTTCCATAGGATATCATGGCTAAGTCAGAAAAATACCAGACGTAAAAAAGCAGCGTTAACCGCGGTTAGCGCTGCTTTTTTTGTCTCTAACAGGGTTAGCGATATTCTTGATAATAGGAGAAATGTCGCTAAGCGACATTTCTCCTATTATTTTACTCTGGAACGCCCCCTTTGCATCTCATTAGAGATGCAAGGGGAAGCGTAGAGTAAATGGGTGCTAACATGCAAATTTGCATGTTAGCACCCTGTTGTTGATAGGGCGCTAGTTTTATCTCTGCTTTTTTGGCTTTTAAAGCCAAAAAAGCAGAGATAAAGCCCTTGTTGATATGCACCGGAGGGGCATATCAACAACAACCGGCGATAATTATCGCTCAGCGCTCTTAGCGTGAGGATAATTATCGCCGGCTAGCGTGAATTTTTATCGCTGAGATAGCGTGCTATTAGCAACGCTTATCTCAATAGCGATAAAAATCTACACGCTAACAGGCTAACGTGAGATTATCGCTGGAAACCCAGCGATAATCACACGTTACCTTGTTGATAGGGACAGGCAAACTTAGCCATGATATCCTCCTTCCATAGGATATCATGGCTAAGTCTGAAAATTAGCAGACGTAAAAAAGCAGCGTTAACTGCGGTTAGCGCTGCTTTTTTTGTCTCTAACAGGGCTAGCGACATTCTTGATAATAGGAGAAATGTCGCTTAGCGACATTTCTCCTATTATTTTACTCTGGAACGCCCCCTTTGCATCTCATTAGAGATGCAAGGGGAAGCGTAGAGTAAAAGGGTGCTAACATGCAAATTTGCGTGTTAGCACCCTGTTGTTGATAGGGCGCTAATTTTATCTCTGCTTTTTTGGCTTTTAAAGCCAAAAAAGCAGAGATAAAGCTCTTGTTGATATGCCCCTTAGTTGGTTAGACACACAGCCTAACCTATAGCGGCCCTTACTCTGTCAGGCCAACCGAGGGGTTTAACACTGCAAAGATGGAGAAGTCTCCGCCGTCATCAAGCCTATGGTCTGCCCAGTGGCATTATTAAACTTGAGGGGGCCCCCCTGCAGGGTGCGTAGAGGGGCCCCCTCTGGATGCAATCTGGAGCTCTCAGGCAGAAGTGCGGTGCTGAGGGCGCCCCCTGGAGGTGGGGGGCTCCCCGCACCGCGGGGGCTGCGGGGGTCTCTGTTACACCCCGGGTCTGCCCGATTCTAGATCGGGCGGACGGACCATAATGCTGGTGGCACAAGGATTTCATTGCCGTTGCGACGGAGTGCCCTCTCCGCCAGCATTTAAATCAAGCCCTTGGCTTATTGAAGATGTGTCTTAATGTCTCTTTTCAATAATACACAGATTTCCTAAATAGATGGCAGACTTGTATTTCCCTGAGACATTTTTACAGGCGGGTTCTGAAGTCAAGTCGTGCCTATAATAAAATCATAGGGTGACCGAGTATCATGCAGAACCTGGGGATTATCAGCAATAAACAGACATTGGTTCTGCCATGTAGAAGGAAATTTCTTCAAAAAAATAAAATGACTTACTGCTCTCAGAGGTAGGATCATCAATTAATGATACACAAGATAAAAATTGCCCATCTTGTCTCTCTTGTTACAACTTATTTTAACAAGAAGAGAAGTCAGAATGCCCCGTCTTTCAGGGCAGCGCAAACTGCCGTCTTTCTACAGTGTGCACCGATAAATCATACTCTATGTGTGCTGAAAACAGGGATACAACACAACCTCTTACCGCTTTCGGCTCACAGGGGAACTCTGTGCACGGCTCCTTGACACTTTCTACGAGAATACGATGCATCTGTCTGTTCCCTCATGTTCCACGGCAGTCATTCTGCCTGTCAGCGTGGGCACCTCTCCACAATGAAAGCAAAGTCCAAGCCTTGGCATGCTTAGCCCACAAAACCAGCTGCGTATCGAGCTGAGCTCAGAGGATCAGGAAAGCAGCACATGGTAAAGGCTGAGTCCCCGCTGAATCAGATATGCAATGTTTACAGTTCATTAAACTCAGGATACAAGAGATTTGTAAAGACTCTGTTCAATTGCTGATCCAAGGCAAAGTGGATGCCTTGAGCCAGTGCCGAATTTGAAGTAACCAGCATACTGCATTCTGAGAGTTGTGGTTTATATGTTTACACAATATATTCCATCATGCAAACTAAAAGGTTTAGACCGGTTAAGGGTGTCAATTTTCTCTTGACTAACTTCGGCGATGATGGATATGAGGGGCAGCAGGTAAAGCTGCAGGGCCACATATTATAAGGAATAATGTACCCCCACCTCATATGAAAAGGATGATACATGTAAACTCAAAGGACTGTCACCTTATAAATCCACTTGGCCTTTGGCTCTACATGCTCTCAGATCTCCTCGTTGACTTGCAATATCCTGTACTGCATTGTTGTGTATACTTTATCCTGTATTAACATCGACTAATTGTGTTTTCACCTATGTCTTTTCTTTCTATTGAAAAAAAACCCTATATTTCTTCTGGCATGAGCTTGCTTCCAAGCATTTCAGGAAAATTTGTTTTCCACGTCTTTTGCATCACAGTCCCTTCAATTGTGTCCTTAATAATGTCTTACCAATATTTAACATGACTAACTTACAAAGGGGCATATCAGCAGGCAGGCGTTAAAAAATTATCGCCGCTTTTGTGTTTGTTTTTGGACGAAAAGCTGCGATAATTTTATCGCCTTATCTGCAAGGTCACGCTTTCGCGTGAAACCTTGCCTTCTCTCCATGTCCCTTAACGCCCATCTTTGCATCTCTAATGAGATGCAAAGTGGGTGTTCCTCCCCAGTATAACGGGAGAAATGTCGCTAAGCGACATTTCTCCTATTATCAAGCCTCACACAAAGCAGCTTAGCGACAGGAAAAGTAGCGGTAACCTCTGTTATCGTTAGTTTCCTCACACCTGCTTTGAAACTATCATGGCTAAGCATGTGAGGCCCTATCAGCAAGCTATCGCCAAACTTCGTGGGATTATCGCTGGGTTTCCAGGGATAATCACTCGTTTGGCAATTAGCACTAGGATTTTTATCGCTTTTGATATAAGCGTTGCTAAGTGCGCTTAGCGATAATTATCGCCGGTTGTTGCTGATATGCCCCTTAAATCGACGACGTCGTCCTTCTTTTTTATACTTGCTGCTGTTTTTATTACATTATATAATATTGTTTGTTTAGAGAAATATTTAACAGTTCCTAGAATGTCTTCATTTATATTTATCTGAAGAGCTCAAACATGCCTCTGCTTTTGAAAGGGAAGGTTAATGATTGAAAGTCTGTTGAGTCATAGGAAGGTACTGAGACTTTTTATTGCCCCCGTTAGTTTACATTTCTTATGCCTTTTCAAGCCATTGAAATCGTATCTTTTATTTGACCCCACACTTTTTTTCTTTCTGGGATTGTTCCTCCTTCACCCTGGTGTACAAGAAATCGTGTCATGCTCGTCTGTTCAAACTCCAGGCGCGTAGTACTGCCCATAACAACAGCACGACGAGGGACTGCTGTTAATTAAAGCAGATGACGGGCAGTCACTCAGCTCACATCTCTGTTTGTTGTTGCATCACGGGCAGCGAAGAAGCATAAAGGCTACGTTTGCGTTAGGTTCTCACGTCTTACTGAAACAACGGACTCTGTTTGCTTTTTGTTGCCGCATAGAGGCCTAATCCTCATTTTCCCAACATTTCACATAGCAAATAAAAGTTTGCAGAGAGTAAATCACATTGGACACAGTAAAGTCAAAGCACAAGTTTAAGCACTGGGAATACCCCAGAACACTACTGATGTGCCTTGCTCTAATTCGTTGGAGGCTTTATTGATTTCTCTCGTTGTTGCCTGGGTAGTCTGTTGTTCTATCCTACCTTTCAGTGGTTCTTGTTAACAATATGGGAGTTTCGCGCAGTATGCCAGCGGGCTTTCAAGCTCAAAATGTAGGTAGTTTTCAGCACATGTATTCGTTCACAGTAACACCACAAATTAACCGAGGAGACGAGTCTAAGTTAAGTCAGCTGTCTTTTCAGTCATAGTTACTCATAGGTTATGATTTTTTGGCAATCTCTGTGACTCCTTTGAAAATGTTTATAAGAAATACACTGCTGCAGAGGGTTTCACCACCGCCACGTGTGCCCTGGTTCACATTGTTTCTGAAGTACGGAAGCAGAAAAGTGGTGCCCTTCATTGCAAAGTTGCTTTCTCTACCCTCTGGGCCTCATTTACAATATTTTGGTGCAGGGCAGTGCCGTAAGCCTTCCTGCTGTGCTTGACAACTCAAAAGAAATGGGCAGGAATGCACCGTATCTATGAAATACGACACATACCTGTCCTCTTCCACAGCGCAGGCGCGCATATGAATGCCAAGCACCAATACAGGCACTCTTGAATCATGGTGCAAGGGTGTCTGCATTGAAATCAGGTTGTTTTTGTGGGGGAAGGGACACATTACCCCACAAAAACAACCCTTGTGCCACCCCTGGGGAGGCGTAGGTTTTTGATCCATTCCCAAGTTTACAGCTTGTTGTAAATCTGGGAATGTCTCAAATGCCATAGGTGTTACATGGAAACACCCACCGTAATGCCCATGGCACGCCTCTCCATCGCAGTGTGCGGCAACGCAGCAACTTGTTGTGCTGCATTGCCCCACACTATATCTACGAGGTCATGAAAAGCCAAGCAAGGTCATAGATGTGGGTAAGATCAGTGCACCACTGGAATGTCATTGAAAGTGACATTCCAGCAGTGTATTGGACTTGTAAGTTAGCCCCCCTGTTTACTTCGCTAAAGTCTGCTCTAGAGACCTCAATATAAAGGACAATAAAAATATAAACTGAGAGGCATTTTTACAAGATAATGACGCAGCACTGTAAGCCATCTCGCTGTCAGGGGAGACTCCTCCACTAGGGCGGAGGAGCCTCGCCCCGCTACGTTGGAGCAGTGCAAGAAAGGAAAAATAAAATTATAATAATGTAGTGTTATTATCATTTTACTTTGTCTCTCTGCAGCAGCTTTGCGTGACGGGGTGGGGTGAGGCTTCACTGTTCAGAGGGCAGGGGAGGAGAAGTAGCACCCTCCTAAGAGAGCAATGACTGTTTGGCCAGCCCTCTCGGGCCACCCAAAACAGTCATGCACACTTCGCATGTTCTCCATGCAGGCTGCATTACAGCCTGCGTGGAGAACATGCCCATCCCACCAGCCCCTGGCTGAGAGCTGTGTCATTATCGTTGCAGCATTGTGATTGGTAAGGGGAGCCTGGCTATCTGCTTCCTGTTCCGAGGAGAGACGACAGAGAGATGCGTCAGTAAGGTAAGTTTAAAAAAATAATCCCCCCATTCACCCCTCGCCCTGCCACCCCCAATCCATGCCAGGTGCTACGGCTTGCTGCGCTCAGCTGCGTCATTAGGAAAGTGCAGGGATGCGTCATATTTACAGCAATGCAACACATCGCTGTGCTTGCCTTACACTGGCACACAATAGGCGGACTAGTGCCATTGCAGGTACCCTTGCAGCATGTACCCTTGCACCATGGTGCAAGGATGCCTGCTTTGCAGGGATGATTGTTTTGGTGCAGGAAGGGACACAATGCAGCACAAATGGAGAGAGGAAAGGGAAAGAAATGAGGAGAAATAAAAGTATTTCTCCTCATTGTGCCACTTTTAGAATCTGCCACATTCCCAGGCGTACGAAACTTTGTAAACCTGGGAATGTGTCAGAAACCATGGATATTGCATGGGAAATCTGTTATGGCGCCATGGATGCACCGTATTTATAATACATGGCACCATGGCTCAAGGACCCAGTGGCACATCACTACAGTTGACTTCACAACTGACACAACTTCAGCAATGCCTCAAGATCCAGAGGCGCTGCGTCGGTTTTGACTGACGGAAGTAGCCTAATGTGTTAGGATCAATATGAAAGACTGAAACATTGTGGAATAGCACCATATATAATCTCACATTGTTCCTGGATGCAGTGTAGGCAGTTTGAGTATGTATCACTTTACAGTGGGCAAAGTCTACTTATGTGTATGTGGAGACCTGAGTATGTGTAACATAGTGTGTGACAGTTTAATGTGAGTGAATACAAGTATTTAGTATAAAGTAATGTGGGAATACATATATTACCTACCTTATATGTGTACTTACCTGTTGCCCTTTGGAGTGCGCAGACCTGGACAAAAGGGCCCTTTCCTCCATGGAGAAGTAACAATCCTAGCGCATCCCTTGCAAACAATACCCAACGTCACATAGCTTTGCTGCAGAGGATGATGCCATGGTTCCAGGTTGGTCAAGAGGGCCTACAACATGATTGGCACATGTCTAGACCAAGTACAAGTAGTGGGGATGTGATTACCTGACATCCTTCATGGTATGAAGTGACCGCAAATGTTCAGATTCCGGTTTGAAAGCCACTGCGAGATGCAACTGACAGATGCGTCAAGCGAGGAAAATCTTGTATATCTCACTGAGTCAGTCGCAAGTGAATTTTTCCAATGGAACACCCCCTCAGCATACATTAATTTCTCCTTGACACAGCCGGATCCCTCACAGGTTTTTTTTTATGCAGGTCCTGAAAAACTGATGTATTTGGCCAAATGAGTCGCTTTGTAGAGATGGACCTACCAGAGCATCGCCTCTTCATTAAAAAAAAGTTACGCACAGATGGCACAAGCTCCTTGTAAATATCCCCTTGTTTGTAAACGTGAACGCAAATGACACCTAAACAATTAAGAGACATTTGCCAAAGAGATAAAAATTTATCCAACTCAGTAGGAAGCACCAGGATTATCTTGATTCTACTAATTTTACTTGTTGTTGCAAGAAAGCCTAGGGACAATCTATGCCATGAATGAGTAGGCTGGCATACTTTATGTTAGGAACTTCAGAGGTTAAGCGTTGATCATTGCTTGGGTCATATTAGCTTACCATATTGGCTAATGCATCAGGTTAGGCTGGGCAGTGATGTGATGCTTGTGGTGAGTCCCTTGGATAGAAAGAAGTTATTCATTCTTGTCCCATTGTTTTTCAATCCCATATCTATATTCCTAGGTTGAAGAATATTTGGCTGTATGGAACTTATTTCCTAGTGGTCTACCAGTCAACCCGCGATCATCCATTTTATGTATACAAGCCATGTAGTGATCATGGACCAAACTGCAATCTGCATTTTATGACAACTGCGGAACCAGCCCAGTAGTCTCCGGAAAATGAATACCATTCAAGGCCAGATCATTGCTTTTGCCTCACAATGTAATAAATAAGGGTGGGATTCAACTAGAAAATAATAGGCACTTATTGGGCTAGGGTCAACAGTGTGAAGCAGTAAATCACACTTAGTAAAATGTACAAATAATGCATGGGGAGTAGTTATGTGGATTTAAGTAGGTTGCACTGAACATGCTGAAAATTTAGCGGCTCCATTGATGGCATTTCTATAAATGATTGCCAGTGATTTCCTTTCTTGCAATGAATTGACATTCTGTGTAGTGTGACTGAGATAGTAATGTTTGATTGGCACATTATATTTCATAGTATGCCTGAGATAATAGTGGCTTTCCTCAGAGTGAGTGACTTTGCGCTTTAATGAGGAGAAATGGAAGATTACTATACACACCCAATTATTAATGCGGTCCTTATATATTTTGACAACATTTTTGAGTGTGGTTGGGAAATAGTCTGATGTTTTTCATTTCCTTCCCCCCACTGCGCTACTGCCATGCAACAGAAATTGCCCACGCTTGGTCCTGGAGGCTGGTGGGGTGTACTTACTATAATCATTCAGGAATGAGCATGTAAAGAAGCAGCTCTCAGTTTACTGAGAATGATTTCCACATGGCAATGCACATCAAAAACACGTGAGAAGAAGGTCTCTATTACAGCAGTGTGCCAACATGACACGTTTAGATGAGTCATGTCAGAGAGGCGGTACCCTTAACAGAGAGGGAAATCAAACAAAACAATGCGCCTCAGAGGGCTCAACCACTGGGGTGAGCGGGAGGAGCGCGACAACTTGTGTGCAGATTCCAAGCCGACAAGGAAACATGAACAAGTCTTTGGCAAAGAGGCTCCCCGGTTCTTGGGCATCAGCCATAGCGGGCAGTGGTCATCGTTGGGGAGAGATCCTGCAGCCTTCGCACCATCCATAGCTGCTTGTCCTCTTTGGTCCCAAGATCCTACATATCTGTACGATATTCAAATATCCATGTCACACGTTCTGGCTGTTATTCATTGATGCCACTTCCTGCCTGTCTGACCTCGTCAGAGGTGGATGGTTCAGCATCATAGACAGGAACTGATGCAGATTTACACTAAACCACGCAGCTGATTTCTGGCAGTTTTATGAGTTTTCTTCAGATGTAAAGCAGAACAGGATGATTTTGAGCAATTTCTACATTTGTTCAGAGATTTCATGCCACGCCCTTAGGGTGCCAGTAAGGATCCAATGTCGGGGATCATTGATCTCGGAAATTGGACGTTTGGAAATGAAGGAGTAGTTTAGACTGGTTTGAGAATGACGCCTTTACTGGGCCTCAGAGGTGCATGACTTGCATGGTGAAGTGCATAACTTTATTACTAATGATTCGCCTATGGAAGTGTTGATAGTCACAGTCCTGTCTGTAAACAATAAGGCTCTCATTATCACTCCACGGTACCAGCGGGGTGCAAACTCCGCTCCCGGAATGAACGTGCGGTGCAATTACGAGGTAATGGCGGGTATGGGAAGTAGCTGCGCGGCCCAGATTCACAGAACAGGATTCTGCACTGTTTTCCCTGTTTCTGGAAGATTCATGCTCACATTAACCTCTTGCTCCGAGCAGGTGATAAGCGTGAATCTGAGGGAAAGTTTGCGTTCCGGTGATTAAATGTTCATGCCTGTGTGACTGTCTCTGTATGCATGCTGTGGACTCTGTGTAGCAGTGCTGGAAATGAAATAAATTCACTCTGGCAACCCATAAATTGGGGATCAGAGTGTGGCATAGGAAAAGGGGTGGAGTCACAAGGGGCAGAGCTTGAAAAGCAAAGTCTGATGGCCAAATTTATTTATTTAAAAAAATAAAGGGGCACATTTGCAACAGGCAGCGATAATTATCGCTGACCTTGTATACCGCATTTTTTTCTATCGCTGGAATATTTCGCCAGGCTAGCGTTGTATTAACAACGCTTAGCGCCATGGCGATGTATATTCCACCGAAAGCGCCATTTTCCATGGAGCATCACTGGTTTTCCAGCGATGTTCCATGTAAAGTGGCGATATGCTTGATGATACGACCCTGTGGTCGTATCACATGAATCCACCTCCCATGTTAGTTATGCCTTAGTCAGGAATTTAACAGACGTTAAATTCGTGCGTTAAGGCATACTTAGCGCAATTAAAATAATCGCTTCCCCGCATTGTAAATATCGCGAATCTGCCTTCGCGATATTTACCCATGTTTTTTCCACAGACACGCCTACTTTGCATCTCATTAGAGATGCGTAGTTAGGCATGCTGGAAACGGGAACAAAATCAGCAAAACACGGGATAGCGTGTCTTTGCTGATAAGGCGATAAAATTATCGCCGCTTTTCGCCGAAAACGGCCGCAAAAGCGGCAATAATTTTTTATCGCCGCATGGTTAATATGCCCCAAAATCTGCTCAAAGGACTTGGGGGCATATCAACAAGCAGGCGATAATAAATTATCACCGCTTTTGCGGCCGTTTTCGGCCGAAAAGCAGCGATAATTTTATCGCCTAATCAGCAATGTCACGCTAACGTGTGAAACCTTGCTTTAGTGTCAGGATTCCTAACGCCCAGCTTTGCATCTCTAATGAGATGCAAAGTGGGCGTTCCTGACCTGGCATGACAGGAGAAATGTCGCTAAGCGACATTTCTCCTATCAGCAAGCTTAACGCTATGAAGCATAGCGTCAGGAAAAGTAGCGATAACCCCTGTTATCGCTACTTTCCTTACGCCTGCTTCAGGATTGACTTAGCCATGATATCCTCTGGAAGGTGGATATCATGGCTAAGTTTGTGAGTCCCTATCAACTAGCTAACGTGAGATGATCGCTGGGTTTCCAGCGATAATCTCACGTTAGCCAGTTAGCGCTAGGATTTTTATCGCTGATGGGATAAGCGTTGCTAATAGCACGATATCTCAGCGATAAAAATCGACGCTAGCCGGCGATAATTATCCGAGCGCTAAGTGCGCTCAGCGATAATTATCGCCGGTTGTTGTTGATATGCCCCCAGGCAACAAAAAGCAAAGTGACAGTAAATCTGTTCTAGTTTACATTGGGGCATATCAACAACAACCGGCGATAATTATCGCTGAGCGCACTTAGCGCTCAGATAATTATCGCCGGCTAGCGCCGATTTTTATCGCTGAGATAGCATGCTATTAGCAACGCTTATCTCATGAGCGATAAAAATCCTAGCGCTAACTGGCTAACGTGAGATTATCGCTGGAAACCCAGTGATAATCTCACGTTAGCTTGTTGATAGGGACTCACAAACTTAGCTATGATATCCACCTTCCGTAGGATATCATAGCTAAGTCAGTCCTGAAGCAGGCGTAAGGAAAGTAGCGATAACAGGGGTTATCGCTACTTTTCCTGACGCTATGCTTCATAGCGTTAGGCTTTCTGATAGGAGAAATGTCGCCTAGCGACATTTCTCCTGTCATGCCAGGTCAGGAACGCCCACTTTGCATCTCATTAGAGATGCAAAGCTGGTCGTTAGGAATCCTGACGCTAAAGCAAGGTTTCACGCCTTAGCGTGACCTTGCTGATTAGGCGATAAAATTATCGACGCTTTTCGGCCGAAAACTGCTGCAAAAGCGGCGATAATTTTTTATCGCCAGCTTGTTGATATGCCCCTTAATTGGTCACGAAGATTCTGCATTTTAAAACATCTTGCAGGGTTTTGACACATGCTGCCGAGATCTTTATGTGCTCTGCAAGTTTATTCTTCTTCTCACTGTATGTTTCATTGTGTCTCTGTGTATGATGTAAACCACTCCTTTACATTGGGATGAATTATGCTATGAAATAAATAAAACATAAATTGGTTGGTGCCATTTAATTTAATATTCATGTACTTCCTCATACACAGATAAATCCTGCATTCTTACAGATCATGCACATTCCTTACATGGGGCGGTAACAAAAGTGAAAAAAACGGGCCTACAAGTCATAGCTTCTTTAAAGTAAGTGATAAGCTATGTGCCTTTTTCACTTCCATTGCCTTTGACTCCTGGTGAGAGGGTCCAGATTGCTCCCTGCACAGTAATACTCAAACAATAGAAAAGCTGATCACCCTGTATTTTAGGCTTCTGTGTTGGACCAAGAGAAAGCCACCTTTCCGCCTGTAGGGTTGCTGCTCTGAAAGGAGTACAGACAACATGCAGGCACTGCAGAATTGTGTCACGGTGGTTGACAAGGACAGGAGTGGCCATAGCTATAGAAGGCTGGGTGCATGTGCGTGCGCAGCGGCAGTCACACCTGGCACCGAGGGACAATGGGCGAGGAAGAGGAAGGGTGGTGGCAAGTGCATGGGTGACAAGTAGGGGTAGGTATAACTGGTTTAATTCTCTCTAGCATAATTACTCGTAATTACCGACAATTACTCATAGTTAGGCCTAATTGTGTGAGACCCATAATCCAGCATTTTGCACTATACTTTTAGTGCAAAATGTACCTTCGTGTTCAAAATGGGCCCCTGTATGTATTTTATGCTAAGAAAATAGCACTAAATGCAGCAGAACAGGAACAGCAGACACTCACTCTCTCTTAGTTTGTTGTTCCTGTGCACCTTCGATAGGATAGTTTACCCAAATTAATCTTCTTTACTCAGGATATCATAATCGTGTAATTTCGCATCACAAGTGTGATGCATAGTTACTGAAATTTGTCCAATCACTACAACGTAATGAACATTTCTCCCAGGCCTTGGAAAGAGAGAGCACACAGGTATGTTATCTGTGAAGATCTGGCCTCAACACTTTTCTCTGTGTGCCATGTTCTTTTTTGCACTATCTTTGCTTTTCTGGAGTTCTTGGTAACTTATGTTGGTGATACACTTTGTTTCTGGTTCTAAAATCTTAAAATGCCCCAGACCAGCACCATCATTGTCCAATAACAGATGGGAGATTACGGGCACCAGAGCATGTTAGAAAGCAGGTAGGTCTGGGCGAGCTCCTCTCTCTGGCATGAAACAACATGAGTTCTCTCCAAAATGTATGATGTCACCCAAGTGTTGCATGCTCTGAGTCACAATTTATTGGCAGTGTATTTCCTCAATATTTTGCCATTCACATTTGTAAACACCCAACTTGTTTCAATGTCTATACACAGACCGTGCATCATTCTCTCACCTGTGTCAGAAGTGTTTCAGGGTAGAAACCTCTTCAGTGCAGTAGTCTCAGATGCTAGTGGCAAGCACTGTTTCTTTCACAGGCAGTTGCTTTACTTTACTAGCAAAGTGACTCCTTACATGCAGCCTTTGCCCACTGTAGTGAGATGTGCTTCTCGATGGAATACTATATTGCCTACATTTGACTACATTTTGTATAAATTCATCTACTTGTTAGAATGACCTGTTCTATAGTCAGCTATTTGAATTTCATTTTCGCCAAGCAGCTGAGTCGAATGCTGATATAAAGTGGCAAACCAAGTAACAGTAATTTGTATAATTTGGAGTGCTTTGAAATAGGTAATATGTGGTATAATTTGCTATATAAAGTTATTCCTGATATTTTTTTAGGTCCAGTTTTAGGTCGAGCTAGCGCAGCGCGCATGCGCTGCTCTGTGAGGCTTCCTGGAACTACTCTCTGTGGGTCTGACTACCCCCACGCATTGGGTTGGCTTTTGTGTGTGTCATTTTCCTATCATAGTCTGCAAATGGCTAAAGGTGGGTGCATGTCCCACCTCTTCTAAAAAGGTTCACTCCCACGGCGTTTTGCCGCGGGAGCAAGCAGCGGCGCGCAGGGTGGCAGCTGCAGTGCCTCTTTGTCTCCATGCGCCCGGCTCCACCACTCCTCTTTGTGAACCTGTTTCCCTCCTCCGTCTGTCTCCCCCCGTCACGCCACTGAGTCACTGGGCAAAACCAGTGCTTCTTGCTATTTAGGCAACTTGCACTATGCAACTCGTTAAAGAGCCTATCTGTATTTGCAGCGGCCAAGACCTGGCTATCTCACTTACTACTGCTGACTTTAGCTCGAACACTCCTTCACATCGCTTGCAGGTTTTTTCCCTTTACCTGTTTTCCTCGATGACATCACCTCATTGCTTTACTTTCCTATCAAAGCCCACACTGTGTGCGCTCGCAGCTCCTGTTATGCCTTCCGGAAAGACCTGTTTCCTGCTACTGACCCACTTCCGGTGTTTGCGAGAGGGATTCCCTCACCGTATACCTCAGCGTTGTAGTGTTGGGAGGCCAGGAAATGTTGATTCTCTTCCCAGACTTCTCTCTCTCAGTGTGTTTTGCGGAACAAAATTCTTTGGGGTATTTTCCAAATGAAGAGCAAACTGCATCGTCTCAAACAATCTGTTTTAAAAGGTCGAGTTCTGGGATAAGGAATAGGCCAAGTGCAGTTTGAAGCATGATTATATAAACATCTATAATTGCTATTGCTGTGTTATGGAAGAGAATATCAGTCGGTGCGGTCTGAAAGAATAAGCACTGATAACCTCTTGAACGTAAGTCATAAAAATACTTTTTAATTTAACTGATGAAAATTTGCATGTATATTTCGGTATAACATTTGAAAATGTGCATAAGTAGAATTCACTAGAATGGCCATCTCAACAGTTATTTATGTTTGCAAATAAAAGTGTAGAGTAAGCAGTGCTTAATTTGTAAAATATAAAAAAATGAATAAGTTCAGGAAGCATAGTTTTTCTTAGGAGCCTTCCACCCTTTGATGCAGAATGCTGTGTTTTTGTTGAATGCCAGCGTTGCCAAACAGCAATACTGCCTAGTCTTGATTACATATTATAGTCTCTTTCTTCCACTACCTGTCTCTTTATCTCACTCCAGCAGGTTCTAATTCCATACATTTCAGAACAGAAAAGTGTGAGATTTTGAAAATAAATGGAGTCTCCTGCCTGATTCGTGTCTGCTGGCATGTTTGTAATTCAGTTCAAGCTTGTCACCTCGGGAGTGCCACTGCCACACTATGCACATCTGATGACCATCCCTCAGTAAACTAGCTGCCAACTGAAAGAGACGACTTCCCCCAATCTCCCGGATAACTCTTCTTTTACACACGCAAAAGCCAACCCAATGTGTGGGTCTGACTCCCCCCACACATTGGGTTGGCTTTTGCGTGTGTCATTTTCCTATCGTAGCCTGCAAATGGCTAAAGGTGGGTGTATGTTCCACTTCTTCTAAAAACGGCGTTTTGCCACGGGAGCGAGCAGCGGCGCCCAGTGGCAGTGCCTCCTTGTCTCCGTGTGCCTGCCCCCACCCTTCTCTCTGTGTCCCTGGTTCCCTCCTCCGTCTGTCTCCCACTGTACTCGTTTCCAAGCGGTAGGGGTGCTGATGCACTGTGAACATGCGAGATGAGGTTTGACTCAACAGGTAAATCCAACAGGGCTTTATAAATGCTAACGGTTAGTTGATGATTGCTGCAGTATCATCTGCCATCCATGAGGCTCGCCGTGTTTTGAAACTTGATTCTGAAGCCACGTTCTGATCAGATCACTCTGGTCCGAACCCAGAGGATCCGAGAAAGAAGATGGCAGGACTGTGCCGTTGTGTAAAATCCATCCAAGAAACAGAGGGAGAGCTTGCAGCAGACACAAGAACCCCATAGCCTACAGCTTGTTATCAAAGTATTTCACTTGCCCCTTTTTTATTGTTAAGTCCTGCCGCCCCTTGCCTCTTTCTCTATATAACCCAGAGTAGAAGCATCTCAGGTCAGTGCAGATTTTCTTTTGGCCGGTACTTGGTTATTCAGCTTGCGTCGGGTCGCTTTCAATTAGGTTTTGCACCCTGGGTTAGGGTACTGTCCTTTGTGAGCCGCCCACGTCTGGTGATTCAGCTTGTGTGTACCCTGCTCTTATTGAGTCTGGTTATGCTGCTTGTGCCTGGGTAAGACAAGTAAGGCTGTGTGTGTTTAGGGCCTTGCTTTTTGTGAACTGGGCTGTGTGTCAATATCCTGGAGAGCTATCCGTTCTGCCCTGTTAGTTTTGCCAGAGGCATATTTGTTTAAATGAGCGGTAGAGGTGCTTGGTGCCACAATAAACTTTGCTGTTTCTTACACAGGCTCACTCCACACTTTTTTCATGCACAAAAACTATTCACTCTTCTTTTCACAACCAGTGTGTAGTAATTGTATAGCTCTTCAATCCCTGGCAGGTCAGCAACCAGGATAATATGCTGCATGCCTAAACACTTATAAGGTCCAAAAGGCGAGACCTATTGGCTATACCAATGCTTGTTTTGTTTACTTTCACTTTCAACTTTATAAATTATCTGTTGATCCACCCAAAACAAATGGCTGAATCTAATTCTGCCTTTTTCATTGTTAAAACCACCCTCTTGGTAGCACAGTGTTTTCTCAAAGCGCTTTTATTTCATGCAGAACTTGTGAGCAGCTGCTAATGCCATGAGGCATCAGAGCAGTGCAATTGTCTCACTGCTGATTGTTTTTGGTTACTCCTTAGATCTATTTGCTAAACCCATGGGTTTTTAAAAGATGACTTAAATGCACTGTTAGGCATTGTGAGAAAGTCATCCTTTTGGCCCTGATCACCACCATTTTTTGCTTGGTACTGGTGGTCATTGCCTCTGATTGTGCCCTTGTCTCTGCCATGGCCAGTGCTCTGCTGTAAAGGTATATGGTGGTTAGGTATAGTTACAGTTGGCAATGACAGACCCCTGTAAGTTCCTAGTATATAAAAAGACAAAGGGGATTCAAAACTACCTATACGTCCCTAGTATATAAAAGGGCAGGGAGGTGTAGAGGCCCAGTAAATTTCCTGTACTGGAGTGTGCACTGCTGTGTTTCCTGCTGTAGTTTTAAAGACACCCCTGCTTTTCAGACTGTCTTTAAAATTAAATTATAAGCTAATCCACTTTGGAATTAAAGGTACTTTCAAAGTTGTAATCTACTGTACCTTTACATATATGTCACCCCTAAAGTCTCCCCTAGGTTTTCCAGGGGTAGGATGAAATTAAACTATAAACAGATATATTATAAAAATGTTTTATAAACTCTGGTGAGGGAAAAACGGCTAATTTAATTTTTCTTACACAAAGGTTGCCCTTAATTCGGAAACACCAATGCAGTATGAGGAAATTCCTTTCTTTATTGTGGACTGCAGACACATTATTCCTCCGTCCAAAAGCGCCAAACGTTTTGGGCAACATGCCCTTGCTCACTGGCTCAGCACACAAACTGCCACAGCTGTGCTAAATTTATGCCTCATATCCCGCCCTAATGGGACTTCACCAATCAAATGCATTCTAGGTAAGGCAGTTCATGCATAATCCGGCATTATAGATAAGGAGCTCCGTAGGCTAACATTGGAATATTTTTTTTAAGTATTAATATTGCCTGAACTGTGCAAAAATTTAATTCACGGATTTACAATGTTAGCTATGATAAATCCAACAACTTGCCACTGTTAGATTTATAATAAATATCCCATGAAAGAAGTTATTAAACTTTCTTTTCTGTAAACCAAAATCCAGCCTTCAAGCTGCTGATTGGCTAGCCTCTGTCAGGCAGAGCCAAGCTGCCTTAATGAGGTGTGCAGTAGCCTAGTAGAGAGCCTAGTAGAGAGACAATGGGTATTCTGTGGGAGTAGAACTGAAACTGCGGGAGCAGAAGGCAGAAGGGAGGTGAGATGGCCAAACTGGTCTTCGAAGGGATAATGACACTTTAGGACAGCACAGGCTCAGCCCCACAATCTGCAACCCGAACCATACAGGAGACCCTGTAATTAGATTAAGGACAGGGATAGAAGCGGAGTGTTAGGCAATTTTAGCCACAGCAGTGGATGTGCTTAGCCTGGTCTAACGTCCACAGAGATAATTCCTCTATGTTGGATTTTGAGAGAATAGTGCTTCCTGGGACAAGAATATGCAGCACTTTAAAGGAAGCGGTCATACTCCTGAGTGGCACCCTGCATTCCATTGTTCGGGCTGCCCACCTGCTTGATACCCAGAAACACAGCATACATATGGAAGAGTTGCCAAGCAACTCAGAACTGCTGCCTGAAACTACAAGGAAAACAACAATTGCCCATGCTGAAACCCTAGTCTGCACCCCAAAAGATTGCACTCTGAAAGACTGCACTTGCGGCACGCTGGGAACTACAGCCCTAAGGATTTTGCCTTGCTTCAAAAAGGATTAAAGAGTGGACTTACTGCATGATACAGGTTAACAGATCCCATCTGCATCATCTCCACCAAGAAGTCCCCATCCTGGAGGCCGTCCAGTGGACTTTTAAGTATTTGGCCAGGTGCATTGTGAGAATTGAATTCCCAAAATCCCAGGGACCATCTCAGAGATTCTAGACACCTGAAAATATGCATCTTGCCTGTGCGCTTGCGTGCAAGACGTACAATGCAGGGGTTTGCGTAGACGAGATCGGCGAGGACGAGGAGGAGAGAGAGACCACATAGAGGAGGAGGGCAGCCCGGATACGCCACAGCAGGTAAGTGCCTTTTATTTGTTATAATTAAATTAGGGAGGGTGGAGGGACCAGCTAACTCCGCTCCGCTGTGGAGTCGTAGTTTTGCCTTAACTCCGCGTTCTCAATGGAGCACGGAGTAGGCAAAACTCTGTAAACTCCGCTGGCGGAGTTCTCTGCCCAGGGTTACGTAAATCCTGATTTGCGAGCTTTTGGCGATGTTCCAGGTTGAAGATGCATCACGCAGCCAAAGCGCTGCATCGGTGCAAGTTTGTTGCTTGTATATGAGATTGTCTTAAAGACATAAAAAGAAAAGAGGCATTTGGCAAAACAGGAACAAGTTGATCTAATTAAACGCAGCAGCTGGAAGAGTCTCAACAGAGTGCTTCTGAAGAAAGTCTCTCGTACAAAGTTTCAGTCAACACTATATACATCTTGTGAGGTACAATAAAACAATTTTGCAAACTTGAAAAAGAATCTTAGTTGTAAAATAACAGGTTTGGGCATCTGATAAGGACACAGATGGCTCTCGTCCTCCGGGAAGAGCTAGTGTGGACCAGAGTGTATGTGTCCAAATGACTGGTGTGGGGAGTGTGCGATCACTACCTGTGTTGTGCATGTAGTGTCCTGAATGGCTGAGTGTTCCTATTTACATGTGCTTCATGGTATTTTTGAGGAACATGCTCCTTTGGCCAGACGTGTTTTATCGGGGATGTTTTCCTATGACCAGATTGTGGTGCAAGTATCTATCTGTGGGATCGATCACAGTTTTCCCTGGGTGCGCATTTGGCTAAGTGAGACCCCACCTGTGAGCTGTTACTCAATAGGCCTGGGATGGGGTCACGGGGCCTGTCTGACCACATATCTCTGACACAGGTCACCTTGGGTGAATCTGACAGCAATGATACAAGTTAATTAGAGCTTCTAAAAATAATATGGCGTTCATTGATATCATTTTTACCAACATTCTCAACATTGTGCGTACAGTTGTCATAGCGTACATCAACATTGTCTTTACTGATATTGACATGGTTATGCATGCCTAGATCATGGAATACATCAACATTGTTTCTACTGGTAACAACATTGTTATGTGTGCATGGATTATGGCATACATTGACATTGTTAATTCCAGTATTGACACTGTTGTTCGGGTATAGATTGTGGCATACATTGACATTGAATTTATGGATATTGACATTGTTATGCACGCATAGGTTATGGCATATGTTGACATTGCATTTATTGGTATTGTCATTGTTGGGCCTGCATATATCATGGTATTCATTGACATTGCATGCACCCATTCCAACAAGGTCCTGCGATGATGGCTTGCCATGTGAAGTCCAATGTTGGGGATGTCCAGCCCAGTCTGGGCGATGTGTCAGTTCTGAGGAGCTACGAAGCTGCAACGTGAATCTGGTATCATCTTCGAGCCTACCTTCGGTGAGAGGCGTGAGGCCCTGCGACAAGGATGCATTGTGCAGTAGCTGTTCTAATGGGGTGAAGGGTTGCAATGTCATGCAGGTCTTTGCAAGGCTCAAATCCGCGGAGCAGCAGCGATGTGTCGGTTTTGCATGGGGCTGTGTCTTGCAGCAGAGATGATGAGTCAGTTCTGTGGGATCCACAGAGGCGGGCAATATCCTTAAGCCCAATTCAAAGGGTGCATGACTGGGGTGGCATCACTTGGCAGGGTAGACTCACAGATGACAGAGTCCAGGTGCAGGTGCCAGGTTGTTGGAAGCCTGTTTTGTCCCTGAGGCTTCAGTTCAGGAGGCCAGCCAACTAGCCCATGGAGTCACGCTGGGGTTCTGTGTTCAAGAAATGCAAGTCTAGTTCCTCTCACCTAGGCAAGAGGGCAACAGACAGAAGGTCAGGACAGCAGGCAGTAATCCTTCAGGGCACAGGTCCAATAGAGTTGCAGTCTGTTCAGCGAGACAGAACTCCTTCTTCTCGATCGAATATCCACAGGTCCAGAAGTCTACTGAAGAGTTGGTGTCTGAGGTCCAGTATTTATACCCAGCTGTGCCTTTGAAGTGGAGAGAAGCTTCTAGAGGGAGGAACTTGAAGGTGCCCTGCCTTCCTGGCCTGGCTACAGACTAACTACAGGGGGTATGCAGCCCTTTATGTAGAGTCAGTACGTAGCCTGTTCAAGAGTAAGTGGTGTTGTGCCCAGCTTCTCCCTACCATCCTGCCAGTGATGGCCCATTCATGCACACCATAGCTACCTATCATGCGTGGCTGTCTAGAGGAATACACAAAGCGCAACTGTCAACTATACCCAGTCATGTGACCCAGAGACAGGCTGCATGTACCAAATGGCTAAGGCAGGAAAAAGCCAACTTTCTAAAAGTGCCATTTTAAAAATTGTAATTCAAATTCGGTCTTCACTGTAAGTTAGGATTGTTCCTTACAGTTCCAAACACAACAGGCATGAACTGGTTACGAGGTTTTCACTGCCAGGACATGTAAATCTAAAAAGTACATGTCCCACTTTTTAAATACACTGCACTGGGCCCACTGTCCTATCGTAGGGGTGACTTATATGATTTGAAAAGAAAGGCTTGAGTCTAGCAAACGGTTTATTTGAATGGGAGTAGGTAGTAATGCAGTCTGTGGTTACTATATACTAAACGCTTTTACTTCAGAACCTTTATTAATGCTTAAAAATCTTAGACGTACTTTATGTGCACACGGTTGAAGGGACTCTAACCTAGCCCAATATTATATAAAATGAAAATAAAGTAGAACTGATGTCCTAGACACTGTGTCCACTACTATGCTATGCCCTAATGCTGCTGCGTCATCTTCGTGAAATACAATGATTAAAATATTTCTTCTGTAATCTTACAGAATAAAGTTGCAATAAATGGAATTTTAACAATAAATCAATTTTGTTCTTTTAATTCTGTTGCTCATGAATACAAAATACGTTTCAAAAATGTTATTTTTTCCATATTTGTTTCGTCCAACATGAAAGTTCAATCATTTTCTTTTGACCATCCTTTTAAACAAACCTAATGCATTTTGTGTCAAAATACCCTTCATCAGGGGTTACTATAATCAAAGAAATTAAATACTTAGATTCTTTAACTCAATTTATTTGTCCAAAGTTCGTCATATGACTCATCATGTAGGTGTGCCAGAATGAAGATAAGGGCTGTGCTCCATCAAATAGTGCAATAAATGACTATGCCATTTGTGAGTTAAGTGATCTCAACATGCGCATTTTACTATTAGCAGGAAACGTAATTTCCCAGCATGCAACTCACAACTGATTTGTGAAACCATGCCAAAAGATAGAGATGAAAGTGACCAGATATAAAGTGGTATCTAGAAGTCTTTAAGTATTACCTACAATACATGCTTAGTGTTTATATAATCGTGACAAGTTCTGACCTCTGAGCATCTGCATAAGCATGTAGTCCAAATGCAGTCCTGCCAGGTACCACATATCAGGCGTTAGACTAACGCATTTCAGTGTGGTGATCTGCACCCTCGCACTGAAATGCAAAGTCAAGCATAATCAGTATCGCTTCTGCCTCAGCTGTCAAGCTGTAGCTGCTATGCTGACTGTAAAACTACTAGATGGAGTGGCTCTGTGATGAGCCCGCAGCTCCTGGTAGGCTTCGGGGGCTGGCTGAAGCGAGCTTTGCAACAATGTATTGATATTCATCCTGGGTGCAGCATCACCTCCTGACACTGAGTCTGTGTCAGGAGAGGCCGTGTCCAATTGGCTATTTCCGCTGCGCAGGACGTAACATCCTGCTACCGCCTCCTGTGGCGGCTCAAGTCAGTGGGTAAAGTGTTGGAACTCAGGCCGGGCACTTGGCACTGAATTTAATCACCGCAAGCACAGCTGGAGCTCAGGCACATGCTACAGTGCTGCAGCTGCTGCTGAGCCTTGAATGGAGCCGGGCCGAGGGACTGAAGTAGTTTATTGTGGCCTGAAGGACTCTTCGAGAAGGAGGGTGGACCAGTCGTAAACCACATTTCCCAGCCCCTGCTCGCCTCCCATTTTAAGTTTATTCAGCAGTTACTGTCACAGTGCGCCTCTGGAGAGTGGTAATGCAGGTAAAATATGATTTATGTTTTAGTGCGGCTTGCTGCAACACACTTTAAATCATACAGCGGAGCGCCCTGGATCACTCAGCTGCCGCACTGTGTGTGTGCGTACGTGCCTCTCAGCCTCTCCCCTCCCCAATGAATGCCTAGACCGGGGCTCTTTGCTATGGCGACAGTTAGGCGGATGACTTTCAGGTGTGTTGGCTCATTAAGGCAACTATCTGGGCCGCTAACTACGCTGCTGCTGGGCACGTAATGGCACGCCGACCGGGTCGTGGACCACTTGCTTTGAGGGCTAAGGTGGCCCAGTCATGAAGGGCACTACGTTGTTGCCCTTTCATTTCTGGTAAGAGTTTTTCATTGCTCAGATGGGTGTTATTTCTGAAATGTATTTTTCCCTCCTCTTCATTCCTTGATTTTGCTCTTGAAATAGTGTCACTCATATTGGTGGAAATGACACTCACAATTACATTGAAAATCTGAAAAGGTCACACTTAGCCATCTGAAACCTTGGCAGCTATGCCAATGGCTGTTGTTCAAAAACGATTTCTGTTACATTAGGCTGAGTTAAAAAATGAAATAAAGGCGGTGAGGGTGAATCTCCTTGGAATAAGTACACTAGTGCTAATCCTATCATAGTTAGGCTTATCGATAAAAAAATGACTGCTGAATTTGACAGCATCCTTAGCGTTTAATGGTGAATAGTCCGTATTGCTCCGATATGGGGCTGGGTTAGAAAGCAAAGTTTGTGTTTGTTAGTTGTTATTGAATTCCCAGGTTTGCAAATACCCTGATGAAAACGACTTTGCTTACCTGTCTGGGGAGACAAGTGATTTTAACTCCGCTGCTGTGCGAAACCGTAACTGGTTCGTTCATGCGGCTTTGAAAAAGCGCCAGTGCTCATTAGTGTGTGCGTGCTGCTCCGAGTCCTATACGCTTATGTGCGTAACCAAGCAATGAACAGTGAAGAGAGACTCTAAAGCAGTTATTTAAGATCATATGGAAAAAAAGTTTTCACTGAGTCAATAATATGCAAAAGGTTTCTGCTGAAGGGAAATCTTGTAAAATTACTAAATGCCATATTGTGTACAAATAAATGATATAACAATATTACAAAACAATTTTGTTCGCGGAGACTTAATAGGTCCCTTTTACAGTACAATTGACAACTGACAAACAACATTAATAATATGCAATAATTGGGTAAAGATTCATCACCTACTCGTGGAGTGGAAAATTGTACACAGTTAATCACATCATACCCTATAATTAAAACATATTACTTAATCAAATCTACCTCATAAGGTTGCTGGCAATATATCCCCTTGTTGAAACATTAAGCATGCTGCTTAATCAAGTGTACATCTTAATCCGGTTGTGATGGCTAATCACTGCAGGCTATCGTGGATGTTTGTATCAGTATGTTCCCTTTGCATGAAATGTAAAATACTATATAGATAAGCCCTAACTGAATTATCTGTGTCTAAATGTGTAACTAGGTATGTCGTAATGTGTATTGATGACCCAGTTTCTATGTGTGTCACCTCTATTTTTAAAGGAAACACAATAGTTCCAATTCATCATTCAAACCTTCTGGGATGAGGGTGTCCAAGTATTTCATCCAATGTGTTTCTTGTTCAGAGAAAAGGTTCATTTTGCCAGGTCAAAATGGCAGTTTAAAACTGCAAACACAGGCTGCAATGGCAGGCCTGGGATATTTTAAAACTGCTACTTAAGTGGGAGCACTGTCAGTGATGCAGGCCCACCAGTAGCATTTGATTTACAGGTCCCAGGCACAGCAATTACCACGTTACTAGGGATTTACAATTAAATTAAATTTGCCAATTGGGTATAATTCAGCTCTGGATCCATGGTGGTTCCTTCCAGAGAAAAAGAGGTGGGGGGGTATCTTTTAGATTACACAGTGCCAAGAGTTTCTACAAAAGTCTTTTGCTGACCCACTATTGTAGTGGAAAGGGAAAGAAACCCTTTACTTAATTTAGCCCTGCCTCGCTGTAATAGTGACATGCTTCATCATTGGGCTCACCCCAACTCCTAAAGATCGGGGTGGGCTCACCTGTATTTCAGGGAGCTTTTGTGAAGATTTGGTGTATGGGGCGTAATGTTAAAGATAAAATTCCTCCCCCACTCCTAAAGTATCCTTTATTAGTGGAGTGGGAGGGAAGGTTAAAAATAATATAGTAGGGTTAGAGGATGTAATGGTCATATGAACCTAGGCTAGACACGGTGTCTGAGAGTTTTCTTCACTAAGGTGGAAGAACCTGGAGAGATCACCAGCACTGGCATGGTCTGTTACAGGGCAGTATTCCACTGTAAAGTCCTTCTCTGCAGGGAAATGGACCACCTCAACAGTTTGGGATTTGCCCCCCTCATCTGCATTAGACATCTGGTGGGTCTGTGGTCTCTCTGAACCTGGAAGCAAGCACCAAACAGGTATAGTCTCAGCTTCTTAATGCATGGACCACTGCAAAGGCTTCTCTCTCTATTGCACTCCACCTCTGCTCCAGGGGAAGTAACCTCATGTTGATGAAGGCTTCAGGTGGAACCAGGCCCTCTTCATTTAGCTGTGAGAGCTTGACCCCTATTCCATGCTCTGGGGTGTCAGTCTGGACAAGGAATTTCTTGGAGAAGTCAGGGGCATTAAGCACAGATGCAGTGTACATGGCTTCCTTCAGGGTATCAAAAGCGTTCTGGCATGTCTCCATCCAGATAACCTGTCTCGGCTGGTTCCTAGGTGCCAGCTCTGTTAAGGGTGCAACAAAGATACCATACCCCTTTACAAATCGCCTGTAATAATCAGTGAGGCCTAAGAAGGCTCTCACTTCTGTCTGGGTTTTGGGGGGTTCCCAAGCCAGAATGTTCTCAGTGTTGGCTGGAGGGGCTCCACCTTGCCTTCACCCACTTGGTGAACCAAATAGACTACTAAACACAGCCCGATCTGGCACTTACTGGCCTTGATAGTCAGATCTGCCCTCTCTAGAGCCTGAAGCGCTTCCCCAAGGTGTTACAGGTGATCCTTCCAGCTAGAACCGAAGACTGCAAAGTTGTCTAGGTGGACAGAACTAGAGTTCAGCAAACCAGGCAGGACCTGGTTGATCATCCTCTGAAAGATGACAGGGACATTCTTCAACCCTACCTGAAACTCGAAGTGCCCTTCTGGGGTGGAGAATGCGGACCTCTCTTTGGCCCCCTTGGTCAAGGTGATTTGCCAGTACACAGACATTAAGTCAAACATGCTAAGGGACCTTGCAGCTACCAACCGATATATGTGCTTACCAGGTCTGGGAATGAGGTGTGCATCAGTCTTGGAGACTGTTATTGAGTCACCTGCAATCCACACAGAAACTAACACTGGGATGGTCCAAGGGCTGTTAGAGGGCTCAATAACCCCTAACTCAAGCATTTTGGTGACTTCCTCCTTAATGCTGGCTCTCACTTTGACAGACAGCTTTAGATTTTACTCTTCACAGGCATGCTTACCCCAGTATCAATATCATTAGGACACCATGTAGTGAGTCCTGGGGTAAGGGAAAAGAGTGAGGCAAATGGCCCCAGCAATTCTTGCCGCAGTCTCTTTATTGTACTAGAATCAGGGTAGTGGAGAGGCTGACACCTTCAACTGACCTATCCTGCTCCTTGGAAGAGAGGAGGCCAGGAAGAGGTATACTCTCCTCCTCCACCCCTTTATCCGTGACCAGGAGCATGGTTGCTTCGGTCCTCTCGACGTGGGGTATTAGGCGATTGATGTGCAAAACCATTAAAGGGTTACTGTGAGTCTTGAGGTCCACCAGTTAGAGACCTCAGTCTTGCTCTCTTTCACCTCATATTGCCTAGATCAGTGCTCTTGCAGGGCCCAGAGCTCCATAGACTCCATTAACCACACTTTTTTGGCCAGGCGGAAACTCAATCAGAGTGGCCTTCTGGTCATACCACAATTTAATAAACTCCTGATTGGCTCCTAGATTCTCTTGAGCTTTCTTCCAGAAGCGCTTCATCTGATGGAGTAAAGGCATGTAGCTGACCACATTCTGGTGTGACTTTCTGGGACCTTGCTCCCATCCCTCCTACACCAGACTGTGTGATTCTCTCCAAGGGTGCTCATACAGAAGTTCAAAGTGGTTGATGATAACCGCCTCCTGCTGAACCTCACTGAAAGCAAACAAAAGGCATGGCAGGAAGATGTCTCCATTCTGCACAAGGGCTCTGACAGGGCCTGATTATGACTTTTAGGTTCTTGTTTAACCTCACAACAAGCCCATTAGTTCTGGGAAGGTAAGGAGTGGAGAACTTGTAGGTTACCCCACACTACTTCCACATGGACTTCATGTATGCTGTCATAAGGTTGGTACCATAGTCAGATTCCACCTCCTTTAGGATCCCCGCAAGGGTAAAGACCCCCATCAGTTTCCTGGCCATGGCAGGCACAGTCACTGATCTCAGAGATATAGCCTCTGGCTAACGGGTTGGCATGGTCCACCAAGACCAGGATGAACCTGTTGCCAAGGGCTTTTTTGGGGACTACTGTCACAACAATGTCAATGCCCACCCATTCAAAGGGAGTGCCAATGACAGGGAATGGCTGCATGGGAGCCTTCTGCTTACCTGCTGACTAGGCCTGGGCCGTGGGCTCCACTCTGTTCACAGAGTTTCCAGAGTTTTCTACAGTCTGCAGCTCATGGAGCATGCAGAGTTCCGAAAACCCTGTTAGGTTCACGAGCGCAAGCGAGGAAAATCCAACACTAGACCACATCCCACCTCGATTTCTCAACGCAGATGGTCACGGATGTCGGCGACCGCTCTCATATTGAAACCATCCGTTCGCATTGAGGAAGCTGTCGCTTGAGGAGATAATCTACTCGAGCGGCAGAAAGAGGCAACGTCCTCTTGCGCTGCACTTGCTGCTGTTTGAGGTGCTAAAAATCAGTGCAAACGGCGCAACCTAATGCACTCTTCCTTTTGCAGGACTCCGCGTAGTGCAGTAGAGTTTTTGGGTCACTTAGTGGAGTTCTGCATAGCGGAATGGGGCGAACTCCATCCAAGTCTACCCCTGACTTGCCTTTGGCCTTGCAGGTAGGGCATGCCCTCCAGAACACATTTGAGACTATCTTCATCTAGGGCCAGTAAAAGTTTGTGGCAAGCCTTTAAAGGTCTTTTCCTGCCTTAGATGACCTGCCATGGGTAAATCATAAGCGAGCAGCAATAGGAAGGCCCCGTAGCAAATGGGGACCACCAACACATGGGTTGCACCAGGCTCAGGAACCTTAGGCTCACAATACAGAAGACCATTCTCCCAGTAAATAAGGTGATCACCCGAGTTGTAATCGACGGCCAGAGTCTCGGTCCTCAAGATTAAGGCACTCCTTATGTGCCCTGCAAAACTCCTCCCTGATGGGACCCCCGTCCCTCTGCCAGTTGGTCAGATCAGGTAGGTTCCCCAAGGTGGCATCGTCCTCCCCTGTAGGCACCCTCAAGCTCAACCTCCTCCCGGCCGTAGGAGTTTTCAGAGTGGGTTTGCTGTGCCCCTTGCTCTTTCTTTTTGTGGGAGGCACCTAGGCCATTCTTCCAGGCTCCAGGTCCTCCTGACTACCCTCTTGGGTGGTCATAGACCATGTAGTCAGGCACAACCACTCAGGCAACCCTAAAATCTCCAAGTGTGACCTGAGCTCCACCTTCTTCCACATGGCGTGCTCTAGGTCACTGCCAAGCAGACAATCCACAGGCATGGATGGAATTTCAGCTGCCCTCAAAGAACCTGAGACTCCCCTTCCCACTCAAAGGGAACCAGTACCTTGGCTAGTGACTCTCATGGTTGTCAGCTACAGCAAGTTGGTGGAATGCATTAGGGACCACCTGCTCTGAGGTCAGCAGATGACATTTTTACAATTGTCATGCTGACTCCAGTGTTTCTCAGAGCCTCTTCCCTCTGCCCATTGATGGTGACCCACTGCTTGTATTACTTTGTGTTGCTAGGCATGTGAGCTCTCCTCACCATCTCTCCATCACTCAGGTACACTTGGGTAACCTCTACACTGTTCTCAAAACTATCTAGGACAGCCACCCTCCTAGCACTACACAAGCCACTTCCAGTGGCTGCCCACCAGATACTGGCATCCACATTTTAGTGACCAACCTATTGACACTTATAGCACTTAGAGGTGCCTTTCATGAGGACTTACTACCAGGGGACCCTTTCTTCTTTTGCTTAGGTGTGGATTGGGAGTATTGACCCTCGGCACTAGTTTGGGGTCCTTTAGAGAACTCCTTGTTTTTATGTTTGTCTACCTCTTCCTTCTTCTGATGGGGACCATGTCCACCCTTATGGTAATCCCCCCAGGTACCTTCTTGTGGACCGTGATGCTGATCCAGCAGTACGTCTCCTTGGTCAGCTCCCTAGGGTCAGTGAGCTTACTATTAATAAGGTTCTGGCACAGATCTGCAAAACAAAGATTGAACATGCGCTCTCCCTCCCAATCAAACTGTACAGCCCCTGATAATCCTTTACTTCACTGCCTTCACCCAACAGGGCATTGCAAAAGGGTTCCCCATGGAGCCAAGCAGGGTATAGCAAAGCAGATTTTATTTTGCAGTTGCAAAGCATATGTCTGACTTCACCAAATGTTTGTGCGCCTCCTGCACTGCCACGGTGTAGATGGAGATCTGGGACTCTGTGCGCTGCAGGGGACACCTCTCCCCAAATCATAAAATTGTGTCCCGCTCTCAGAGGTTCAAAACTCGTGCAATTATGGGTGGGAGAGGAGCCCCTTGGGAGGGCCTGTAGTGAATGGAACATTCTAGAGAAGCTGTCGTGGCCAAACAGTTAAGTCATGAGTGTTTCAACAAATATGGCTATCTTATCAGTTTAGATTCCACTGTGTCACATATTCGGACATTGTCCCTTGTGATCTTGCTTTTAAGTCCTTGTATTTCACCGCCACGGCAAGAGTCTACTCCTCAATTCGGGCTAGTTTGGATTTTGTGTCGGTGAGGTTGTCTTCTAGATCCAAGATCCTTCTCTCTGTGCCATCAATCCAGACTACGTGCCAGTCCAACTGTTGCATTAATCCATTCACCCAAATAGCCAGCGTTGATCTTGGCATCAATGGATTGGAGACTGGCCTTAACTTCCCTAAAGATTGTGGTCGCTGAATCGGCCATGTGTAACTGGTCTGGCACATCGTTCTCGACACTCTTGATTGTAGTCTTGGCGTGACTAAGTGTTTTCCATGTGTTGAACGACAACTTAGTTTGGCTGGTATCAGTTATTCCCATTGTGGTAGGCCACCAGCCGACCAGCAGACAGTGGTACATGTGAAAGAGGAATCTTCACAATCGACTGGCTGCAGCTGGCAGGATGTAGTGTCCACCAGTGCTCCACACGGTTTCAGCACTCATTCAGTCCCCTATAATCCTAGGTGGTGTTGGGCAGGGTAGGAGGAGATTAACATGGAGGGGACTAACCCGTATCACACTCCAGCTTGCCACAACAGTTCAGGGTCCCCAGGTCACTGTTGGCTTTCCCCAGACCTCACCTCCACCACACAGAAGGGCCAGTAAAGAATTAGTTCAGCATCATGTTCATAGAAAATTAACATAATTGTGCCTACCATCCTTATAGCTTCCAGAGTCCAATCCTGGCAGTCTGCCGAGCCCTCAGTGCCACAGAAAGCCAAACATTCTCAGTAAGCAGCAGCTCCAGCAGATGCCGGTGTAGTCCCAACACTCCCGCTAGACCCGCCTCAGGCCCCCTGGACTCTGTATTAGGGCTGCATAGGCTACACACACTGCAATCTCACCTAGGAGTGCATGCC
The DNA here is from genome assembly GCF_964204655.1 of Triturus cristatus. Classification (NCBI taxonomy): domain Eukaryota; kingdom Metazoa; phylum Chordata; class Amphibia; order Caudata; family Salamandridae; genus Triturus; species Triturus cristatus. Next base: position 529,866,276 of record NC_140584.1, read on the forward strand.
ACTTGTGAAGAGGAGTGGGGGGAAAGGGGGTTCCACCCAGCATGGCAGTTGGGACATGAGGGCAGCCTCAGGGTCACTGGTGGTCTTTGTCACAGCTGAGCCTTCAAAGCCGCCCGCCTCTCAGCGGGTCATGTCGCAGGACTGAAACCGTGTTCCCCAGTGGTCTGGACGCTTCCCTGCTGCAACAGCAGACCGCAGCCATGGGCCCTGCTGCATTTATCTAGATCCGGCCAGGGTGGGAGACCGCCGACCGCCACAGGTGTAGTGTGCCTGAAGGAGCGTTATGCTAGGTTGCATCTCGACCTGCAGCGTGGCCACGCCCACCCAGTTACCAGATTTATTACTAAATATATGTGGCATATTTCGTGGTTTGAAATATGTTGCCATTGAGCTGTCACTGTTGACCATGCCAAGGTGCAAATATATATATAAAAAAAAAAGGATGGTTAAATTGATGTAAACGACCAGTAATCATTCAAGATTGCTTCTTAGCCTATTGCTTTTTGCCAACCACGCCACCTAATAGAGGATCCAGCCATATGCTGCACATCCTTGCTTCTGCAGCTTCATGTGGGTGGGTTCTGTTCTCTGCTCTATCTATGCTAGATGTTCATGGAACAGCCATTCAAGTTGGACTCAAAATCACGTCACAAACAGGAACAATCAAATGGATATTGAGTGTAAAATGTATTCATGAAACTACTGATCTAGCCACAAAATTACTTCTACTGCTTCTTACTTTGCCTATTAGGATGAGTACAGACCTGTGTACATATATTTATTTCATCACCTTTAATGTGTGAGTTGGCCCATTTTCATGTTGCGTTTGCTACTGTTGAGATCTGAGACAGATTTGTTTTACCTCACTGTATTATTCCTTCTGTACAATAGTTTCAATATTTTCATAGGGCAGGGCTTATGGGGCCATATGAAGTAAAATGCCCAGTGCTTTAAAGTGTGATAGGCATCATGGCAGTGGTGCTGTGCAAGGCGCACTTTACAGCATGGTCAGGTATGGAGAGGCGTCTGAAGTGTCTCTCGTGTTGAGGGGGACGCTAGCTTGTGCTTCAGGTATAGGCTTGTCACGGGGATGGGTCCAATCTGTACACTTTTCTGTACACTTTTCTGTACACTTTTAGTCTCTTCGTAGCTAGAAGAGCAGGTTTAGTCAGGGCAGCTGTTGGAGCCGTGTGATATTGACGTATTAACATGTCGTGCATTACATCTATCTGACTTTGCTAACAAAACGCTACCCAGCTTCCAACTTATCCGCTGATTATAGTTGGAAGTCCTACACCACCCTGATGAAGGACGTTTCACCGTTCAGTGACCGGACAGGGGAATCTTTATGAGGCAGAACAGAGAACACATGTTAACTTTGGGAGCCGTGCAGAGACATTATCCTTTCAGTCATTGATGTGACGATTTGGTATCACTCGTGTATCCTGTTTAACAAGATATTTTCTTACAATTAATTGTCCTAGAAATGTAGGGGCCTATTTACGAGAATGTCACGCAGTGGAGCCCAGCAAGTCACCTTGCTACGCTGCACTTCGTGACAGGGAAAGGGCAGAAATGCACCGTATTTAAGGCAATATGGCATATTCCTGCCTTTTCCAGCCCTGCCTTTTGGCATCCAGGCCTGGCATCATGGTGCAAGGGTGCCTGCATTCTATGCAGGACTGGTTTTGTGCAGGAAGGGACACTTTTCTGCACAAAAGCAATCCTGAGAGGCATATTCCTCTTTCTCTGTGTGCGGCAGAACGCAGCACACATAGAAAGAGGAAGTAACGAGGAGAAATAAATATATTTCTCCTCGTTATGCCTCATTTGAGAATGCATATCTTTTTGGTGCATTCCCAGGTCTACCAATTCTGGTAAATCTGGAGTGCATCAAAAACCATGGGAGTTCTGTGGCAATACCCATGCAATGTTTATTTATTTTCTTTAAGAACTTTATATAGCGCTAGCTAGACCCGGAGGTATCAGAGCGCTTTACAACAAATATCGTAAAGCAAATATTTATACAGTGTGACGATACACAGCATTGTCTTGTGACGCATCTTGTTCCGGAGGTCTTGGGAGCAAGGCTAAAAGGGGAGTGGAACAGGCGAAGGAAAGTCTTCTTGTTGATGAGTCTAGGTTGTGCGCTAGGCCACGCCCCCTCCCGCTTTATTTACCGCGCCTCCTTCACCGCGCGCATTAGATGGCTACTGACTCCTGAGGCCGAAGCCGGGAGTATTGCTAATTTTAAAAGTGTATTTCTGTTTTTATTCTCTGCTACGACCTTACCCTCTGTTGCTCTCTTCTCCCCGCGCAGCCGATCCAGGCGCTGCTGCGGGTTGTAGAAGGTTTACCGCCATTATTGGGAAAGCTCTGAGGACAGGCCACGCCCATTGATGCTAGGCCACGCCCTCTGTTCTCCTTTTAAATATGATGCACCTTCCCCGGCCGCGTAGCAGACGCGCGCAGCGGGCGGGCCGACGGCACTCCGAAGGCGCACCAAATTCAAGCCCGTCTGCGCCCGTCCGCGCCTGGCCGGGACTCGGGGCCCCCCACCCTGATCGTCTTCTTACCTACTCACATGATCAGCTGCTGGCATACCATGCTGATTGGCCCATCAGCCCTTGCATTCAGGCCCGGATCAACTCTTTTAAAATCGCTCAGTTTGATCGCTCCTATTTCCTACGCCCGTACCCCAGTCCATGCAAGGAGGCGTCATGTCCTGCCTCTCCTCTTCCCCGCTCTAAGCACTCTGTTAGACTCCCCCCTACGGCCTCTATTTCTCTCCTTAACACCCGTTCTGCGGTTAAACACCAATTAGAGCTCCTCAACCTTTTTGATACCACCAAACCAGAGATCCTGTTCCTCACCGAAACCTGGTACACTGCCACCTCCCTCCCCGATATCCTTACCTCCCTCCCAGATTCCTACTACATCCTCCACGCCGACCGCCCTGAGGGGAAGATCGGCGGCGGAGTGGCTATGATAATACGCTCTAACCTTCAATTCCAGTCCCTTCCCCATCAGTCCATTCCCTTTATCGACTTTCTGGTTGCACGCTCCACGAACCTTGCGATCCCACTCACTTTCGTAATCCTCTACCGCCCCCCTCAACCTTTGCCTCACTTCATTCCAGCCATACAGGACTTACTGGCTACTTTGGTGGTCAACAACTCCGCGGTCCTTTTATTGGGTCACTTTAACTTCTGGCCGGGTGATCCACGTGAAGACACCATGTCCAAAGAGTTTTCCGACACCCTTCACTGTCTTAACTTTATCCCTCACATTTTTTTTCCTACCCATGCTCAGGGGCATACCCTTGATCAAGTTTGGTCTGCTAATCTGTCTATTTCTTCGACCACGATATCCCCCTGTGCCTGGTCTGATCACTTCTTGATCACCTTTTCCGCTCCATTGGGGGAGATTAACACCCCTCCTCTCCCAAAAAATACCTATGCTCGTAACTGGAATAGGGTGGACTTGACCGCCTTAGGCCATTCTTTAGCCTCCTCCGCCCCTACTTTGACAGATTTGTCTCCCAATCCACAGGTAGCCACCATCGATACCTGGCTCTTAGAGGCCTGTAACCATGTTGCACCTCTCAGACGAGTCAGAACGCGCCGCCCTCACGATGCCAACAGATGGTTTTCTAGTGCTTTAAAGAACCAGAAGTTGGCACTTCGACAGGCTGAGCATCAGTGGCGCCGCAGATACTGCCCTGACCTTAAGTTCCTTTATTTGACACTACTTAGAGCTTATAAAAAAGCCATACTCGCCACTAAGCTAGAATATTTTTCCCAGTAAGATCATCAGGCAGTAAACAAACCCAAGGAGATATTTGCGATCGTCCACGAGCTTGCTGCCTCCGACAGAGTTGCTCCTAGACCCATTCCTTCCCAATCCCTCTGCAACTCCCTCAATGACTTTTTCATTGAGAAGATTGCTACTATCAAGCAGAATATTCCCATGGCCCCTCTTTCTTTTTCTTGTCCCCCTTTACCCCCATCCCCCTCCTCTCTTGACCAATTCCCCTTGATTTCAGTAGAGGCCTTTCGTACTCTCCTGGGAAAAGTCAAAACTCGCTCCCCTGCTGACATTTGCCCGGCACACATCCTTAGGGAGATTTTATCCTACTGGCCAGTCCCCCCCATTACCTTGCTTAACACCTCTATTACCTCAGGAATTGTACCTGATGTTTTCAAAGCAGCTACGGTAATCCCTATTATAACAAAAAGCCTGCGCTGATCCAACTGCCCCTTCCAATTTTAGACCGATCTCGCTTCTCCCACTCCTGGGCAAGATCCTAGAGAGCCATATCACCTCCTCACTTTCCACTTACATTGAGGCCCATCTTCTCCTGGCCGACCACCAGGCCGGCTTTCGGCCTGCACATTCTACGGAATCTGTTGTCCTTTCGGTGGTTGATGAGCTCAGACGCGGCGCCGACACCAATTCCCCCCAGGCCTTAGTCCTTCTCGTTCTCTCAGCCGCCTTTGACACGGTCGACCACTCCATTCTTCTCGACCATGTCAGGGGCGCCGGCCTACGGGGTCGGCCTTGACCTGGCTCACCTCTTTTTTAGCAGGCCGTACTCAGGCTGTTCGTTTGGAAGGCTTTCTTGCCCCCACCCGCTCTGTTTCTCGTGGGGTTCCCCAAGGCTCTTCCCTTTCCCCCTTTTATTCAATCTTTACATCCATCCCCTCATTATTGCTTTACAGGAGTTTGAGGTCACGGCGTTCAATTACGCTGATGACCTCCAGCTCATTTTCAACCTTTCTTCGTCTCCTGACTCAGTTTCCAGGGTCCACTCTACTCTTACTTTCATTTTCAACTGGATGAACCTCAATCAATTAAAATTGAATCCTGATAAGACGGAGCTGGTTCTCATTGGTGGTCCCTCTAATCCCTGGTCCCCCACTTTTTGGCCCCCCATTTTTGGCTCTCCCCCGTCTCCCTTGGCATCTGTTAAAACCCTGGGCATTAAAGTCAGCCAGGACCTCTCTCTGCGTCCCCAGATTTGCTCGGCTATTTCTTCTTGCTTTCTGGCCCTAAGAACCATCCGGAAAGTCTCACACTACTTCACGGTCGAAGCCCTTAAACTCATTGCCTTGGCAATGATCCTATCCTGCCTAGACTATGGCAACGCCCTGTATGTGGGCATTCCTGCCTACGAGGGCCGTCGCCTGCAAGTTATTCAAAATCAAGCGGCTCGCCTTATTTACAGGCTCCCCAAGTCTAATCACATTACTCCCTTGCTTAAGACTCTCCATTGGCTCCCCATTAGGGAGCGCTCGCTCTTCAAGATGGGCTGTCTGATTTTTATGTCTCTAGCTGGCACTGCCCCCGCATTCATTAGATCCAAGATCAATGTATATGTTCCCGTTAGAAATCTTCGCTCTTCCACCCAGTTCCTTCTCCTTGTCCCCCGATTCCGCAAAAAGAAATCGGGTGGCTCCAGGTTTTCGACACTCGCTCCCCTCTTCTGGAACTCACTTCCTCAGGCAATTAGGTCTATTCCTTCCTATTTGGACTTTCGAGCAGCTCTGAAAACTTATCTTTTCACCTCTGTCTTTTCTTCTTAATTCCCGCCCTTCTCCTTGCTTCAGTGTTAGTTTCCTTCTTCAGCGCCATGAAACCGTTTAGTAATAGAGCGCTTTACAAAACCCTTTCAACCTCAACTTCAACTTAGCAGGATTCCTTTTTGGAAGGGGCTCAGTCACATTGTGCGTCATCTCTCACTTTGGGTGTGCTCTGTTGAGGAAGAGGTCTTTGAGCTGTCTTTTGAAGTTTATGAAGGAGGGGTTGGTCCTGATGTGAACTGGTATGGAGTTCCAGATTTTTGGTGCATTTCCCGAAAAGGAGAGAGACAGGGTTTTTTGTTTGCGGGCTTTTGGTGGAATGAGAAGAAGGGTATTGGTGCTCCTGAGATTCCTCGCTTGTCCTGCCTTTTTGAGTTTGGAGGCCAGGTAGGCCGGTTTTCCGGTGTGAAGAGCTTTGTCTGTGAGACAGGTAGTTCTGAAATTGGCACACATTTCGATTGGTAGCCATTTTAGTTCTCTTAGGGAGGGAGAGATGTGGTCATATTTCTTTGCTCCTGTGATCATCCTGGCAGCTGTATTTAGGGAAACTCGGAGGGGAGCTAGGTGAGAATTTGGCGTGCCCGTGAGAGTCCCGTTCCCTTAGTCCAATCTGGACAGCATCAGGGATTGAGTGGCCAGTTTAAGATCGTTGGGGGGGATGAAGGGTTTTATTTTGTTGTATAATTTTAGGTTCAAGAATGCGCTCTTTGCTGAGTTCTTGGTATGTTTGTCCATGTTTAGGCTTGTGTCCAGGGTGATACCCAGGGATTTTACAGAGTCTGTCAGGGTGAGCTTGCAATTAAGAGCGTCAATGGATTTTAGCCATTTTGTGGCTAGGGGGGTCTGCTACTTGTTGGAAATTAAAAGGATTTCCGTTTTGTCTTGGTTGAGTTTAAGGTGGTTGTGGGATAGCCATTGTTGGACTTCTTGTAGGGTGTTGTTTAGTTTCTGTATGTCTCCTAGTGATGATGTTTCAAGGTAGATCTGGGTATCATCGGCATAGAGGTGGAAGGGGATGTTGGCTTTTTTGAGTATGGAGGTGAGGGGTTCAATGTAGATGTTAAACAGTGATGGGGAGAGAAAGGATCCTTGTGGGACTCCCCTAGTTATGGGGAGAAGGTCAGACGTGAAGTTGTTAATTTGTATTCTTTGTAAGCGATTCTGAAGGAAGGAGGTTAACAATTGTAGGACCACCTCCTCGGCACCGATTATTTCACGGAGTGCATTTATGAGCAGATTGTGGTCAACCGTGTCAAAGGCTGCCGATAGGTCGAGGAGTATGAGTAGGCAGCGATGGCCTGCATCGAGTGATTTGTAGACATCATCAATAATGTTCAGGATTGCTGTCTCTGTGCTGCAGCCTTTTCTGAAGCCTGATTGGTGAGTATCCAGAAGATTGTTGCTGTCAATGTGCTGGTTAAGTTGAAGGAGAACACACCTTTCCAGGGTTTTGATAGGAGAGGGAGATTGGAGACCGGCCTGAAGTTTTTAGGGTTGTTTGGGTCCGTGCCCATTTTTTTAAATAATGGCGTGACTTGGCCCATCTTTAGGCAGTCTAGCGTGATTCCCGTACTCAGGGAGCTATTCATGATCTGGGTCTAGAGGTGGGCTAGGGTGAGGTTGTGTTCTTTAGCCAGTTGGATGGGAATCGGATCCTCTATGTGTGAGAAGGGTTTGGACCTGAAAATCATTTCCGTGATGTCTGCTTCAGAAATGTGTTTGAATGTCTTCCAGCTGCACGGAGGGTGATGAGGGGTGGTATTTCCTTCAATGCTGGGAGGCAGGTTGTCGTTAGTTGCCAGGAGGTGTTCATCAAGGGAGCATTCAATCTTGGTGATTTTATCATGAAAGAAATTAGCAAACGTGTCACACAGTTCTTTGGAAGCCTGTATGGTTGATGTGGGAGGTTTGGCTGTTTGTTGTTTGATGAGATTGAATAGTTCTTTTGGACAATTTTGAGCGTTGTCTAGTGCACTACGGAAGAAGGTGGATTTTTCATTTTTGATATGCTTATTGTATTTCCTACGTTCTGATTTGAGCTGGTCAAGGTGGGTTGAGGATGGGTTGTTCCTCCAGAGTCTTTCTGCGGCTCTGAGATGACTTATTTCAGAGTTTAGGTCTGTATTGAACCAGGTTCTCGATGGGTTGTTCCTGACTCTTTTTTGCTTCAGGGGGGCTATTTAGTCTAGTATGGTTGTCATTGTTGTGTTGTAGTGAGTGGTGAGCTTAATGCCCATGGAACGCATTCCCAGGGCAGAGTAAGGCAATACAGCGATAAGGTTTATGTCACTGTCGAACCACATTGCATGGTGCAAGAGTGACGTAAACCGGCTCATAAATTCACCCCACAGTGATTTTAAATGAAATATCTGTATTTACTGACTTTGTTACTAAGCTTTGCAATTATGGGGATTAAAGCCAGTTGAACTCTGGTCTAAAATAATATTTCTCTGCAGTTTCCTTAAAATATACTTATAAGAATCTACTCATAGTTTGTGTGGAACATTTTTTGTTTTGTACAAAGGGGGCCTGCTAAATACTTTAGTTCTTGCTTTTCAGCGCTTTCTCAAAGTGATCGAAATAAGTGCTTGTCATTTCTAATTCCCCTTCATTTTCCAACAAGTCGAGAGATATTTAGCATTCTATGAATCATTGTTACATTTCTGTTGCTGCTGTAATTGTTCTCACCTTATTGTGTTTTATCAACCAAATGCCACATTCTGCCAACTTTATGTCTGACTACACAGTTTATTCCATCAAAACATATTCATACTTAAAGAATGGGTTTTGGTTCAACACCCTTCAGCTATGGCTTGTTTGAGATGTCTATCACATTTTGTATCAACCCACAGGCATATGGAACATTTGTACATTTTGAAGGGAGTTACTTGAAAATTAGGTTGTCTTACTCATGCCAGTACAGCACTTACTGTGGAAAGTGAATCTCATTAGCAATTGGACCTTGTAATGTTTAAACCTCTGTTCTCAAAATATCAAAATATTCCAAACAAAAGCCGCATGGAGAATAGAAGCCATACTGTATCTTTGTATGTATGTAAGTACATATTTATGTGTAAGTTATTTATCATGAACCTAACAAAAAATGCAGCAGAGCATTCTACTGGGTGAAAGTCAAAGACAGATTCAACATGAGGCTGTTGCATGGTTTAGGAGGAAAGTGTCCTTCTGATCTGGTTCTGTGTATGTGTGGGATTTGTGCTAGCAACAGTTCTGTGGCGTGGAAGTGTCTAGGTGGTTGGTGCTAGAAGATTCATCTGTTCAGGTAGGTGGGGCCTAAGTCGTATTGTGCCTCGAATATGTGTGTGAGGACTTTGAAATAAGCACATTTTTGTATTGAGAACCAGCAGAGCTCCCTGCGCTGTGGTGTGTTTTGTGTGAAAGGCTAAGGATGAGTCTGCTGCCAAGTTCTTCATGGTTTGGAGTCTGTCAGTGAGTTACTTGGTGATCTCGCTGTAAAAGGTGCTCCTGTTGTCCAACTTGCTGGTGACTACGGCGTGAGTGACTGTTTTTCTATTGTTCCGTGTGAGCCATTTGAAGATCCTCCTCAGAATCTTCAGGATGGGGAACCAGGATGCAGTGATGGCGTTGTCTTGTGTGGTCATGTCCAGTTTGTTATTGATGATTGTTCCATAATTTCTGGTGTGGATACTGGGTGTGGGTCTCAGTTCAGCTGGCCACCAGTTGGAGTCCTATGCTGAGGTTCTCTTCCTTAAGATCGCTACTTCTGTTTTGTCCTTGTTGAGCTTGAGACAGATGCCTTTCAATCAGTTAGCAACTTCGGTCATCCAGGTGTGTCTTTAGGTCTTTCCTAAATTACACCGGGGTTGGGACAGTACTGATGGATACAGATCCTTAGCACATAGATGATGAAGCCTATTGTCTTGTTTTTTTTTCTTTTTTGCACTTCTTCCTATACAGTCTGATGATGTTCTGGCTTTGGGAGTGTCGAGGGCCACCAGTAGTGTGTTTTGCTGTGTACACTCAAATGAGCTCCCTAACAGAAAGGAAGTGAGTGGCTTGATGCGCTGCTTTTATGACTGCTATTAAGATTGTATGTAATGACCTGTGTGTGAATTCAAAAATGTTAATCTACTCTGCACTTAGAATGCTGAGTAAATGCCAAGCAAGTGGTGTGAAATCTCCATCTTGCATGCCGGTCATAACCTTTGGCATATATAGCATGTGTACCTTCACAAGTGGGCCATGTGAATAATGTGTTTACTTGGCAGAAATTTTTGAATGACTAGGATATCAATTAAAGTGCAAAACTGCTCCACTATTCGCTGCTAGGTGCTCAGCCAACAATAAACCATAGTAAATCGTGAACTATACAGGGGATAGCAAAAACTATAATGTTCATCAAAATGCAACATCTGAATGTGACGTGTGAAACCTTTTTCTCGTTAATTGTGTCATGTGATAAGAGAAGAAACAAAAGGAAACCATCTTGTAGAGGTAGCTAAACAACCAAATACATGTGTGTGCAATAGATTTAGGGGCAAAATAGATCAGATCCAACCACCCTCATAGTGAAACACCATCTGGTCTTAATAGAACATAAACACCAATCTATCGACCTATGGAGTTGAGTCTAAAGTGCCGTAGATATCTATAATAAGTTAATACTGAAAAACCACCTCTGTTAATCAAATGTCACTTTAACATAGTATCAACTAAATTGTCACCATGATACTACGTGAGGTAGTTGAACAGTAAAAGAATGCTAGATGTAAAATGCATGTGTCATGTGAAACATTAATATGAGACAACAAAATAATCAAGCCTCAGACAATTAAAATGTGGATCTTAAAAAAATAATAAACATAATTTTATAAAAATAGATGTATCGCTAATCACAATTAAATATAATACATATAATGAAGAATGGAGGTTTTTTATGGCATTAAAATAACATTTGAACTTTAAGTTTTGGGACTTGCTTGAGTGTATGAGCGGCGCTGAAATTTTATATTACACTGTGGCAATAGTGTAAATTTGGAAAATAATGTTTTAACTAGAGACGTAAAAAAAGAACTATAACTATGGTATTTTGAATGTTTGTGCAGTTTAAATGTGGTTGTAGTAGGGTACTATTATAAGAACACCTAACTACCATACTTCTAACCTTTGCCTTTTTGTGGGTTTCATGGGCTTTTAGAAGTTGTAATTGGTTGTACACTCATTCCTATGCTGTTAATGTCCTTTAGGGTTTTATATATATATATATATATATATATATATATATCTCACAACACTTCCTGTACCTCCTTGCGGCGAACACGAAAGACAACGTCCCACGCAAAAGTTCACAGTCACAGGTAAGTTTTTATTTCCTCATAGAATCACTCCTCACATATATATATATATATATATCCACACAGAAAACGACCGTGTTACCGAAGTCATGTCCCGTAGACAGGTGGTGCATCACGCCGGGCAGGCCTCCCGGAATTATTAATCCACACTTATCGATCCTCAAGGAAGACGCACTCTCGAAATTAAACCCAATAGATTTATTCAGCAATTGTTACGCGTTTCGACAGACTCGCTGTCTTGTTCACACAGTGCATGTTAGCATAACGAGGTCTTACATAGGAAATGACATCGAAAACGGACTTCACTTGATAATGCAACAACGGCGGCCATTTCTTAATGGCACAAAACCCTTATGTATATGAGCTATTCTAGTAGCTTGAAACTGAAATACGTGGTTTAAATGCCGCAGAATATAACCAAAATGATACATAATCATAAAATCAAACGCATAATGTTGAACATAAATGTACACATGATTTTCGTGTTATTGGGACAATTGTAGCGTTTGTAAGACAAACCAGTTGATTACTGGACGAGGTCATACCATAGTGGTATCTATGAGAATTCATAATGCTGATGCAAAAACCTCAATCTACTGTGCATTGTAAAAAACGGATTGGTTCAATACATCCAAAATGGCAACCATTCATAAACAGCGCAAAAAAACATTTCTCTATATCAGCCTATATAGTGTCTACAACCATAGCTTTGTATTTAGCGCAATGGCATATAAAATCAAAGAACAGTCAAAATCGTAGTGATAAACATAATACAATGCCTTCTTGCTATAGTGTCTTACACAACGCTAATAGATCATACAAATTGTACATTCATTTGTTTGTCAAGATCATTTTGTATCTAGTTAATGCACCATTGTGGTGTTCAATTATCGGTCCGTTATCATCCTGTCAAGACCTCAGTTATCTGAAAAAAGTGTCCAAAGTGAAAAAGAATAATGAAAGAATAAGAAAAGAAGCAGACTTAGCTGTAGTGGACCCACAGACCAAGGAAGAAAAGGGTAGGGAGGCCGGAACGGATAAGACAGTCTGCAAACGGTACGACCCTTCCTTTCCTCCTGTGAATAAAGAAGAAAATGAAGTGATGATTAAAATAATATGGAACTCACTTCTGACAGCACAGTGCTTTCACATACTTAAAAACACATCAAATTATAACATGGTACAGATATGGACAAGAAATACTCAATTATTCATTACGTAGATGTGTACTCAATTCTTCGTCAAGATTGTGGCCCTTAGGATATTTGGTTTCCAGTTCAATTATCCATTTAGATTCGCGTTTGCGAAGTTGTAATACCCGGTTACCCCCTCTGGGGCCCGAGTGTACTTGCTCGATCACAAAATAACCCAAAAGAGAGCTATTAGAAAGATGGAAAGTTTCGAAGTGTCTGGCAATGGGATAGTGGGTATCTTTTTTGTTTATAGCACGCATGTGCTCTAACACTCTTTTTTTGGCCATAAATGTGGTGCTGCCTACATACCACATTTTGCACGGACATGTCAAGACATACACACAATACGGAGTACTGCAGGTTAGAAACTGAGAAATATTTTTAGGTAGAGTTTGCCCTGGGATCTTAAAATGTTTAGTCATGTGACTATTGCGGCACGCCTTACAGTGTCCGCATGGGTAGAAACCTTTAAGATTGTGTTCACTGCTAGAATGTTTTGGAGTTATATCATTTTGAGTAAGAATTTCTCTCAGACTTCTGCCTTTTCTATATGTGATTCTGGGTCTGTGATGAAAAGTTTTGTCGATGATGGGGTCACTTGTAAGTATATCCCATGAATGTGAGGATGACTCTATTTTCCTCTTGTTTGTTGGTGATGCTAGTTTCTATTTTTTCACTCAACGTTTGTTTGCGATCAATTTGGTTTACTCTATTCAAAGCTTTTTGCAGGACCCATGAAGGGTAACCTCTCTCTTTAAATCTTTTGATCATGATATCTTTTTCAAGGTCAAATGCTGCTGTAGTACTGCACATGCGTGCTATAAACAAAAAAGATACCCACTATCCGATTGCCAGACACTTCGAAACTTTCCATCTTTCTAATAGCTCTCTTTTGGGTTATTTTGTGATCGAGCAAGTACACTCGGGCCCCAGAGGGGGTAACCGGGTATTACAACTTCGCAAACGCGAATCTAAATGGATAATTGAACTGGAAACCAAATATCCTAAGGGCCACAATCTTGACGAAGAATTGAGTACACATCTACGTAATGAATAATTGAGTATTTCATGTCCATATCTGTACCATGTTATAATTTGATGTGTTTTTAAGTATGTGAAAGCACTGTGCTGTCACAAGTGAGTTCCATATTATTTTAATCATAACTTCATTTTCTTATTTATTCACAGGAGGAAAGGAAGGGTCGTACCGTTTGCGGACTGTCTTATCCGTTCCGGCCTCCCTACCCTTTTCTTCCTTGGTCTGTGGGTCCACTACAGCTAAGTCTGCTTCTTTTCTTATTCTTTCATTATTCTTTTTCACTTTGAAAACTTTTTTCAGATAACTGAGGTCTTGACAGGATGATAACGGACCGATAATTGAACACCACTATGGTGCATTAACTAGATACAAAATGATCTTGACAAACAAATGAATGTACAATTTGTATGATCTATTAGCGTTGTGTAAGACACTATAGCAAGAAGGCATTGTATTATGTTTATCACTACGAATTTGACTGTTCTTTGATTTTATATGCCATTGCGCTAAATACAAAGCTATGGTTGTAGCCACTATATAGGCTGATATAGAGAGATGGTTTTTTGCTCTGTTTATGAATGGTCGCCATTTTGGATGTATTGAACCAATCTGTTTTTTACAATGCACAGTAGATTGAGGTTTTCTCATCAGCATTATGAATTCTCATAGATACCACTATGGTATGACCTCGTCCAGTAATCAACTGGTTTGTCTTACAAACGCTATGATTGTCCCAATAACACAAAAATCCTGTGTACATTTATGTTCAACATTATGCGTTTGATTTTATGATTATGTATCATTTTGGTTATATTCTGCGGCATTTAAACCACGTATTTCAGTTTCAAGCTACTAGAATAGCTCATATACATAAGGGTTTTGTGCCATTAAGAAATGGCCACCGTTGTTGCATTATCAAGTGAAGTCCGTTTTCAATGTCATTTCCTATGTAAGACCTCGTTATGCTAACATGCACTGTGTAAACAAGACAGTGAGTCTGTCGAAACGCGTAACAATTGCTGACTAAATCTATTGGGTTTAATTTCGAGAGTGCGTCTTCCTTGAGGATCGTTAAGTGTGGATATATATATATATATACATATATATATATTCACTGAAAAAACCATAGGTTTTATAGACGTTAGTTAGAAATTAGCATTTACAAAACCTTTGAACTTAACTGAAAAAAACATAGGTTTTACAGACGTTATAGTTATAAATTAGTATTTACAAAACCTTTCAAATTCACTGAAAAAAACCATAGGTTTCAGGGACGTTATAGTTAGAAATTAGCATTTAAAAAACCTTAGAAATTCACTGAAAAAACATAGGTTTCAGGGATGTTATAGTTAGTTGGTCATTTCACTCGTACAAAAACAGAGAAATTCAAATGTTATAGTTAGTAGAGCTAACTATAACTCGCGCCCCCGCAATGCACTACTGATGAAATCACATATTACATCACTTATGACATGGTCAGTGACATCACTGATGACATCCCTGATGACATCATCCAGTGAATGTGTGTTTTTGTAAAGTTTAAATATATTTTATATCTGTTAATGCCAAGGTGTAGTGAAGAATGAGTTGGTGTAGAAGTGTCTGGGTACAGGATTTAATAGATGTGTGACTGACTGTATAAGTTAGTGATTAAATGTCTCTTACTGAATGCATGGTTAGTGACTGAACTGTGTGAATGTCTGTATCAGTCTCTCAGTTGTTGTATAAGCTGCTGCATGGGTTGATGATTAGGTACATGACTGTCTATATGGGTTACTTATTGGTAGCATAAGTATTTGTATGGGTGGCTCAGTGTTTGTGTGTGTAGGTGGATGGGCGGTGTGTGACTTTCTGCCAACATGTGTGTGTAGCTAATTTACTGGGTGTATGGGTTCAATAGTGCATGTGTAAATAGCTGTTTCGGTGAGTGAGTGTGTATCAGTGTGTTGGTGAGTGAATGTATATCTCACTGGTAGATGTGTGAGTAACTACATATGTGAAAGGCAGTATATGTGAGTGTTGGAGTATATAAATGACTCTATGTGATAGTGAATAATTGTGAGAGTCAGGAATGCGAAAGCATCTTAGAGACATGCATTCCACCTCTTTGTCTAAAGCAGGAAGGTGCAGAGAGCTGGAGTTGGCCCATCTGGAGAAAGGAACATCTGCCAGATCTGGGAATGTCGCAACAGCTGCACCGTCCACTTCCTCCACGGCTGCCCAAGTACTCCTACCATCAAGTGCTTCTGCATCGACCGCCATGCCACCACCTGGCTCAGCAGTTAATGTCAACCTCTTGAGGCAGCAGTGGAAAAAAATATTTTTAGGACTGTTTTCCATTTCATTATAGCTGGTTATTATTGCATCTTTTCCCCTTACAGCAGCAGGTAGTAATACATCGAATGAAGAGCAAAGGAGAAGGTAAGTGACAGGTAAGTAACAGTATGTAGGCATGTATAATAACAGGACAGAAATTTTACATTTTAAGTTTTAAAAATCAATGAGATACTTCATTTAAAACAGTGCGTTGATTTGTTCACATTCACATAATAAATTACATTTTTTAATGTACTGTGGTTCAAATAGTAGTAGCAATTACTTTACTAATGTATTCTTTCATTTATCAACCAAAACATAGAAAAACTGATGGGAGGGTGTTTGCAATAAACCAACCCACTGGCAATAGTTTTGGCTGGCACTCAAAGCCATCATTGTTTTGCTCAGCATTCCACCTCAGTTTTGCCCTAACCATAAGGAGATAAGTCTTCACACTGCTCATTATGGGAACAGTCATGCCTGAATAGCCTGTTTGTAATAAGTCAACCTACTGCCAATAGGTTGGGGTAATACTGCAAGCCATTGTTGTTTTGCTCAGCAGGCCACCTCCGTTTTGTCCTAACCATATGGAAATCAGCCTTCACATTGCTCCATATGGGCCCAGTTCAGCTCCGACAGCCAAGCCAGGTCCTCCGTAAACCAGAAAGCAAGCAACCCCAGATTGGTTTTGCCCTAGTTATTGGCTCATCAGCTGGATACAGGTTGGTTCAGTGACACAGTGACCATGAGACCCACGTCAGGGCATTCTCATGCTACTTTGGGCCATATTTTAAACACACAAAAGGTGTTGGGAGGCTGCTTGGGATAAGTGTAACCACTGGCAATAGCTCAGGGTAACACTGCAACCCATTGTTATTTTGCTCACCATGCCACATCGGTTTGGACCCAGCAACAGGAAAAACATTTATCACCCTGCTCCTCATCATAACAGTGCAGGCTGAAGTGATAAGCCAGGTCATCCCTGAGCCAGAACACAATCAACCTAAGATCGGTTTTGGCCTAGTTATGGACTCATCTTCTGGGTATAGCTTGGTTAAAGTGACAAGCAGGTCGTCCCTGAACTGGAATACAAGCAGCACAGAACTGTTTTTGCACTAGTAATGGCCATCTGCTGGATACACATTGGTTGTAGTGACACAGCGAGCACAGGAGCCATGTGTGGGCATACCCATACCACTTAGGGAGGTACACGAAATACACAAATGGGTATTGGTTCCTTAACACTGTAAAAGTTTCCAGTAACATATTGAATGTCATCATTACTAACATATTTGTACATCCGAAGTAAAACCACATGTCATTATTGCAGATAATGTAAATACTGTTAACACAACTCTAGAAATATTGGGCTATGTTTGTAGTGGAATGGAAATAATAATGCAATAGCAATGTGGGTAACTAAGTCAATTGTGCTTGTTAGGTTGCATACTATTAGTTGATTTTATCATGTAATTAAAGTTCATCTCTGATTGACATCTGGTTTCAAAAAAGCACCCAGTATATAACATATTAATGGTAGCTTTCCCTTTTAATCCTATCCTGTATTGGCTTACATGGTAATATGACCTTAAATATCACTGAAATAGTTGAAGGTAGATGTTGGACTTGGCCCTTCTGGCAAGTTCACCCCAAAACCTTTTGCTTTTATCATAGCCTTTTTCCTATGTTGTATTAGTGGTTTTAGGCCTCTAGGCGCTTTTACACTGTGTCCCAGTGGAAGGTGCGTGCGCTCTGTGCATGTTTTAGTGAGACTGACCTGCCCTCCCATAGGAATGCATGGGGGATCTGAGTGACCGTGTTCAGTCCTAATGTGAGAGGAGTGCAGGGTCGAGTTTGGTATGTGCGAACTCGTGAGATTGAATACTGCGCGATGATGTGTGTGGCGTTACTGTGTCTAGTGTAGAAGTGCCACTTCTAGAAGCTGGCATATCTGTGTAATAAATGTGAAGTGACTGTCTGGCTTGTGATTGGCTGGTGTGCCTGGCTCCAGGAGTCAGGATGGGTCTGCCCCGGTGGTGAATGGAGAGATCTGCATATTGATGGCAGGGAGGAGTACACCTGGGACCCGAATAGGGCTGGACTTTCCCTCCACAATGCTGGCTCCACCCCCTGTGGTGCGTCTAATGTCCCTGGCCTGTCCTGTGAATAGGGAGAGGGGCTGAGCAAAACAAAGTGCTCGGGAACCAGTTGCATCTGGTTCGCCCCTTCCCTGCACCTTTGGAGACAAAGGATTTTGTGTATAAAAGAGGGGCTGTGACCCCATGAAAATGTTCTTGTTCTTGGACTAGAAACTACCAGGGGCGTGCTGCTGCTGGGGCTCAGGGGAAGGCTTGCCTCCCTGGGCCCTGCCCAGCCCCTGGATGCCCTGGATGCTGGAGGGCTTCTTTTGGACCCTCCTGCCTGGCCTGAGGATGGCTGGGTGACTGTCCTTGCACTGAAAGCCTTGCCCTGCATGGCCCCTTGCCCCACAAAGACTGGCTGCTGTTTGACAGACCTGCTGCTTTTCTTTTATTTTTTGAAGATGAACTTGTGCTCACTGCGATCTCCAAGGGCCTGGAAGCGAGCTGGCCCCCTGACCTGAGTCCCAGGAGCATTGGACTCTGCCTGCCTGCATCTGAGCCGCGAAGACATTGCTGACCTCTCCCTCTGCTGCTGGAGCTGCCCCCAAGTGCGTCCCATATCGCTGGACTGCTGTAAAGCCGACCTGTGCCTGCCCGCACCCGTGTGACCCGCTCTGACCATGAGCCGTGCCCACACCGTGTCGCTGGGCTGCCCACACCCACTTCGCCCTCCTCTGAAGGGTGCACTGTTCTGCGTACCACTCCCCTTATTGCCATTTCCGTTGTTCTCGTAGTAATAGCGGCAGGTGCCCACCCCGCCTTATGAAGGTAATTTCAAATTTGGAGGGAGCCTACCCCTCATGGCACTTTTCAACTTATACTCAAAGCGGGTTCCCACCCCGCATTTCCCCACCGCGGCCCGAGCCGCGTCCGAAGATTGCCGCCGAGTCCGCGGCCCGCCTGGTTGTGGGAGGGTCCATTGGACGGAAGCGGAAGTGCAGCCATTTTGGGGGAAGAGGAAGTCCCGTAGCCTCGCAGGCTCCCCCTGCAAAGTCCCGGTCCCAAGATGGGGGACCTGGTGAAGACCTGCGCGTCGAGAGGACGGGGATCTCATGAGAAGAGAGAGCCCCGCCATGACCGCCGCCTGAGAGAAGAATGCAGCCCGAACAGAGGAATCCCCTGCACCGGAGCCCAGCGAGTTAGGGCCGGGCAGGGGACATGGGAAGTTGCTCCCCCTCTTTGAGGGAGCAGCGTCCGTTAAGGCGCCCGTACGGGGCACCGAGTCAGAGCGGCCCCGTGTGTGCAGGGGGCCGCTCCAATGATGAGCGCCTTCATTCTTGAGCCTGCATGGCTCCAAAGTGGCCTTCATACTTATTCTAGAGCACAGAGAGGCTCCAACGCTGGGGTCCAGGTATTTCTAGTGCTTTGGTGCAAGTTCTTTCTTGGTGCAAGTTCTTTTCTGTATTAGCGCACATTGATTTCAGGAGCCCCGTGTGGCTCCACAGTACTGGGGGACATGTTGTTTTTAGAGCCTAGGTGGCTCCAACGTTTTGGCATATTGTTTCAGGGGCCACTGAGAGCCTATGCCTCATACTTGACTTCCACAGCGGCACAGCACTTAGTGCCAGCTGCAGCATTTAGGTCCTGTCCTTGTCCCCAGCTAAGTAGTGTCTTGCAGAGATCTGCAAGTACATCCCCTGGGTAGGCACTCCAATGGGTAATCAAACTAAGTTGATTCATGCAAAAGTGAATCCTTTTAAGATGCGTGTTTTTAAATGCTTTTATTCAGCAAATTAGTTCAATTCGATATTGTTTGGCATATCAAATGTTCATTTGTAATCCATACTAGCAAATCTATGAATCTTGATCTCCTATGCATTTCGGGCTGGGACGCCCTTGGTCACGGAGCACTGTTGAGGAAGGGAGGGAGGGATGAGTCAGTGAGGATATACCGCCTGGATTTACACGTGCTTAATGTGACTAAGTGCAACAATAACTAAAACGGGTGTGTTTGCTAACGTTTTAGTGACTGAGTGAAGGTACTGGGTAGTGCAATGGAAATTACTGCGTGTGTTGGTTGAATGCGCGCTGCGCAATGACATGCTGGGTTCTGTAGTGCTGTGGGCGAAGAACACTTACTTCATAGATACCGGTGGCAAAGCGTGCCGTCCATCGCTTAGTCGAGGGGTCTGCGTGTGGTACGGGCGGGTGCTCGTTATGTTTAAACACTCGGTGATGTGACGTGAAGAAACGTAAACATAAACAAAGGACTACTCGGAAGTATGCACGGTGGCGGCCATCTTAGAATGTGGGGAGATAGAGTACAGGTAATGCAAACTGGGGAGAATGCAGAGAGACAATGTCAAAAAACAGAAGTAGTATTACGTGAATAAACAGTAACATAATAAGCAATGCATCATATTAGTATTACAGGTAACAACTATACTCAATACGGTCATTAAGACCATGCGGCTTCAGAGTCTGTAACAGATAAATCCATTCAAGTTCTCTTTTTAACAAGAGTTTATGATTGTCAATCCCTTCTCGTTTGGTGAGGGTTTCAAGTACTATGAATTTTAATTGGGCGATGGAATGCCGAGCCTCAGCAAAATGCATGGCGATGTTGGATTTCTTAACTTTCAGCCTGATGTTAGATTTATGCTCGTTGAGGCGAGTTTTAATTTTCCGTTCGGTTTTACCGATGTACAGCTTTCCACAGGGACATTTCAAAGCATATATCAAATTCATCGAGTCACAGGTAGCATCAACTTGAAGTTTAATGTTGTGACCTTTCATTGGGTGCTGGATACTGTTTAGGGGTGGGCGGAATTTGCGGAATTAACCTTCGCAAATTATCGCGAGAATGTTTAAAATTATCGCAAACAAGCAGAAATATCGCGAAGATGCGGAAGTTTTTTTCCGGCATGTTCGCGAGATTTTCTGCATGGTTGCGGGTCGCCAACTTACCCATGTGGTTGCTTGCGGGCGCGGCCATCTTGTTTTGAGTTGTTCTCGCGGTGCATGATCGCGAGAAGAAAGACGTGATCGCGCGACGCATGACGTCACTGCGAGCGCGAACTGTCGCGAGACAGCGCAAATGGCTAAAAACAATACAACATCTCATGGAGAACGCGACCGGATCAAGAAAACTTGTCGGCGAACGCAGGGATTCAGGTAAGGCGATCGCGCGCGCGCGAGAATGTATCATTTTACAGCGCGAGCAAGAAACAAATTATCGCCAAGCTGCGGAAACCGGAATTTTTGACATTTTCGCGCTCTCCGCGGAATGCAAAAATGTCAAATTATCGCAATTTCCGCGAACGGAACGAAATTTTTGCCCAGGCCTAATACTGTTGCCTTTGATGACACTATTGCAGTGATTGCAATTGAAGCAAGGTATGGTGCCACGGTGTTGTGTGTGGGTTTCAGTGGGTTTAGACAAAATTTCCTTGAAATTTCTGCTTCTTGTGTGTGCAAAAATTGGTGGTTTCTCAAAAATGCCCTTGAAGTCGGGTTCACTTTGTAAGATGGGCCAGTGCTTCCGTATAATCTTCTTGTATGTAGGGCTGGCTGTGGAGTATTTGGATACTATCACCATACGTTGTTCTTGCACTCTATTGCTTTTCAAAAGGCTATCTTCTCTGGTGATGAGAGCAACTCTAGATTGTGCTTCATTCAGAGTATGTTCAGGATATCCTCTAGCACGGAATCGTTCACGCATCTCATTAATGCGCATGATGTATGTCTGTTCGTCTGAAACGATGCGTTTAACACGTAACATTTGCGAATATGGCAGGTGTTGCTTCAGGGACCCTTGGTGGAAGCTGGAAAAATGTAAGGTATTGTTTCTGTCTGTGTTTTTTCTGTGTAAATCGGTAATGAATCCCTCTGGTGTGATCTTGATATTGACGTCAAGGAAGGAGATATCTGTGTCACTTATGTGCCATGTTAGTTTTATTCTTGGATCTTTGCTGTTGATTTCTGTTAACAGATCCTGAAGAGACTCTTTGGTGTTGGACCACATGAAAAACAGGTCATCTATATATCTGACGTACATTTTGGCATAATCTTTGAACTTAGAGTTGGTATATATGTACTGTTTTTCAAAGTTCTCCATGTACACATTTGCATACGTTGGGGCAGCACAATTACCCATCGCCATTCCGGATAGCTGTAAAAACCATTGATTGTCTAGCTTGAAGTAACTGTGATAGAGAATAAATATCATCAGTTCCATGAGGAAGGCCTGCATGTATGTCTTTATCTCACTGTTAAGCAAAATTTGTTCGATGGCTTCAATGCCTCCAAGGTGAGGTATAGATGTATAGAGAGAACTCACGTCTGCAGTGCATAAGATCAGTGGTGGCATATTGTTGACTTGGATGGATGATAGTTTCACAAGGAAGTCTGTAGTGTCTTTGATGTAACTAGCTGTGTTAACAATGAGAGGTTGGAGGTACTTGTCGAGAAATTTGCCTGTATTCTCATGTATGGATCATTTTGTTGACACTATTGGTCTACAGGGTGGGTCTGTAAGATTCTTGTGTATTTTGGGACACATGTGGATCGTTGGACTTCTTGGATGTTCTGTTATCAAGTAATTTTTAGTTCGGTCTTCAATTGTACCAGCTTCATGGGCTCGATTAATGATTTCTTTAAGTAGATTCTGGAACTCAATGGTGGGATTATTGTCCAGTACCTGATAGGTCTCCGTGTCTTGTATATGTTCCCATAGTTTTTGTGTGTACATACTTGAGTTCATAATTACTAATGCACCTCCCTTGTCGGCCTAAATGTAGCAGCTGCCCAGCAAGTAGTGGGCAGCTGGTACATTTAGGTTCTGGCGCAACCTGGACCCTAATATGATTGAAGTACTATTGTGGTTTAATGCTTATGGTGTTAGGAAATGTACTGTGTGTAGTATGTTTTGCGCACCCGGTGCTTTATACCTCTAGATATGATTTCTGCATAGGAGGTTGTTTTACCTGTTTAGGTTTATGTTAGGGAGATTGTACTTCCCTGTGTGATTTACGCCCCTAGTGTAATTATACTTAGGAGGTAAGGTCTAATGTGTTAGACTTGTGAGAAATTGCATAATTTGTTTATGCCCCTGTGATGTATACAGGATAGGTTTTATACCTGATTCTATTGTGATAATGCTGAGGTCATTATTGCGCCAGTAGTTACTGGTTGTGCTCTACAGTTATAATTTGTGTTACAGTTGGTATATGTTCTACATTTACAATTGGTGATTTGTGCTAATTCTGACAGTGGTCCATGTGGCCCTGTCTTGTGTAAATAGTCCCCTGTAAAATTCTGCCCAGTGCCAGTTGGCACAGTGTAAATTATGTGATTATCATCTAATGGGTTTATTATAATACAAAGGCTATTTTTTATAAGTAACCTTGTGTGGAGTTTCTTTTGTGGTGGGCCTAGGGTGTTGTTGCTGTGTTCGCGCGCAAACGCTTTACACATTACCTCCGGGATAAGCCTGATGCTCGTGCCAAGCTACCAAGGGGGTGAGCAGGGGTTATCTTTGGCGTTTATCTCCCCAGCCCTGACTTAGAGTGGTGGTCTCTGCCTGGCTTTGGCGCAAGCCCTAGCCAACCAGAGATCCCATTTCTAACAGTAGAGTAATGTGCTTCTTTAGTACTGTTTGTACTATGCTAGTGGCTTAATGTTACAAATAACCATTCACACTGTTTCTTTCATACATGTACTATCAAAAGTAATAAGCAATTGGACAGTGTTATAGGTCAGTACATCCATGATTCACTTTCCTGCATTCAGTCAGTGTTTCTTGAAGGATTGTGCTACTCTTCAAAGAAGATGTTTAATGTGTGGATCATTGGCCACAGATATTTATTTTGGGCTCTTGAGTATGCCAAGTGTTGAACTGAGCAGAATTTAGTTTTGCCAAATGTTGAAATCACATGAGTGACTGAATGAGGTTTAAGGTGGAATAACATCATACCTCTTATTTTTTCTCTTACTGATTGTGAACTTCCCTAATTTATTAATTATTAATTGTGGAAATAATTATATTGGTCATTGTTAGACCTGGCATGTATTGGCATGAGTTCCCCAGTCTTTTTGCTTCTGACCTCCAGTTGTTGACTGTGAGATTTGCGTAACGCGATTCCGCAAATTCCGCCCACCCCTAATTGGGAACTGATAGAGATTTGAAGTTTGGAGTCTCCGAACTCACAATTTAAAAGTACATCTTTTGGTGAAGTTGCTTTTGAAATTGCGTGTTTGGAAATTGCCCTTTTAGAAAGTGGCCATTTTCTTGCTGAACAATTCAGTGCCTTTGCCTCTCTGTAGAATCCACGTTTGGGTTAGGATGGCAGTTGTGATCTTGTGGATTTACTCTAGACAGTCACTCAAAGGGAGCTGAGGAGTGTCTTACATATCCTGATGGGCCATCACCAGGCAGATGGGCCTTCCTGAACTAGAGTGGTGGGAGGAGTTGTCACTGCCACCTGAATAGGCCTCTGCCTGTCCCCACAGGTCAGGGAAAGTCATGGTCTTGTGCACTACCAAGACTTTCCTTAGAAGTTTACCTACTTCGAAATGAAGAAAGAGGTATAAGTATTGTACCTCTGGCTCTCTCAAGTCAGAACACGTCTAGACTAAAGGACATTCTGTAAGGAAGAATATCAGGATGCTGTAGGAGAAACTGATACTATGCCTGTTGGTTTGTTGTGCTGGCCTGCTGCATCTGTCCTAGGAGTGAAAGGGCTAGACTTTGGTTTCTGTATCCTGCTTTCAAGGTTCTCCAAGCACTTGTGTGTGTTTGCCTCCTGTTAGGAAGTCTCAGGGCCATCAAAGACTTCACCTACCAGTGCCTGGGCTCTTGTCCTGAGAGTCCTGACTTGCCAAGTAGTGTGAAATGCAGTTCCTGGGCCCTTGGAAGTAGAATCTGGTGAACTGAAGGAGACAATCCAAGCATCGTCTCCCAGCATCTGTTATTATTGGCACATCTCTACAAACTTTGACGCATCACTGTTGCCAGCACTGAAGCATGGTTTGAGATCAGCACATCAACCATGGTTTTCAATGGAGGTCCCAGCTTTCCATCACAGCACATCAGACGAACAGCCGCAGTGTAAGTTTCAAGCACCGTATCACTGATGTCCGTGACACACCGCTCCAACTCTGATGCAGCATCTGTTTTGCTGCTGTGAAATCGATGCAACTTGACTGGATTTTCGATGCATTGTACCTGGGCACCAATTTCTTCATCGGCGTTTCCCAGCAGTAAGGTGCTGAGGCCGCGTGTCCGGAGATCAACGTGTCACCTTCCCTTCCATTAAGAAACGGACGCATCATTTCCCATGTGTAGCAGTAAGGAACCAACGCATCACCTTCCCTGGCAGCAAGGAGCTAATGCATGACCTCACCTTGGAGTAAGAAACCGATGCATTGGCTTGCTTTTTTGGCACCTCACCTCCCCAGCGCCTCGCATCATCTTTGAGTTTTGCTAGAAGAAATGCAACTAATGATTTCTATGGTTGAACTTATTTAACCTTTTAAATGTGATATCTTTAGTTGTGTATGTTACTGTTTTATAATTTTGGACTTGTTTTATGCAGATAAATATTGGCTATTCTAACTGGTGTGGGCTAATTCTGTAGTGTTGTCGCTGTGTTACAGTGTGTGTATGTACAAATGATTTACACATCACCTCTGAGATAAGCCAGGCTGCTTGAGGTAAGCTACCAAGGGGTGAGCAGGGGTCATCTTAGCTGTATGACTTCCTTACCCTGACTAGAGTGAGGATCCCTACTTGGACAAGGTGCAAACCACCGCCAACAAGAGACCCCATTTCTGACAGTCACCTCAATGAACTGAAATAGAGATGAAAAGCATGTTTACATCTTTAATGGCTCTTATTTCCTCACACCCATGTTGTGTTTTAAAACATTTGCCAAAGGATAAAATGGAAGCACTCATTAGCAAATGCAGGAATGTATGAGAAAACACACAGACATATAAACAAAGCGATGTCTACCTTCCTAAGGGATCACAACATGTCTTTGCTTTATCACCAAAATATATCACCTAAACATTATCTCTTCACAAGCTGACCTATAACGTACTGATGGTGTACATTTTACCTCTGACGGAAATAATATGCTCATTAATAACATCTGTAAATTCCTGCTCATCCATCTATTAATTCAAAGTAGACACTTGTAATCAAAGGCTCTTTTCAGAGCCAACCTGGAAGGAAGATGAGTAAATATCAATATTTATGGGTCCTTTAAAAAAAATCCTTTTGAGGTACCAGGATACTATCTATTACTTAGCATCAAAATACAGAGCTTGGGTTTAAAATGATTTTTGAGGTGTATTCCAAAACATAAGCAAACTGCTCTGTAAAACAACATGGTTCTTTGGAAAAGAGTGCATTAGCCAATAAGATAGCCCCTTATCATCACAGATATCACAAAAAATACCTTATAAGTTACCATTAACATACATAACTTCCATGCACGGCCCCTCAGAATCATCTG
Organism: Triturus cristatus; assembly: GCF_964204655.1. Classification (NCBI taxonomy): domain Eukaryota; kingdom Metazoa; phylum Chordata; class Amphibia; order Caudata; family Salamandridae; genus Triturus; species Triturus cristatus. The sequence continues at coordinate 529,892,342 of NC_140584.1, forward strand.
CACCCCCTCCTATGTAACACTGACAATTTTAACAAAAATATAGGTGATGGTTTTCATGCTATGCTAAATGCAAACGTTTATGGAAAATGCATTGGAATATACGCTTTTTTGCACCCTCTTGACCAAATGGCATGGAACTTTTAATCCTCCCAAAAAGAAATGATGGAAGGAGGTCTGCGAATGTTTGTGGACCAAAATAAAAACAAAAACAATTCCTATATCTGGTCACACTAACTACAACTACAGTGTGGATACAGCTTCTTTGTAATATATATATTGATATATAATCTACTGGCAGTCTCCAGTAGTTAGTTATAGTTAGAACCTATTTTCCAAATGAAAAGCATTTTTTGACTTGCCTATAACTTTCGGGTTGTTTGACCAATCTGCATGAAATTTTTCCCAAAAAGTAAGTTCTGCGTGTCAATGAAAGTTTGTGGTGATCCGTGCAGTGGGGACTGGCAAATAGGGGTGCAAAATACTTGTGCGTTTGTAATGTTAATTCCTATAGGAACGCTTGTCAAACCTACAGTCCGAGCCGCTGGACAGAATTTCACCATCCTGCAGCACACATAGAATGAGGAAATAACCTCTCATGATTGTTTATGTGCAGGAAGGAACGGGTTCCTTCCTGCACATAAACAATAATTCGAAATATGACGTTTTGTAACTTCTATGTGTGCTAATGCAGCACACACTGAAGCTGACAAATGCCATTTCAGATTATTTATGTGCAGGAAGGGACACCTTCCTGCACATAAACAATTATCCCCATGACACAGGCATCCTTGCACCATGGTGCAAGGGTGCCAATTGTGCTTCAGAGCAGGGGAAAGCACAGGGATGCAACATATTATTGTTAATATGTTGCATCCCTGTGCCTTGAAAGTGCTGCAGCATGGTGCACCATAGGCCTTGCGGTGCCACGCTACAGCACTTTCTTGTAAATGAGGTCCCTACTGTCTGAAATACTGTTAAAATGTGTCCATATATGTGTTTTACACTTTATAAAAAAAGGTGTGATCATCGCGGTTACCAGTCTTCGTGAAACTCAGAGTACTCACAAACATGGAAAATTGGTTTAAAAGATTATTTTTGTACAAACTCTCCATAAAAATATGACTTCAAACAGTGCAGTAATAAACACCTAGTGTCCAAAATACTGTAAAACATGTGCACATATTTGTTTTACACCTCTTAAAAAAGGCACAATCGTCACCGTTACCAAAGTCATTGCGAATCTCGGCGTAATTGCGAAAACAGGAAGCAGGGTTCAAACCCAGTTTTAAACAAAAGTTACTACAAATATATGTATACAAACATTTTCTTCAAGTTAGTGTTGTGCGTATTGTAATACTTAGAATACATTTTGTACGTAATTTTTTTTTGAACGGGGTTGTGGTTGTTAAATGTCATATTTGTTTTGTGATTTCACAACAGAACCGAGGTCATCAGACGATGGGGAATGCAGTCAATGGCAAAATGATATAAAGTGCTATCTTATCTCAGGAGAAGGGGAGTGCAAATAGCACTTCTACAAGAAACACATCACACACAAAAGGAGGGGAGAGCGCTGCAGAGATGATGGAGAGGTCAGACATACTTCACTACATACTCAGCTTACGCTCAGGGGACACTGATCTAGATACAGGCTGGTGTCTCTTTCCAGATGATGGACTCCTTAGTAGACCCCGAGGGATGGTATGTGGTGGTACGAGAGTAGAAGGACAAGACTAAATATAATATGTGTATACGCCCCAAACACGGACCAGCCAGTGTTCTTTGAACGACAGTCCCGTAGATTAGCCCCCTACATGACTGGCCCTACACTCATAGGAAGGGACTTTAATAGCATGGCTGATGTAGGTTTGGACAGATCCCATCCCCTGCTGCGCGACTCAGTGACAACACACACTGCGCGAGCATTCGTGACCTGGCAGAAACACTGGGGACTCCTGGACTCTTGAAGGAGACTCTCTCGATAGAGAATATTCTTATTTCACGCCTATGCAGGAACAGCTTTAATAGCATGCTTCCTGGCTTTGTCAATCAGTGTACAGCATTGATTAGACCACTTCCATTTTTCCCTTTGGTATACGTTGGAATACAACAAGACAGTGTGAGGGAAAAGCATCCTCAATTCAGTAAAGGTATCCTTCATTAGGATATCCAGTTCTACCCCAGTCAATAAGCCTATGTCATTGCCACCAAAGGGCACAATCATGAGGTCAGAGCCTGGTGAATCCACAATGTTTTGTTTTAAGAAAAGTCACTAATTCATGAAACTTTAATTCTCTCTGCCCAATCCAATTAATGTCCACATTAGCCAAACCCAAGTCCCTGTTAATACTTTTCTTTCTTGCAGCCTCAGCAGCCCAATTGACATAGCTGTGGCCCACAATCCACACTCTAAGCATTTTGTAGGATGGACGAGTAGCACATAGGACAGGTCTGTAGCTGAGTATTACAGTTGGTACTATGAAAGACAGTGAAAAAGCATGTGTGCTGGTAGTTTGAAACAACTAAACATTTGATTGGGTGAGCATCTTCGTGTTAAAAAAAACCCTTAGAAATTCACTGAAAAAAATAGAGGTCACAGGGACGTTATAGTTAGGCTTACATTTCACTCGTACAAAATCAGAGCAATTCAACAGTTATAGTTAGCTATGCGGACTATAAATCACCCCCCCCCTCAATGCACTGCTTATGACTTTGCATATTAAATCACTCATGACATGGTTAGTGACATCACTGATGACATCTCAAATTACATCACTGATGACATCATCTGGTGACAGGGAGTGTTTTTAAAAAGTTTATGAGTATTAAATATATATACCAAGGTGTATGGATGATTCAGTGGCTGCATTAAAGACTGTATAAGTGAGTAATTAGGTGTCCCAGTGAATGTATGGGTGAGTGGCTGGCTGTGTGAAAGTCTGTATCAGCCTGTCAGTTTGTGTCTATGTGGCTATATGGAAGTGTGAGTGGGTATGTGAGTTGCTATATTGGTAAATGAGTGGCTGTCTGAGTACCTGAATGGTTGTATGAGTGTCTGTGAAGGTGGGTGAGAAGATGTGTGACTGCCCGTATAGATGAGAGAGTAGGTAAATTAGTGGCATGCTTGCAGAGTGGCAGTGAAAGCAGGCGTGTCCTCCATTTAAAGGGAGAGGGCTGAGCGGCCCCCCTCCCTAGCCAATATCAGCCCCAGGGACCCTATTCCCTAGGGCACGGCCTGTAGTGTGGGTGCCCTGGTCCCACCAATGGCACTCACTTTTTAAAGGCTGGAAATCACAGGGGGAGGCTGAAGGCCACACGGTCATTGCCTGCTCCCCGCCTCTCTGGGAGCTGGCTTTAGGAGCCGCATTGGTTTTACAGATAGGGAGCTGCTAACATGCAACTCCCTGTGTGTAAGAGCAATTCTGCTCAGCTTCTAGTAAGTGAGAGCATTTTCTGTTGTCACTTACTAGAAGTGGAGCAGTGTAGGACAGTTGGTTTCTGTTGCAGTAACCTCCCCACTTTTTGCCAGACTACTGATGCACTTTTTCTTGGTGTACCCTGGGTCCCTGCCAATCAGGTTCCCAGGACCTGTGTTCTTTCCCCAAAACTAACCCAATTGGCATCTCTGGCCACAGGTCAGCCCCTGGTAAATGGTACCACAGGTACCCAGGGCACTGTGACCAGGGAAGACCTCTAAGGGCTGCAGTACTTATTGTGCCATCCTTAGAGGCCCTGTACCCTGACACTCACACACTGCCTTTGCAGGCTGTGTGTCTTGGTGCAGAACAAAGTGAAGAGTCAACATGGCACACATCCCTGTGTGCCATGCCCACAAACCATTGCCTTGGCATACATCAGTCACCCCTCTAGCTGGGTGCCCTATGCCAGTGGTGAGGGTACAGGTGCATGAGCCCTATACCCCTACAGTGCCCAAGTCCATTCATGGGCACTGTAAATGCAGTGCTGCCATTAAGAGAATATGGTGCTGGGAGTTTGTCATTACGAACTCCACAGCACCCTAATGGCTACACTGGAGACTGGGAAGTTTGGTATCAAACTTCTCAGCAAATTAAACCCACACTGATGCCAGTGTGGGATTTAATGTAAAATGCACAACAGAGGGCATCTTAGAGACGCCCCCTGAAACACCTAGTGACCTGACTGAGCGGCTGCTTAGGCTGCCACCACCAGATATGTTTCTTGACCCCTGGGTTGAGAGATTGCTGCTCTTGGGGGTCTGAAACAATGCACATCCTGGGACGAGGTACGAAGCCTCCTCCCCCAGGATGGGCTGGGTTCACGAAGGAGAGGCTTCAAAGGCATGCCGCCTTTGTGAGCCTCTCCAGACCATTTGCTGCTTTCAGCAACTGGTCCCCACTGGTTCTACCCCCCACTTTGGGTGGGAGAACCAGCGGGAAAAACAAGTGAGGAAGGGAGGTGTGCCCACCTCTGCCAGCTCCACCCCTCAGGTGGGAGAGGCGAGGTGAAGCACAACCTCGAGTCCCCACCATCTTGAGGATGGGGAGACCCAGCCAACTAGGGACAGGCTCCTGCCCCCCTCCCACAGGAGAAGGGGAGAATAGGGGGTGTACCTACCCCAGGGAAAGGACCCATTGGTCCCTGACCTATAGCTACCTGTGACGCCCCTAAATTTAGTATTTAGGGGGCACCCTGAACCTTGCTTCCTCAGATTAGAAACCACAAGAAAAGAAGATAAGAAGAAGGGCCGAAGGGTCATACAGAGCTAAGAAGAGGACGACGCCCACTGACTTGGCCCCGGCCCTACAGGCCTGTCTCCCCTCGAACCTGTGAGTTCCCAGTGTGTCCTGGAGCCAGCAACCGCACAAACCCCGGATGACCTTCCTGCCTTCACTTCAAGGACTCTATCACCCGAGAACACCGGACGTGTTTAAACTGCAGCTTTTGGTGCCAGCCAGGAACCGCAAATCCAGCACACTCTGCACCCGCCGACCCCGGCCCAAGCAGACGTGAACCAACACCATGAGGAGGACCCCCGGTGAGCCTGACCTGAGATACAGTGACCCCTGACCTGCCACAAGCCTCCAGATGACGCCTGCAGCCTCAAACCAGAAGATCCCCCCTACCGCGACCAGAGGGGGTAAGAAAATCTAAAGCAAAAGGGCACCCCTAAACCCAACACCCCACGGCCTTGTGTGCCCAAACTAGCAGTGTCTAGCCAACCCACGACATCCCAACTTACCCCTTGAAGTGGTGGTCACACCCAAAGGTCTTCATCCACGAGCCTGCAGCCTTTCTTCAAACCAGAGGATCTCCATAGAAAACCACAGGGCACCCAATATTGAAACAGCACTCTGCACCCAGCCACCCCAGTGCCGCTGAGGGTGCACTTTTGGTACCTACTCGTTTCCCCCTTTGCCCTGACCTAAACCCTAGGAGCTTTGCTCCCACAGCCGTGTGGCCTGCTAGCCAGCAGCCGCCAACCGGAGACCCCTTATCCTCAATAGGATAACATTGGGACTCAACACTCTGCACCCGGCCGCCCTAGTGCCATTGAGGGTGCAACAACAGTGCATCACTGACCCTGGGGGACCCCTGAGTCTAACCCCAGAACCTTAACTTCCACAGTCGTTTACCTGCAAACCGATAACCTGTTTTTCTTCCATAGAATAACATTGACAATTTTCTTTCGAAAAAACAACTAAGTGTGGAAATTTGAAAACTTGAAATATTCTTTAAAAATCGTAACAAAAACCTAAACGCATTTTCTCAACTTTCTTCAGGAAATGTCCCAGTGCTGAATCTAGGCACCCAGCACTGAGTTAGAAAAAGAATCGTAAAAGTTACTTACTTGCAATTATTGAAAAAGCCCATTCATTTGAATGTACTATACCCGCTAAGTGTTGCAAACTGCTTCCTTAATTGTAAACCAAAGCCAGTATAATTTCTACAGCAATTTTGAACTGTGTTCACACAAGTATTTTATTACTGCAACGTTTTTTATGCTTACCTGTACCAGGCTTGCTTGGTTCTAGAAATAAAACAACAGCATATATTTGTATACAAAAACAATTGGCCTAGAGTTCAGTTCTTGAGTGTGTGAATTCATTTGCTGACTGAGTGGGTACATCAAATGATAACACTGTCCTCTGATACTACCTTACTGCTCAACCAAGCTACCACTTTAGAGAGTAAGGTTCTATCTAACTTTAACCTCTGCCTACCTTTGGGGACTCTTTGACTCTATACACACTGTACCTCACTTTGGTGCAGTATATATGGAGCCAGTTTCTTACAAGCAGAAGTTGCCATCGCTTGGTGGGAGCAATACTCGTGCCAAGCCATAACAAACAGCAATGTCTTGAGGGTGGGCACACCGGACATTGCAGGAGCCGGCCCTGGGGGGTGGCAGTCCACATGGCCATCTAGGGCTCCAGGAGGCGGCCCATGCGGCTCTCCCTACTTTGTTCGTATTTGCCCCAGGGAGGTGGTGGTCCCCAGGGCCAGGGGTCCACAACGGACCCCCACCATATATGTTTTTTGAGCCCCAGGGAGGTGGTGGTCCCCAGGGCTGCAGTGGGGCCTCGTGGGCCCCTGTATTTCTATTACTATTTGCCTTGCAGGGGTGGTGGGCCCCAGAGCACCAGGGGGTCTGCGGGCTCCCACACTCATTTCTATTTTGAAAATCTGGGGAAGTGATGGTCCCCAGGGCTGGGGGGAGTCTGCATGGACCTGCGCACTCATTTTTATTTTAAGCCCTTGGGAGGTGGCAGTCCCCAGGGCTGTGGGGGGTCTGCAGAGCCCCCGCACTTTAATAATCCACAGGCCTGGGAAGGTGGCATGGCAGTTCCCAGGCTGTGAGGGGACTCCACGGGCCCCGCATTAATATCATTTATTGCCCCAGGGAGGTGGCAGACCCCGGGTCTGTGGGGTGCTGAGCGGGCCACCTGCATTTCTTTATTCGTTGCCCCAGGCAGGTGGCGGTCCCCGGGCTGCAGGTGGGTCATGTGGCCCTGCATTTATTTTGATAAAAACCCCTGGGAGGTGGTGGTCCCCTGGGACTCATGGGGGGTCCTCGAGACCCCATTGCATAATTTAAGTTTCAAGCCTTGGGGAGGTGGCGACCCCCAAGGCTGTGTATGTCCCCGTGGCCACCCCATTCCATTATTGTTAAAGCCTTGGGGAGGTGACGGTCCCCGGGACTGTTAAGGAGGCCATAAGGTCCTATACCACCTCCGTTTCTGTGGTTGCCCGGGTGAGGTGGTGGGACCTGGGGAATGGGGTGCCACATGGGTAACCCACTCCACATTAATATAAAACATGTCCCCAGGATTTGGCCCACTCAGGGGCTTAAGGAAAAGGACACCCACCTGACAATTTGCGGCAAACATTAAAAAATGAATGCTACCCTACCCCTTTTCATTATCTTTTACTTTTTATGTGGGACTCAGCTTCAAGTCGAGTCCCAAGATGACTGCCAGCAGTTCATGGTTGTAGTACTGGCAGCCAATCAAATTTTAGTAGGATCCGTGAGTACACTGCAAGGACTATCATATACAGATATCTATATTTTTAAAACTGTAATATTTCTGAAACTACTAAACGGATTTACACCAAATCACAAAAGGCATGCTTTCATAGACCAACATCTAACTATCTGCCAAATTTAGTGTGATTCTGTTCAGCAGTTTGGGCTGTAGTCATCTTAAAAACAATTAAAATCCCTATAAACAACTTGGTGAAAAGCGCGTTTTGGGACCCCCTTTTTTCCCGACCCCAATTGATAGATCACCCCGAAACTTTCAATACAGCAGCTGAACCAAAAATGGTAAGATTTTTGACAATTTCATGAAGATTCGTAAAGTAGCGTCAAAGATATTGGTGAAACAAAAAACTCTTTTGCCAATGAAACTTTGGTCCTAACTATAATTACCTGCTTGCGACCGGCAGTAGATAACATATAAATATATATTGTGGAAAGCTACGGCTGAAACACGTAGGCCACTTCATGCTACTGCTGCACTTGGTGAAATGAATGAATTTGTTGGATGTGCCATGTTCTGTTTTCAGCGCCAAAAAGATTTGTTGCTTAAAGTCATAGGTGCATCACAAACAGACTGATCATGCATATATATGAATGTATATATATATATATATATATATATATATATATATATATATATATATATATATATATATATATACATATATATATTTATATATATATATATATATATATTATCTACTGGCGGTCGCCAGTAGATAGTTATAGTTACAACCTAGTTTCCATAGGAAATCTCCAAATTCTATTTTGAATGACTTTGGCGCTGGTTGACGAATCCTCGCGAAATTTTCAAAACTAATGGGGCGCTCTGCTCAGCTCCTACCCTGAAAGTCTCGGGGTGATTCGTCAAGCGGGGGCCGAGAAAAAAGCGGGGTCCCAAAACGCGTTTTCCCCATGAATTTTTCCATAGGACCTTTAGACACAGCTACAGCTCGAACGGCTGAACAGAATTACTTGAAATTTGGCAGAGAGGTAGCCATAAGGTCAAGGAAGTGCCTTTTGCAGGTCTGGTGTAAATCTGTTCAGTATTTCCTGAGAAAATAGCATTTAAAAGCATATCAATATCTATACGCGCGCCCCCTGCGCGCACTGTGCGCGCACCCTGCCGTGCGCGAGCGCAATTCTGATTGGTTGTTAGATGTCGGTAAACATTCGAATCGGTCGAAACCAGGAAGTCTCGGCCGCCATTTTGTCTCTCGCACTCTGAGGGGCTGAAAAAAAAAGGTGGAGAACGTGAAAAGGGGGCAGAGTGGACAGTTCCTGACCCCCTAGCCTTGGTCAGGGGGTCACAGAGGGACCCCCAAGGGAGAAAAAAACTATTTTTTTTGTTTAAAAATCGCGAGGTGCGCGCACCTTATAGTTACGAATTAGCATTTAAAAAACCTTGCAAATTCACTTAAAAAACCATAGGTTTCACACATGTTATAGTTAGCTGGACATTTCACTCGTAAAAAAACAATGAAATTCCCCCGTTATAGTTACTGCAGGCAACTATAACTCACGCGACCGCGACCACGGAGTTTGTTTGCATCTCCGTGGACATCCACGTAGCCCCGCTATGCACACTACGACCGGGGTTAAATAAAACACAAGCGTGGGCCCCTGCTCTTGTGTTTAAAAAAGCCCCCAGGAGGGCCAAGTCCCAGTTGCATATGTAATAGTATGCAGGGGGGCTCGTCTCACTGCAGCCCCTGGGACCACCACCTGCTAGGACAATGAACTATAGGAATGTGGTTAGCCTGCATGGCCCCCCTAACCCAGTGGACCACCACCTCCCTGGGGCAATGAACTATAGAAGTGAAGGGGGGCCTACATGGCCTCCCCTGCAGCCCCAAGGACCACATTCTCCCCGTGAGAAGGACCATAGAAATTAGGGGGCCCGTGTGGCTCCACCCTGCAGCCCCTGGGACTGCCACCCCCCAGTACTCAAATATTATAATGGAGGGGGTCCTTTGTGGCCCTCTGGCCCACAGGACCACAAACTCCCCAGGGATCAAGTAAACAATGGAGCACGGCCCCCTCCTGGAGCCAAAGATGGCCCTGGGTACTGCCAGCCCCCAGGCCCATTCCTGCTATCTCCTGCGGTGCCTATCCACGGGACATAGCTGTGTGCTATGGTTTGGCAGTAGCTTCCCGCTCCCACCAAGCCATAATAAACTGTGCTCTGCTTTGAGCAAGCAAGAGCATTTTGCTCTCGCTTGCTCAAAGCAGAGCACAACTGCTTTTATACTATATATATATTAGCAGCTCCCTAAAGACAGGAAGCTGGCATGGATTTTAGGGGCCTTCAGGCTCCCTGTGGTCCCCATCTTTGGTGAGTGGGTGCCCTTTGGTTGGACTGGGCACCCACATTAGAGGCCATGCCCTGGGGAATGAGGTCCCTGCTGCAAAAATTGGCCTGATAGGGGGGCACAGCGGCTGACTTCCAATTTAATTTTTTATTAAATAAAAGGCTGAGCCCCAGGAGATGAGGTCCTTGGGAAGAAATATGCCTGGTAGTGGGGACACTCAGCCCCCCTCCCATTTAGTTTACATTTTATTGATATAAAATCAAGGCTGTGCCTTTGGGATATATGGTCCCAAGGCTGAAATTGGCCCATAGAAGAGGAGCACCCCTTTCCAAAAAACCAGCAAGTCAGCACTGGCCCAGCCCTCTTTCTGCACTACTCTACAACAGCACCTCTTGGCAATACTGCTGGTTGGGGAAAGAAGTCGTCTTGGATGCTAAGAGTCCTTGGGGGCCAGGAAATCCTTCTTTTATCTCCAGTAAGTCCCAGACAGCAGGATTGAGGGTGGGTCTTTGGAGGCCATGCCCCCTTTCTCTACCACTCTGCAAATGCGCCTCCCAGCACACTACTGGTTGGGCAATGAAGTCCACTATACACCTAATGGTGCTTGGGGGCTAACTACCCCTCCTATTACCTCCAGTAAGACCAACACATCAGGATTGCTGAGAGGTTGTCGGTGGCCACGACCCTGTTCTCCAACATTCTGCAAATGCATGTCCTGATGCACTACTACTTGGGAGATGGAGTCCACTTGACTGCTGAGAGTCCCTGAGGGTGAACAATCAATCCTTATGCCTCCAGTAAGTACAACACAGGGGGATTGCTAAGAGGTCTTCAGAGGTCATGCCCCTTTTCTCCACCACTCTGTAAACATGCCTCCTGACACAGTAAGGGTTGGAGGATAAAGTCCTCTTGAATGCTGAGTGACCTTGGGGGCTAAGAAGCCCTCCTCGTACATCCAGTAAGTTCTACACAGTGGGATTCCTGTGAGCTGGTAGGAAGCCTGTCCCCTTTCTCCACCACTCTGCAAACACAACACTACTTAAAAAAAACCTTTGAAATTCACTGAAAAACCCAAAGGTTACAGGGATGTTATAGTTAGGCTCTCGTTTCACTTGCACAAAACCAGAGATATTCTGCAGTTATAGTTAGCTGAGGTAAGTATAACTCAGTCCCCTTCAATGCACTGCTTATAACCTCACATATTACATCACTCACAACATGGTTAGTGACAACACCCAAGGGAATGGGGACTCCAAATGTGGCCCCCATCCACTTTTTGGCATATTTCATCAGGGCCCATGTCTCAGAGTGCTGTACCAGCTGCCACAGCATGTTGTCCCATTGGGGCCACCAATTGCCCTTTGGGGTCTCGTTGTACTCACTCTGCCCCTCTACTTATTTTCTTTCATTCATTTACAGGACACAGGTTCCAAGTCCCTGAGTCGTGTAATGGCTGCCAAAATATATTGTACATGTTGAAACCAGCCAATAAGGCTTGACTAGTCCACTTTTAATTGACCAATCAGAGCATATTTTGACTGTCCATATATCTGTGTTTTTGTAACCTTGATTTCTCAAAAACTACTGAATGAATATACACCAAATCAGAAAAGCATTTTTTGGTTAGCCAAAATCGTTCGCACTCTGAATCTTCATGAAACTTAGGAAAAATGTTTTTGCAGCCTTCATCTCCTTTCTTGAAAATGTTCGGGTGGTCCATCAATCCACCAACTATGGGCTGAAAAAAAAGGGGGTCCCAAAATGCGTTTTCCACATTCATTGTTCCAGAGGAAAATTAGACATACCAAAAGGCTGAACAGAATTGCACCAGAATTGTCAGAAAATAGGATCTTGCTTCAGAAAACATGCTTTTTGTGATTTGGGGTAATTCCGTTCAGTAGTTTCAGAGAAAGTAAGGTTTACAAGATATAGATATAAAAATATAGATATTTCATGCCATGGAGGATCTGTCGAGCCAACAGATCTTAAGATGAGATCTCATTGACTGCCGCCCATAAACACAAATTTGGCATTAGCCATCTTAGGACCAGGGGACTGAATACCCACTCCCAAAAAAACATTCAACTAAACGCTGTGATATCAACTATGGGAAGCCCAACCCATAGGGCTTGATACTACACAGTGTTCCAGGCTGCCCATCCCAGGACACTGTGGCTCCCTTCCCTGCCCAAGATAGTGTGGGCATACTCTGCCTACCCTCTCCTGAGCAGGAAACTCCACTTTGCGGAAGCCCCAGATAGGTACTGGATCACTCACCAGAGGCCTAGGGGGATGATGTCCCCAGGGCCCACACATGGCTGGAGGGGCACATGTCCCCTTCCCTTTAGCCTTTTCGCTGCTAAGCACCTTTTCCCTCTGAAGTGCTATGCCCTTTTTTGGCTATTCTGGTTGTTTTTACCTAAGACTCTAAACATCCTGTGGATTCCAAAGGTACCCAGGGCTTGTGAATTCCCCTGGAAGGGACTATGTAAATAGTGTACATATTTTGTGTTTTGGTGAAAAAAGAGAAAACAACGTGCATCATAAAAAGCTCCTGTTTTTTCCTAACAATTGCATCAACAAAACGTTTGCTATGCTAAAATCACAATTTTCCCACTATTAGGAACATGAAAAGCTGAATGAATAAAAGTATTTATGCCAACATTTTGGCATTTTTCAAACATGTAGCCTGTTTTTTTCCAATTTGTGTGCTTTCAACCTACTTCCAGTTTGTGATGGAAACTAGGGTGAAGCCCATGGGAGATCCGGGAAAGCTATACATTTCAGATAAAGCAACATTTTTATTTTTAACTTCTTGTTAGGATTGTAGATTTACTAAAGCAATATATCATTATGTCCGCCAGACCCTTCTGTTTGTCGGAATACATAGGGTTTGTAGTGTAGTGTAGTTCCTATTTCCCTTATAGGCTCTGCGCATTGGAATAATATACACTATATTTTTTGCATAGGACTAAGGTCAGTATGCTCCTATCGAGTACAATAAACTTAATAACTTTGTGTGTGCCAGCTAACTCAGAGGTCACTAGAAACATCTCGTATAAACAAGAAGGGATTAGTTTCTGACAACCGCATAAACATGACAACTTTGTTTCCCTTAGAATCGGAATGCGTCATAGAATCGTGGAAACAATAGTTAACAGTTTCAGTCAGTCAATCATGCATGCTTAGTTTCTTTAGAGTTACACAGAAATGGATAGACGGACGTTTCAATAAAAGGATTTATTGAACAGTCTTGTTTCTCGTGTAAGAGATATGAGCTGTTACAATCATTAGACAGTAAGCAAGATATAATACGCACAGCGTAAGCAGTAAGAAGAAATAGTACTGTAATAGCATTGTCTTTTAGCTATGACATATATTCATATATACATACATAAATAACACAGTCTAAAAAGTGAATACTCGTCTGATGCTTCTAAATAGTTCTACCCCAGTGTACCTAACCTAAGTGTAGTATGAGGTAAGAATAGGTGCTGTTTTCTATAGTATGGTATATACTAAGTTTGTATGCCAAGAGTCCCTCTAGGTTATAGTCAGTTCCATACCTTTAGAATGAGAGAGGTTGGAATCTCTTTCTGGATCGCAAACTCTAACACCCCGCAAAGGGAGTCAGAACACTGGAAGCTGGATTCTCTGCGAGCAGGGATGACAGTGTCTGGTCAGTGCATCAGGCCGGGATATGGTCTCTTTTGAACTTGCCGTGGCGAACCGTGCAGTCAAGTCGTGCCTAGCCGTGCCGTGGTTTGCCATGGTAAGGGGGGGCATATTTATACCTGGAAGGTGTTTAGGAATGCTAGCATTGACGTAAGGTAGGGCAAAGGAAGACGTCATGAATGAACCTCTAAGGAATAGTAGTTCATGCATAATAGATGAGTTCTTGGAGAAATCAATGATCCTAGCTAAGGAAAGTCCCGATGGCTTAAGGGTCTGGTTTCTAAGAACTCGTTGTGACGTGGGATGGACGGATGTAGGTGACCATGCCTGTATTTGGTTAGCATGGCTAATGCCTATATAAGGACTGGGATTCTATGCCTAAATAAATGCGAATTGTGCCTATATAAGGACATGATTCAGGGGAACCTATGGGCGGGCATCTAAAGCGCAACACAATAGTATATCCTCCAAGAGCCAACAACTAAACTGCACTTTACAATAGATTTTCATTGTGTACCTGGTATGGAGCAATTCATATGATAAAATGTAAAGATTGAAAACTGGGTATCAAAGAAACCTACATATTTCTGAAAAAGACACCAGATACAGAGTTTATGAACGGTGGTTATTTGTACATTTCTGAATTATTTATGGGTACCTGTGCTAACGTGATTGAGAGGGTATTTATCAAAATGCCTTCTTCCTTACACACTGCCTTACATTTGAAAAGCACAAATGCAGAGAAAGACAAAAGGTAATAACAAATGTTCTGCTACTCTGTACTTCCAAATGACTTCCAATAAAAATTGAATGCCACATGTGTGTGTAAGCCTACTTCCTTCAACAGGAAAGGACACTAAACACAACATGGACACATCACATTTTTCAACTGAAAGCTGACCCTTTTTTGCAATGTGGCTAGCTGTGGATTTTGGGCACTAGCTCACCCAGCACCTAAGAAAATGTAGCAAATCTGTAAATCTTTGAAAACTATACACTTGTAGGAATCCAGGATGAGGTGCCTTGGATGGCTTTCAAAAAGTTGTCTTACCCAGAAGCTTTTACCTACCTCAAACATTGACTAAAAAACACACATTTTCATCACACTTTTGTGATGGAAATTTCTGGAATCTATAGGGAGCCACAAACTTCCATCCACCTATCATTCCCACAAGCCTTCCACTAAAAATGGTACCTCACTTGTGTAGGTAGGACCAGTTTCCCCAACAGGAAAGGCCCCACAATACATTATTGAGACATCAGCATTTCCTATTATAAAAATTATCTGATTTGGCAACGCGGGTAACAGCATATTTTTGGCAAGGAATCAACAGCAACCCAGGGAAACCTACCAAGCTCAGACTTTTCTGAAAACTAGACACCCAAAGGACTCTAGGGTAGTATTCCCATGTGGATCCCACAACACTTTCTTACCCACCCACAATGCCCTGCAAACCTCAAATTTAGTCTAAAATTGCACAGTGACCTTGCATTTCTGTGATGCAAACTTCCAAAATGAGAAGGAATCCATAAAATTCCTACCACCCAGCGTTCTCCCTCTTATCCCGATAGAAATGCTACCTTGGTTGTGTGGCAGGACCTAGTGCACAGTACAGGCAAGCATCAAACCAAGGTCAATGGAAGTTGCACAGAGTGACTCTCATTGACCCTGGTTTGAATTGTTCCTGCCACATAAATGGCGAAGCATTATAATTTCTCCACTCATTCATCCACAAACAGAATTCCTGGTTTCTAGTGAGGTTTCTGCCCCCGCCAAGGGCAATAGGAGGTCTTTTAATCTGCCCCTGGGGGACAGAGAGACTTTTGGGCCTGAGGGGAGGAAAAAGCATCAGCCTATTACAAGGGGGCTGCTCCTCCCTCCAAAGGTAATCCATGGTGGCCTAGTGGGCTTTCTGTCCCTTACCGGTATTAGATTGGAGGAAAACACCTTCTATATGCCCCCAATGGGAGGCAGAAAGACAGCAGGGGTTGTATAGGTGGGTGGGCGTTAGACGTAATGCCTGGGAGGGGCTTTCTGTGACTCCCTGATGGAGCAGATTAGAGGTAAGCACCTCTATTAAGCTCCTGGGGGGCAGAAAGACCCTTGGGCATGGCGAAGTGAAGGAGAACTATCCGTTTGCTGGGGGGTGCCCCCCTCCCTTCCAAAAATAATCCCTAGTGGTCTAGTGGGCTTTCTGCCACCTGTCAGAGCAATATGTTTCTGAATATTTATTTTAATATTTTTCACCTACAAAATATAATAATAGAAATCATGTAAAAAGCTACAGACATTTTTTTAATGAACACTATTAAACATTTTCAATATGATCAATATAAATAAACATTGGATTGTAACAATTATTTAAATATACATTTGATTTAAAATAATGTTGATTTTTGGAGAAAAATGATACCTATGCTTTATGTATACTGATATGTTCAACCCTTCATAAGGTAAATAGGCTCACTTTTTATATTTTGGTGTTGTGGCTCTTTGACAAAATCAGTAAGTCTACCTGAGTGCAGCATGGTCCTTTGAGACCAACTGATCTATGTGCTTGCCAAAGGTCTGTGCTTGCCGTAGGGTTGGCTACTCGCAGGCTAGTCCCATTAGTCAACTCTATACCATGCACAAGTGATGGCTGCCTGAAAGGGGTTGGCGTCAAGGCCAGGCTGCTGTGTGCGGTGGTTGGTTGGCTGTAAGTATGGTAATAAAATATTACTTCACATTAAAAAACTGTAGTCATTCTCTGAAAAAAAACAAAGGTTAGAGTAATGTTATAGTTAGGTAAAAATTTGAGTGACAATGCACTGTTTAACACTCACAACGCCATTGAAATTCAACACTTATAGTTATCTTTAGTAACTATAGCTTGTGCCCTAAGGTAAGCATACCTTACACCCTCTTCATGCACAACTAATTAGCCAACATATTACATCACTCATTGCATTTTCTACAACAGCATTGATAACATCACTGTAACATTTGAAATAACATTATTGGTGAGAAGATTGTGCATTGCTGGGGCATGAATAATACTATCCCATAGTTTTTGATCAGATTTTTTTGATTCATAATTTTGTTCAGATTCTGACAAAACTTAAGGCACATGGAATACTGAATGTTTCTTTCCACAATCTTCCTATTTTTGTAAACTGTCTGTCTCCACAATGAACTGCTTTGTTGTGCCTGGATAACACAAGATAGGAGACTGCAAAAGGATCTCTTTAAATTAATTCAAAGCTTCTTCAATGAGATCATACCAAACAAACCCTTCTTCAAGTTCTACTTTTTAAGGATTCAATTAACACGACTAGTAATCTCTGCAAAATCTTACATAAACAATTAATTACATTTTGTGAATTGATGGATACTGGGTTTCTTTAATGTTTGTCTGAGATTACAAAGACAAAATAGCAGACACTTTCCTAGAATCTTTTCAAACTTGTGTTTCTCTTGTTTGCTATTTAAGTGCTGTTGCTGAAATCTAAACAATATGATACACACATGTTCTTGATGTTCCATCAATGTCTTATAGTACACCAAGGTATCGAAGTACACATGGAAAATTTGATGCAGCATAGTAGAGAATAGTTAGTCCATAAAGTGCTGAAAAATAGAGCAGTGCCCAAGCAAAAGGGCGTGACACAATATTCATATAGTCCAAATGAAGTGCAGAAAGCCATATTTCATTCATCAACTTTCTTAATGCTCCACAATGAGGTACTTCTATTAAACCAGTTTAATATAAATTTGAGGTCAATGGGCAGATTACAAAGTTCTTTGATAAAGGGCAAACAATATTTATCCTTAACTGTGATCTTATTAGTCCTTAGTAGTCAATTAAAGCTCCTAATCATGATCTTTTGCTGGTACAAAATTAATGATGCCCCAGCAGGTGACAACAATAGGCCAATAAAAACATTTTTCTGATAATCCTGAATAACCCTTTAAGATTTCCTTCTCTTTCTCCTTTATAGAGTACATTTGCCAAAAGCTGACAGATTGAATTGGAATGCCACAATCATGCTCCGTAGGGGATGAAAGTATGCTGGCTTCAGGTTTAGAAAAGTGTGGCAAAAAAGCATAATATAATAAAACAAAAGAGAAAATATAAAAATTGTGGAGCTAGCATCTCCTATTTCATCTGACGATTACCAATAACTTCCTTAAGAAGAACAAAGGTCATGACAGATATGGTTTGAGTTGACCAATCTTTACATCCCTTCAATAAGAAATTAAAAAAATTCAGAATAATTAGAAAATGTGAACATATCAAAAGGTATGATCACCAAAGGGCACTTGGACTGGAGAAGGAAATTTCAGAATCGGACCAGCCAAGCCAAGGGTCATGAATCAACTGTTCTAAACACTTTGGGTGTATTGTTTAACTTCTTTGGAACATCATTCCTCTGAACCCAATTCTGATAAAGAAACATTTTGCAAGTTCTACTATATAAAAAGAAAGGATATTACTAGCCTGTTTTCTTCAGGTATTGCAGTTGGTAAAAGTAACAGATTATTATCAGTAGTGTTCAAAGAAAAGATAATATAAGTGAGCAAATGAGTTTCTATCATCTTTTGCATATCAGATGTTCAATTCTCCTGATTTCTTCATCAGTCTTTTGGGGCAGCACAATAACAGAAGCCCTGTATCACCAGAATATAACTACAAAGCAACCTTAGGTGACATTTCATTTCAATCAAGGTCACAGAATCCCTCATATTCCATACTTGCATAGACTCTTCATGCGATAATGACTTTTTGAATTTTTCAGTATTTCCAGTTGACAAAACTTTTAAAACTTCCTTCATTCAAACTTCCTTCTGTCCCATCATCTTTCTTGTAATCAATGCTCATTCAAAAGCATTAAATCAATAAAGTCTGAAAAATGTATGATGCTGCGGTCAAACTAGTTTGTTCTTAATTTTTTTTCTTAACCCACAATGAAGAAAATTCATCAGAGTTCTCTCAACCCAGGTAGATTCAAAAGCCAATTGGCGAAAACGAGTCACATAAGTCAAACAATCCACTGTTTCTTGATGAATATCGCATAATGCCTCTTCAGCAGAATGCCCATATCAGGCTGTTCAAATATCTACTTAAATGCCACTAAAAAGACATCAAAGGACTGTAAACAAGCATCAGAGTTGGTCTCCAACTTAGTTGCCCAAACTAAAACAGGACCTGAAAAGCAACTAATGAAAAAAGTCACTTTCCTTTTATCTTAATTACACTGTGAAAGGATAAAAGCAAAATGAACCATGGGAGAATCAAACACTTCTTGTAAATTACCAGGCCCTTCAGAAAATCATGGGGCTCTTGATAAGACTACTGGGATGCATGCAGACTGTGCCATTAATGTCTAGTTAAATGCCAAAATCCCTAGTCCTGAGCTGGATCCATAGATTTGTGAGTGTTGCAATCTATCAAAAACTGGCTACGTTGTAGGTCTGTTGATTACCCTTTGAGATTGCCGAAGCTACATCTTCTCCCAGTAGCCATGGAGCCACCCAGTACAGAATTATACTAGAATGCAGAAAGTTGTCTCCTTTAGAGGATCATAGCTAGGAGGGAAGAGTCACAATGAAACACA
Source organism: Triturus cristatus (assembly GCF_964204655.1). NCBI lineage: Eukaryota > Metazoa > Chordata > Amphibia > Caudata > Salamandridae > Triturus > Triturus cristatus. The sequence goes on from NC_140584.1 coordinate 529,911,449, forward strand.
TCTCCTCTAGAATCTCTGATTGATGAGTAGGTTGGATTGATGAATTTGACTCCCCCTTCCCCCCTCATTGTCAGCAAGAAACCTGGGCATTAAGGTAGATTCCAGTATTACCTTACCTTCAAAGATCTGTTCTGTGTCTGATACATCTTTCTTCCTACTCAAAGCCCTAAGACATTATTTAACTTAATTCCTACTGCCACCAGGAAAACAATGGTCCACGCATTAATAACCTCCAGACTCGATTATAGGAAACCTTGGTTACTTGAAGCCCCCAAATATGACTCATCGTCTCCAGGTTGTCCAGAGTGCTGCCGTGAAACTTATCTCACATTAACATTTCCAGATGTTCTTTGGTTGCCCCTCCATTTGTTGCCCATCTCCAAGATAATTAATTAATTTAATTGCACACACCCTCACCTACAAAGCAGGCATTACCATAGGCCTCAAATATCTCTAGAAATTGGTAGCTTGACATACCCCAGCTTGGGTCCTTCGGGCCGCAGGACACAGATTTCTTATCACTCCAGGTTCTGTATATCTCACATCACCTTATCATTGCATATTTGAAAAAAAAATTCTGTAAACTCATCAAAACTTGTCTCATTTTTTTCTCCACTGATCCTCTTTTCGTTTCCCCTTTTTGCTACTGGTTTTAGTTCTGCGACACCCAGTTTTGAGCAGCTGGATGCTTAAGGAAAAATGTCATTCATTCACTCATTAATTAAATCTACATACTACCTCTGAGATCAGGTGAGAGAAAATAGCCAGGTAGGCTAATTGTCAAGATGCACTAACCTGGACATTCAGAACCAATAAGAGTGGTGGTGATTTCCAAACTTTACCAAACTCACAGCCAACTTCATACTACTATTGTGTGGATTTGAGATAGATCTGAAGAAAGGGAAAGCAGACAAGGGAGAGAAACAGCGACACTGTTACACTGCCTAATTGCACATCCAGGATCAGTATGCACTTCAGGAGCACTGATATATAAAAGAAAAATAATATAACTATATTATGGTTTATGGAGCTACCTTCTGATATTGCATATGACATAACTGCTAAATCTCTATGTGCTTCCATTCTATCATCAATTTAAAATAAATCTTGCTTCTGAGCTGAAATATAATTACAATTAATACAGTAACTGTAAATCACACTGAGTTAAAATTGATTGCCTGCTCAAAAGGGCTGCCTTCAACATTAAGAAAATTACTTTTCTTAATTTGTTTACGTTCAATGTAATAAGTGAATTACTGTAACATAAAAGGCTTTCATTAGTATTGCATGTTTCGATTAAACTCCTGACTGTCCTATATTTACTTGCACTGAACTTATCAGACCAAATGAAAATAGTTCTGTGCCAACATATCTCCACTGGAGTTTGCAATCCACACTGGGAACTTGGTGACATAAGAAATGCAATGGAGTTTCAAATTATAATGGATGACACCTTATGAAAAGTACAAAAGAGTTTCTAATTATAATGGAAGATTCTGGTGAAAGCAAACAAGTGCTCTAGAGTTGACCCAGGCGATATTTTCTTTATGCTGGCATAATTAGCATCATTTCGTTAATTTCACATTAGTCTTCTTATGTAAAGTTCCTGAAATTTCTCTCATACTCCACATCTTGCAATTATGTGCCATTGGCTTTAAAAATGTGGTGCAACTGCATAGGAATAATGCGAATGACAGATATCGAGAGACTGTAGTTCATGGTGCTTTTGTCATTTTGCATTTTGTTTAGCGCAAAATTTTCCTCCCAGTCAAAATGGACATGAGAATGCATTTACACTAAAATACACTACTAAATGCTGATTTTGCATTTCACTTAATTTGGAGTAATTGCACAAAATCAAATTACAAGTTTGTGGGCAACCCCACTTTAGAGTAAATGTATTCTCTAATATATTACTCAATGTGAAAATAAACATTTGCAAGTCTTTTATCCCTGCAAGATGCTCCTCTAGTTCCAAGATGTCCTTCATCAACTTCGTGGGAGAGCAGATGCCATGGATTCCAACACAAGTCTCAGCTGCAACAACTATGGGGTCTATTCACAAACTGTTTTTTATAGTACACTTATTAGTACTACAGTAGTACTGTCTACACACTACACAAATCTATTGTCAAACATATGTGTGGAGGTGTCCACTTTTATTGCTCCCATCTTTTCTGTGCCAAGGTCTCTGGACACATATGCATATACTATAGTAGTAAATGTACGAGAAACTAAGGGAAATGGCTGAATAATGGAGAATATTTATTCCTAAGTAAATGGGTTTAGATTGGAGTAAGGAGGGATTTAGGAAGGGATAAAAAGGGGTTTAGGGAGGGAAAACACCCACCCTCAAAAGAGTAAGCCCATTGCTATTCATTAAGTATACTTTCCAGAAGGTCACCTCTGACAAATTTGGCACTTCACAGGCACGGCAACCATGAATCTTGCTTCAGTTGCTAAAATACATCAACAGCAGAGTGCCCCAGTGTATAGTCATGCCACAGTCACTGGAGGAAAGGCCAAGGGTGGATAGGGATTTTTATGCTTTTGCCCACGTCCCTCTTTTGTTAGGTGCTATTGACTGCATGCATGTGGCACTTCAGTAACCTCACCATATAGCACAGCTTTTTTGCAACAGGCACCACTGGGCCTCCATTGTGCAAGCTGTCCTTGATGGCTGCTTCACTAATGTGTACACTGCCTTTCCTGAACGCTTTCATCAGTCACCTATTGTAATTTGGTTGTTTGCTGGGGATTTTTTGTGACATGTAAATCATTGAGAAGTAGGAACATTTCACACTGGCGCTACATGTGTATCAGGAGTGGCATCTCAAGCATTTTACTCATTATTCCCTACTACACAATAAACACATATAACTCAATGAATTTATGTAGACATTGTGGGCCTCATGTAGGTGGCATACACTTTACCGATTCTAAAATACCGAATCATACCGATTTGGTATTTAAGAATCGGTAAAGTGTATGTAGGTAAAAATTCGGTAAATGTTACCGAATCGGAGTGAGTCGGTAATTACCGAATCGGTAATTACCGATTCGGTAATGAGGCATACCTTCCCATTGAGGGGAAGGTATGCCTCATTACCGAATCGGTAAATACCGATTCGGTAATGGGGGAGAACATGCAAGGGTGGCAGGGTGTCACATTGACACCCTGTTGCACCCCTGATTCGGCCATGTGTGCACATGTGGCACACATACATGCCCTAAGGGCATGTATGTCTGCCACATGTGCACACTTCTAAGCGCTTTTAAATGCTTTTACTCATCCATACTTTATTTACCACCAACTATTAGTTGGTGGTAAATACCGACTCCTAACAACACCCACACAGTCCCCCTACATCTGATTTCTGTAATCGGAATTTACCGAATCGGTAAAATTACCGATTCGGTAATCTTACCGATTCGGTAATTTTACCGATTCGGTAAATTCCGAATACAGAAATTCACCCCCTACATACCAAAAGCCAAAATACCGGTCGGTAACGGTATAATTACCGAAAATCGGCCGTTACCGACCGGTATTTGGCTATCTACATGAGGCCCTATATATTTACAATTGAATTTCTTTGTAAGAAATGTCACCTCTTTATTGGCAGGGATACCATATGTGCCTTTTTTCCCATCTCCTAGCACACTACAGATGTCCAACCACACTACCTCAACAGAGGCACAAGATGGCACACACACAAACCCTAACGATCATTGAACACATGTCTATGGGATCCTTAAATCAAGATTCCGATGTCTTGACCATATAGCAGGAGTGCTGTGTACTCCCCTGCAGTTGGGTGCAAGATGGTTGCAGACCGCCATGTGATGTGGCTTACATTTAGACCTTGCACCTGATATACAGCCATATCTGGGGGTGGGTTACAGAATATTGTCATTGCATACAGGTACAAGATGGACTAGTAAACTGATTTTGCTCTTAAGTTGTTTGTTTGGTTGCTTAATCTTTGTGGTTGGAAGCTATCTTGATGAGTGGTACACTGTTAATATATACCCTGCAGAGACAACACTGTTTAGTTCACATATTGTCAAAGGTGGTACACTCAAGGTAATAATAAAATGGCTCTACAATTTCAATAACATTCAAGCATGTTTTACTTTCAACGCTCTCTTACGCAGTACAGTAATGTGTTGGAACATACACATTGACAACCTTTATTTTGCCACACAAATCAGATAAATAACCACTCCTTGTAACAATGTATTTGATCCCCAGTATTTTTTAGTCTCTCTACACATGAAGGGCTCTTCCATCCTCATGTGGAGGTCTCTCTTCCACATGCAAAGGGTTCCCTTCCAAATAGCAGTCTCTACCTCCTGGAGTGGGAGCAGTGATCTTTACCTCCCACAACAAACATGAAATTACATACAGGAACAGGAAGTCAGAACTTTTCTTGTCATTCTTGGTCATCCTTTCACCACAGCAACACCCACCTCCATTCTGCTGCTCTTTTCTGCATCCAAATCTTCAACATGGCTGAGTGATTAAAGGGATAGGATCCTCACTTTTCACTAATCACAAACTATAGATAATTGATAAGGAGATCTTTCAAAGGTTGCCACAGCTTTTGAAGATCCAGACAATAAGCTGAGCCATACAGCAGAGGCCTCAATTTGGAGGGACATTTTCATGAACACCAATGCAGTGGGAGTCTATATCTGGCAGGGTGAAGAATGACATACGTTCTGGCAGGTCCTATGCCTCTGTGTCAGAATTAAGGCCCAGGACATTCTGGCTATGCTGTCTCAGTATCATTTTTGATATCCCCACATGACACTAATTTAAAGGAGGGTTCTAAGAGCAGCCTCACCCTCCATGAGCAGAAGGCAGGTGTTAAATGTATTATTTGTTTATTTTAAACAAAAAATGTATTATATTTATAATAATTTCAGAGCACAAAAGTTTTGATAGTGGTGTGCAGTCATGAGTCCATTCTGAGATTTGTTCTGCTATTTCCTTTTGTAATTACCTGTCTTCATTTTGGGTTACAAAAGGGAAGTTTATAAATTGTTAATAAACGTTGTCCTTTTGATTTAATTTACTAATCATCTTTTCTGTTTTGTTCTGTTCTGTTATGTAATGTTATGTTACGTTATGCTAATCTGTAAAGCTCATGACTCACCCTGGAGGGCATCCAGCCACTGAAGGGTGAGCTATATGGGCCGAGCCAAAACCTGGGCTAATTGAACAGTCAAGTCTTTAAATTCTTGAGGAATTTAGTAACTGAGAAAGTGTCTCTCATGTGAGGGGGCATATCGGTTCGGGCTTCATGAGAGAGGAAGGAAATGGCACAGCCTCCAGATCTGGTTCTTTGTATGTGAGGATTGTGTGTGGGTAGAATTCAGGCTATGAGGAGGTGTCTGGTAGGTTTGTGGAAGTTTATGTGATTCCTGAGGTACATGGAGCCAGTGTTGTGTAGGTTTTGTATGGGTGTGTTAGGAGTTTAAAGATCTCATGGATGGGGACTGGGAGACATTCATTGAGGTGTAATGTGATGTGAGCGGAGGTTGGGAGTTTGAGCGTGAGTGTAGATGTGGAATTTTATATAGTATGGAAACTAGTGGTCAGTTGAGCATTGATTCTGCCATAAAATGCATTGCTGCAGTCAAGCTTGCTGGTGATTTGGCCTGGGTGGAAAAATTCACTCCGCTCACAGAGTTGGAGGAATTTGGTAACTCTGTGCTACACATGTGATGGGAATCCTGCAAAACTCTGTCATCAGGTGAGCGGCAGAATTTTTCTTCCTTTGGCACGAATGAGGCTTGTTTTGCCATGTTCCAGCAAGTATGATAAGACTTGCATGAGATTTGGCAGCTGCTAGCATGGCTTCCAGCCTCAACAGCACCTTCCGGTGCCATTTTTGTGATGCTGGCGAGCTCAAGCTACTGCACCTCAAGCAGATTCTCTACTTGAGAAACAGCTAAATATTTTAAATGTAGCTTTTTTTCACCAAGAAGAGAGTGCCCCACAGATTCCAACTTCCTGTTCTTGTCCAGCAGGCACCTCCCAGTGCTTTGTCCATCTCCTGGTCATTGTTCATTTGGATTTTGAGGTTGAAGGCTCACCCTCTTTGTCTGTTGCATATACACCATTGGATTTAAGAAGTTTGTTTTTTGTGATATCACAGGTAAGTTAAAAAACTTTTGTAAAAAGGTATTGTTTATTTGATAGAGGGCATGCACCATTGGAAGAGGAGTGGGGCAGCGGCCAGGGCCACTGCCTCGGAACCCGGGGGCTCACGGTTCGATCACCAGCGGCAGATCAGCCCAGCACCATGTGACTCTGGGTAATAGCTCGCCTAATCCTCCCAAAGGCCGCCAGTGCCTTGACACCTTCGGGTAATTGTTTGCGCTTTACAAATACTGGACATTTACTGGACATACTGGACATTTATTTGTACTTTTCTTTGATTTACAAATGTTATTGTGGTGGGTCGTCTAAAGTTTCAATAGGGGTCTAGCTATTTATTTGCATTTAATTTGTTATCTTTTGTAAAGGAAAAAGGTTGATGAGAAGGTAGCACATTCAAATTTGAGTGTATCCCCCTGGGCATACCAGAAAAAACGCGAAGCGTTTGATTAGTTCATAAATCCGGCAATTTTAATCATTGCTTGTTGAAAATTCAATAAAGTTTTTTTGAATTTGAATTCAAAATAATCACAAGGTAAACGTATTCATATCATCAATGTTTGTTCAATGTCCAATGCATTTCGGGTTTCATAGAACCCTTCATCAGGGACAAACCTGAGAACACAATCAAAATGAGGAGGCTTTAGAAACTTAAATGATTTGGCATTCAAAAAATATTAACATCATGCGACATTTGTTTGCGAGTGCAATGAAACCTAAACAAGGCTAAAAAGTAAGGGGGGGGGTGTCAAGTGTTCCTCGAATATGTTATTACTGGGTGTGATATGTAGAGATGTGTGTTAAATATATATTAACGGTTATGCAAAGCGATGTTCTTCGTTGATTTAATGATGGCTATGTGCAGTCTAAATTGCAGTGAGATGTAAAAAACATCGTTAAGCTGATGTGGTTCCAATAATGTTGGTTACACTAAATAAAGATTGAGAATTCACTTACATTGAGCAACCGGGGCTTCGTTCATGCGTTCAACAAGTTCTTGTGTTAAAGAAGGTAGAGACAATAATACCTTTCTACTTCAAAGAGAAAACTACTGGATCAAAAAATTAGACTCTTTAAAGCCACATGGACTTAACGATCGTATAGAGTGTATATGTTATCTGTAAAAGAATATTTTCTTGTCACTTTATTTTTAATGCTTGTGTTTCAATGTTTTACATTCTTACAACATCATGGTATTAGCTACATACACCAGTACAATATGGCTGCCAAGTTTACTTCCACATTTCACCACAAATAACACACCAGTCCAATATGGCCGCAAAGGTTCTTCAAGCGTGAACATTATATGCATGCTACATTTTTATAGTTTACATGCTTTACGAGATCAGGTAAAACTCAACATAGCAATATAAGATCGACATATCTGTTGACCAAGACCGATATACCGGTTCATTTTTGTTCGAACATATCTGTTACATACACTTCGTTATAGTCCAATATCGCTGCCAAGCCAGCCCGTTAGTAACAGTCTACTGGTACCCTTTTCAGTTTTTACACCCCCGTGTACTAAACTCAGCATGTTAAGTAATGATCACTGAACCGCGCTTTTTACACTGCCGAACACAAGAACTTGTTGAACGCATGAACGAAGCCCCGGTTGCTCAATGTAAGTGAATTCTCAATCTTTATTTAGTGTAACCAACATTATTGGAACCACATCAGCTTAACGATGTTTTTTACATCTCACTGCAATTTAGACTGCACATAGCCATCATTAAATCAACGAAGAACATCGCTTTGCATAACCGTTCATATATATTTAACACACATCTCTACATATCACACCCAGTAATAACGTATTCGAGGAACACTTGACACCCCCCTTACTTTTTAGCCTTGTTTAGGTTTCATTGCACTCGCAAACAAATGTCACATGATGTTAATATTTTTTGAATGCCAAATCATTTAAGTTTCTAAAGCCTCCTCATTTTGATTGTGTTCTCAGGTTTGTCCCTGATGAAGGGTTCTATGAAACCCGAAATGCATTGGACATTGAACAAACATTGATGATATGAATACGTTTACCTTGTGATTATTTTGAATTCAAATTCAAAAAAACTTTATTGAATTTTCAACAAGCAACGATTAAAATTGCCGGATTTATGAACTAATCAAACGCCTTCGCATTTTTTCTGGTGTGCCCAGGGGGACACACTCAAATTTGAATGTGCTACCTTCTCATTGTCCAGCACGACGTACATGGACCGATACGTCACCCCAGGAGCACCCAATAACTTTTTCAAATAATGGCATAACTTTTCGAACAAGGTTGTTGCGCACGCTATATCCAGTTTAAAGGAAAAAGGTTGCACAGTACATTTTCCCCATGTTTCTTACATTTGCACTATTAATGTATTTAATTATGAGGCCTAGTCTGCCCAAGGGCCATCCAGCCAGTAGGCCCAGTACTAGCCATGCGTGCATGAAACTACTATTTCTGTGTTATATGTTGTTTTAAAATCACAATGGATGGTTACAGTTCCTTCAAAGGGAGGGATTTACAGCAGATAGGTAAGCTGTAAAAATAGGGAATGTCTCCATAGGATAAGTGAGTGTGCAGAGAGGAGAGAGAGTGTACTCCTTTGTATGGTACTTGGTGCCCTCACACACCCTTGCGAGTGTATAGCATCATCATTGGGCAAGGTTGCTCCTCGTGGGGGTGGCGCTGCAGTCCCTCACGGGCCCTTGTTAGGGGCTCTCTGGCAGAGATCTTTTCAGGAGTTGCCGCATTTGTGTCTGAGGGTGTGTGGGTTGGGGAGTGATAGTGAGTGGAAGTTAAAATGAGCCAGGAGGCCCGAGTAATTTATTTGGAGGACCCCTGGTTCAGAGTAAAAAATTCACGGGGATGGAGATGCACTATAGTGCCAATTGAAGAGGGGAAACAAGACCAAATAGAATCCCACTTCTCTCAACCCATGTAGTATGTGACTAAAGTGATTTTGAGACAAGGGTCAACATGTTTCGCGCTGTGAAGTGGTCCCTAGTGGATCCCAGAGCGCTTCATCAGGACCAGATAGAAAACAGAATTACGGGAATCAGGAAAAGGCAACCTATATTCCCGTATATATCCTAATTAAGGTTCGTTCGACAAATATTGTCTGAGGACACGTTATTGTACGTAAGTCCTGTTCACAGACTAAAAGGAGACAAAAAGATGGGGTGATGGGGAAAAAACAAGGACAAGAAAGCATAGTAACATATCAGTTGTATATGGTACTCATAGTCAAGAAAGGAATCACATGTGCACATTGTGTGCCCAAGTGCTGGGTGCATGAAAAATACATCGGACGTGTGCACGCCTCTCGATTCATGCATTTCAATAGTGGTGCTGTAGGTGGCCCTACGTAAAGGTGAGACGGAGCGGTGGAGTATGTCATGTTCTACCGTAGGTGAATGGTGCCGCCGCGATGTTATGGTGGTTGAGGAGATAGTGCGGATGGTAAGTATCCATAATCACTGCAACTAATGCATAAAAATGATGGGGGACGATATCTCGTACGATCGTTCCAAAAGGTATTGGTAACTGAGGGGGATGTGCATGGCAACCCAACAATGGGGTGTAAAATCCTGTCACTATCATGGAACCCCGGCCTAAGGGGGTGGCGTCGCATGAAAGACATGCTAGTGATGGCGCTTCCCCAAGCGGGGCAGGCGTGGGGGTGGCACCCGCTGTGTGGAAGGCATGTTACAAGTGCGACTAAGGCGCATCTAAAAGGTGGTGGAATACTGAAAGCACCCCTAGGTGCAATATACATGCCATACCAACTTAATAAATAAAAGCGAAGAAAAAGGGGGAAAGCCTACCCTCCCTGGATAGAAGAAGGGCTCCGTCGGCGGTACCGTGGAGTGAGGCTATAAATTCAAAAGGGGAATGCAAAAAGGAAACATTAGCGTTGCCGTAAGGAAGGGCTTAATGGAACGGTACGAAAAGGGGGAGAGAAGGGTTACTTACTAGAAATCCTGCCTCACGTAACGGGAAACCTACCCGTACTGCCGTACTGCCGGTAGCATTATTGACAGGGAAAGTGCTAAGTTAAACATCATTATCGGGACGGTCGCAGGCTACAGGAGATGACGTCAACCCGCTGCTTGTAGGGAGGGAGCTGTAAGCTCTACGGGGAACGAAGTGGCCATATTGGAATGGTTATGATAGGGAGAAGAAGCAATATAGATTTGCTGCATCGCAGTGTTGGTCCACTGCGGGATAAAGAAGTAGTCAGTGAGTTACTAAAATCACTACTCCTGGAGTATGAAAGGAACGGGGATATTAGTACCCTCTTTCTAAAAATAGTGGTGTAAAGTCGTAGTGTTGAAGGAATGTGACGGGTGATGGGAACGGCTGGTAATGCAAATGGATCAGTAATTCTTAGAAGCCAATATATGCCAAAGACTAAACGGGGTGTGTTTCCTCACCCGGATCATTATAGGTTTGGTCGTAGATGAAAGAAAGATGTATTAAGATGGCATGGTAAGGTACCATCAATACATTCATATAAAGGTATGTCTAGAATTATAGCGTAGTGTTATACACTCCTATTCTGGAGCGATCAACGGAGGATAGCCGAGCTAGTTATGTTCATGTGGTCTGCTATATTCAGAGTAGTAGTGTGGAGAACCTAGATGGTTCCTAGTGTAGTATATGACATGTTGTACTGGGAAGTATTAACATGGTGCAGGATTAATGAGATAGGTCGACCCAGGGTATATCTTCATTGAGTCCACATTTATTACTTCTGAGTTTGAACACCCATCGTTGTTCTTGTTTAAATAGTGTGGAGGCTGTCCAATGAGGGTTGGATTCAATGATGGTCCATCGCAAGCTTTCTGGAGGATGGTTCATTTCCAGGAAGTGGCGTTGTAGTCTCGTTGCCGTGCGTTTGCAACGGATTGTACTCTTTTGCTCCCCAATCCGGACCTTTACTGGTCTGGCTGTCATGCCTATGTATTGTGAACCACAGGGGCAGGTAATGAAATACACGCAGTTCTTAGTATTACAATTAGTATGATGTGTCTGCTTCCAGAGTCTGGGGAGTCCCACGTCAATTTCCTTTGTCGCACTTGTCTGGGGACACGCTGCACATGAACCACATGGGTAATGGCCTACTACCGGTGGTAAGTTCCATAGTGTGGTTTGAGTCCGGATAGTGTTCTTTGGGCGTGTATGCACTAGAATATCCCTAAGATTCTGTGTTCTCTTAAAGGCAAAGAGTGGTTTGGGACCTGGTCGGAACTCCACGGTTTCCAGGATCTTCCAATTCTTTTTGATGATTTTCTGAACACTGTTAGAACTAGGAGTGTAAGCTGTAACACAGGTTAATATATCTGTGGTAGTCTTCTCTTTTGTTTCTAGTAGAGCTTCTTTGTGGTTTTTCCTCGCTCGTTTATATGCTTGTCTCACGATTCTTTTGGGATACTCTCTCTTTATCAAATTTTCAGTTAGAGCATCTGCCTCTTTTTCGAATTCTGTGATGGTGTTACAGTTACGTCGTGGGCGGAGGAACTGTCCAACCGGTAAGTTGTTTCTTAAGGACTTGGGATGGTGACTTTGGAACAAAAGGAGACTATTCCTGTCAGTCGTTTTTTTGTAGTTAGTGGTCATGAGAGATCCATCGATAAAGGATATTAGGAGATCGAGAAATGGAATGGACTCAGATGACAGAGTACCTACAAATTGTAGGAATGGGTTGAGGGTGTTGATCCAGGTAAAGAAAGCCCGACATATCTCTTCGTCCCCTTTCCAGAAGATGATGATGTCGTCGATGTGTAAAAGGCTGGGCAACCCGTTTGTGTTTCGCATGCGCGAGTCACCATTTTGTCATTTTTTGAAGTGCTAAAGGAATGGAGCACCAGCACGGGTGCATGCACGCCGAACTTGAAAAAATAACGATTGAAACTTTAAGATTTAAAATGAAGGGTGTGCGCCAGGCTTTTGACTTTTTTGCAATTCATACCCGCCGTTCCAACCCAGGAAGCACCCCATGGATAAAAGGAGTAACAATGCACTTATGCTTTAAAATTCACGTCAAAGGCAGTTCACCGGAGTTACCAACAAGAAAAAACAGCTTTACATATATTATTCATTGGATTTGTTTAGAGTTAGATAAGCATCAACACTGTTTGTCCATTTCATAGTTTATTTGTTGCACTGATATATGTGGCATTTGAGTTTGGTTTGCTTTGGATAATCATGAAAGCAGTATTATTTTTTCAGAGTTTTAATGCGATTTAGGTGCGCGAGGGGTGGTTCCTTTAAACACGAGTTGCATAAACACTGACTCACAGGTGGGGCGGGTTTCATGGATTTAAAAGCTCTCGGGTTCAGCGAAGACGGGTAATTTTGACACTCGAGCGTACACCTCGAGAGGAGGTTGTTGAATGGGAACCAACAGAGCAGGTATGCATTTGAGGTGTTAAACATAAGCGGGAAAGTTCGTAGAAACTCAGGGACAGTTGGGGGATCACAGCTTTAGTGTGGTTAACACAGGGTTGGTGGGGTCACGTTTCCTTTAAAATTGCAATATTCTTTAAAATTGTAATATTGTTTAGTACACAGAAAGGTTGGGCAGTTCACTCGTTGTGTGAATCATTGTGAGTTTATCATCAAAAATAGGACTGATATATGTATTTTTTATATAACATTGCAGATACCCCTGAGGAAGGTCACACTAGGACCGAAATGCATTGGGTGCCACATGTTCGTAATTATCTGGAGGATTTGAAATCTCCAATGTTCACGATTAGGCCTGGATGGGCAATTCTGGAATATATAACATGCTAAAATATATAGAAGTTTCATTCCTTTGGCGTGATGGATGAATTTGGAAAACTATTGGTGAAATAAAAAAGAAAAAATTGGATTACTATGGTTGAAGTGAATCAAAATGAACACTCTTGTGTAAAAGGCTGTGCAACCAGTTTGTGTTTCGCATGCGCGAGTCACCATTTTGTCATTTTTTGAAGTGCTAAAGGAATGGAGCACCGGCACGGGTGCATGCACGCCGAACTTGAAAAAATAACAATTGAAACTTTTAGATTTAAAATGAAGGGTGTGTGCCAGGCTTTTGACTTTTTTGCAATTTATACCCGCCGTTCCAACCCAGAAAGCACCCCATGGATAAAAGGAGTAACAATGCACTTATGCTTTGAAATTCACGTCAAAGGCAGTTCACCGGAGTTACCAACAAGAAAAAACAGCTTTACATATATTATTCATTGGATTTGTTTAGAGTTAGATAAGCATCAACACTGTTTGTCCATTTCATAGTTTATTTGTTGCACTGATATATGTGGCATTTGAGTTTGGTTTGCTTTGGATAATCATGAAAGCAGTATTATTTTTTCAGAGTTTTAATGGGATTTAGGTGCGCGAGGGGTGGTTCCTTTAAACACGAGTTGCATAAACACTGACTCACAGGTGGGGCGAGCTTAATGGATTTAAAAGCTCTCGGGTTCAGCGAAGACGGGTAATTTTGACACTCGAGCGTACACCTCGAGAGGAGGTTTTTGAATGGGAACCAACAGAGCAGGTATGCATTTGAGGTGTTAAACATAAGCGGGAAAGTTCGTAGAAACTCAGGGACAGTTGGGGGATCACAGATTTAGTGCGGTTAACACACGGTTGGTGGGGTCACATTTCCTTTAAAATTGCAATATTCTTTAAAATTGTAATATTGTTTAGTACACAGAAAGGTTGGGCAGTTCACTCGTTGTGTGAATCATTGTGAGTTTATCATCAAAAATAGGACTGATATATGTATTTTTTATATAACATTGCAGATACCCCTGAGGAAGGTCACACTAGGACCGAAATGCATTGGGTGCCACATGTTCATAATTATCTGGAGGATTTGAAATCTCCAATGTTCACGATTAGGCCTGGATAGGCAATTCTGGAATATATAACATGCTAAAATATAGTTTCATTCCTTTGGCGTGATGGATGAATTTGGAAAACTATTGGTGAAATAAAAAAGAAAAAATTGGATTACTATGGTTGAAGTGAATCAAAATGAACACTCTTGTGTAAAAGGCTGTGCAACCAGTTTGTGTTTCGCATGCGCGAGTCACCATTTTGTCATTTTTTGAAGTGCTAAAGGAATGGAGCACCGGCACGGGTGCATGCACGCCGAACTTGAAAAAATAACGGTTGAAACTTTAAGATTTAAAATGAAGGGTGTGCGCCAGGCTTTTGACTTTTTTGCAATTTATACCCGCCGTTCCAACCCAGGAAGCACCCCATGGATAAAAGGAGTAACAATGCACTTATGCTTTGAAATTCACGTCAAAGGCAGTTCACCGGAGTTACCAACAAGTAAAAACAGCTTTACATATATTATTCATTGGATTTGTTTAGAGTTAGATAAGCATCAACACTGTTTGTCCATTTCATAGTTTATTTGTTGCACTGATATATTTGGCATTTGAGTTTGGTTTGCTTTGGATAATCATGAAAGCAGTATTATTTTTTCAGAGTTTTAATGGGATTTAGGTGCGCGAGGGGTGGTTCCTTTAAACACGAGTTGCATAAACACTGACTCACAAGTGGGGCGGGCTTCATGGATTTAAAAGCTCTCGGGTTCAGCGAAGACGGGTAATTTTGACACTCGAGCGTGCACCTCGAGAGGAGGTTGTTGAATGGGAACGAACAGAGCAGGTATGCATTTGAGGTGTTAAACATAAGCGGGAAAGTTTGTAGAAACTCAGGGACAGTTGGGGGATCACAGATTTAGTGCGGTTAACACAGGGTTGGTGGGGTCACGTTTCCTTTAAAATTGCAATATTCTTTAAAATTGTAATATTGTTTAGTACACAGAAAGGTTGGGCAGTTCACTCGTTGTGTGAATCATTGTGAGTTTATCATCAAAAATAGGACTGATATATGTATTTTTTACATAACATTGCAGATACCCCTGAGGAAGGTCACACTAGGACCGAAATGCATTGGGTGCCACATGTTCGTAATTATCTGGAGGATTTGAAGTTTCCAATGTTCACGATTAGGCCGGGATGGGCAATTCTGGAATATATAACATGCTAAAATATAGTTTCATTCCTTTGGCGTGATGGATGAATTTGGAAAACTATTGGTGAAATAAAAAAGAAAAAATTGGATTACTATGGTTGAAGTGAATCAAAATGAACACTCTTGTGTAAAAGGCTGTGCAACCAGTTTGTGTTTCGCATGCGTGAGTCACCATTTTGTCATTTTTTGAAGTGCTAAAGGAATGGAGCACCGGCACGGGTGCATGCACGCCGAACTTGAAAAAATAACGGTTGAAACTTTAAGATTTAAAATGAAGGGTGTGCGCCAGGCTTTTGACTTTTTTGCAATTTATACCCGCCGTTCCAACCCAGGAAGCACCCCATGGATAAAAGGAGTAACAATGCACTTATGCTTTGAAATTCACGTCAAAGGCAGTTCACCGGAGTTACCAACAAGTAAAAACAGCTTTACATATATTATTCATTGGATTTGTTTAGAGTTAGATAAGCATCAACACTGTTTGTCCATTTCATAGTTTATTTGTTGCA
This sequence comes from Triturus cristatus, assembly GCF_964204655.1. Classification (NCBI taxonomy): domain Eukaryota; kingdom Metazoa; phylum Chordata; class Amphibia; order Caudata; family Salamandridae; genus Triturus; species Triturus cristatus. The sequence continues at coordinate 529,927,170 of NC_140584.1, forward strand.
CTGATATATTTGGCATTTGAGTTTGGTTTGCTTTGGATAATCATGAAAGCAGTATTATTTTTTCAGAGTTTTAATGGGATTTAGGTGCGCGAGGGGTGGTTCCTTTAAACACGAGTTGCATAAACACTGACTCACAAGTGGGGCGGGCTTCATGGATTTAAAAGCTCTCGGGTTCAGCGAAGACGGGTAATTTTGACACTCGAGCGTGCACCTCGAGAGGAGGTTGTTGAATGGGAACGAACAGAGCAGGTATGCATTTGAGGTGTTAAACATAAGCGGGAAAGTTTGTAGAAACTCAGGGACAGTTGGGGGATCACAGATTTAGTGCGGTTAACACAGGGTTGGTGGGGTCACGTTTCCTTTAAAATTGCAATATTCTTTAAAATTGTAATATTGTTTAGTACACAGAAAGGTTGGGCAGTTCACTCGTTGTGTGAATCATTGTGAGTTTATCATCAAAAATAGGACTGATATATGTATTTTTTACATAACATTGCAGATACCCCTGAGGAAGGTCACACTAGGACCGAAATGCATTGGGTGCCACATGTTCGTAATTATCTGGAGGATTTGAAGTTTCCAATGTTCACGATTAGGCCGGGATGGGCAATTCTGGAATATATAACATGCTAAAATATATAGAAGTTTCATTCCTTTGGTGTGATGGATGCATTTGGAAAACTATTGGTGAAATAAAAAAGAAAAAATTGGATTATTATGGTTGAAGTGAATCAAAATGAACACTCTTGTGTAAAAGGCTGTGCAACCAGTTTGTGTTTCGCATGCGCAAGTCACCATTTTGTCGATGTACCTTCGCCATAATAGAATGTTGTTTATGTATGGGGTGGTATCTGTTAGGATATGTTCCTCTTCAAAATTCGCCATGTACAGACAGGCCAGGCTCGGCGCGAAGGTACTCCCCATGCTGGTGCCCTGTATTTGATGGTAAAGCTTGTCCTCGAAGGCAAAGTAGTTCTCTTTCAGTGCTATCGTCGCACAATCGCAGATGAAAGTGACAGGTGTTGTGGAGGTCCATGGATTTACGTTCCGTAGAACCTGATCCAAGACTGCTAGTGTGGCATCTTGGGGAATGTTCGTGTATAGAGCTTCCACGTCTAAGGTCACTAAGAGGGTTATGGACTCTGGTGCTCTGAATTCTTCAATAAGGTTGAGAACTTCCGTTGTGTCTCTCAGGTACGTAGGGGTCTTGGTTACTAATGGGCATAGAAACACATCACAGAATTTGCTCAAAGGTTCTAGTAGGGAATCAATCCCGGATACTATAGGCCTCCCAGGTGGAGGGGTGATCTCCTTGTGAATTTTCGGTAGGCAGTAGAAATACGGGGTGCGAGGGTTCTTATTCATAAGGAATGAGGCCTCATACTTAGTTATCCACCCTTCTGCCTCTGCTTCCAATGTCAATTGTTGTATCGTGGTTGATAGACGTGTGGTGGGGTCTTCTTCGATAGGTTCGTAATATCTGGTGTTCCCGTAATTCTGTTTTCTATCCTGGTCCTGATGAAGCGCTCTGGGATCCACTAGGGACCACTTCACAGCGCGAAACATGTTGACCCTTGTCTCAAAATCACTTTAGTCACATACTACATGGGTTGAGAGAAGTGGGATTCTATTTGGTCTTGTTTCCCCTCTTCAATTGGCAATATAGTGCATCTCCATCCCCGTGAATGTTTTACTCTGAACCAGGGGTCCTCCGAATAAATTACTAGGGCCTCCTGGCTCATTTTAACTTCCACTCACTATCACTCCCCAACCCACACACCCTCAGACACAAATGCGGCAACTCCTGAAAAGATCTCCGCCAGAGAGCCCCTAACTAGGGCCCGTGAGGGACTGCAGCGCCACCCCCACAAGGAGCAACCTTGCCCAATGATGATGCTATACACTCGCAAGGGTGTGTGAGGGCACCAAGTACCATACAAAGGAGTACACTCTCTCTTCTCTCTGCACACTCACTTATCCTATGGAGACATTCCCTATTTTTACAGCTTACCTATCTGCTGTAAATCCCTCCCTTTGAAGGAACTGTAACCATCCATTGTGATTTTGTATCAATCTTAGGAGCATTGGTTCAGGACCTCTTTCTAACTAGCTCCTTGTCCCCCCTCTGTTTTTTGATTTCATATGTTGTTTTAAAACATCATTAAGGGCAAGGATCGCAATAGATGGAATTAAAAACGTGGAGTTTATTTTTTGTATTCCACTTTTTTTCTGCAAAAAGTGTGTTTTGATTCAGAAATATTTGATGCCTTGGGAGGATGTGTGGCTTTTTTTTGGCATAGCTGTATGAATGGCTGTTTTCTTTGGTGTTATCATGTGTCCTTTGTCTGACCTATGTTCTCCACACCATGTGTTTGGGGCCATTTTTGTGTAGTTAGGGTCCATAGGCCTGCATGCTTTCTTTGTAGTTTATGCCTCCTTGCTTGTTGTTTGGCCATGTGGACGCCGTCAATTTTGTGTAGCCAGCCAGTGTGCTTTGCCATAGATTGCATGTTTTCTTTATTGTCGCCATGCCTCCTTGCTTGCTGTTGGTGTTTGACCATTTGGTCGGTAGCCCTTTTGCGTAGTCAGCCTATGTGCTTTTGTCATAGACATGAATGTGTTCTTTGTTTTGCCCATGCCTCCTTGCTGGCTGTTGTTTGACCATGTGGCCTATGGCCATTTTGTGTAGCCAGCCAGTGTGTGTTTGCTTATCACAGGCATGCATGTTTTCTTTGTTGTGGCTTTGCCTCCTTGCTTCTTGTTGTTTGTTTACCACTTGGGCAGCACTCATTTTGTGCAGCCACCCTCTTTTTATAGTTCTTTTATTTATTTATTTATTTATTTATTTTTGTGTTATTGTTTTAATGCAAGCCAGTTACAATACAAACAGAATGATAGTGGGTCGGAAGACAAATACCAACATACAGTAAATAATAGAGCGGAGTATACATACAACTTATATTTAACACCTAATCTCAAATCGTAGTTTGGAAAACACAAAGCATTATAAAATAAAAAAAGAAAAAAAAGAAAAAAAAGAGAAAGGAAAAGAAAAGGACCAGGAATTAGCCCACTTCCCCCTGAATCCATTGCAGGACTGGCGCTCAGATTTTCATTCCTATATCCTTTTTTTGAATCCCTTTTGTTCTATAGATAGCATGTTCCAAGTTATACATTGCTAATAAGCGTGCCCTACAGGTGCGAAAAGATGGTGGTTCAGGACTAATCCATTCTTGAGTGATACAACCCCGAAAAATTGCCATAGAGATGAATACCAAGTTTCTGTTATATTCATTCGGTAACTCAAAAGACACTCCTGTCAATACTAATTCTGCTGTTATTGTTATTCCCAATCCAAATAGTACAGTAAGAAAGGATTGAATTTCATGTAACAGAGGTATTAATAGTGGGCAGCTATAAAACACATGAACTGCATCAGCAGCAAATAGCCCACATCTACTACATGCAGTTCCAGCTGTTGACCCCCATTTTGACATTTTTGCAGGGGTATAATATAGGTCAAAAATAGCCATATAGTGCTGAGTACGCAGTCTACCCGTCAACAAAACAGAATTAGCAAGCGAAATAGATATCTGAATCATATTATTATCACAGTCTATCTTCTCCGCCCATCTCTGTTGGATAACCAACATATCATCAGGACAAGATGATAATAATAAGTTGTAATAGAAACCAATCCTTTTTTTCGTGTGTAAAGCATCAATAATAGGAATCTCGACAAGTCCAGAACTAACCAGAAAGATCATATTCTTGAGAAAGCTATACACCTGGAGATACTTAGAATAATCAACGTTTGTAAGATTAAACTTAAATTGAAGTTCTGAAAATGTTATAATATGATTATTATGCCATAAATCACCTAGAGTGTTAATGCCGCTATTCCGCCATCTCGTCATTGTATAATCTCTAAAAATGGGAGGGAAAATATGTGATGACGTCAAGGGGGTATATATCGAAATTTTTTGAATCCCTACATGGCGCCGAATTAGGTTCCAAACAAAGAAGGCGGCTTTTAATATCTTAAATTTTGTTTTTTTATAATAACTAGGTTCTATATTTCTTAACAAACATCCATGCGCCGCAACTCCCAAGGAAAACTCATAAATTGACGGAGCATGGGATTCTAGAATTTGAGCCTTCGCTCCAATTATCAGGGGAGAAATGAACTGTAAAACAGATGCTAAATAACAGAACAAAAAGTGTGGTGTGCTCCACCCATCCCTATCCTTAGGGACAATCATCTTCTTATAAGCTCTACGTTGACGTTTGTAACTCCACAGGAATCTAGCTGCCATTCTCTAAAGTTCTTTAAAAAAAGTAAGAGGAAATTCTAGAGGCACAGATCGAAATAGGTATATAAATTTAGGGAGAATTAGCATTTTCAACACGTTATTCCTCCCATATAAAGACAAATGCAAATGATTAATATGCTCCAACGTAGAGTTAGCCTTTTTCAGAACTGATTTATAATTGAGTTCCGGGATAGCAGAGACTGGAGTAGTGATCTTAATACCCAAATATGTTGCCACAGGGACGATATTGAACTGAGCCGAGGAATGAGACGGGGGATTCTGCCCCACCAAAAGAATTTGCGTTTTGGACATATTGAGTTTATACCCAGAGAATACACTGAACTTGGTTGCCAATTCTTCCACCTTTGGGATAGCTCTTACAATATCTGTAGTGATCACCACCATGTCATCAGCATAAGCTAGAGCTCTATAATTTACTCCCGCAACCAAAACTGGTGATATATCCTCAGTTTGATTCAGCTCTTTAAGAAAAAGATCAATATAAATGGCAAAAAGTAATGGTGAGGCTGGACAGCCCAGTCTAGTCCCCCGATAAATAGGAAACAGGGCAGACGAGTTTGCCCCAATTTTAATACAGGACATAGGGGATTTATACAAGGCTTTCAAAGCCAAGATCATAGTAGGACCAAACCCCTTCAAAGAGAGCATATCCCAAAGATAGGGCCAGGCCACCCTGTCAAATGCTTTTTCAGCATCCAACAGGGTGATTGCTATAGATGTATTGGTGCCCTGCGCCCAGTCCATGAGAGCAATAACCCTGTGGACATGATCCGAAGTATCCCGCTCAGGTACAAACCCATGTTGCCACCTGGAGACTATGGTAGAAATTATCCCTGATATTCTTGATGCTAAGATTTTTGAAAAGACTTTGCTATCTGAATTAATTAACTATATTGGTATATATGAGGCCGGGTTAGTAGCAGATTTATCTTTTTTCAGAAAAGCCATTATTCTGGATTGTCTCCAAGAGGGTGGCGTTATCCCTTTCTGTGCTTCTAAAAAAGTGGCCAACAAGTCTTGTTTCAATAAATGCCTGAAAAGCCTAAAGAACTCCAAAGGGATGCCGTCAGTTCCCATCGCTTTACCTGAAGCAAGAGAAAGTAGGGCCAACTCAATTTCATCCCAGGTAATGTCAGTATCCAATGCCTGAGCTTGGGCAGTAGTTAATTTTGTAACATTGTCCAGAGAGGAGAAATTCAAGAAAAGCTTGTTAGAATACGGTAGAGCATCTTGCTCATACAGCTGTGAATAAAACTGTCGAAATACCTCAAGAATTTCCTCAGAATTATTATGGATCTGACCAGAAGCGTCCTCTATTGTAGTGACGGTATTGATAACCTCTTTTTGTCTTATTGTTTTCGCCAGTATTCTCCCCGAATTTTCACCCATCTCATAAATCTGAGATCTAAATATTGCCGTCTGCTCAGCCACTTTAGTTGCTAGCACCTCGTAAAGTCTGGCTTTATGTATATCTAAGATAGTTTTAATATGCTCAGTATCTTGTAATAGACTAATAGTGATGGTTAATTTTTCCTCCCATTCCTGGATCACTTTATAATAAACATCCAGCTTATTCTGAATGTTTTTTTGCTTTCTAATCGAGAAGGACAATGTCTCCCCATGTACTCCTGCTTTGAAAGCGTCCCAAACAATTTGAATCGGAGCACTTCCTCTATTGAGCTAAAAAAACTCACTGATCCACATCCCCATATGTTCTATATATAATGGATCCGCAAGTAACTTTCGCTCAAAAGACCAAGTTCTCACCGGGGGTGTACCTGGTCTGTCTATTTTAACCTCTATCAACACCGGGTTATGATTAGAAATTATTCGTGGGAAAATTTTAAACCCAGTATTGTTGTTAAGCCCTAAAGTAACAAAAAAATAGTCCAATCGACGAAGCTTCTGATGTGGGACAGAAAAAAAGTATACCCCGGTGACAAAGGATTTTTATCAAATCCCACATCACACAAACCAAAATCCAAAATTAGTGCTCTTAATGCCTTAAATGTCATATTTTTAAGCCTGAATATGTTGAAGTGCCCAGTATATCCAAGCCCCCTTCCATATGGATATTTATATCTCCACAAATAATTAGAGGAGATGGCCAGGCTGCTAATTCTAGACTTAAAACATTTAGTATCTCAGGATCATCAGTATTTGGAGCATATATTGAACATAAAGTCCATACTTTACTATCAATGCAAATCTCGATGATCATCCATCTACCATACTCATCTACTTTAGATCGTTTCAGACTACACAATCCTTTCCTCATAAGGATGGCCACACCTTTGGTAGCAGTTCCTTGACGGGTACATCCCAATAGCTGCATCCCCAGATCATTAAATAAATGTCTGTCATTCCAGACCAAGTGCGTTTCCTGAAGACAGAGTCGATCGAGCCTCATATTCTGTATTAATTGGGCGCAGACCCCCCTTTTTTCCTTATTATTAAGACCACAGATGTTCCAAGCACAAATCCTCAATTTACCCATCTTGTTAATATTGAGCCAGACAGCCTACTACCCCTATATAACTCTAAGTTAGCACAAATCTCCCATTTAAGAAAAAAACAACAAAAATACCCTTTTGTTTTATAGGTCCAATTGATTATGACATTAAGCTTAATGTATATCTCCAAAAAAATATCCCAATTCAGATTCAGAATCATCTTGTAGCACATTTTATACTCCGACCCATCCTTTCTAACCTTGCTTGCCCCCTCCTCCCCCCACACCCACCGCCCCACTCGACTACCCACCCCCTCCCCTTTCCCAACCCTGACCCCACCCCCAAAAAGGCCAAGGGACTGAGCGGTCCCTAACATGTGATGTTGTGAGAAGCATCCTGTGCCTCGTGGCTCGCTCTAGATCAAATAATATACCATACATAATAAGAAGAAAAAACAGGCATATAAAAAAAGTACAGGTTAACTTGAATGATATCACATAGACCACAAAAAAATATGGAATCTTGTATCCCAACAACAATAGACAACAAGCATACTCATAATAAGGCTAGTAAGTCCTTAGCTGCTCCTTCAGATGCTAGATAATGAATAACCTTCAACTTGGAGGGATTGAGGAGGAATGCTTGGGCACCCTTAGCCTGAAAAGATGGTATTAGCTGACGAAACTGCCAGCGTTGTTGTACAGTGGCATGGCAATAATCAGGCCGAACAAAGAATTCCAAGACCTTCCCCCTACGCTTTCGATCCGGTCTAGCTAAATCATACAGAGCCTCTCTAGCCCAAAAATTATTCAGACTTATCAGTATAGCTCTTCGTTTAGTATTACTGCCGGATCTAGTATTCATTTGAAACGGGAATATGTGAGCCCTTTGGAGTTCCACGTCCCACTTCCAATGCAGCAATTCTGGAAAGGCTTCCACAAAGAGCTCACTGACAAATTGCCTAACATCCCCCCTCACTTCCCTCAGGGATACCCAAAATATGTAAGTTATTACAACGTGATCTATTTTCAAAGTCAACCAGCTTCCAGTTTATCTCTTCCTTTAAACATTCCAAGGAGGATAGTTGTACTTTTTGAGAATTCATAGTGTCTTCAATATCAGAGATCCACCCTTCAACTTCAGCCACCCTTGTAATCATTTCATTACACGATCTCGCCACACGCCTTAGATTGTTTTGTAACTTATGTACAGCCCCTTGTGTTCATAAATTCTCGGTTCTTGTTTCTTCTCGGTGCTGGAGCATAACCTGATATAGTGTACCAGCTTGATCACAGGAGGCTGAGAGTCAACTGTATTGCTTAGGGTCCTAGTAGTGGGAGAACCAACACTGGTTCTTTGTATCGATAACATGATATTTTCATCTGTTTCCTATTCTGGGCTGTCCAGAGGACCCTCTACTTCTTCATCATCTTCATCTAGAGAGCTCCTGTGGTCCTGTACTGAGCTACTCAAACTGTTAGCACTCACGGCATCACCCGTCTCCCCAAGACGATCTGTGTCCCCTTCAAGACTCTCAGATTCCAAAGCATTAGATAAATCCGACATAGAATAGAAGTTCCCCGCGGAGTCTACTGTATCCGAATCTGTATCCCCAGCCAGTACTAAAGCCTCCTGTGTATTGACTTCAGCAGGCATCGCAGTTGAGTGCACTTGTATTTGGAGAGTACTGGCAGAAGAAGTTGATGCCTGGGGGTGATATAAATTATGATCCGCCATTACCGCATTCAAATTCTGACCTATAACACCCCCGCTCCCCAAATTCGCCGTCATTTTGATAGAAGAAGAGGGATACGTATCGATCTGAAGTAGACTTTCATTGTCAATGACCTTGACTGTACGATCAACACCAGCTATCGAATTAACTTTATTAACTATGGTTTTATCGTTGCTTTGATTCTTTTTCTTCCTAAACATTCCCGGTATTTTTGGTATGGCGCCAGAACTACATGTCCCAGAATCCAACTGAGCGGCCGATATCGGAGCGGAGACCCTGGATTCGTTAATCCGATTAGAATCAGGAGAAGCATTAGAAAATACTTCTGCTCCTAAATCAGTTACTTGAGCTTGAGGGTGTGAGTTAGACCCACTATTGACCGTGGACACGATCTGATTGGGGTCTGAAGCGGCGGCTGTTACCGCTCTAGTTTTTGGCTTCTGAGATTTTGAGTTTGTGGCAGAAGTCGGATTTTTAGAAGCCATAGTAATATATCTACCTTTTCCTTGGTAACACCGCGGGGAAAGCCACGTCCCTCCCTGATCAAAGAAACACGGAACCAAGCTGCCTTCGGGACTCTGCCACTCCTTGGGCCGCTCCGGTCTGCGGAATCGACACACAGTAAAGATTGAAGAACGCCAGACACGCTGTAGTGAGCGCCGGAAACAGCATCGAAGATCCGACCGCATCCCAGGTAAGACAAGTTTCTTAACATATAGGTAGCATTCTCAGAAGTGCAAACTTCGCATAGCCTCGCTCCAGCTTAGAAAGTAAGCCCCGTCTCTCCATGGCGAGCACAACGAGAGCACCTTCACAGCTTCTCACACGAACGCCACTGCGTCCGCCATCTTGGCCCTTTTTCTAGTTCTCAAAGCCAATTTCTAGGGAGATTAAAAGGAGAGAGCTATGCCTTTCTGTTTTTGCTCACTTTTTTTTTACTTCATCCCGATAAAAGTTTAATAATATGCTTGAGGATCACTGTAGTATATGTATATTTCGAACACTGTTTTATATAATATGCATGTATTTGCACCTCCTGGCCTCCCAATAGGTTTCTTATAGTCCCTTAGTACACCAGCAATTAATTTATTTTATTTAAGTTTTTACATTAATTAGTGTTAATATTTTTTATTCTTTTTTAGGTCGAGCGTAAGCGTACGACCTCTTGTCTACTTTAGTATACTTCTCTTGTGGGCTTAAACCCATCTGATTAGTCGGTTGCAGTGTCCTTTAAAAATCCTTTAAAATCCTTGCTTGCTAGGGGTCAGTCCTGCCTCTTTATCCCTCCTTTTCTCTTTCTTTCCTCCCACATAGCAGGGACTAACTACTGTATCATTGCACTTTGACATGTTTATGTGTTCGTTGGGGGACTTTTTTTCTCTTGATTTCCTGCTTGTTTCTGGCGAAGCTTCCCTTTTCATTTGCACAGCATTCTTGCTCTGAGCTTGCCTTCCCTACAACACTTTCTGTAAATTGGGCTGTAAATCACACTGTTATCTTCTTCACATTTACAACACCCTTGCCCCACTTGTGTTTTATTTTTATTCCTGCATCAGGTAAACTGCAGTGCTCGGTTCTGCTCTTTGTCCTGCGGGCCTCGCCCTCCAGACCTTTCTGGGGTCGGTCATTTCCTCGTGGTCTGCCTCCTATTCTGAAGTTTCCCACGCCCTCTCCTCTCCTGCCGAGTACATGGCTTCAGGAGACCACCGTACCAGCCCCTGCTTTGTGTGATCAGCAGTGACGCACACAAGCACGCTCAGTTTGTAGCATCACTAAAGCTGCCAAATTCATTTCTCCCTGTTAATTCAGCTTCAGCACAGTAGCTGGCATGGCGCATTGCAGCCCCTCCCTCCTTCTGCCGTGGGCTCTCGTCCCTCACCCCTCCCACCATGTTACTTGGTTCAGTTAGGAGTCGCTTCGGAGCTCCAGCATCTCCACAGCCTAAAAGAGGATTGCAAAACATCCCCCAGAACTTCAGCTGACATCAGGGCCGCATTCCTCCTCCCAGGGGTCAAAGGAGTCTGGAAACTCCAGGCTCCAACAGAGGTTGAAGGCCATAAAAGCTGTGTGCTCAGCTTAATCACACGAGAGCGCCCTCCCTCACTTGAGTCTTTTGTAATTACATTGATGTAGCGCTTCCTACCAGTGACGAGGCCTTTAGGAGTTATAGGAAAGAGACAGTGTCAATAATTGAATGCTCTTCTTCAGAAACATTTGTTGACAGGATCAGAGCACCAAACTTTTCTCTACTGTAATTCTAATAAAGAAAAAAAGGACAAATCCATGTTTTTAAAGCTCAGTACAAAATATACATTTTTAATATTGATATTGCCTATATAAAATACGTGGCGCAGCGTCCTCCCTTACGTAATTAACTGTGGAGGAAACCATACGAAGCAGTAATGGCAGCTTCTCTCTCGTGACTACAGAAAGGAGGAGATGAAAGAAGCGAGCCTGCTCATGCTGGCTGTTAGCAGCAGACTCGCTCTATCGTGAGGACAGAAAGGAGAGGTGAAAAAATGTCAACAAACAGGGCAGAAGAGAGAACCCCAAAGCACACAGTTCAACATGAAATCAATACAGGCAGGTCTGGCTTTAACTCATTGTGGCCAGCTCTGAGGCAACGAGACTGAAACAAACGTATGCAAAGCAGAAAGAGACACACCTCGGAGCTACGACAGCGAGCTGTGCGCTTCGAGAGGGAGAAATGAATGAGCTATAAATAGCCTGGTTTCTTTAGAATGAGGGCTGGTGAGGAAAGTCCAGTTGAGCCCAAACTCGCTCTGAAGACAAACATATACATCATGATTGACGGCACCTCGATGAATGATGCCCTAAAACCGCCCCTATAAAGAAGACCTCTGGCAGCTGGTGCACGCTTAACCCTGAAGTCTGGGTGACTCTGGGCTGTCGAGGCCTGTGTGACTGAGTGTAGCAGGGCCAAGCCAGCCACGCGCCCGTCCCCTCTCGGCACTAAAATACAGTCGCATTTCTAGCCCACTGCATTAATAGAAGACTCCGGAGCAAAGCACCTCCTTCCCTAAGGTTCACAACCCACCACAGATGCATGGACCTTAAAATGTGCGCGCAGGGTGTAGGCCCAAACACAAGGGAGTGAACCCAAATACAAACTTTCCAACGAACACCTGTAGGGAAGGGTGACAGCAGAGTGCTGCTAGTCGAACCCGCTCCGAACTTTGGGGCGCAGGGGGTGTTTGATTGATTCTGTGTTCATGTTTTTGTCCACTCAAATTGGACCTGTGAACATGAAAATCTAGTTTTTCTGGCCGGCTCAGCTTAAGTTACAATTAGGGGCGCAATTAATGTTGACGTTTTTACTCCACGTGTGTTGTCGTTTTTCTAAAGTTTCTCAGCTTCACAAAGAATCCTGAATTTAAAGCACACAAAAGACAAAAATACAGTCATTTGGGTTAGCAGAAAAAACAGCAAAACTCGCTTTTACTGCACAAATGTTACTGCAAAGAAAGGTTACCACAGAAAAATCTTTTGCATAAAACATCTCTTGCAAGAATTTTCACCCACAACTTTTCATCAAATGTGAACTTTGTTAATGTTATTTGTGAACTTTTATTTTTTTATAGCACCAACAGTCAGCTAAGAGCTTGTATCCAAGTGGTTTGCCAGAGAGCATACATTGAATGCTGCTCTCCCATCCCAGCCACCACAAAACACTCATTACTTCCTCGTCCACTTCCTTAATGCAATGACTGGTGGTAGGACAAATGGACTCGAAGTAATGGAATTACCAGTAAGTAATTGGAACATTAATTAGTCAGTTTCACCCTCAATGCAATGTCTTCCCGTGGCTAGGCCCTTGGATTGGTGGTTTTGGCAGCTCTGCTTTACTGCACCTTGGATTCTGGGTCCAGCAGGAAATTCAAAAAATTTCTTTATTCGGCACAGAAAATGGACATGAAAAGGTTCATTAAAAAAATCACATAAAATCATACACAAAATATAAATCGGCTTAAAAGACGACAATAGAAAAATTCATCAAATACACTAGACATATTTCTCGTTTCTCCAAAATCAGTATAGCCATCTTATTGCTCCTAGCCATGCATCAACTTTAGAGCCCTCACCACCAGTGGTTAATTGGTAAAAAACATAAGCGCTGGGGTTCTAGTCAGTAGCCTGCACCAGCCCATTTCTTCTGTAAGTGCTGCTTAAAACAGAACCAACTACTAACCATGAAAGTGGGGAAAGGATGTGGTGGTACAGCCAGAGCTGCCGACTTCAAAGCTGGAGAACCAGGTTTGAGTCTCAGCTCAAAATCCAATGATTCTGGGAAAATAGCTTAAATCTCTCGTGCCATAAATGTCCTTAACTGGTGCTCATAAAAAGCGCTGGGGTTCATAATTAAGTGCCTGGGCTGACCACTGGAAACCACTGTCTCAAATTAAGCACTGTTCATGAATGCTTTGAGAAATGCGCAAACACTTAAACAGACATCATGACCATTTAAAGGTTGAAGGAAAAACACAGCAGCCCTGCACTTATGTAAACTTAGTGATATGAAAATAGGCTCAATAAATAAGATAAAATAATTTTCCTAAAATTGGCAAAAGAGCATAAAGTGTATTATGGTCTGGCCAGATGATCCATTACAGGGACAAACTAAAACCTGTGACCCCAAGGAGCCACACGCACCTGTGAAATTCAGAAACTGTACCACGAGGCGGTACTGAAACATAACAATAAAGATCTCTCCCACAGAGAGAGTGGGATTGCAAAATAGAGTACTGGCTTCTCAGGTAAATACAGGGTAGGGTACTCCTTAACAGTGCTTTTACTATACTCAATTTGCTGTTATTTACAATGGTAATAGCTTAAAATCTCACAAATGTGAGACCTATTGCATTGCAAATGCTTGTTTCTTGTTACATTTTCCCTCCATCAATCCACCCCCTGGCTGCAATAGGCGCACAGCCAATCACACATCAGCATTCATTGTTTAAGTTTCCATTTTCCCCTGGACCACTGCCTGCACACACACCAACATTCATTTTTTAAGGATTAATCCATATTCCCCTGAACCTCTTTGACTGCCACAGGTGTCTACCTTAGTTGCAAATTATGCAAAGTTACATCTGTATGTTGTTATCCTGATTAAAAATGAACTATATTATGTTATGGTGGCTTGGTTTGACTTTGGAATGGGCTCACTGTTGTTTTTAATTATTTAGAATAATAACTTAAGTAACCACACTAAGTCATATTGTCTTTGTCAGTACTAATTCAGACTGCAACAATCACAATGCCACATTTCACTAAATGTTTTTCTTGGTTGTTTGCTTTTTAGGTGCATAAGAGACATCACCCACAGTACTGTCAGAAAGAAGGCCTGTATAAAGTGACGTGACCACACAACACGTGACATGAGTCCTCCAGTCTCTCCCACTTGCGCAGTTCAGTGCCACTGCCAACTGACACCTTCAAGATAGCCCGAAGGAAAGGTGCTGCTAAGAAAGTGGCCTGTGAGGAGAAGAAAAAGCTGATTTCTGCCCTGGTGTGCCAATGACAAATTTTTTCAGGCACCGGCCTCCGAGGAGCAAGCTGGGAGCAGCACTCCTGCACCAACCCACCACCCCAACCCAAGCACAGGACTGTCAGAGAGGCAACCACTGCAATCTTTGAGAACCCAAGGAGCAGTGACTATCAATTGGGTTTGTCTCTTTCGCAAAGTAGTACTGAATCTTCGCAGGAAATGTAGCCAAGTGCACAGCAGCTGCATCCAGCCATAGTAGATCTTCCTGTAGTAGGAGCAGAACAGGTGGTTCAGCTTTTTACTGAGCAAGAAGCTCCTCCTTAAGAAACATTGGCTTCCAGATCTCTAGCAAGAAAAAAGATGGGCATTCCACCATCTTCTCCAAACCCCCTTCTGATGATCTGGACATCGATTGAACTCAGGCTGAATCCGAGATATGCCAGGAGAGGCAAGGGAAAAGGAAAGTTCCTGAGAACAACTATGGAAGAGGATGAGGATGACGAGCCAGTCATTGTGATGGAAGCCTGCCCAGAGGAGACCAACATTACACCTCCTATTCAAGCTGTTCCAAATGATGTGGTACTGGCACCACCACCATCTCCCATATTTGTAAGGCCCCATCTGAGACTTGCATCCACCATTACCTAAGTAGAATTACACACTGCAGAGAGGCAATTGTGGACAAACCCACCTACCTCTAGTTAGTCATGTATTGGCAGTGGCACTGCTGGAGCGGGTAGTACACAATTTTGTATAACCCCCCATTCTGCATGTTTATATTAATCTGAATAATCAATTAATGGTAATATTATTAATTTGTTTGGAGTGATAACTCACCAACTATATTAACAAGAGAATTACACGTGGGAATTGCACTTTGCATGGCTATATTAATTGTGAATTAACTGGTGTACGCATATTAATAGTGGAAAATTAGAATATTACATGTTATATGTTGCTTTAAGTGATTTATTTGTGATTTGTGCTTTATTCAGTGAGTATAAGCCGCTCTGAGTGTTGCTTCTGCTAGATAAATACACACACATATGGGTATTAGTAAGGGGATAACATTTTATTAGTCATTTCTATCTTTTAATTACGTTTTTGTGTTTCTTTTGCTTAAGTTGACCATTTCGGCCTAAACAAGATGGCTGAACGAGACGTTAAACCTGACTGCCCTGATAACACGAGGTTCTAGGTGAAGTGCGCAGGCGTCACCGCCAGCAACAGTGGCCTGGACCTGACCCCGGGAGAACATGTACCCTCCAAGGTCGTTCCGGGAACCCATCCAAAACTAAAGACAAAGCTCAATTTAAAAGCCGGAACAAGCAAGTTTGATGACTTCATCATTCGACACCCTGAGAACTCTCTAAACCCCAATCTTGATACATTTTGATATTATTTTCATTATAAAAGTAGGTAGGGAATTAGGATAGCTTACGCTACGACACCCTACGACGGACCGCTCTTCTTGACGAACTTGAGTTCCTGACGTTATGCTGACGGAGAGGACGGTGACACTGCTGGACATCTGTTATCCTGAATCTATGAGAGACTGAATTGCGGCCTAACTTTGCTGAATAAAATTCTCCTTGACTGACTGACTCAGAGGACGACTTTAGCCAGAATAGGTAAATATGATGCTCTGAAATGCTGATGATGATTTCTAACATTCCTTTCAATATTTCTTAGATAAAGAATAATTGATTAATTGACAAACGTGTTGTGCCGATTATTTGAAGGAGAGAATAAAAGAAAAGAATAGAAAGATGAGTTAATCATCAATCACAAATTCAACTAAATGATCCATCTCCGTATGGGAGAGATGTCTTAGGTTTGATGTCAATGTGTTTAGGGTAAAGTAAAGGTATTCCTCTCATGTCAGCGTTGAGAAACGTATTTTCCCTCAGAAAACAGGTCAACCGAGTGTAAGTATATTGGTGTTATGGGCCTCACCAATGAATGTATGTGAGTGAATTGGATGCCGAGGTAGTTGGTCTGTGTCGAAGGGGGAATTTGACGTTCTGCACTGCAACAGTTTTCTGGTAGCAAGACGATGGTTTTTATTGTTTTGGTTTGGTGATTATTGCTTGTAAATAGCTTATTGATCATTGGTTATTGATATTGATTTATGTACTAGCACTCTATGTTGAGTCGTGGTGAGTTTTATGTTGTTTGCACGGCTTCTGGGATGTAGGAAGTTGGAAGTTTGTAACGGTTCCATAGTAGAGCAGAGGTAAGCGCTGTTCTCAGGAAAGACGGAATTGTTGTTATCCTGTAGGTACACAGGAGAAAACGTGTGACGATTGAAGTTGCACGACGCATTGTCTGGGTTCGATTCGGTGACATCGCCGTGTGTTGCCATTAGAGACATTTTCTGTGTTAGAGAAGTGTGTATGATAGCGAAGGTTACCTGTGAAATTCTGGTCTTAGGTACCAGGGATCCAACTGGCATTCCGATAACGCTTATCACTGGAAAGGTAAAAGGTACTCTCTGACCTTGTTAGAAGGACAAAGGAGAGGTAAGCGATGCTTTGTTAACGTGTGTTATAATTCTGTAGTAGAACAGACTGTTTGCTGTTCTCGGGAAAGACAGGATTCTGCATGAATGTACTACATTTTCTAGTGTGAAAGTGCGTGAACGAAATAGCATTTGGGTTAATTGCGAAACTCTGGGTTTATTTCTCAGGAGCATTGCGTCTCCAACTATGTGTCTTAAATACTAGAGAAACAGTTAGCTAATGCTCGTTAGAAGGGTGAATTAGAGGGATGTGCTACTTTATCAACGGAAGTAGCGATTCCGTAGTAGGGCAGAGGTAAGCGCTGCTCTCGGCAAAGACGGAATTCTCGTGAGAAAGGTCTATTGCTATTCTTTGGTTAGCGAAGCGGACAATGGAGACGTTTTTATGTTGTTACTAACAGAATTGTAAAAGTTGAAACAAAACTTACTGAGCAGATTTGTAAAGGAGGGGTAGACAGGACAGGAGCTGCCGCAGCGGCTGCTGACGTCGGAACGACCGCGCTAGGATTGGACAGTCGGTCAGAACTGCAAAACGCTCCGGATTGGTGTGTTAGTCTGCGCCGCGCTAGGAGTGGAGAAATACAGGGTGACGTAAAACGCTCCCTATTGGTGCGTTAGTGTGCGTCGCGCTGGGATTTGAGGATTGTGACAGTGACGTTGATGCTCCGGATTGGTGCGTTAGTGTGAGTCGCGCTGCGATTGGACAGAGTAGCGGTACAGTTGTAGGGAGAAACTAGTGAGACACGAAAAGAAAGGAAAATGTAGTACGATCCACCAGAAAAGGAGAAAAAGTCATGGCTTGGTAAAATTAAGAAGTGGTTTAAGAAGGACAAACCGATCAAAACTAGGGAAGGACAGTTACTTCCTCCACCGAAAACCCCTGCATCCTTAATGATTGTGAAATATGGATATCACACCTGTATTTGGTTGGACAACTGGGTTAAGTATACGAAGGAGGACGGAGTGTTAGATTTTCCAGAGCATGGTTCATTTAATTTAGCCATTTTGATAAAAATTTAAGAAAGAAAATGATGAATTTAGAACCGAGACCTAGACCGACTCAATTTGAGGCTTTCACGGAATGGGAAGACGAAATGCATGACAGAGAAAGACAGAGAAATGGTAGAGGATATAGGTACTTGTTTGGCAGATCGTACGGACATGAGACGCATGATGATCGAATGATAAGGTGGTGGAAG
Organism: Triturus cristatus; assembly: GCF_964204655.1. Taxonomy (NCBI): domain Eukaryota; kingdom Metazoa; phylum Chordata; class Amphibia; order Caudata; family Salamandridae; genus Triturus; species Triturus cristatus. Next base: position 529,944,921 of record NC_140584.1, read on the forward strand.
GCGAGTTTGACTAAGGGTTTGTTTCCCGTAAGAAGTGCAGGAGAGAATGAAGGACGAAAGTGTGTAGAAAAGAGGCATAATGTGGAGGCGAAAGGGTATGGAGTGAATGAGTCCGAGGATGATGTTCTTGATGATATGTTCTATAGGAATCCACCACCATACCGATCAGAACCAGAAATATTAACTCCAAGTGCCCCAATGAAAGAAACAGTACGAATCATAAAATCGGAACCAGAGTTCCAAGATTTGGGAAGAAACAATCCAATTAGAGAGGTAGAAAAGAAGTCTGGAGGAAAATTGGATGGAGAAAATTCAGCAGAATTAGCCAAAACAACCCAAGAATCAACGGAGAAAATAAGAGAATTGACTAAGAATCTGGAAGCGGTAACTGTACCAGTAAAGATAGGTCCAGGAATGCCTATTTTTGACAAGCAAAAAGACAGGGAACATTGTTTGACAGTCCCTTATAAAAGTATTAAACTGGTTGAACAACCAAGAGTTAGTCAGAGTGAGAATCCATGGAGACAGACTATGAGTATGATTGAACCAAATTTTTCAAACAACCCGTTTGTAGGTCAGAACTGTGCAGAGAAACGTATGACAATGATAGAGACTATAGAGAATGTTGTGGGGAGTGTCACCTTCCCACTGAACAAAGTGCGCGCTATATTCAATGAAACACTAGGGTTTCTTCACATAGTTCAATTTATTGATTGTAACGAAAAATTACTCCATAGGTTAAACTTCAAAAATTCATCAGTTCATGAATCACTTGAATGTTGTATCCATAATCATCTTCTGACAAAACAAATCATTCGTTTTTTGTGTTCAACGTTAAACCTCCACCCAATGCATTTTGGGTCAATCGTGACCCTTCGTCAGGGGCCTATAACAAATGAGACAGGACCATTAAGTTCACTGCACAGTTCAAAAGTGATCACAATAAATGATAAACACAAAATACACAACCAAATGTACATCTTCCACATAAGCAATAAATAAATACGGAGTGATGAATACAAATCGGAAAGTTTAAAGAAAGAAACCTGAACTAAAATAATTTACGAAATACGGTTCAATGTTGAAAGACTTCAACATGAAACTATCTAAGAGATGTGTAATGGCGTATATGGGGGCGACCATGTTAATGTCAACCGTATATTAAACAATCACTGAGTATTGTAACGGGACCTGAGTGTTACTAGCAATCACGCTTTAACAAACAATCATGGCATGAATTGAAGAATTAAACAAGTTTACGCAAGCAACTTGGGTTGGATTCCATAATGAGCATCTACAAACATTTGTCGATGAACAACTTACTAGGGACCGGCAGGTCTCCGTTGCGGTTGAAGCTCTGTTGTCAATGTGCGCGCTATTGCAATGCCTGTTATAAAACGAAATGTAATTGGTCAAATAATGTGCTATGGTCATGGTCACGTGATGCGAAAGGGAAGGCTAGTGAGTAATTTTTCGTTACAATCAATAAATTGAACTATGTGAAGAAACCCTGGTGTTTCATTGAATATAGCGCGCACTTTGTTCAGTGGGAAGGTGACACTCCCCACAACATTCTCTACAGTTTAAGACACGGTTGGATTCCGTGTGACACAAGGGGTGCCGACACGAGTTTTTGAACCACCAACCATATTTTGAGTGCGCGGGGATAATACAGTTTTGCATTAATGATAGAGACTATGTCAGAAACACAAAAAGATTTTGGACAAGGAAATGTAGGGAGCCAGTAGGACCATCTACAGAGGAGTTGAGTGAATGGTTGAGAAGCTTGCAAAAGAAAGACAAAGAATCCCAGTCAATAGGTGTAGCTAAATTGCGAATGGTACTGGAAGAATTAATAGTAGGAACTATCCCGACAGAGAAGTTAAAGACGTACCAAGATGAGGACTTGTTATTTCTGTGCAAAAGTGTAACATGGAGAGTGAAAAATCTTCATGAAAGATTAGAAGAAGTGGCAAATGAGATGGGTATTGATATTGAAAAGGTAAAAGCCTTACAGAAACCCTATCGAGTAGATTTCACCGAAAAAGACATTGAAAACATGAATACCACAGGACGAATAGGTCAGATTAAGGATATAATTATTTTGTTGAGAAAATGTGGAGATGTGGACAAATGGAAGAGCAGATGGTATCGTAAGCGAGACGAAGTTTCAGACAAAACATTTTCAGCTTATCCTATGAGAGTAAAAGAGCAGGTTGTGACAGAATACCCTATGAGAGAGATTCCAGGAGGAGGATATGTGCATATCCCATGGACTAAACAGGATATTTTGTCATTTACAAATTACTTCCCTCGACTGCGTGAAAAGCCCGTCGAGTGGTATAGACAGGTGGACAGATTTGTCAAATTATCCAAAGTATTGTGGATTGATTTGAATAGCCTGTTTGATATAATTGTACCAGCAGATCTATGGACAGAATGTAAAATAGTAATAGATTGGCCGACACAGGAATACCCAAGGGATCCTAAGACAGGAGCTCCAGACCCTGAGGTAATTAAGAAATACGAACAGGTTATGGCATTCTTGAAGAACAAAGTACCCCCTAAGGAGACAGATTGGGTGAAAATTGACAGAACAGATCAAGAAAGCCAAGAATCAGTACATGCCTATTATGAGAGGTTAATTTTAACCTTTAAACAATTCAGTGGTTATGAGAATTTGAGTGACAAGGATTTGAGTCATTTCGTATACAGGTTTGTATATGGGCTTCGTCCAGAAATTAGTGAAATGATAAAACAGCATACGGTAGATTGGCAAAACAAGAAAATAGACGAAGTATTGAGACATGCTAAGTATTTCAGTGATGAAATTGAAGCAAAACAGCGAAAACTAAAAGAGAAGGCAATGTGGGCACAGGTAAAAGTAGCAGAGAGACAGGAAGCACAATTAGTGGAACAAGCTGGGTAAAAACAAAGATTTAATCCTGGGAAAAATAAAGGGAATATTGAGGAAGCTAAAAAGAAATTTCTGTGTCATAATTGCGGTAGGATAGGGCATTGGAAATCTGAGTTTAAGTATTTGGTGTTATGGGCCCCACCAATGAATGTATGTGAGTTAATTGGATGCCAAGGTAGTTGGTCTGTCCCGAAGGGGGAATTTGACGTTCTGCGCTGCAACAGCACCAGTGGCCAACCTCCCCAGTTTTGGACTACTTTATGAGTAGCAAGCAGGAGGATAGCATTGCATTATCCTCCATTGTGCGCCCAAGTGTTCATCGAGGTAAGCCAGGTTTACGCAATGGTACTGGAGGCCAAACGACCCAAATGAAAAAATAAATCACGTAACTTCACTAGGAGGCACACTTTAAAAAAAATAGCTGTAGTGCAGAGGTTAAGATGATTAGAGCAGGGAATATGCTCCGATCATGGTGGGAGGTGAATGTGATGAGGAAGAAGAGAGTGATGTCTTTATTCAAAGTAGCCCTGTCCCCAGCATTGCAAAAGTATCATCTGCATCATCAACTTCAAAATGGCACAAGAGTCAGATGAAGACACCACAGCAACAGCATACAGTGACTGCCTCAAGAGGAACATTGAGCCGACCTGCTAGTTCTTCTCTCCAGAAGTCACCTGCATGAGTGGCACCATAAAAAACTAAATCAAGGCTACTATTACGGGCATGTTTAGGCAGGAGGGACCCTATGAACACAACCACCCAACGGTACATTTATACAACTGAAAGCTGGCTAAATTGTTAGTGCTGGACCACCTCCATTTTTCTTTTGTGGAAGGAGTGTCTTTTTTAGAAGTTGTAGCAGTCTTCTACCCTAAATGGAAGGTTCCCAGCAGGACCTATTTTGCTAGAGTTGCTGTTCCAGCACTCCATCACGATGTGCTGCAATTGGTTGGACAAGCTTTGCAGCATAGTGCTGTTCACACTATCCACCTGACAAAAGACATTATGACCAGTTGTTGAGCCATTGATTACATGTACATTACTAAACACTGGATCTGTTTTGTGTGGGGTAAAGCAACAGCTATCTACAGGTCTCAGCGCTGAAGACAGGTTTAAGGTCATTAGGCGGCATGCAACCGTGGCAATGCTTTCCATGGAGAAACCCCATACAGCTGCAAACATCTTGGAAGCCTTTAACAGCAAGGTGTTTGAATGGCTATGACTCAGAGGTCCAAATTGGCAGCCATGGCAGATGGTGTCTATTTCAGGGTCCTGTGTTTGGCGCATTGAATCAACCAAAGCTGGAGTTTCTCAAAAACAAAGACACAGTCAGCAACTTAATGATCACCTGCAGAGAATCGGCACTCATTTCATTCATTCTTCCAAAGCCTTGCAGCAGTTGAGGATCAATCAGCGTGCTATTAAAGTAACAGTTAAAGCCCTCATTCAGGAGGTGCCAACACATTGGAACTCGGCCTGATATAGGTTGCAACGTCTGTTTGAGCAGTACAAACCAATCAATGAGTATGTAATTCAAAGAGGAGGGGATGAAACTGGGAAAGGCATGACCATGGAGGTGGACAAATGGGGCCTAGTCACTTGCCTGACCCAGATGCTACTTCTTATTGAGGTTTTCAGATGGGAAGTGGGCAAGGAGGGCAGTACGCTGGGCCAAGCTATCCTGTTGTTGCACTTGCTACAGGACCAGTCAAAAAAGGTGCCATAAAGGCTATCAAATGTGACGGAAAACATAGATTTGCATGCCTTGAATGAGAGAATAATCTTTCACTTGACTCCATGTAATCAAGCCAAAATGCTTTACTACCTGATTAAAACTAATTGTCTTTTTTGTTTTCAAGGATTTCCTAGTAAAAAAAGGAAATTAACACTGTGTCTGTAAAAAGACTAAAAATAAAAATAAATTACCTCTCAATAATATACAAGGTAGTGTGCACTATGAGACACAAGCATTCTTCTTATTGTGCTAAATTAATAGAGGTATACTAGTAGATTGGGCACTTTGCTACTTTACTACTCTCTGCAGTCTGCAGCTGGGGCAGCTGTTACGGACAATCTATTATCTTATTTTAATGGCAATGGTTCTCCCCTCCTCGGACTGCCTTTTAATTCTACCCTGACTCCAAAGTGGCAGATGAATAATAATACATCATACACGTGAGATATATAATGCAGATATCCTGTCTGGCATAAGTAGACAGTGTGAAAAATGATGCACTACAATACAGGGAAAGGAGCAGGATATAACATTTTTTGGGCATGTTAGTCCCAGAGCATCCCATCAGCCAAACTCTAAATCAGGCTCTTAGTCCCACTTTACTCACTGGCCTCTCCCTCCCCCACATATTATTTTCAACAAATACCTTGGCTTGATAGTAATGAAACTTACTCTACTGCAGGGTACGTTACAGGGATTAAGGTAGGTAGAGGTTTTGCTATAGCGGTGTGTCGCTGATCATCATGTGCTAAGCTTTGGCCTTGTAAGTCCCTGTAGTTGACGAATGATGAAAGGGGAAAATTTGAGCAGGTGTAAATCCGTGATGGAAGCCAATGAATTATTTTGGTAGACTGAGACAGAACCTAGGAAAGAATAAAGGAGTAATGAACTAGTAGGAGGTAACTGAGTGGGCATTGGGAAACACATCCTGTTTTTGGTTTGTAATACATTGAAAACATTGTAAATGCTGCATTAACTGAATCAGTTACACATTGCACAGCCAAATTGAACAATGCTGCAGTTAGATCATGGGTGGTGAAATGCCATGGGAAGGGAAGTGATGAATGATGATGAGTGGGATATCTGACTTCCTTAACAAATACAGTGGGTATACTCAATTTGTCAATAAGCAAGCAATGTGACTTACCAACAACTGTCTCTGCTGCCACTGGGACTCCCCCTTCCACCTCCTCGTTCACCTCCAGCGCACTGGCACTGCTGCTGGCTCCAGCACTGGTCTTCTGTGCGGCTAAAAAAAAGACATTTTAGATGCCAGATATGCCTCCCTTTCTTATTTTTTTTTTTTAACAAAACATAAACGTGATACTTCACTACAGTTCAGTTAGCAATATCTTCTATCAAAACAATGACTTTGGGGTGTTTGTTGCAGTTGGTTGACAATGTTTTAAAAGCCAGGTAGTCAAGTCAACCAAACATTTTTCATAATAGAGGGGCAAAGCTTTGATGACTGAGTCATTGAAGTGCAATGAAGGGGTGGAATATTGGTCAATGAAGGGCATATGGTCTTGGTTGGCAAGTGCAAAATGGGACCTCATACTTTCCTGTGATGGTGCACTGTCATGGATGTTGCTAGAATACAAATAAATTATAGCACAACATTGGGGAGAGGGGTCCATCATGACAGTAAACACTCGCTTGTTTTATCTGTTTGAGCATGAGCATGAAAAAGAAACCCTTCTCAACATACATGTGGTGAATGATAATACTAGCTTACTTGTGCCTGCAATTTTCAAAGGAGTGTACCAAAATCTTGTTATATAAGAAATATAAGGGGAGAGAAAAAGCTTGCGAACAAAGCAGAGGAAAGCAACAGACTAGTACAGACCGGAGGAAGTCAGCTACAGAATATGAATGATAGATAAATAGGATAAATGAAATAAAAGGAGTCAGTATAAAAAAATAAACAAGGCAAAATTACAATTATTCTAATAGTGGGGAGAGGTAAAAGTTAGGGAAATTAATAATAGCAGGGGCCAACAAAACAATTGGCCGCATCCGCCACGCTGGTGATGATGACCCCACCCACTGTGACATGGGTTGTGGCAGCTCCTTCTTCATCCACCTTGGAAAAGGCCCTCTTGCTCTTGGGAGCCGATGTTAGAAATAAAAAAGGTTTAAAGAAATAGATTAGCGATACAGTTAATCTCCCCAAAGACATTTTGACAGGCAAGCGCAGTAGCATTGTACTTTTGTAAATCAGATTGCCTGTAGTACTAATAGTATTCCTAATTTCCTAAACCTGAGACCTATTACTAATTTCCTAAACCAAAACTGCATTTGGAACTGCTAATGTTTTGCAATGAATGATGTTTGCTTCCCAAACCCCTTCTATGGGTCAATTTAGTCTCGCTTTTCAATGCATAGATGCATGTTAAACATCACTAGAAAATTGGTACTGTATGAGCTACTTAAGGAAATGCACAGATAACACGAACTCACTGATAGCACTACCACTATCTTAGTGACAGGACAGAAGAGTCTGCATGGCTTCTTCAATTATTAGCCCAAGCGAGCACCGACAAGTATGATTAAGTAGAGCTAAGCACCTGGCTAGATCAAACTAGCTCACATACAATTCATAACATTATGTAAAGAGTGTGAGCAGCATACTATTTGAAAAAAATATGTTAGCACTTTAAAAAACAAACATTAAATAATTAGGAATAGAAACTACGACACTAGGACACTGGTGCTGGGGGAACATGGCACCCTTCAGAGTGCACTGGCAGAGAGCTCTTCAACTTCTCAGTGTATCTAGCCGTGTAATGTGAATGTGAGGCTTGGGATAATGCAAATACCTATCTTTGGTTGAGGACAAGGTTTCTTGTGTGTTCGAAGGGCAGTAACGGTGTTGGCATTCTTATGGTGGTGTTCCAGTAGTTGTCTGGAAGAAGTTGGCTGAAGAAAGAGGTCTGCAGTAGGTGGAGCTGTGCAGGTCTGTAGATGGAGATGGTGTCAAGGGTTCACAAGGACCTGCGAGCCTCAGCACAACTTTGTTTCTGGTGCACTCCAGGAAGTGTCAGTGCTGGCTGGGTGTCCCTGTTCCAGTTCCCTGCAAGGACGACTTTCAGGAGAGAGAAGGAGGAGAATGGGAGCAGGAGCCACATGAGTTTAGGGCGAGGATGTGGAATAAGCGGCAAAAGGAACCTTCAAGGGTCTCCTAAATCTCCAGCTACAGGCAGGAGGGCAACAGGCAATGGGTCTCTGAAGTTGTAGGAAGGGATTCGGGGGAAGCTAAGCTGGAGACTGTTAAAACAGATATGCATTGATAAACAAAAATAACTGCATAGAAACAACATCTGGTGACCTGAGCCAGACCAAGCTAGCTCTGGTTTCCATTCCTTTAAAAAATATTGGTGAAGCAGGAGAATGCAAACATACAGAAAAAATCACAGGGAAAACAAATCTGCAGGGAAAACACTCGGGTTCTGTTTCAGCACCCTCCAATTTGCCTGGGGACAAGCATAACTCCAAAGAATCTTGGGGGAGAGGGAGTAAACAAGAGGAGCATATTGAGATCACTAAATTATTTTTTTACAGTCCAGGCAAGAAAAAAAGAGGGCAATAATTCCTTACCCCTTCAGTTTTGTGAAGCAGATGGTTTAGCAGTACCACAGAGAGAAAATATTGCCATTATAGAGGTGATGGGGAAACAGGGTGGCTCTTGAAATTAGCAATATATTTCAAGTGTTAGTGGTGTGGAACAGGAGTAGACACAGCCCTATGAATCCCAGTGACAAGGTTCCAGTCCAATGATATGCAAGCCTGCTGGGGGTGAGAAGATGATAGTAACCTTAATAGAAGAGATTAGAGGCATGCTTGCAATATCAGGAAAAATCAAAATAAAATACAGGGAGCTTGTGACGACCCAGAGGTAAAAATGAACACCTTAATGGAAACAATGTGTTTGATGGAAGCCTCACTAGAAGAATTGAAAAGGGAGGTTAAAGACAGCCATGGAGAAATTCAAACATTAAAAATAGGAGGAAAAGATCTCCAAGTCCCTGGAAAACAATGCAAGATTAAACAACAAAGGGGGACTGAATTTCCCAGAAGGCTCAGAGGGAGAAGCCATAGAAGGCTTTATGATAAATCTACTTAAAGAGTTTATCCCTTCCGTTGACCTCATGGAGCTGGAGGCGGACATACAAAGGATCCATCATGATCCTTTTACAAAAAGCATAAACAGGAAAAATCCTAAAAACATCCTAAAAACAATTCTGATCAACTTTGTCATACTCTCAATGAAAAAAATCTATCTGAAGCCCTAAAGGCTGGTAGTTTCACAAAAGGAGAATGGTCTTTTCATATTTGGTCAGATATTTCCAGGGCCACACAGGGCAGACAGCAGGAGTTGGGGAAGTACATTCAAAAGCTTAAAGCATTAGAAGCCACTTCCCAAATGCAATTTCATGCTACTCCAAAAATCATGTGGAATAGCAAAATGCATAACATAAGGGGCCCAAAAGAGGTAGGAAATATAGTGTAACATTAAAGCGCACCAGAAATAGAAATAATACATAGAGGAAAAAGAGAGCTCTAACCAGTATAATGAAAATATCCAACTTGGTTTTAGGGAGGGCTCTCCAGGTAGGGCAGGGGGGGTCCCTGGCTCAACAGGAAGACACACTAATAAGTAATCACAGGGCAGAGGAGCATGCAGGGCTACTCGGCTGCTCAGTCGTTTTGTCACTCAGCCTATTTAGGAGGTTCAGAAGCACAGCCTGTACATCCCGCACAGCTCGCCCACCCTGCGCACCCCGCTCGGTTTGCTCTCTGTTTTGCTCACCATTGGCCCCGGACTTTGAGCTCCCTTGGGCACTTGAAAGGTTAGATCCTGATTGGTTCAGTGTCAAATTATTTCACAGAGTAGTGCAGAAGCAGCAGGAGCAGGGATGTGAGGAGAGAGGGGGAAAATGAAAGAGCGGGGAGGTGGCATCCAAGAGGAGGTGTGCAAATTGGAGGCTCTGATTGAGATTGGGTTGATTGGGGACTAGAATGCAAGGCAGCATAGCAGGAATTGTGTGTCCTGGGATGAAGCAGACCAGACCGCCGCCAGTCTTGGCCCGCATCCTGGTATTCGAGGGGATTGAAACTAAGCCTTACCTTAATGAGCAGTGCCCAACCCAGCAGGTAGGAGGCAAGCCCAATGCAATATGCAACATGCCGCTTCCCCAACAGACCATAAAACACAACGTATTTGGGAGCTGGAGATGGAATTCAGCCAATCCGATGTAGGGGTTACTTTGAAATTCCAAGACTTACTTCATCTGAAAAACTATGGCCTCTTAGATAATGTGAGTAAGGTTGATCAATTCCAAAACAATGAAGTGCATACAGTATCTTGCTTGGCACAAGCACACCTTCATCAAGATCTTTCCTGGACTAAAATAATCTCTAATAGCTTGGCACGTGACACCCCGTGCATTTACAATCACCACCGGAGCCTGATTTCTGACCCTGAGAGCTCTTCCACCCTGAAGACGCAACCTATGCATTTTAGTGGCCTGCAAGACAAGACACCTTGCAATGATCAAATATGGCCTCAAGCATGTACAGAGAATGCGACTAATCCAATAGCTGTGCTGGTGGAACTTTGATATACTCCCAATGACCTGAATGGCAATAGCCTTTGATCTCATGACCTTAGGCTGGTTCCAGGCCTTGAACCAAACTTTGTAGATGGTTCGTCTCCTACAAAAAAAGCACAAATAACCCACACAACGTGTTTGGCAACCCTTTCGGATATGGTACAGCCTACCATTGTTGCCATGAACCCCCACTCATCTAAATTGGATATGTAGGTTGATCTATTAAACACCTTTGTTGTATTCATCTTTGGAATCAATACTAAGTTTGAGGCATTAAATAACCTCATATTAAGGGACAAGCAAGATTCAGATGTAGCTTATAGTACATGCCATTGCTCACATATCCTTGAAAAGCTGAGTACTTTACCTCAAGTCTATAGCGCTCTGGTGATAGGAGATGGAGACACGTGCAAACCAAGTAACTGTACAGTATCCAGCAAAGGGGAGCACCAGCCCCCACCCTGATACTGCCCTTAAATACTGTAACCTAGAGCTCGCTGCTCCTGAACCAAATCCCAATTTAGTGAGTAAACCAGCTTACGTGGAGGTAACCTCCTGCACCTCGAGTGGTTCCTCCCTCACTAAGCCACCTTACACCGAACCTAGGTCAACACTGTCTGCATTTCTTAATAATGTACCTCACCCTAGACTTTAGACAAGAGAGCTCAAGCCTTAGACATGTCTTCAGATTCCTCCTCTTCATTGCCACCCTTCTTCTTCACCATCTTCAAGACCTGGTTCAGAGGCAATTCCAAGTAGCGAATTATAATGGAGTGGTTTAAGAAATTGTATTGACACACTTGGTACAAAAAGCTGTTTGCTGTCATAGTATCAAGTTGCCAGTGAGATTTGCTGATTATGATTTGTCATGATATCTATTTTGGTTATTCTTTCCTATTTGGTTGGTTGGGGAGGAGGGGGAAAAATGTGGTATGTTGTTATTGTTCTAATTTACTGTTCCATTCTTGGAGTGTGAGTAATGTTCCAGATTTGGAATGTTTCTTGTGGTTCTGAAGGGTTTCTGTTGGGGTCAGATGCTGGTGACTCTCTGGATCATTTGTAAGCATTCCTGGTCATAGGCTTCTCATTGATTTAATAAACTTTGCTACACCATATATTATTCGCCTGGTCCTGGTGTTATTCATCTCGCCTCAGAAGTATAATCTAAAGTTATCTATATATGCTTATCCTCATGATATTTTGGTAGTCAATATTCTGGTTATGATATCTTTGTGAACTCACAGCCTTATGCTCAATATTCTGAAATACAACCCACCTATTCACTTCCACATCCCAGGAACTGGCTGTTTCCCAATTTATACACCTCGCTTTCTTTACATATTTCAATAATTCATGCAGTCACCAATCTGGCAACCCTCCATCCAAACTCGCCTGCATCCCCCACCCCCATTGTGCTCAATCATTTTTTCGTCAAAATACTCACTCTTCTATTCGTCGTTTTGTGTTCACTGTACAAATGTCAAATACATTGACTTTGCCAATGCTTGTTCAGAAATTCGCCAGCGCGCATGATTATTTACACCGTCTGAATATTTTTTGTTCCAATGGGAAATTCAGTCAATTCATTTGTATAAAGACACGCTATATGTTCTAAATATGTATCCTTTATATCAATGGAACAAGAAAGTGTCAAGTGATGAAATGAATTGTCCCATGCAGTCGGTGACAGTGCAGTGACTTCCTTGTAGCCCTGTTTCTCTGCCGGTAGTTGGAAGGGAATTGACAGCTTCTAAAGAGATAATGCGATTTAAATCATGTAGGTGCATTGTTTATGGCCACAGGTAGACCAACTGTTCTGTGTTCTATGACATTCCATGTAGTTATTTAAACCATGAAAGAATACATCGATTGCCCACGCTTAGTGATGTTTTTGGATGTCATTTAGCAGGCCTTGCCTTGGTGGAGACTAGAGCATATAAATCAAAATAATGAAAGTTTCTAACAAATTACAGTAATGCACGTTAAATGGTGCATTGAGAAGTTTATGTCAAGTTGTTATTTTCTGAATTTATTACATAAATTACTTTGAACTTTTCATCAATGCTGAAAAAAAGCCCCAGCACGCTGATGCTCAAAGGGCCATACATCACATAATTAACATTGCCTGACACGGCCTGTGGGTAATATAATTAAGTGAAAAACACATCTACATTAGGCCTTGTTTGTTTAAAACCTAACATGATGACAGAATGGGGGCATGATGCAATTAGCAGCAAGGAAGAACGAGGAAGAAAAGTGGATGCAGCAATGGTAGATTGTGCAACTAATGTTTATTACAGGTTCGTGCGACATTGCAAGCTAAAATCTAACTTACAAAGGGGCATATTATCAACGGCCAGCGATAATTATAGCTGGCCGTTCATAGCGATAGAAAAATTATCGCCAGCTATCGCTGAATATTATCTCCATGATAACGCTATATTTACAACGCATAGCGCTATGGCGATAATATTTCAGCGATAGCGGTGTTTTCAATGGAACATCGCTGGTTTTCCAGCGATGTTTCATTGAAAACAGAGATAACATTGCTGATAGGACCCTGTGGTCCTATCAGCATAATCCATATCCCATTAAAAGTATGCCTTAGTCAGGAATTTAACAGGTGTTAAATTCCTGAGTTAAGGCTGAGGTAGCGCGATTGTTTTTATCGCTGCACCTCCTTGTTAATATCACGAAGCTGCCTTCACCATATTAACATGTGTTGATTTCACAGCCACTCCTCTTTTGCATCTCATTAGCGATGCGAGGCTGTGAAAAAACGGGCTCTACATCAAGGAAACACGCGCCAGCGTGTCCTTGATGATATTGCGATATAATTATCGCCGCTTTTCGCCCTAAAACGGACGCTAAGGCGGCGATAATTATATCGCCAGCCCTTGCTAATATGCCCCAAAAAGAGCTAAAATTGCAGAATGTTGTTAAACTGGGTGCTCTTAGTTCGAAATGCTTTTCAAATCTGTCCTCAACATGAAGACATGTTGCAATAAATTACCCTTTCTTGTTTATATTATTGTAGTATATGGCTGTAAAAATACCCTGAAATCAGAGGGTCGAAAATGTCTGGGAATGATTACTGTCTAATTGCACACAGGGATTTTGGCTGTTCTAAGCAGTCACAATCTCAGAGGGGGCTGGGGGGGGGGCGACATAACAATTCCGATGTTCTTCCAGTGTCTCTGTTACTGAGACCCTTAATGGCTATTTTACCTGAGCTCCCTCAACACCTTTAATAGAAATCCCCCAGAGACTAGCTAAAGGTCCTTTGGAAATATTCTTTGATCAACTTTTAGTAGCATTTCCCCATCATACTATATCTTTTTGTGCACATATGACCTTCACCTGATGCTCGACAATGCCAATTCTATGGTAATAAATGCCACAGGCATTGCAAATAACATCACAATGAACTTGCTTCATGTTCCCCTTATCAAAAAATTGATAGGTGGGTTGGATGCCTGAATTAATCTCAGCCACTGGTAATTGCTCAAGGTCACATCCAAGGCCATAGTTTTTTTGCCCACCTTGCCACTTCAGATTAGGCCCAACTATATGCAAATCAGTTAGGGTTGAAGTGTTTCAGTATGAACAGTTCAGCCTAAACTGCCAAGCCAGGGCCTCGCTGAACCGGAATACAAGCAACCCAAGAACAGTTTTGCCCTAGTCTGGCAGTAAAGGATGGACTGTTCTCATGCTCATCCACTGTTAAACACACATCTTAGACACCATCACCTTCAATAGGCTGCAATATACAACACAACAATCCCTGTGGAGGTTTCCTAGTCATCCACAGTACTGATCTTCTTCCTTTACACACCCTCCACTCACCACCATCACCGTAAATCCAGTAATACAACTGTCCCTTAGAGGTCTTCCATGTCAACAAATTGAAACCAGATGTCATTACATTTAATACTGCAATCTATCCTGCAGCCAAAGTAATTTATTTTCGGAAAGGCTCAACCTCACTCTGAAAGTCAACCTGAGTATTCATGCCAAGCTGAAGCAATGGCTCAGCTCATTCTGTCCTTCAGCTGCTTGCCTCTATCCCAGACAGAAGAGGCTGCATGCAGAGATAGCTCCATGGGCTTCTACCTTTGTGAGGGTTCTCAATCTTCTTTCTCTGGAGCACTTCCAACTGTTGTATCATTTGTTCTATCCCACATTGGATATTGTAATAGTCTTCAATTTGATGTTCCAGACTTAGCACTTGATATTTTACAGCAGAGACAAAAACTTGTGAATGGAAGTTTTCAGGTCTGAGGAGATTAGACATTATCTCTCCTGCTCGCAAAGCTCTTCGTTTGGCCCCCAGTCTGGGAAAGTATCTGCTTCATACCATCTGTCTTATGCACAATGTGCACATTGACTACAAACTATCAAAGAAAACATACATTTTTCTCACAAAGCAGCAGTTGATAACAAAACACTTCACCCATGTTTCTATGTGATAAAAACCCTCCAGGCCAGGCTGACAGGGCTCTCTGAGAGTCTGTCAGTATAGCTCTGTTTGTCTAGTTTGACTGCAAGCAGAAAAAAACAGAAAGCAAATTTGCAGGAGGGGGAAGAAAGGCAAGGAAGGTGATGAGGGCTGGTTAAGGATGGCAGGTAAAGTTTTATTTTTGTCACCCTTGGGTCAGGGAGGAGAGACCATATTATGGATGGCTCCTGCATTATTTTTCTGCCCATGCTTAGCAGCTGAAAGCAGGAGCAGAGGATTTTGGAGGCCATACATACCATAAAAGTATATATGAGTAAACATTTAATAACACTTATGTTTTTCACCTTGTGGTTCTGTGTGACATCATAGACAACTAGAAGTTTCCTCTAGGGTGTTCTGCAGTGGTGGATACTGATTGCGAAACTGAATGTCGTGGTTGGTCTAGTTGATAGGTGATGCAGCGTGTTACCAGCTTGGGTTACTTACACACCACAATACTCACCTGGGCCCATAATCATTCATACATAAGCTAGTAATGTACCGCTGGAATCAATTTTGATATACCCAAGTGATGTATTTACCTTTACCAAATTCTTACCAATCCAGTCTCCTTGATAATAAAGTTCCTCTGGTCAATTAATCTAGTTGCTAGATCAATAGGTAGAAATGTCATTAACGTCTGTTCTCCAATAACCACAGACTCAAAGAGTTTTAAAAGTTGTATCTAATCAATAATTTTGTGAGTCAAATATCAAATACATGTTATACACCGTTTTTCTTCAGGAAAGAAGTCAAGATTGGTTCAACATAAGTCTCAATTAAAATATTGTGATGACAGTACCTGAAGGAGGGAGAAACAGAGAGCAGTACAAGGACATACTACACAGAATTACATTTACCTAGGATGGTGTGAAGACCAAACTCCTGGCCATGGAGTCAGGTAGAGTCCCCCAGGACAGGTCGGGAGACAAAGGATCAGGACAGGTTCAGGACCGGGAAGGTGACCTCATCTAAGTGCAATGCCAGCGTCGCACCCCTCTCTGGCACCCCTCTCTTCGATTTCTTCCACGAACCCCTTTGTGTATGTGCCTTCTCGATTCTCCCGTGATCCCCTTCTAGATGGTTGGATTCTTCGATCAGTATTTCGGTCTCTTGAGTAGGGTCTCTGGCATCTGCAGTCTGCGTAGGGTCTGTGACATTTAACTAACTAAACTACCTCAGTTATACTATTCTATGTTCGTGTACCGCCCCCAAATGTTTCAATATCGTGGAAACCCTAACTTCTGATTGGGCAAGGGGAAGAGGTCGTCACACCAAGCTAAATGTAATATTTTTCTTAAAACCTATTGTTCTATGTTCCCACCCTTTACTTTACTTTCCCAAGCTTTATTTCCCACCCGCATTTCACATTATGATCAATACATTGTATACACATTTAATTCTTCTCCTTCCTTTCACAGGTCGATTGGTAAGGTTCCCATGAAATTGTTGCTAGTTCGGCCTTGGCTGTGTTTCAATGGTGTCATCATGGTTCCGGGCAGGTTTGAGTGCGCTTGCGCACGAGTTACGTGGGGTAGGGATTTCACTCACCCTCCAAGGCCCAAATACGAACTAATAATAAAGTCAGAAAAAGACATGTTAGAATACGAAAATAAATGAATTCACTGTATACCACTTATCTCTACTCTAATCCCGTTTATTTATATATATCTTTCACATTAGCAATTAAGTAGAACTTGCAAGGTTTAGTTTAAGCAAAGCATGCGCATTAACATGTGAGTTTCAAGCTACCATTTTAGAAGCTATTGCACAGCTGCAAAGTTTTCCCTCCAAGCATAGATAACGTCATACTACGTAGATGCAGTAGTCGCATGCGTAGTAAGAATCACGCGTTTTTGGTGGCCATTTTTAGTGACACTCGGGTTACTGGTTAGTAATACACATAGACAAGCTTCCCCTAGATTCAGTGTAATGTGTGTAATGCAATACTAGTATTTACAAACAGATTGATTACAGTGTTATACGTTATTTAAGAGGATTGCATCCAAGCAAGTCTCTTCTATACGAGACCTTGCTCCATCGATCCCCTCTCTGATAGCATTTTATGCCATCACTAATTTCCACTACTAATTCAGATGCCAACTTTAGCACTTTTCCATTTCTTCCTCAACCCTTTCATTTCTTTCTTTCTCCTTTTTGTGCTGTAAACCCCTCATTCTTTAGTAAAAATCTCCCGTTATTTCTTCCAGCTGTATTTCTTCGTATTTTCTTTTCTTTCCTTTTTCATTCACTTCATATCTCTTTCTCTTTAGACAGCATTTGTGCCAGCACATTATTGCTAATACTTATAGTGTTATTCCCATTATTGGCAGTATTATTTGGCCTAAAATACCTTTACCTATGTTAGAAAACCAACTACCTATGGTAGAAATGCTATTTGTTAATTTCTTCCATACACTGTCAACTTCCAGTGATTTTAAATATTCTTCGAATTTTGTAATATTTTTAATATATCCTCCATTTTCAACATTTTTATCAGTAATGTACGTGCAACAATGTTGCACTTTCAACCTTTTACAGACTCCGCCCTCTTCTGCCAATAATATATCAAGAGCAAGTCGATTTTGCACAAGAATAGATCTGATCGCAACCATTTCTGTATTGATCATCAAGAACCCTCCAGCAGTGTCAGTAGATAACCGATCCACTACTGTAGACAGCTGTAACATTTTCCGGGAATTCAGAATTAAACCCACTGAAGGTATCAATGCACTGAAAATGTCACCTACTATTTCAGAAAAAATAGCTCTTGTTATACGTGTTAGTTCCTTTGCGTCTTCATTGCTTCCAGTGATTCTTTTCATATGGTACACCTTTGGAAATACTATTCCAAAATAGTAACTCCCGTACCAAAGATCAGGCAATCTGAAATAAGCTTTATTGCCACAAACATAATAAATTCCAGGAAATACTGGATCTTTTCCACCTTTTAGTCCCCATTCCCCGATAATCAAGAAAGTATGTTCGTATTCACTGGAACCAATAAACACATTGTTATATTCAGTCTTTAATGTATGGAGGCAGATCGTCCCTTTCTTTGCAAAGTCCAGGGATATAGCAGCATGAGTCTTGCCAGTTTTATAAATTTCATCTTTCTCAGCCCACTGAGGTCTCTGTGGTTTCGGTTCAAAAGCCCTTCTCTGGCAGTCCTGTCTCCTTTGCTCAAATAAATTCAAAAATATATTTTCTTCTTCGTGTAATTCACATGTTAAATTGCGCTTGTGTGCTTCGGCTATATCTATTGTCTTCATTGTTAGGAAATATTCTCCCATAAACTGTGTGTCTTTAGTACTAAGAACTGGGTTCATGCACTTTCGCATAGGAACCTCGGAAAAAATCACGTCTACATTAGAATAATAATATTGTAGTTTTCCTATTCTATAAAACAAACTTGCTAAAAAACTACAAGATATACCATATGTTAATGGAATATGATGATATGTCACACCTTCTGCTACTGACACCGGTAATTTCATACACACATAACAATCACTAACTTCTATAGTGTCCACATACTGTACTAATAACTTTGTAAATACATTTAAAGCAGTATCATTGTCTGTCACGCTGTGCGATATGTCTAACTCATCTGGTGCTTCTAAATCTACTTTGTCTCATTTTGTCCTATTCTCATCTGGTGCTTCTAATGCTACCCTATTTCCTTTAATGTTAGCTACTTTCTCATTTATCTCGGTGTTATTCTTTTTCTTTGCAACCATCAAATAAGGGATGGCGACTGTCAATACTAACCAAACTATAAGTACTAAAAATATGCTACATATACATATTCTACAACATTTCTTTACACAGTTTCGTTTCAGTTTTCCAGCAACTCTATTGTCAGCCATTTTCTTTTTGGATAAGAAGATATTTCTTCTTCAATTTAGAATTTCAATCTGCGACAGAATCTTTGGGGAAAAATACAAAAGTTTCTTTCACGCTGGTCTCACTTCTACGTCAATTTGTTCTGCATTTAATTCTTCATCACTTTCTTCATTCATTTCCAGATTCTCGAAATCCTCAAGAATAACGTATGTCCATTCAGGACATTTGAATTTATTGTTCAGTATTTTCAATCTTGTGCTTCTTCGTTTGGGATTTTCAGTTGATGGTCCAGACTGACTGGATACTTCGTCTACTTGGTCCGGTTCTTCACTTATTGTTTTACGGTGGTATTTCAATCTCTTGATAATACTAGGCCAATTATCGCCTTTTCTGATTCTTTTGGCTTGCACTGCACTTTCACTTTCTTCAAGTGTTCTTTTGTTTTTGTTAATTTGTGGCACAACTTGGTTATTTTCGCCTTCAGAATCTCTCTCTATCTGACCTTGTCCAGGGCTTATCGCCTTAATATCATCTACCTGGATGCGTTCTTCTTCCCCAATCTGACCCTGTTCAGGTTTTATTTCAATTTGTTTTTCTTCTTCTTCCTGAACCCGTTTTTCTTTTCCTAACTGGTCCTGCTCAGGTCTTTCTGTTTCTTGATTTTCTTCTGCATGAACTTGGTCTCTAAGACCTATCTGTCCCTTCTCAGACTCAGGGGTTGTGACTTCAATTTCTTCTGTCTGAGTAGTTTGCTCTCTCCTTGTCTGGTCCTGCTCAGGTTTCATAACAGTTGTGTTTTCACTTACCTGAGCGCGTTCTTCTGCTCCTATCTGGTCCTCACTTTTTTCCTGACTAACTAATCTGGTTTGGCTTCTTGTTCTTACAATCACTTCAGGTATATCTACTATTGGGATCCAATCGTCCTGACTGGTGCTTGGTTGTTCTTGGTCAGCTATTTCAGGATCTGGTATTCTAGATCCTTCAGCTGTACAACCTTCAGCAGCCCCAACTTCTTGAGTCAGTTGAGGTCCTTCCTCGTCAGGTGCTAGTACTCTTTTTGTATGGCTTGCACGAATCCAATTAGGCAAGCCTGCACATTTTACTGCTGCTGTTGTAACCAATATAACCTGATGTGGTCTTTCCTACCTGGGTGCTAGGCACGATTCTCAAGTGTGATTCTTCACAACTACCCAGTCACTGGGATTCAGATCATGCGCTTGGTTCGGCTGCCTGGCGACTGAATCTTCTCCAACTGGTGAGAGATAGAGCGCACTTGGACAGCCAACTCTTTGCAATACATCAGTACCAAATCATCAGATATATTCAACAGCTTGTGTCCTGGTATACATGCTTGCCTCATTGCTCTTCCCATGAGTATTTCATGGGGACTCAATCTGGTATTTTTGACTGGAATACTTCTGAGTCCCATCAGAACAAGAGTTAAAGCATCAGGCCACTCCAGTGGGGTGGATGCACACACTTTTCCCAGTCTTGACTTAATTGTGCCATTCAATTGTTCTACCACTCCAGAAGCCTCTGGGCGGTATGCACAGTGCAGCTTTTGTTCAATTTTAAATGCTTCACAAATTAATTGAATTATTTCATTATTAAAATGAGACCCTCTATCTGATTCAATAGTTACTGGAAAACCAAACCTAGGAATGAGTTCTCTCAATAGGAGTTTGGCCACTGTCAAGCTGTCATTTCTTCTGGTTGGGTATGCTTCCACCCACTTTGAAAATAAACAAACTATGACAAGTACGTATTTCAATCCTACACAAACAGGCAACTGAATGAAATCTATTTGAAGCCTTACAAATGGACCTTCTGCCTTTCCAATTTTTCCCATACTGACTATTGTTTTCTTGCCTTGATTCATTTGTTGACATGTCAAGCATCTCTGGCAAAGACTCTCTGCGACATTCCTGAATTTCGAATTAAAACAATCTTGTCTGAAAAGTCTAATAATAGCATCTCTGCCTTTGTGGGTGTTTCCATAATACATCCTAGCCACTGGTGCAAGCATACAGTCTGGCATTACCGGCCTGTCATCTAAATAGACCCATACACCATCTTATGCCCTTCTCTGACACCCAACTTTTTCCCACTCTTCTCTTTCTTTTGTTTCCACTTCATCTTGTAGTTCTCTTACTTCTTTCCATGTTTTTAATCCTGAAAGTAGCATAACTTGGCAGCTGATTCCACATGTTTCAATTTTCTTGATTACTGTTATTTTATATTTGGCGCAGTGTTGGGCAACCTGGTCAGCATATTGGTTACCTGCAGTCACATGGTCATTTCCTGACTGATGTGCAGCACCCTTGACCACTGACACTTCTTTTGGCAATTGTATTGCCTCAAGTAATTCTTTCACAAATATTCAGTTTTTAATGGGAGACCCTGAAGAAGTCAGGACGTCCCTCTGCATCCAGAGCTGGCCAAAGTGCACAACCCAGTAACCATACTGGCTATCAGTGTAAATGGTTACTCTCCAATTGTTCCCACTTTTGCAAGATTGGATTAAAGCTATCAATTTGGCTACTTGTGCAGACTTGACTCCTGGTAAATAGGATGCTTCGACTATTCCGGCCAATGTACACACAGCGTAAGCAGCACTCAGTCCTCCTTCCTCATGGCATATACATGTGCCATCTACAAAGAGCTCATGTTCGGCATTCTTCAAGGGCTCCTCCTGTATGTCTGGACGGGGTTTGGTACTGAGTTCCGTCAAGTCAAGACATTCGTGTTCAACTTCATCTTTCACTTCTTCATTGTATGCATCTGGTCACAAGGTAGCTGGGTTAAGAACAGTGCATCTGACTATGGTCACGTTTTCAGCCCCTAGTATAATTCTCTCATATTTTGTCATTCTACTAGGGGTAAGATACTGAGTTCGAGGTCTTGTTAAAACAATTACAACTGAATGAGGGATGTACACTTTTACAGGGTGTCCCATCACAATGGACTTGCTCTGTTCCATACCCATGCACGTTGCAGCTACAGCTTTTAGACGGCTGAAATGCCAGAAACCGGTCCTAGGAAGCTTGTTTCCGGTCCAGGGAAGACATGGCTTGGCAGTTCGGGCTGGACTGTTCCCATGAGGCACAGGGTCAGACTGATTTGCATATGGCCATGTCTGAACTGGGGTGGCAGAGTGGGCTAAAGAACGGTGATGGATTAAACCCAGATCAGTTGACTGGGGGTGAGTGCTTGCAATGTTCAACACTCCGTCCATCATTTCCTTTGGTTTTTGCTTTGTTCGCCATAAGTTGGAAGGGTATGCTCAGACGTGAGTCCCTTGCTCACTTTGCCACTGGATTCAAGCAAGCCTGGCTGAAGACGGCTGAAATGCCAGAAACCAGTCCTAGGAAGCTTGTTTCCGGTCCAGGGAAGACATGGCTTGGCAGTTTGGGCTGGACTGTTCCCATGAGGCACAGGGTCAGACTGATTTGCATATGGCCATGTCTGAACTGGGGTGGCAGAGTGGGCTAAAGAACGGTGATGGATTAAACCCAGATCAGTTGACTGGGGGTGAGTGCTTGCAATGTTCAACACTCCGTCCATCATTTCCTTTGGTTTTTGCTTTGTTCGCCATAAGTTGGCAGGGTGTGCTCAGACGTGAGTCCCTTGCTCACTTTGCCACTGGATTCAAGCAAGCCTGGCTGAAGACGGCTGAAATGCCAGAAACCGGTCCTAGGAAGCTTGTTTCCGGTCCAGGGAAGACATGGCTTGGCAGTTCGGGCTGGACTGTTCCCATGAGGCACAGGGTCAGACTGATTTGCATATGGCCATGTCTGAACTGGGATGGCAGAGTGGGCTAAAGAACGGTGATGGATTAAACCCAGATCAGTTGACTGGGGGTGAGTGCTTGCAATGTTCAACACTCCGTCCATCATTTCCTTTGGTTTTTGCTTTGTTCGCCATAAATTGGCAGGGTATGCTCAGACGTGAGTCCCTTGCTCACTTTGCCACTGGATTCAAGCAAGCCTGGCTGAAGACGGCTGAAATGCCAGAAACCGGTCCTAGGAAGCTTGTTTCCGGTCCAGGGAAGACATGGCTTGGCAGTTCGGGCTGGACTGTTCCCATGAGGCACAGGGTCAGACTGATTTGCATATGGCCATGTCTGAACTGGGGTGGCAGAGTGGGCTAAAGAACGGTGATGGATTAAACCCAGATCAGTTGACTGGGGGTGAGTGCTTGCAATGTTCAACACTCCGTCCATCATTTCCTTTGGTTTTTACAGCTTTTAGACAACCAGGCAATGCAGATGCTACAGGGTCCAAGGTAGCAGAAAAATATGCCACAGGACATTGCATTAGACCATGTCTCTGTGTTAAGACTGAGAGTGCACATTCTTTGGAATAATCTGGCATACCTAAGGCAGGTGCTTCACACAAACAATTTAGTAATTTCACAAAGGCTTCCATGCTTTGATCATCCCACTCTATTGGGTCTTTTGCTCGCTTCTTTGTTATTTGTGTCAGGGGTTTTGCCAATAGAGAAAACCCTACAATTCATTGTCTGCAATATCCTACAACACTAAGGAACATCCTTATTTCCTTTTGGGTTTGTGGTAATTGCATTTGTCTTATTATTCTTTCAGAGGTCACTCTTCTTATTCCTCGTTCTATCTGATGTCCCAAATATTTAACTACTGTTCTGCAAAACTATAATTTCTCTGGGGACACTTTATGTCCACCTTTGGCTAGATGGATCAATAAAGCAATGGAATTAGTAACTCAGTCATCCCTTGTTTTTGATGCAACCAATAGGTCATCAATACACTGTACCAGGACTGACTTACTAGGCAGCACTAATGTTTCAAGACACTTTTTCAAAATTTGGTTAAAAATCGAAGGACTTTCAGTATACCATTGAGGAACGGGATTCCAAACATAAATACGATTCTCAAATTTGAAAGAAAATGAAAACTGACTATCAGTATGCAATGGAACGGAGAAAAAGGCATGGCATAAATCAATTATGGTAAACCATTCTGCCTTCCATGGTATCTGGTACAAAATCACTGCAGGGTTGGGTACTATAGGGCAACATAGCACAACAATCTTGTTTATCTTCCTCAAATCTTGAACTACCCTATATTTTCCATTAGGTTTCTTAATGCCAATTATAGGTGAATTACAGGGACTACTCATTATTTCTTTTAAAATGCCTTGCTCGACCATTCAATCAATTTCTGCTGCAACACCAGCTTTTATTTCCGGACTCATTTTGTATTGTCGAGTATTTGAATAAACTGCACCTTCTTTCACAGTCACATTCACAGGATACACATTTGTCATTAATCCTACTTCTTTTCCTGTGAAATCCCACACTTCAGGATTTACTGTTGTTTTGACCTCATTTGGTAACTTAGCCTTTGTCATCATGGAAAACAATTCATCTACTTCTGTTCCTTGTTTGGCTAGCATGATTTTGTATTCTCTGTCTTCGTCTGGGGTCTGAATGGCAACACCATCCGGTGTGCAAAATATGGTGCAATTCATCTTCCACAGTAGATCTCTACCTAATAAATTCACAGGACTGAAGTCACGCACTACACACTTATGCATTTCTTTAAATTTGCCAACGCCCACCTCCATTGGTTTGTAATAGGGGTTCTAATTTGTTTATTAGAAATGCCTACTACTTGGATCGTTTCTCCCGAGAGGGGTAGGTTTGGGATGTCTGCTGTTCTCACAGTAGAACGGGTAGCACCAGTGTCCAACAAGAAGATAATGTCATTTCCTTCTATCTTGCCATCAATATATGGACCTGACTGATCTACCGGCAAGGATGCGCCAAGTACGCACTCCTCTTCTTCCCCCCTCAGGCACCGTCATAGGGTATTGTCTTCAAAATAAGAGTCCTGCAAAAGAAACTGCGATGTTACAAAATATTTCTTGTGTAGTAAATTATCTCTAACAAAGAGTGGGGGTCCAAGGGATGTAGTTTAACGACTCAAACAGTTCTCAATCCCTAATCCAGCACATGTATACAAAATAGAAGAACTGAGAGTCCAAAGAAAGTTTAGCAACAATAGTGTGACCACTCTAAAAATATCGATCAAGGTGTTTGCTAGTGTCAACTGAGTACACAGTGTGTCCATAAGTGTATGTATGCGTAAACAAAATTCCCATCACCCACAACAAGTGGCTGGCTTCATCATTTGGGAACCGGGGAACTTGACCAAGGAACCATCTTCTACCAGATTGATGTAGATATTGGTTCGGTGGATGTCCCAAATGTGTATCTGGATCGAGGGGGCCACAAACGTGATAGTAGTGGGTGATGTATGCAGTGCAAGTGATAAAGAGATAGTGATTTAAAATTGGTTGTCAAGGTACAAATATGTGTTTATTCTGGTGCTACCTTGATACCAAGTTAAAACTAAACAGTGCTATACAGTTCAAACAAATAACTGTGTTCTTAAAGACTGGTCTACATGTTTCAGCTCTTGGATATACTCTATCCCAGCTTTCGTCAGGACCAGAAAGCTACTGCATATTAACGGTGTAGTGAATACAAAAAAACTCAAAAACATACAACCTGGACCATGATCTTGGTACAGGTAAATACCTGTAAAAGCAACAACAGTGGTCAATACAAACAGAGTGGTGACATGTTGCAGAAAAACCGCATCCACATTAAAATGTCGATTTTAGTTCAAAGTTACCAAATAGTGTACTAGATAATTCTACGTCCATCACCACAAGTGAAACGTTAGAATTGTAACTCACCCGAATTATACTGGGTATGTGCCTCACCCCACCCGGCAACTGCTCAGGTATAGGAGGCACCGCTCTAAGGAAAAAGTACTAGCGTAAAACATTGCATAACAAATGCTTTTGAAACATTTAAACATTAGTACATTGCGCGCAACCCTTAAAAACAAACAAGGCAGGAGGTTCACGGTCGACTGAGCGTCGAAAGAAGATTGTCAGCAATCATGTCTCTGTTATAAACAAACGGAGTGCCTGTGCAGGTGGCTAAAGCACTATCATTTCTCTCCCCCAAAGTCTACTGCTATACTGCGTGATTTGAAAGCCAGTGACTGATGTGTATGATGCCGGAGAGTGAGTAATCCCAATACGGCGTTTCCTTAGTTAAAGGTAGCCGGTTCGGTATTCTACAAAAGACCCCAGAACTAAACCAGGAACTTAACCAGGAACTTAAGTCTCAAGGCACCGTTATCATTTTAACAGATGTAAATTTATGGCGTTACGGGTACTGCACCAACTCCGGTCAGTTTCTATCTGTCCACCTTACCTCTCCGTCGGTACCTCTCGCGGTGTGTGAGCGAGAAGGGGAGGTGTAATACAGCGATAGGGAATCCTATTTGAGGAGTCACCGCGCGTCACTGCTGACATGCGCGGTCTGCGGCTCCAAACTGTCCCTCGCTGATGACGGCGCGGCATTTTGGCATAGACGCAATGCGCATCGGGAATTGTAGTTTATTAGGAGATTGCTTTCCAAAACATTGATAACTTAGTGCCATATGCTCAAGGACAATTATGCTTTCTGGTCTATCTGCAGAGGCTACGTAGTTAGCGTGTATTGTATCTAAATAATATGCGGTGGATTTTATCATATTCCGCAAATAAATCACGTAGTCAGATTGCAAATGATGGCATTCTTAGTGTGTAACTCAAGATCTCAAACCGGGTGTTGAAGCAAATTCTTACAAACGACCCGTCATTTTAAAGCGAGGTCCATGGTATTTGGTCATTCAGACCTACACAGTCGCTATGCATTTTGAACACCCATTTCTGTTCCTTCATGAAGAGGAACTTGTGAATATCTGTAACGTGAGGTGGAATAAAGGGTTGTTCTAAGATTACCCAGCGCAGATCTTCTGGTCTGTGATTGTGGGACAGGAAATGGCTAGTTAATCTGGTAGCTTGTTTTTTACACCTAATGGTGCTTTTATGTTCACTGATACGGACCTTGATCTTACGTGTGGTCATCCCTATGTATCTAAGTGAACAGGGGCACGTGATTTGGTAAATTACCCGATCAGAGTTACAATTAGTGTGCCGCCGTAGGATCCAGGGTTTTTCTAACCCTAAATCAACAGATTTGGTTGGCTGTGTCTGTGGGCAGGCTGTGCAAGAGCCACATGGATAGTGGCCTTGTACTGGTGGTAAGTCCCATAAGGTAGATGTTTTCCCTTTGTCTTTGGCCCTCGGTCTTGTGTGTACCAGATTGTCGCGCAGATTTGTACCTCTCTTGAAAGAGAACAAAGGTAGTGGGATCTCTGTATTCCCCACATTGAGGATGCGCCAGTGTTTCCGCACCGACTTCTGGACACTATTTGATAGTGTACTAAAGGTGGTGACAAAAGTCATTCTTGTAAGTGGTGCCTTAACTACCGGGGGCTCTAAGAGAGCGTCCCTGTTGTTGTTTGACGCCCGTTTCCAGGCTTGTTTAACTAAATGTGTGGGGTATTTCCTGACTTGCAGTTGCCTTGAGAGTGCCTCAGCATGATGCTGGAAGTTACCCAAATCTGAACAGTTCCTACGAATCCGCAGGAACTGACCTACTGGGAGATTGTGTCGAAGGGACTTGGGATGATGACTTTGGAAACTAAGCAATGAGTTTTTTGTCTGAGGTTTTTTATATAGTTCACTTCCCAACACTCCTGATGTTGGATAGATCATAATATCCAAAAAGGGGAGTCTTGCTTTGTCATGGGTTACTGTAAATCTCAAAAAATTGTTTTGAGCATTAAGCCAAGAGTGGAAATCTAGCAAAGTGGCTACTGACCCATGCCATACCACTAGGATATCATCTATGTATCTCTTCCAGCATGCAATCTGTGCCTGAAAGGGATTCTGACTGGTTAACACACAATTCTGTTCAAAAAGATGGACATAGAGATTAGCCAGACTGGGAGCGAAAATACTCCCCATAGATGTTCCGGAGATTTGAAGGAACACAGTTTCTTCAAATTGAAAAAAGTTCTCCATCATCGCCAGTCTGGCGCATTCCATGATGAAGTGTGTGGGTGTGGTGGTGTCCCGATCTCTATTGTCTAGAAGGATCCTAATTGCTTCGAGTGTCTCTTCTTGTGGAATGCAGGTATAAAGGGATTCCACATCAAAGCTGACCAGAAGGTCAGTCTCGGTGTTAAATGCAATCTCTGGTAAGAGGCGCAAGACATCTTTTGTGTCTTGGAGAAAAGTAGGCATTTCTCTGACCATCGGCCGTAGGAAAAAGTCAACAAACGTGGACAATGGTTCTAGAAGAGACCCGATCCCTGATATGATAGGGCGGCCAGGAGGAGGTCTTGTCGGTTTATGTATTTTTGGCAAAATATAAAAATACGGCATGAGATGTGCCATAGTCATTATGGACACCTCCGCTTACCGACAGGAATGCCTCAGACAACTCAGTGACATTAAGTCATACCGACCTCTTCCAGTAGACCCAACTCCAAGATTATCTGTTGAGATTCACGATCTGGTCAGTGAAGCAAGGGAGTCAGGATGGATCAGTACACAGGAATCAGAATTCCTGATTACTAAGTTTCCGGTCATGCCGTATTTTTATATTTTGCCAAAAATACATAAACCGACAAGACCTCCTCCTGGCCGCCCTATCATATCAGGGATCGGGTCTCTTCTAGAACCATTGTCCACGTTTGTTGACTTTTTCCTACGGCCGATGGTCAGAGAAATGCCTACTTTTCTCCAAGACACAAAAGATGTCTTGCGCCTCTTACCAGAGATTGCATTTAACACCGAGACTGACCTTCTGGTCAGCTTTGATGTGGAATCCCTTTATACCTGCATTCCACAAGAAGAGACACTCGAAGCAATTAGGATCCTTCTAGACAATAGAGATCGGGACACCACCACACCCACACACTTCATCATGGAATGCGCCAGACTGGCGATGATGGAGAACTTTTTTCAATTTGAAGAAACTGTGTTCCTTCAAATCTCCGGAACATCTATGGGGAGTATTTTCGCTCCCAGTCTGGCTAATCTCTATGTCCATCTTTTTGAACAGAATTGTGTGTTAACCAGTCAGAATCCCTTTCAGGCACAGATTGCATGCTGGAAGAGATACATAGATGATATCCTAGTGGTATGGCATGGGTCAGTAGCCACTTTGCTAGATTTCCACTCTTGGCTTAATGCTCAAAACAATTTTTTGAGATTTACAGTAACCCATGACAAAGCAAGACTCCCCTTTTTGGATATTATGATCTATCCGACATCAGGAGTGTTGGGAAGTGAACTATATAAAAAACCTCAGACAAAAAACTCATTGCTTAGTTTCCAAAGTCATCATCCCAAGTCCCTTCGACACAATCTCCCAGTAGGTCAGTTCCTGCGGATTCGTAGGAACTGTTCAGATTTGGGTAACTTCCAGCATCATGCTGAGGCACTCTCAAGGCAACTGCAAGTCAGGAAATACCCCACACATTTAGTTAAACAAGCCTGGAAACGGGCGTCAAACAACAACAGGGACGCTCTCTTAGAGCCCCCGGTAGTTAAGGCACCACTTACAAGAATGACTTTTGTCACCACCTTTAGTACACTATCAAATAGTGTCCAGAAGTCGGTGCGGAAACACTGGCGCATCCTCAATGTGGGGAATACAGAGATCCCACTACCTTTGTTCTCTTTCAAGAGAGGTACAAATCTGCGCGACAATCTGGTACACACAAGACCGAGGGCCAAAGACAAAGGGAAAACATCTACCTTATGGGACTTACCACCAGTACAAGGCCACTATCCATGTGGCTCTTGCACAGCCTGCCCACAGACACAGCCAACCAAATCTGTTGATTTAGGGTTAGAAAAACCCTGGATCCTACGGCGGCACACTAATTGTAACTCTGATCGGGTAATTTACCAAATCACGTGCCCCTGTTCACTTAGATACATAGGGATGACCACACGTAAGATCAAGGTCCGTATCAGTGAACATAAAAGCACCATTAGGTGTAAAAAACAAGCTACCAGATTAACTAGCCATTTCCTGTCCCACAATCACAGACCAGAAGATCTGCGCTGGGTAATCTTAGAACAACCCTTTATTCCACCTCACGTTACAGATATTCACAAGTTCCTCTTCATGAAGGAACAGAAATGGGTGTTCAAAATGCATAGCGACTGTGTAGGTCTGAATGACCAAATACCATGGACCTCGCTTTAAAATGACGGGTCGTTTGTAAGAATTTGCTTCAACACCCGGTTTGAGATCTTGAGTTACACACTAAGAATGCCATCATTTGCAATCTGACTACGTGATTTATTTGCGGAATATGATAAAATCCACCGCATATTATTTAGATACAATACACGCTAACTACGTAGCCTCTGCAGATAGACCAGAAAGCATAATTGTCCTTGAGCATATGGCACTAAGTTATCAATGTTTTGGAAAGCAATCTCCTAATAAACTACAATTCCCGATGCGCATTGCGTCTATGCCAAAATGCCGCGCCGTCATCAGCGAGGGACAGTTTGGAGCCGCAGACCGCGCATGTCAGCAGTGACGCGCGGTGACTCCTCAAATAGGATTCCCTATCGCTGTATTACACCTCCCCTTCTCGCTCACACACCGCGAGAGGTACCGACGGAGAGGTAAGGTGGACAGATAGAAACTGACCGGAGTTGGTGCAGTACCCGTAACGCCATAAATTTACATCTGTTAAAATGATAACGGTGCCTTGAGACTTAAGTTCCTGGTTAAGTTCCTGGTTTAGTTCTGGGGTCTTTTGTAGAATACCGAACCGGCTACCTTTAACTAAGGAAACGCCGTATTGGGATTACTCACTCTCCGGCATCATACACATCAGTCACTGGCTTTCAAATCACGCAGTATAGCAGTAGACTTTGGGGGAGAGAAATGATAGTGCTTTAGCCACCTGCACAGGCACTCCGTTTGTTTATAACAGAGACATGATTGCTGACAATCTTCTTTCGACGCTCAGTCGACCGTGAACCTCCTGCCTTGTTTGTTTTTAAGGGTTGCGCGCAATGTACTAATGTTTAAATGTTTCAAAAGCATTTGTTATGCAATGTTTTACGCTAGTACTTTTTCCTTAGAGCGGTGCCTCCTATACCTGAGCAGTTGCCGGGTGGGGTGAGGCACATACCCAGTATAATTCGGGTGAGTTACAATTCTAACGTTTCACTTGTGGTGATGGACGTAGAATTATCTAGTACACTATTTGGTAACTTTGAACTAAAATCGACATTTTAATGTGGATGCGGGTTTCTGCAACATGTCACCACTCTGTTTGTATTGACCACTGTTGTTGCTTTTACAGGTATTTACCTGTACCAAGATCATGGTCCAGGTTGTATGTTTTTGAGTTTTTTTGTATTCACTACACCGTTAATATGCAGTAGCTTTCTGGTCCTGACGAAAGCTGGGATAGAGTATATCCAAGAGCTGAAACATGTAGACCAGTCTTTAAGAACACAGTTATTTGTTTGAACTGTATAGCACTGTTTAGTTTTAACTTGGTATCAAGGTAGCACCAGAATAAACACATATTTGTACCTTGACAACCAATTTTAAATCACTATCTCTTTATCACTTGCACTGCATACATCACCCACTACTATCACGTTTGTGGCCCCCTCGATCCAGATACACATTTGGGACATCCACCGAACCAATATCTACATCAATCTGGTAGAAGATGGTTCCTTGGTCAAGTTCCCCGGTTCCCAAATGATGAAGCCAGCCACTTGTTGTGGGTGATGGGAATTTTGTTTACGCATACATACACTTATGGACACACTGTGTACTCAGTTGACACTAGCAAACACCTTGATCGATATTTTTAGAGTGGTCACACTATTGTTGCTAAACTTTCTTTGGACTCTCAGTTCTTCTATTTTGTATACAAAATATTTCTTACCACTTCCTTCTTGAAATCCGGTGTCCGTACTGTACTTGGCTTGACTCACAAAATTTGGCATAGGGGCAGGTGGCAATTGACTCTGTAGGTTTACAACCTGCTGCGGTCGACTCATTATCACCTCATTCTGCGTCTGTGGATAAAAATTTTGATTTGAGTCATTATTATTCTGTATACTTTTACACTGGTTTTTCCAATGCCCCAATTTCCCGCACCCATGACAGGGAAACTTTTTCTCTGCCTCTTCTCTGCTCAATTGCCCTTTTGGTTTACTCCCGTGATTTTCACCATGACTTTGCCCTTTTCCCGTATTTTCTGCCTGATTATTTAGCTGGAGTTCTTGCTGTTCTGCTAATTTTACTTGGGCCCACATCACTTTATGCTCTAAATCCTTTTGTCAATTTAATCTCCACAGTATTTTGCATATTTGAGGATCTCATCTATGGGCTTTGCTTGCCAGCACAGCATGTGCTGCTTAATCATTTGGGATATATCTTGCCTTAACCCTGACACAAATCGATACACAAAATGAGTCATGTCCTTATCCCCAATATTTTCAAATCCACTATACTGTTTGAACACCGGTAAAAGGCACTCATAGTAAGCATGTTCAGACTCATCCTTTTCCTGGGTTGTTCTATCTATCTTTATCCAATCTGTTTCTTTTGGTGGAATTTTCCCTTTTAGGAAATTGATTACTTGGTGATATTTCTTCATAACCTCTTCTGATGGGGCTCCTGTTTTTACTTCCTCAGGTACTCATCACTAGGCCAATCAACTGTAATTTTACATTCTGTCCACAAATCAGCAGGCACCACTATGTCAAATAAACCATCCAGATCTTTCAACAAAACCTTCGAAACCTTCACAAACCTCTCAACTTGCCTGTACCATTCCACTGGCTTTTCTCTCAATTTAGGGAAATCATTATTAAATGATTAAATATCCGATCGGGTCCATGGGACTTGTACATATCCCCCTCCTGGAACCTCTCTCATTGGGCACAATCTTTTAGTCTTCTCTCTTTCTTTCATAAAATATTCAGATGTCGATCAACTTGTCTGTGATTCTTCCTTTTCCTTTGTCCATCTAACTTTCCATCTGTCTAAATCGCCCCATTTTTTAAATATTGTCATCAACTCCTTAATCTGCAATTTTCTTCCTGACATATTCATGTTTTACAAATCTTTATCAGACAATTCTGCTGTATAGGGTTTCTGTAACACCTTGGATCTCCCTATTTCAATTCACATTTTAGAGGCCAAATTTGTCAATTTTTCATGAAATATTTTCGTGTTTCTGGTTATGCTTCTGCGGGGAACAACCTTTACAATGCAACTTTTACAACGCACTGCCATTACAAAGAAACTGTTACAACGCAAGTGGATTTACAACGCATGCCATTACAACGCAAGTCTTTACATCGACTTGCGCTAGATGGCGTGCTAACATTACAAATAGTGTAGTTTACTATCCCAACACCTTCCCTACTGTTAAGTGGACTGGAGTTGGAATAGTAAATTACACTTTTCTAATGTTAGCACGCCATCTAGTGCAAGTCGATGTAAAGACTTGTGTTGTAATGGCATGCGTTGTAAATCCACTTGCGTTGTAACAGTTTCGTTGTAACAGCACGCGTTGTAACAGCACGCGTTGTAACGTCATACATCCGCTTCTGCAAATGACCAGTAACTCTTCTTCACTATACGTGTTTAACCTATCCAGTCCTACATTTCCAGCTATCATTTCTTCTAATTCAACTCTTAATTTAAAAATGTCTAATATTTTCGGTGGTGGGTTTGGTTTTTCTATTTCTTGTGCCCATATTCTATTTCTTCTGGGGTTACTATTGTGGCACTCTTCGTTCTGTGGATGTCTCTATTCCTACTTCTTTCGAGCAACCTGGTGTGACTCTTCTGGGTGTGTCAGTTATTTGCCCTCTTATCGGTAAGTCCATTAATGAAATCCCTGACTCACATTCCCTGGCTTGGTCATCAATTATTATTTTTTCTTTTCTAGGTTCAATGATGGGAGTAGTCATGACGGGTATTTGAGGACAATTTGATTTATGCCCATACAGTGGGACAACAGGACCAATAGTCACTGGTATAGTCAGAGCCTCAGGATGCGTGTTTAGCTGGGTTATTTTCTGTAATAATTTGCTTCTATTCTTATTTATCGCTATCCTTTCTCTTTCTTGAAGTACCCTTTCTATTGTGGTTTCATGTACGACCTGTGGATCTAAAGGTGTTTCCAGAATCAGGGCACTCGGGGTAGTTCTATTAGGTCCTTCTTGATAAGGCGGGGGGGGTTTTCATTAATATATCTTCTAAATAATCATCTTCTGAGTCTCCACTACCTGTCATTGTCAAATGTTTTGTTTTCTCTGTGCATTTACTTCCAGTTTGTTCCTCTGCCATTAGCACAGGATATAGTCCTTCCGCCACCATGGCTTGTCTCCATTGTTTCATCTGACTATCTCGGGTTTCACGAGGAAATTTGGGATTATATCTACTCAGGTTTCTGTTACTTCGTGATCTATCACGCTCAAATGATTCAGTCTCCCACTCTTCTAAGGCTTCGCACTGGGTTAATCTAGGTCTAGGTTCTAATTCATTCATTCGAGTCCACAAGTTATGTAAAATTCTCCCATTAAATGTTCTGAACTCAAGAAACGCTAACACTCCATCTTCTTTTGCATATTCTATCCAATTTTCTAACCATACACAGGTATGATAGCCTCTCTCCGTCATCATGTATGATGCTGGCGTTTTCGGGGAAGGGATAAAAATTCCTTTTCCAGTATTATTGGGATTATCCTTTTTAAAATAAATTTTTTTTCTGCATAAATGAGATTTTTCTTTTTTCTCCATTCATGTTTTGTGAATTTCCTTTAAAATACTGTTCGTAGGCAAACCCTAAAAATCTTCTATCTGGACGGGTCCCTATTATTGTCGG
Source organism: Triturus cristatus (assembly GCF_964204655.1). NCBI lineage: Eukaryota > Metazoa > Chordata > Amphibia > Caudata > Salamandridae > Triturus > Triturus cristatus. Next base: position 529,979,376 of record NC_140584.1, read on the forward strand.
ATCGTACATACAAACTCCACTGTCTATTATTATTCTTGGGGCTTCTATGTTTATAAACAATCAGATTATCGCTTTTACTCTAATGCTTCTCCAATACCAGTGCGTCTTCTATTCTGGTGACCAATCAACTTCTGTTTTGCTTATACGCTTAACCAATACTTGCGCTGCATCTCTGTGATGTCAGTATCACTCCTCACTTCTGACCACTCATTTACAATTTTGGGGTCAGTCACACGCCCGCTGTTCCAACCAATCCCAGCGCAGCCCTCTGTGACATCAGTGCACAGACTCACAACTGACCCCTCCTTTACAAGGTAATGTGAAAACTTATTTTCTCACAATTTTATATGTATATTGCATTAATTAACAACATAAAAACATTCGCTACTTTGTCAGATTCTCTAAATTTCAAAGAAAAGTCAATTTCTTTTGCTGCGAGTAAAACTTTTCTGCTTACTCTTCATTCAAGCATCAGAGAACCTGCTACTCCTTCAGTATTACCCTTACTAGGTGATATAAGACCAAAGTTTCACCAACGAACTCCTTTGCTACCAGTTACTCTCACTTTCATTTGAAGAAATAATCCCTAAATCAGTGCTTCTAGTTCTGCATAACTTTCAGCACCTTCTCTAAATCATGACAAGTAACCTCACTGCGGTGTGGCTTCAATTCGCCACCCGCTATTCAATATTCCCGGGAATTTCCAGACAACATAAAACAAAACACACAGGTTTGGGTAATACATAAATCAATAATTCAATAGACAATATTTTCTACCTAACTAACTAGAACTATAAACCATAGCTCTGCTACCAAGAAAAACGGATGCAGTGGGTTACCAGTTTGGGTTACTTACACACCACAATACTCACCTGGGCCCATAATCATTCATACATAAGCTAGTAATGTACTGCTGGAATCAATTTTGATATACCTATGTGATGTATTTACTTTTACCAAATTCTTACCAACCCAATCTCCTTGATAATACATTTTCTCTGGTCAATGAATCTAGTTGCTAGATGAATAGGTAGAAATGCCATTAATGTTTGTTCTCCAATAACCACAGACTCAAAGAGTTTTAAAAGTGTTATCTAATCAATAATTTTGTGAGTCAAAGATCAAATACATGTTATGCACCGTTTTTCTTCAGGAAAGAAATCAAGTTTGGTTCAATATAAGTCTCGATTAAAATATCGTGATGACAGTAGCTGAAGGAGGGGGAAACAGAGAGCAGTAGAAGAACATACTACACAGAATTATCTTTACCTAGGATGGTGTGAAGACCAAACTCCTGGCCAAGGAGTCAGGTGGAGTCCCCCAGGACAGGTTGGGAGACAAAGGATCAGGACAGGTTCAGGACCGGGAAGGTGACCTCGTCTAAGTGCAACGCCAGTGTCGCACCCCTCTCTGGCACTCCTCTCCTTGATTTCTTCCGCGAACCCCTTCGTGTATGTGCTTCCTCGATTCTTCTGCGATCCCCTTCTAGATGGTTGGATACATCGATCAGTATTTCGGTCTCTCGAGTAGGGTCTCTGGAATCTGCAGTCTGCGTAGGCATCTAACTAAGTAAACTACCTCAGTTATACTATTCTATGTTCATGTACCACCCCCAAATGTTTCAATATCATGGAAACCCCTACTTCTGATTGGGCAAGGCAAGGGGAAGAGGTCATCACACCATGCTAAATGTAATATTTTTCTTAAAACCTATTGTTCTATGTTCCCACCCCTTACTTTACTTTCCCAAGCTTTATTTCCCACCAGCATTTCATGTTATGATCAATACATTGTATACACATTTTGTTCTTTTCCTTCCTTTCACAGGTCGATCGGTAAGGTTCCCATAAAATTGTTGCTAGTTCGGCCTTGGCTGTGTTTCAATGGTGTCATCATGGTTCTGGGCAGGTTTGAGTGCGCTTGCACACAAGTTACGTGGGGTAGGGATTTCAGTCACGCTCCAAGTCCCAACTACAAACTAATAATAAAGTCAGAAAAAGATATGTTAGTATACGAAAATAAATGAATTCACTGTATACCACTTATCTCTACTCTAATCCCATTTACTTATATATATCTTTCGCATTAGCAATTTAGTAAAACTTGCAAGGTTTAGTTTAAGTAAAACATGCGCATTCACATGTGAGTTTCAAGCAGCCATTTTAGAAGCTATTGCACAGCTGCAAAGTTTTCCCTCCAAGCATAGAAAATGTCATACTATGTAGATGCAGTAGACGCATCTGCAGTAAGAATCCCACGTTTTTGGCAGCCATTTTTAGTGACACTCAGGTTACTGGTTAGTAATACACATAGACAAGCTTCCCCTAGATTCAGTGTAAGGTGTGTAATGCAATATTAGTATTTACAAACAGATTGATTACAGTGTTATACGTTATTTGAGAGGATAGCATCCGAGCAAGTCTCTTCTATGCGAGACCTTTCTCCATCATGGGCATGAGTGTGTTGACTGTAAAGTTGTTGAAGGATGTGGAGACAGGGTCCAGAATGTGTCCCGCAAAGGTGTGTTGGGTTTGAGATGCATTGGGTGAGCCCGAGGTTTCTGAGGCTGTCTAGGAATGCCGTTGAGTTGGGGGTCGGTCCTGTCTGGTCTCCTGGTTTGAAGTTTCGGTCTCTTAGGAGGATGCATGAGCTGGGGTTGATGACTAATGGGGTAACAAAGTCAGTGATATGGTTGGTGAAGTTGGCTCAGGGTCAGTAGGCTAGGCTTGGGTTCCACCCAGAGTGATGTTGGCCGTGATTTTCATTTTAAAGTTGAGGTGTTCTATGGAGGTGAAGCAGATCAAGGTGTCCTTGAAGATGATCGCAATTCCTCCATGCTTGTGTTAGCAGTCTTGATTAATGATCTAGTATCAGATGGGGATGGCCACAGTGATATCTTTTGTCAATGCTGAGGTCATCCATGTTTTCATGAGGTAAATAGGATGTCTAGGGTGGCGACGCCCAGCAGGTCCCACATACCCATGGCATGTCTGCTGAGTGAGCAGATGTTAAGAAACATGTATAATATCAGCATGTAGTGAGTAGGTAAGTGTTTGTTGGAGGGTGTTCAAGTGGGTGAGGTGTCGGACGTTGCTGGTCTGTTCTTAGCATGTGTTGGAGCTGTGGATGTGGTGGTGCAGGTGATGCAGCAGGAGATCCAGGTACAGGTCCCTCTGTTGTGTAGTGTGGCAAAGCCTCAGAGTGTTGAGCTGTCCAAATTCTGACGGGCTTGCCCTTGGCACACCTTCAGCAACACAGCAGTGCATAAACATCCTGCGGCTGGCATTAAGTAGATCCTGGGATGGAGGAGGAGCACAGGGGGTAGTGGGCAGGGCTGAGGAAAAATGTGACCAGCAGGAAGGCGGTAATGGAGCGGAAAACAATAGCAGCATGTCAGGAGCTGGGGGAGGAGGGAAGGAGAGAAGAGATTGTAGAAAGAGAGTGCAGTAAAGGGCGCAGTGGGAGAACAGGCCAGGCAAAAACAGAGGCACAAGGGGCAAAAGCAGACAAAACAGAGGCACAAAAGTTAGCAAGAGCAGACAAATCAGCGGCACAAAAGTGAATGAAAAAACAAACAAAAGCCGACAAAACAGAGGCACAAAAAGGGCAAATGCAGATAAAACGCAGGCACAATGCGAGTGAAGAATGGGCAAAAGAAGTCAAAACAGTCAAAACAGAGGCACAATGTGAATGGGAGGTGTATAAAAGAGGTGGCAAGTGAAAGGAACATCAGTGGAGAGAGTAACAAAGGTCACATGGAGAGAGAGAAGGTGAGGGATTATAGATAGAGGGAGAGCAACAGAAAAAGAGAGAGAGCAATAGACCGAGAGAGAGCATGAGAGAGAGAAGGTGAGGGGATGATAGATAGAGGGAGAGCAACAGAAAAAGAGAGAAAGCAATTGACCGAGAGAGAGCATGAGAGGAGCCCGTGCACCTGCTTATAGCTTTAACTTTAGTAGGCTTTGAACATCTGCCCTACTCTCAAATACATATTCCCTTTGATCAGGTTCCTCTTGTCATCTCAAGTCCACGCTCAGCATACTGCCATGATCATTCAATTGTTACATATTTCGCTCTTCTCTTGGACATTAATTATATGTTATCAACTTATCCATTCAAACTCACTTTTTTAGAGCCATCCATTGCACTCTGTACTGTACAAGGGGATCTGGGGATGTCCATGAGCATTTAATATTTTCCATGATTGTATTGTCACCCAAACTCTATTCAACATGGAATATTTTCAAGTTCACATTGCCAGAGTTTACTGCTCCTGAAAGTGAAAATAAGGCCCCTCACTATTCCCAAGAGTGACACCCTCTACACACACAAAAAGTGCCTTTCATAGTGTGCTCAAAGTACATGTTGACCTTGCAGGAACTTATCAAACTTGATATTATCACCGCAAATGTATAACTTGCCAACAATACTAGCCACACCCTTCGCATGTGCTTTGCCTCTGCAAACAGGATGTTGGGCCATGAGTTGTGTGTCCTTTACTGTTACTTAAGAAACCCACAGTGGACCCAAAGGACCTCAAGAACATCCGTCCCATCTCCCGCCTCCCGTTCCCGGCGAAAGTCATTGAAAAGATCGCCAACAAGCAACTGACCCACTTCCTCAAGGAGAACAACATCCTGGACCAGTCCCAATCCGGTTTCCACAGCAACCACAGCACCGAAACTGCCCTCATAGCTGCCACAGGTGACATCAGGACCCTACTGGACAACGACGAAACTGCGGCCCTCATCCTCCTAGACCTCTTGGCCGCCTTCGACACAGTCTGCCACCACACCCTACGCACAGGCCTACATGACACAGGACTACGCGACCAATCCCTGAACTGGATCACCTCCTTCCTCACCAACAGAACCCAGAGGGTCCGCCTCCCGCCCTTCCATTCCGAAGCCACCAAGATCATCTGCGGCGTACCTCAAGGATCATCCCTCAGCCCTACCCTCTTCAACGTCTACAGGGCTCCACTCACCAACATCATCCCCTCACACAACCTCAACATGGTCTCCTACGCCGACAACACTCAAGTGATCCTCTCACTCAGCAAAAACCCTGCCACCGCCAAAACCAACCTCCACGAAGGAATGAAAGCAGTTGCCAGCTGGATGCAGACCAGCCGCCTGAAACTTAACTCAGACAAGACAGAAGTCCTCATCCTTTGATCCACCCCCTCAGCCTGGGATGACTCTTGGTGGCCAGCCACACTCGGAGCCGCACCCACACCCACAGACCACGCATGCAACCTGGGAGTCATCCTGGGCTCATCGCTCTCAATGACCTGCAAGTCAACGCCGTCTCCTCCTCCTGCTTCAACACTCTTCACATGCTCTGCAAGATGTACAGATGGATCCCCACTGAAACCAGAAGGATGGTCACACAGGCCCTCGTCAGCAGCAGGCTGGACTACGGCAATGCCCTCTACGCAGGAACCACAGCCAAACTCCATAAGAGACTCCAATGCATACAGAATGCCACCGCATGCCTCATCCTCGACATACTCCACCACACCCACATCACTGCCCACCTGAAGGACCTGCACTGTCTCCCAGTCAAGGAGAGGATCACCTTCAAGCTCCTCACCCACGCCAACAAAGCACTACACAACACCGGACCAGAATACCTCAACAAGCGTCTCAACTTCTACACACCGAATCGCCAGCTGCGCTCTGCCAACCTCGTCCTTGCCGCCGTCCCACGCATCCACAGGACCTCCACCGGTGGCAGATCATTCTCCTACCTCGTGGCCAAGACATGGAGCACCCTCCCCACACAGCTGCGACAGACCCAGGACCTGCTGACCTTCAGGAGACTTCTCAAGACCTGGCTGTTCAAGTAGTAGCTGCATCCCTACCCCCGCTCAGTGCCTTGAGACCCTCATGGGTGATTAGTGAGCTCTACAAATAATTTGATTGATTGAAACATGGGAAATTTCAAGCTACTACAAAATGAAACAGGGCACATGCTTCCCATTGCCAAATTCACCGTACCCTACCACATACTACATAACTACAGCTTTATACTTGTCTACTAAATCTAAGTTAGACACAGACACATGTATGCGTTTACACACACACACACCCACCCACACACAGCACACACACACACACCTACCACCAATAGATAGTGTCCATCCCCAAACCCAGGGAATTGCTCTTCCATTTTAAAAAACATTCCTTTATAATTATCCTGCTTGCCACTTCCATTTGCAGTCACAGTTTAATTACTACCTGAACCTACCAGTAGAGCCAGCTTTTCATTTAATAAAAAAGGAGCTATTTAATCCACAGGGGATATTCTAATGATTATTCTTTTTTATATATCCTTTGCATTGTAAGCAGTCCCACACAGTGTATATTCTACCCATGCTGTTTTTCATTAAACCTTTTCTCTCCTAGATCACTAATGTGACATTTTATGACCACTGCCTATGGCTTTTGAGTTGTATTTACATATTTATTTCTGGAACTTGTGATAATTAAATATAGGAAAACAACTGTAACAGTGTGAATATTAAGAGGAATGCAAGGTGCGAAATGTATTCAAGTTCATAAAAAGACGAGAGCATATAAATATTTGGATATTTTTATGTTACAAAAAAGTTATGCTTTAGTTCATCATTCCTTTTCGTACAACATAAAGCACAAACGTCTGTGCAAAGAAGGGCCGTAAAAACTGACCATGCTGACTTTTCCATCGGATTCATACTCTTTCAGGCTGTTGCAAGGATCCAACGCAGTAGGGGAGGAGGCAAGGCATTTTCCTATCTTACGACAAAGCTTGGGAACTCTCTGTCTCTAGATGTTAGATTCACTGTAAGCCATGCTGCCTTCGGAAACATTTTGATGACCTACTCTCTCACCTTCTCTTTCCTGCTGACCAGGTGCTGTTTAAGACTCCTAGCACCAAGATGCCTTTGGCTAGTTGTGCGTTCTACATCTTTTTTTTCAATTCATTTTAGGTATATCTGGGTCATCTAATTTAGATCCACCAATATTAAATCCATGCATTTGTATGATATTCACATAAGGTTAGTGTACACTGCCTTCACGGGAAATCTGTCAGAGATCATGGACTCTTGACCTATTATGGACTCTACTGACATAAATAGTTCACAGTAAATGTATGCTAGCATATAATGTTATTTGTTGCTGGATTATGTTGGTGATAAATGGTTTGTAATGTTCCAGAACAAGACATGTTTTGTAGTTCAAGAAAACTGAAATGCAACCTCAAGTACACATATTGGCCATTTACTTTTCATGACAACCTCAGCCACCATGCCAGAAAATTTAACTGACCATTGTTTTAGAAAATGCTGGAGTGATGGTTGAAGTGTGCTTCTAAACTGAGTCATTTGTGAAGCAAAGTAGAGAACAGTAGAGACATCTTAGCAGTTGCTTCTTCAACTGGTGCCAGTGTATTGAGTCCTAGTCAATTCTCATCTTTTGTATGATGCCCATTTGTTTAAGCCATGTTTTCAGCAAGATAAAGAATTCTTTGAGGGAGTGTGAGCATACGTCCCTTTTTGTGTGGCAACCCCTGTTTGTCTGCTGAATTTTATTGTTGGTTTTTAGACTCTGCATACTGGTGTGCTTCTGTCCAGTGACCATTGTATGTGCGCTGACTCCTAAATATTTTTACAAATTGGCTAAGCCCTAGTTGGCATATTTAACTCTCCTATAAGGCCATTGTAGATGGTGTATTACCAAACCAATGGCATGGAATGTTAAATGTCACCTATAGACTACAGCACTTATTTTGCAATCCACTAGTGTGACAAAACAAATGGCTTCCGCCCTATCAATGTAGTCTGACTGCTGCAGTTTAAATCTGCAGTACGACCAGTAAAACAATCCATTTGATGGGAAAACCTTCCTTTTAAATATTAATAAGTCTGCCCCTGAAAGGCCTTGTAGGCCATAAGATAGGGTACCTTATATCTAAAAGTGTGACATGTAGAAACGTAATGCTGACATGTTCAACCTGTGACAAGCCACTAAAATATATTTTACTCTAGATGGTTTTGTCCGTTCTATGAGGAAAACTGGAGTGCAGATTAATATTTTCATCTTACAGTTTTGGATTCGGTACAAGCTGGAAAAATTACTTAATCACTATTTTCAATATATATGAAAAATCTAACTCAATATTGAAGCTAGTTTTTCAATAGCTCTTTATGAAAAGTAAATTTTCAAAAGTTACCTTTTTCCTCCCTAAGGCTCCTGGAGGCTAATTCGCAGTTGTCCCTGCTGGACCTTAATGAGGTGTGAAAACTGCTCACAGAGCAGAAAAATGGATTAGGCCTATTGGACAGGAAGGGGTGAGGTTGGTGACATCAGTCAGCCCAGGAAGAGCAGCTAGGTGGGCTTAGTATTTTAATTTAAATTAAAATGGATTAGGATGAGGAGTGCACATTCACATTTAAATGTAAGAGTCCTGAGGAAGGGAAGGCCTTTCCTCTGTAGGCCCTCTAAAGCTAGTTGGCAACAGTCCAGCGGTAGGGGTAATTGGTCTCAGAAGTGTAGCTGAGGAGGAGGGGGATGCTTAGTTTCTAAAACACATCCCTGGCTGGCCCACAGGTCCCAGTAAGGGGCAAAAGTCCTATGCCATCTTGAATTGCCCAAGAACAGTGGACAGTGGGTTACTTTGCCAGAAGGTAAATAGGACATGCTGAAAAAGTAGAATGGTTGCTCCCAGGAGCTTTTTCCTCATTGGTTAAGGGGTGTCCAGGTGCCACAGCACTAACAACTAAGCTGTACTAAAATAGTCCTCACCACCAGCTGCTCAGAACACTTTTTGGACCTGCGGAAGAACAGAAGAAGGACTACACCTGTTTTTCGAGACCTCTAAGGAGACCTGAAGGTTTGGACCTGCTCCCACTTGTACACAGGAGACAAAAAAGTGAACTCTAAGTGTCATGTGGCTGAACTTCTTTGTGGCTACAGGGGCATCGAAAGCTGCAAGTGATCTGGAGTAACCAGTGACCAGTTGTAACTGGAAGAGGACTGGACCCTTATGGTGCCTCTGCTGGGTGATTTCTGACCCCTAGGTGTTATCATTGAGGTCTGGGGAGCCTTAGAGGTGTCCATAGTGACTTATTCTGAAATGTCTGAAAAATCTGGACGTAGACATATTTTAGACTTCTAGACCTCTAGAGACTGGGACTAATAACCCAAGGCGTGAGCTCGCTGAGTAGAAAATCAGCTTAGTCCCTCTCAAAGCATTTTGCCACCTGAAAATCCAGTTTAGCAGATCCCCTCAGTAAGCTTATAAAACTTAGGGACAAAATTTCTAGAATTGGCATGTTGCCTTGCCCTGGTTGAGGAAGCCAATCATCCAAACAGCTCTAAGTCTGAAGGAAGAAATCTTGACCGGCTAAGGTGCAAAAAGACTAACCAATAGGAATACTTCCTTTGATGTGAAATTTTACTTTTCCTATTCAGAGCTCTTAGAGCAATAAACAACAGCTTCAGCAAGGCCTCGCTCAAAGCATATCTGATTTTGAAAGGACCTCACCAGATTCTGCCTGCTGCCTTTTTTCCCTGGAGTGTTCTAACTTCCATTTCAGGGACTTAGGGTATGATTTAGGGTTTGGATGAGGGGTGCCTTCGGTTACTTTAGTCAGATGCATTAGATAATTGCTGTCAGAAGCAGGTATTGACATATCTGTTTTTGGTGCTGGTTCCGCCAGGGGAGCCATGGCATCCAAGCCATATGCTTTAGGTCCACAAATAGAGACCATTATGAGAGCTGCAGACTGGTCTTTAGAATCTACATTTCTGAAGTTTTACTATGAGCCTATTGTTGATATTGCATCTGTAGTGGTAATGTAGCTTTGAACGAGTATAATCGGAGACTCCAGTCCTGATATAGAATGATACATTTTCTAGTTTACACATCACAAATTTTCAGTTCTACTAAGGACACGGAGGGGAGGATTACCCAGACAATCAGATGTGAGTTGCTCAGTTCACTTGTACATTTTGGAAATTGTCATAACAATGTTAATGTAAAATTGTGGTGCTTTCTTCTCCCACTCAGTAATTGTTTGCAGTATTCTGTAGTACCGACTTCTCGTGGCAGACTTTATGTTGGTTATTTGGAAATTCAGGAATTGAGCAGAAGAACATTTGCGATGTTAATCCCGGTCTGGTTGATTACATTCCCCTGAGAGGAGTTGTGTATGGTTCATTGCCTTGCTTCGCTCTTGGAGGTCCAGTTCTGAGTTCTGCCACAGGGCCTGGTTGGTTGTTGGACATCCCTGCTGGATCACCTGGAAGCAGTTGAGTCCAAGAATGATTTGAACTTTGGTGACTATTACCCTGTTTCCCACTGGAGTCTTCTGTACTTTTGGTCTTATCCTACAAAGAAAGCAGACACAAAATGGTGGCATCTATACTTATACAGGTTGCTCGTATATTATTGGTGCATGTGATATGGGAGGTACAGGGAAACATGGGTAATGCAGTTTGTTTTGTTTTAAAGTGATTGGCTGCTGAAATTTGTAGTAAAGTAATCAGAAGCATAATCAAAGCCTCCGGTCCTGACATAGAATTAAGGCCTCCATTACACTCAAGGCATTTCCAGAAGGACTCGCCCTTTCTGATTCTCAGGAGAGTTGGGAGCCCAGTGGCCATCTTGGATGGCATTCAGATGTAATCCACTTGGCTTCAGACGCTTAGAGAGAGAGCATCCCTTTTCCAGCCAGAGGTCCTGGGACCTAAACCAGCAACCCAGCAATGCTCAACAACGAGAGCCTTTCCTGCTTCCGGTGAATCTGGGCTTCATGTAATTTCTGCCCTGCTTCTTCACGCCATGAAAACTTGACCTAAAGGAAAGACAGTGAAATTATTTATTGTGCATGGTAAGGTATATTGTTTTGTGCACACATGTGCCACACAAGAAAAACTGCAAAGAAAAGAAAGGTTAGTGACAAATAAAAAAATAATTTGTTTGAAGGATTGGCTAATCTTGAAAAACATTCGGTGTGAGACTTTTGCATCTACAAGACAAGATATGATTGCTGCGTGGCTTAATTAGACGGGAGAAAATCAAGAACCCTAATCTCTCAACTGTGAACTCTAAGGTCTTCTCTCACAAACTATATTCACATATGCTATACCAAAGAGTGAAATTACATACAAAAAGGTAAAGGCAGAGTCAAATGGGAAAGACCTAAAACGCTGGTATAGGAGTGAAAATTCCTAGGATAATGACAGCTTGGTAGAAAGGGTCACACATCGCCAGAGATCACCTGAGGTTGCAGAGGAATAGGAGTAGTTATTTAAGAGAGGTAAATGTAAGATGTCTTAGTACATGGATAGAGGAGGAGCTGGGGTGGACATTAAGTGGCCCAACTGTGAATAACCCATCATCTGTTTCTCTCACAGGGGCCTCCTTTGCATTTACACAACTGAGGACATCCAACAAAGAGACGCTCTAGAAGGCAAAACAAGTGCTTTAGAGAACTCTCTCTTGTCCCGATCCCCTTCCCCTCGGAGACTATTTCCAGCATGCTGTGTTCTTGTTTTGCAAGTTGAGTGATCAGTCTTCGGGGGGTGGGGGGAGGGGTCCTTGCTGAACTTCTATTGAGTCCTTAGACATTAAGGTCAGTGGTTGTATCCCTTGACACTTTACAGAAGAAACATTTTTTGGGGGTGGAAATTAGCCCTTAAAGTAATACAGATATTGCTTTGCGCTGCTATGCACTGCCTTGCGCTATTTTGCACCTCCTATCGTTCCATGGGTGGTACATGGACATTTCCACCCTACCACTCATGATTTTTGACACAAAGCCTTATCTAGTAAAATTGGTAAACAGTGCTTTGCCCCAAAAATAATGCCTTCTTTAGGCAGGAGCTAAGTAGGAGAAATATTTTAATTTTGCTTAACTTTTCACACACTGCATGTGCGCACCACTGCACAGCATACATGCAATGTGTATAACATATAAACATTTTTAAAGGCAAAGACTTTTGCACTGGAAGGTAATCCTTTCAGTAAAAAATCTATGCAAGCCATCACACACACACTACGGTGCAAATGTGTGTAAGATGCCAGGCTACCTGTTTGTGCACATGCGCTGGAGGAAGGAGCACCTGTGCCGTACCTTATTAGAGGCTTAGTAGAGGCTTTGTGACAACTTTCCCCCCAATTGCAACACCGCACAGCAACTTTAGTTGCTGCACAGCATTACGATCTTTTGTTTTAGTTAATCTATCCCTTATAGTCTGGGTCTATGTTTACAGAATGCTGCTGCAGTGCCACTGTTCTGTCATTACAGAAAGTACCAGCGGTAATGGCATAATCACTGCACTTTTGTTTGATGCAGAAGCATTATATTTTTGTGAAAACTGGATTAATAGTTCCTTAATTGCTCCTTTGAATGAATGAACTGGAATCACACTATGATATTGTAATGCCTTGGATACAAAAGTGTGATGTCAGAGCTGCGTTTTTTTTATTGTTAGAGCTTGGGTGAGATGTCATACACCAGAAATGTAACACATTGTAGTATTGTGCTGAAGTTGATAATGTTCATGAATGTCCAGCTGTGTATTTATATGTGATGACTGCAGCCGTGGCCCGTGCAAGTAAGAGCGGTGGGGCCGGGTGGGGGCGGATTTGACGGACGATGACTTGGAAAAATGTATTAATTTTCCCAAGTCATCATCACTCGAAATTCCCCCCACCCAGCCCCAGCACCCCACTGCTCTTACCTGCACGGGCCATGGCTGGATGGCTGTAGTGACTTGTACAGGTTGTATGCAGGTTTTATGCAGGAGTGCTGGATGTTAAGGCTCTTGAGAGATACGTTTTGGCAATGCCATTGTGATATTTACTTGGCTTCTGCTCCTTTGTGCAGAAGGGGTGGTGTGTAGATTAGTATCCATGATCCTGTTTGTGTGCACAATACAACGTGTAGAGTATGTATCCCCTGTCCTTCAAGAAGACACAGTAGAGGGTGTATGAAATGGATTTGGAAAGCCTCCAGTATTTCCTCGGGTGACTCTTTCCACCCAGGGGATTACAATGGCAAATTCCAACAGCCTTTCTGTGCCAGCTTTTCCGACTCTGAAAGTGTGTGGGAATCTGACTATGGGGGCCCCCAGCATGGCCCCCATGGGTGCATGGCCTCTGGATGGCAGCCTAGGTGGCACCTATAGTGCCCCCCTGTTGATTCCTGCACCTGGTGGCAGGCACCTTGAGGTGCCTGCCACGGGGTGCAGTGATGAACTGCATTTCAGCTCTTTACAATGAGATCATGCTTTCCGGTTGGAATGCATGCTCCCATTGTAAAGAATAGGAAAGCTGGGTTGGGACCGATGAGAGGAGGTAATTTGGTCCCAGTTTCCAAACTGTGTTGGACAGACTCAGGTCTGTCCGGCATTGTATTCGGGCCCTTAGTGTCCTAAATAAAAGAGGAAGATTAGTTGTCACAAGTCCACAACATTTTTGTTTGTTAATTCCTCACATGCCTTGTTGGTGTAATGTTGAATTATTGAAATATTCTTCAATCTAACTATAATCCAGTCAGGGCATGCACAACATACACACACATATATATATATATTTTTTGTTTAAATTTTTTTATTGAGAGTATGATTTTCCATGGTACATCATTATACATTTGCAAGTAAGACGTTATGCCAGGTGTACACAGGCAGTCAGACAATATAAGCACATTATGGAGCATCCATCTCATTATACATCATATAGTTCAAGTAAGAAACAGCACATTGTACATGGATATTACTCCTCTAGTGATCTGGTGCGAGATGTGGTGGGCTGACTAATGCCAGGTGCTTGAATATGTGGGTTTCCGCAAGGGTGCGGGTTGATATGTAGACCCCCCACTCTATCCTGGTGTACCTATTTGATTAATGCCCATGTTTGTGCTCCCAATATATAGGAGCCTACTCTGTGGTGCCAGGGGGTAAACATGAAACTGTGAACTGAGGGAGGCGGTGGGAGGGGGATAGGAGGGGTCCGGGGAGTCTACAGAAAAGATATTTTGTGGTAGGTATCTGTTTTGTGGTTGGTTCCAGTTCGTCTGCGAGATGTCTGCGGCATCAGTGTCGGGGGGAGAGGGAAGTCTAAAGGGGGCTGTATCTTCCATCAGTAGTCGGGGTACTAGTCTGGTGGGACCCTATTGCATCATCGGCCTTTCATTGGTACAGCTATTGCATAGTGGCATTTGTGTGCGCTATCGGGGACAGCGGTGGAGTTTGGGACTGGGATGGTGTAGCCCTGGGTGAGTCTTCTTGTGTTGTCTCTTGTGTGAACTGGAACAGGAGTTGTGCCCATTCCATAGAGATGGGATGTTTTCGAATCCCCTTCACCTCCTCATCTCTCAGTGTGGCTTCCTCCGCTGCCCCCCATTTTTTTACCGCGCCTATCCAGGCTGCCTCTGGGGGTCCTGCCGGTGCTCTCCAATACATGGCTATTCCCCGTTCCGCCAGGAGTAAGCCTAAGGACGCAAACCTGCACTGCACTTTTTCTGTCTTCCGCCTGCAGAAGACCCCCAGGGCACATGCCTCCCATGAGATAATGTGCATGAGGTGGACCGTTGCCTCTAGAACCCGATGTATCCTATCCCAATATGGCTGGATTACGGGACAGTCCCAGAACATATGTTTAAAGCTTGTTTCGGGTGTTTGGCATCTGGGGCATGCAAAATGCGTATCAGGGTAGAATCGGTGGAGCTTATGCGGTGTTAAGTATGCGCGGTGTAAAATGTTGCATTGGATGTTTTTAAACCGTGCGTTCCGTGAAAATTTCTTTGGGTACTCTAGGGCCTTTTCCCATTCTCGGTCATTGAGCACTCACCCTATCTAATCTTCCCATTTTTGGCGTAGGGCCAGTAGGGGAGCCGTAATCAGTTCTCTTATTGCCTTATAGTGCCAGGTGACTAAATGTCTGCCCCTGCCCATACGTAGGATTGTATGTAGCACTGGGTGTGTCAGTGGTTCCCCCTCAGTGAGATCCCAGCATTGTTGTGCGCTGTCCACTAACCGTCTGTGCAGCAGGAATTGTCCCGTTGGGGAGATCGTAGCTATCCAGCTTTTGGGCGTATGTTTTCAGCTGCCCAATCTGAAACAGTGCCTCTATCTCTGTCACCTCGTGCTCCGTTCATATCCGGAGGGCTCCGGATGTGTAATAGTTCTCCTTCTGTGAGAGTCCCACTAATGGGAGCAATGGGGAGTAAAGGGGTAGACCCCTTGACATACGGTGTATGCGCATCATGCATTTGCGGGCAATCAACACCTGTAAGGGATGTGTACGCGTTGGCTTGGTTCCCGGCATCAGCAGTCTCCGGATGGCCGGGAGAGGTATACGACTGTCCTTAGTGAATGTCTCCTCTATGTGGCGTTCTGCTATCCAATGGGACAGCTACTGAATCTGTGCCGCCAGGAACTAAGCCTCGAAGGAGGGGGCCCCTAAACCCCCTTGTGTTGTGGGTAAGTAGAGGGTTCGTAAGGCTACTCTGTCTACCACCTCCCCATATCAATGTTGTGAGTAGTGTGTCTAGTTCTTGAAAAAAGGAGCAAGGTGGTATAACCGGAAGATTGGTAAAGGAGTAGAGTAGTCTGGGCACCATAATCATCTTCGCTATGGCTACATGCCCTATGGGAGCCAAGGGAAGGGTCTTCCAGAAGGTAACTGCCGCTCGAAGCCTTGCTAATGTTTTGCGTGGTTCCCCTCATAGAGGTTTTCAGACAAGTGATATAGTCTCACTCCCAGGTATCGGGGTGCCGCAGAACTCCAACCAAGTGTCTGGGGTCCTATCATGATCTCTGAGGGAGGTAGGTGAGGACTGAGAGGAAAGATCGTAGATTTTCCACAATTGACTGTAAGTCCGGAGACCTCTGCGAAGTTCTGCAATATTGTCCATATTGGCGTAAGATCGCGTGTGACATCCTGCACATAGATCAAAAAATCATCGGCATATAACGATACACAGTGAACCGTGCCCACAATTGGAATACCCCAGGCATCACCCTCCTGCCACAAGCGAATGGCCAGAGGTTCCACTGCCAAAGCAAAAAGTAGGGGGGACAAGGGGCACCCCTGCCTCGTTCCCCGCTCCACCGAAAGTGGGGTTGAAATGTACTTTCCTACTCTCACCCTAGTGGTAAGGCCCTTATAGAGGAGTTGTGTGTATGCCAATAAGGTCAGGCCGACACCTACTTTGCGGAGGGTTGCAAATAGATATGAACATGAGAGTGTATCGAAGGCCTTTTCAAGGTCTAGAATTAGGCATGCGGCTTGTGGGAAGTGGTCCTGTGCTCTATCTTGGATATGGAAGAGTCTATGTATATTCTGCGACACGTTGCGTCTGGAGAGGAAGCCATTTTGGTTTGCGTGGATCAATTGTGGGAGAACCTGAATGTAGCGATCTGCCAATATTTTACCTAAATTTTAGAGTCTGCGTTGAGTAAAGTTATGAGCCTGTATGAGGACGGGAGAGTGGGATCTCTATTCGGTTTGAGGAAGGTTACCAGGATAGATTCCCTGAGTGAGCTGGGGAGTTCGCCTCTTTTTAATGCATCGTCGTAAATGATCACGAGGCGTGGAGGCAACTGTCCCAAAAAGGTGGTATAGTATTCAAGGGAAAAGCCGTCCATTCCCGGCATTTTACGTCGCGCCAGTGCCCTGATTGCATGGGTGACGTCCGGGGAGTTTATCTTTCCGTCTGCCTATGACCTGCTAAAAGAGAGTATCGGCCCTCCTTATCCACTACCCTGGACTGTTCTCTGAAGGGGATGATCCAAATTAGGGTTCACCTGGCAAATGCCGAGTATGTTGTGGCACAGATAATACCTCTCCATTTTTTGCGTAGGCAATCCACCTCTGTCCCCGTAAGGTGTGTCTCCTGGAGGAGCACTATCTGTGCATTCTGTCTTTTCATATAGGCATGAATCGCATACCGTTTGTTTGCGGTGTGCATGCCCCTGACATTTAATGTTACAACTTTCAGGTCTGTGTTAGGGATCCTAGCCGTCATATTTCCTGATGTCTGGGTGGTGTTTCACGTAGTGTAATGCCCCCTGCCTCTCTCGTGTCCCCCCCTCGTCCGAGTGCCTGCCTCTGTTAACCATACCACCATTCTGCATATATAAACACACATATATAGCATGCAAAGGCCTGGATCGCCTGTTCCCGCAATGTACTTATCTTGGGCCCTGTCGTAATGGACTTGCCTTGAATCCGTTTTTTTTATCCATTCCAGTGGATATAAACTATTGTAGGCGTGACACATAAAAAGAACAGAGGGGCATATCAACAAGCGCTTTATCTCTGCTTTTTTGGCTTTAAAAGCGAAAAAAGCGGAGATAAAACTAGCGCCCCATCAACAACAGGGTGCTAACATGCAAATTTGCATGTTAGCACCCTTTTACTCTACGCTTCCCCTTGCATCTCTAATGAGATGCAAAGGGGGCGTTCCAGAGTAAAATAATAGGAGAAATGTCGCTAAGCGACATTTCTATTATCAAGAATGTCGCTAACCCTGTTAGAGACAAAAAAAACAGCGCTAACCGCAGTTAACGCTGCTTTTTTACGTCTGGTATTTTTCTGACTTAGCCATGATATCCTATGGAAGGAGGATATCATGGCTAAGTTTGCCTGTCCCTATCAACAAGGTAACGTGAGATTATCGCTGGGTTTCCAGCGATAATCTCACGTTAGGCTGTTAGCGTGAGGATTTTTATTGCTAATGAGATAAGCGTTGCTAATAGCACGCTATCTCAGCGATAAAAATTCACGCTAGCCGGCGATAATTATCCTGGCGCTAAGTGCGCTTAGAGATAATTATCGCCGGTTGTTGTTGATATGCCCCATAGATTCTTGTTGTCTGGTTATCTGTAATAACGAAGGAGCCAAAGTATAGAAAATCCTTATATAGAGAGACAGACATGACATGTGATCACATGCAGAGCTGTGTTATCTTCGTATCTGTATTCGCTAGTCCGTGAGAAAAAACATAGGGTTGTATAGTTCAGAAATGAATTACACCAAAACACCTACCCTGAATATTCAGGATGTTATGCTACATGGGAGGAGTGAGGGACATTTCCCTGTAGTCACACTCTGTGCAGATTGTGTCAGCCAATGCCCATACTTTCAGTTGTCTTATATTAAGCCCCACTACTTACTTAGTCAAGGGATGTACTGTGCCTTTAGCAACTATTCTGTTGTCATCCCCCAAAACGCCCCACCGCACTTACCTGTACGGACCACTGCTGCTTCCTACCGCATGAAACTGGACTCCACCCCATAACAGCTGTAAAAGAATAGGCCAGGACCCTCCTTACATAGTCTGAATGTTTTCGTTAAGCAGGTGAGATGCTCTTGAGACGCGCGCTACTGTCTTTTGAGGTACGACTTTTTGATGCCCTTTTCCTTGAGGTTCACACAGAATGTCAATATTAACATTGTTTGAAAGGCATCTGTGATTCAAGGTCGTTTTGATATACTCATTTTTTTTTAAAACGTTCACCCCGTAATACTTGCTATTTTGCACAGTGCTGGCTTTCTGGTGTTAAAAACATGTAAAACATCAGACCACAGCCTTGAATTCCTTTGAAAAGAAAAATATTTTTAAGACACTGTTTTTTTCCGCATGGCCTCCCTTATAAAAAAAAAAAACGTATGGGCAACCCAGATAGCTCTTTCCAAATACATCAAGAAAGCATTTTAAAGTCCCCTTTGTAAATACTGATTGTTGTCAATCTGGCTTCAGATCAATCTACATGCAGTGTGTATTTTTAATCAACGCAGGTAAAAGAGGACTGTTTGCTTTATAGGTCCAATTTCCTCGAGGTGCTTTGAATGTCATCATTCACATTTTCCTGCTGACGAAGGGCGCAGTGCAAAATCTTTGCTGAATAAAACAACGCCATCAGATAAAGAACCGCGCCTTCTTATTCAGAGCAGCGTTTCACCATTAACCGCAGAAACGTGACTTGAGTGAAGAAACAGCCTTTTTTGGATTGAAACATTACTCGACTACTTGCCATCTTCGACGAACAGAAATATTAAAACAACCCTCAGCAGCATTTATCACACAAAATAAATAAAAATAATATAAAATATTGCGATGATTATGTGAGAACAAATTCTGATTCTTTTTACCCAAGAACGTATCCCTGTTATTATGGCAGAGCCGAAACATTTTTCCCCGTTTTTCTTTAATTTTCACCCCCTCATCAAATAAGTATCCAAACCCCCTTCACTAGCATGCCAGGGAAAGATACACGCCTAAAAAGGAACTGTTCCGGGTGGAGTTAAATCTTTGTGAAACTTTCAGGGGTACAATGATCACAGAATGCACCCTTCAAAAATAAGTTTAACATTCAATATATTTCAGCACTACATTGATGTCTTAACGACGGAAACGCTATTCTGGTTTGCAGAAAATGAATAACATAGGGGCATATCATCGAGGAAGAGCGGTGAACATCGCTAAACGCTCTTAGCGCGAGTCTGTTTATCGCCGTCTAACGCTGAATTACATCGCCGTGTTAGTGGCGTATTATCAACGCTTTGCGAACTGGCGATGTAATTCCAGCGATAGATGGCGAGAAACAGAAACATCGCCTGAAATCCAGCGATAAAACTGGAGATGCTTGCTGATAGGGGAGGGTGGTCGTAACATGGCGAACCACCTCCCATTATCAGCATACCTAAGTAGAAGAAAAAGCAGACGTAAAATACATGCGATAACCGCGGTTAGCGCGGTTTTTTACATCGCTGGGGCCGCATTGTAAATAGTGCGAAGGTCTGTCTGCCACCTAATTCATGCAGACATTGTGAGGAACGCCCATTTTGCATGTTATTAGCGATAATAATCGCTGACATGCAAAATGGGAGGGGAAACAGCTAATGCATCAAGGAAACACGCGTTAGCGTGTCCTTAAAAATAGAGAGATGTTTATTTCGCCGCTTTACGGCCGAAATCGGCCGCTAAAGCGGCGAAAATAAGCTTGTAAATATGCCCCATAAGGGCATATCAACAACAACCGGCGATAATTATCGCTCAGCGCTCTTAGCGTGAGGATAATTATCGCCGGCTAGCATGAATTTTTATCGCTGAGATAGCGTGCTATTAGCAACATTTATCTCAATAGCGATAAAAATCTACACGCTAACAGGCTAATGTGAGATTATCGCTGGAAACCCAGCGATAATCACACGTTACCTTGTTGATAGGGACAGGCAAACTTAGCCATGATATCCTCCTTCCATAGGATATCATGGCTAAGTCTGAAAATTAGCAGACGTAAAAAAGCAGCGTTAACCGCGGTTAGCGCTGCTTGTTTTGTCTCTAACAGGGTTAGCGACATTCTTGATAATAGGAGAAATGTCGCTTAGCGACATTTCTCCTATTATTTTACTCTGGAACGCCCCCTTTGCATCTCATTAGAGATGCAAGGGGAAGCGTAGAGTAAAAGGGTGCTAACATGCAAATTTGCGTGTTAGCACCCTGTTGTTGATAGGGCGCTAGTTTTATCTCTGCTTTTTTGGCTTTTAAAGCCAAAAAAGCAGAGATAAAGCCCTTGTTGATATGCCCCATAGTGAGCAATTACTGAGTAGACTTTGCGGAAATAATATAGATGGCACCAGACAAAATTAGGTAAATATCATAACTTGAAAGTGGACAAAAACCACTACATTAAAACACAGACATTTTCATTGTAACATATGTTTGCCGAAATGACCATAATTTTGACTGTGAAAGGTATCGTACAGTTAACATTGTCGTCCCTTAAAATCCAATCATCCAGAAAATATTGAAACTAATGTGTTCACCTTTATATCATGTTTTTTGCTTTAAATATCTAAAAATGAATACCATAGACCAGACCGACAAGGGAATAGGGGTCTTTGATGGGAGTAGTGCTAACCCTGGGCTGTCCAATGCTCTTGTGGCTATGGTTGCACGGGTAGATGATGGCAGAACTAGTCCTGATGTTGTCTAAAAGCTCTATAGGATGTTTCTTGATGCATTTTCCCCGCTGGAGAAAGTTTCTCACAGTAGATGACGAGGAAGGAAGTATGCCAAGATCACCAGGATTGCCTCTGATAATCCTTTGGTGTAGTTGTGACTTGTACCAGGAGCTTGAAGTTGCATCCACAAGACATTTTTACCTCGAATGACGAGGTAAATGGATGACATTGTGCAGTAGAAAGGACTCGCTGAGACAGCACCACCTCAAGCTCTAAAGACATTTTGTGGAAGAAAGGAAAAAGCTATGAGATCACTGCTGTCATCTTCTTTAGCCCCTTATGAAGCTAGAGTATGAAAACAATGGTGTGATCCGTTATCATAGGAGTAAGATCAGGACAGAGGTATGCCCTTTATTTTTATTTTATTTACAAGAATAGCATCATTTAGAGTTTGATGGAACAGCCACAAATAATCACTGTTCCTGTTTTTTTTAGTTTCAAGGGGGCTACTTGATCTAGAATGGATGTCATGTTTGTGTTGTAGTGGGCAGTGAGTTCTGTTGTGGATAGATTGTCTGTGGCGGCGGTGAGGAGAGAGTTAACCCTTCCCTCTAGGTCAGTCATGTTAATCTGGGTGAAGTTTCTAGTCCATTTCGGAGGGTCTTGGGTGGGGGTTTAGGTGTGATCGGCTGAGTGAGGTGGAAAAGGATTAAGTGGTGGTCGGACCAGTCCACGGGCAGGGTGCGGTCTTTCGTGACAGTGTCATGCTGGGCGATAATACCATCTAGGATTGCTCCTTTGTTGTGGGTTTCCTCTAAGCAGTGTTGGGTAAGGTTTTTGCTGTTTAG
Organism: Triturus cristatus; assembly: GCF_964204655.1. NCBI lineage: Eukaryota > Metazoa > Chordata > Amphibia > Caudata > Salamandridae > Triturus > Triturus cristatus. The sequence continues at coordinate 530,001,191 of NC_140584.1, forward strand.
CAGCTCCTTCAGGTTCTGGATTAGCAGGTTGTTTTCTTCATTGCAGTGAAGATTGAGGTCGCCCAGAATAAGGTTGTTCATATCTCGGAGTGAGCAGTGGGCAATCAGGTCGGACAGGTTTCAGTGAATGCGGTGGTGTTGCCTGGGGGGTGGTAAATGAGGTGGCAGATTAGTGTTTTATTGTTGCTAGTGTTAATGTTGGCGGTTAGACACTCAAAGATGTTGTAGATGAAGGGGTCTATTTCCTTCACAGAAATTTGTGGATGATGGCTATGCCTCCATCTCTTTGATCTTTTCTATCTTTGTTGGTGATAACAAAGCCAGGGGGGACAAGAGTATCCATGAGTGGAAATGAGGAGTCATTTAGCCATGTCTCAGTGATGAATGCTATGTCTATTTCGTGGGTGAGGATGGATTCCTCTAGCTCTGTGGAATGCTTGGTGGCTGAGCTGCAGTTTATGAGCATGCAGTTTGTGCGGGACGTCTCTGTTGTGTGTTTTATCATTCGGAGGACCGTGGGGATGAGAGTGCATGTGGCCAGGGGTCAAGGGGATTTCAGAGGGGACTGTTTTCTTCCCAGTCCGGTGATCATCTGTATTTTGGATTGGAGGGTGGCAGTAATAAGATTGTTGTACGAGGACGCGAGTGCTGCCGCTTCACTCGCAGAAGTGTCATCTCTAGTCCTTTTCGGTCTCTGTGTCTGATGAGAGAGGGGGGTAGAGATCCCTTCCGGATGGGGAGCATTGGGAAGCCTCTGTTGAGAGAGAGAGGGGAAGGAAGGGCAACGGTGTGGCGAGGTTGGTAAGGATTTCACTAAGACCCTGGATTATGGTGGTTATTTGGCTTTCAAGCAGGGTGAGCCGCTGCCCAGTCTCTATGTCAGTGTGGGTGTTCTGTGCAGGAAAGTTAAACCTGGGGGGGAGAGCCTAACATTGTTAAGTTGCCCTTTAGTGGGTGAGGTGTCCATGTGGGATCTAGGCGGGGTTGGTGGTGCGGGGAGGCGGGGGCCATGTTTGGGCGTAGATGTTTAATTGCATGAGGGACTGGGGAGGGGGTTGGGAGTCACGTACTGTGTGTTGAGGTCATTCAAAGTGGGTTGGGAGGGAAGCAGGGTGGGGTCGGGAGAGGGTAGTTGCCGGAGGTGGGGTAGAGGGGTTTTGTTCTCTCTGGTAGTGTTGGAGGTGGTGTCTCACGGCGGGAGGCATGTGTTATTACTAGGGTGCACCGGAATTGTGGGTGAGTTCTGTTGGTGGATCGGTTTCTTCAGGGAGAGGAGGACGGGTGGGCAGGAGAGGAGTGCGTGGGAGGGGGAAGTCAGGAGGAATGGGAAGAGAGCATCAAAGATTTCTAGGTTGTTATTGTTGGCTTGTATCAGGACTGTGCCATTGGTGTAGATGGTCGCAGTGGTGTTTCCATTTCGCCTAGTGTGGTTAGGGGCTGAGAAAGTCCGTTTGCAGCTTTGGGACATGTTAGTCATTTTGGAGATATTGAGTTGCGATCTGAGGATGGAGTTCCATGTTTCAGGTCTTTCAGTGTGGAAGATGAGATCCATTTTTACTTGTCCTTTGGAGGCGCAGTGATAGATGTCCACAAATAGTGATTCAGGATGTTGCTTGATCACTTTTTGTTTAAAGGTTTTTTTCGCTTTGGGTGAGAGGTTAGGGTGGGAAGCTGATCGAGAAAGAGTTCGGGCCGTGCGGTTTTAAGTGGTTCACAGAGGAGGGGTTGGAGTAGGCTGATGTGGAATATGGCATAGTGACTAAGTGGGATGGGGGCAGGAAGGGTGGCTAGAGTTTCCAGAGCCGTCCGTAGAGAGGAAAGTGCGAGTAATAGAGAGAATTTGTGCTGTTGCTCTCGGGCAGGTTGTTGACTCTCCAGAGCATAAGGCTGAGGGTGACTTCTAGGAGGTTGTGGAAAAGCGAGGTATCTACAGACAGAGCAGCTACAGACTTTGCAGCTACAAAATTTCCACTCGCTATACCAACACAGCTCCGGCCTGCTTGGTTAACAGTTGTTTAACAGCTGTGGCATATCAGAGGGCTCCTGACCCAAATCTCCATAAGGCTGTGACTCAGCGCTGGGAAAATGAGCGTGTCGAGATCTTGATAAGAGGGATCGGAGCTCCGCCATTTGAAGGTCAGGCAGGCTTTGCAGAAGGGAAACATCCTCATCTTTCTTGCAGTTTTGATGTGGGTGTGAAAAAGGGAGCAGTTAGTACAGTTCCAAGATGGCTGACTCTTAGCTTAGTAAGCTTTTGCTTATGTGCTGGAAGTCCTATTTTCCATTTTAGTTTCCAGCATGGGTCCTTCTTCTTCACTGGGGAGTGCTGGGTCAGTCTTCTTTCTATTTTATTTTGTTATGTAGGGAGGGCTTAACCGTAATTTATGCAAGCCTCAAAAGGGGTTTCAACATGACTTCCTAGTTAGTCCACCATATTAAAGTCAGGCAGGAATATTTATCAACAAAACAAAGTGCCCCCTCACTGTCTGTTTCCTCTCACCTGTTCGATCGGGAGAGCCAGCTCCTCGTCCAAGTGGGAAAACAAAAAAACGCTCCCTCGCTTTAAGGCTGGGGTCCAGCAAAAGCTGGCAAGCTAGCTCAATGCTCCTGGCCTTCAGTGAAACAGGCGCATGAGCCGCCCCTACCTCACGCCCCAATATAGGTTAATGGTTCCAGTACATCAGGATTAAGTTGCAATTTCAGGCCAACTGCAGTAGAGCCTGGATCAGATACACCAAGTGGAATGCTCTTGGTGAAAGTCTAGAAGTCAAAAAGTAGAAAAAAAGATTATAATTCAAAAGGAAATTGTTCACTTTCTTGAAGGAAAATGTTGAAATATCTTCCAAGTCCCAATGCAAAATGGGACTTTTTCACTTCTTCAAAAGAAAAATCTGCCCTTTGTTGATTGTCTCAGGAACTGTAGTTGCTGCTGTAGAGCGAGAGGCCAAATACCTGAAGCAGGTTGTTCCCACTATGGCTTTGATGATTTCTTGATCAAAGTCCCGACTGTAATAAAGTGCCCTCTTTTTGCATGGTCACCCCCAATTTTTGCCAAACTGCTGATGTACTTTGACTGAGTGTGCCCTGGGTTCCTACCAAACAAGTACCCAGGGCCTATGTTCTTTCCCGAAAACTGCATTGAGAAAAAACCCAATGGGAACTTTGGCCACATGTCAGTCCCTTGTAAATTGTTCCACAGATACCCTAGTCACTGTGGTCAGGGAAGGCATCCAAGGGCTGCAGCACTTATTGTGCCACCCTTATAGGCCCTGTACCTTTACACGCACACACTGCCTTGACATGGCACCCATCCCTGTGTGCCATGCCTACAACCCACTGCCCTTTGCAAAAACAACAATTGATGGACAGAATGCAGAACAATGTCATACATTCACCCCAGTACAGAGATCTGGGCCTAAATCCATCTTTTTTTGCTCACCATGCCATTCCAGTTTTAACCCAGCCATATGCAAATCAGTCTTGACCCTGTGCCCCATGGGAACAGTCCAGCCCGAACTGCCAAGCTAGGTCCTCCCTGGACTGGAAACAAGCATCCTAGGACCGGTTTCGGGCTTTCAGCTCTCGTCAGCCAGGATAGCTTGATTCCAGTGGCATGGAGAGTAGGGGTGGGCGGAATTTGCGGAATTAACCTTCGCAAATTATCGCGAGAATGTTTAAAATTATCGCAAACAAGCAGAAATATCGCAAAGATGCGGAAGTTTTTTTCCGGCATGTTCGCGAGATTTTCTGCATGGTTGCGGGTCGCCAACTTACCCATGTGGTTGCTTGCGGGCGCGGCCATCTTGTTTTGAGTTGTTCTCGCGGTGCATGATCGCGAGAAGAAAGACGTGATCGCGCGACGCATGACGTCACTGCGGGCGCGAACTGTCGCGAGACAGCGCAAATGGCTAAAAACAATACAACATCTCATGGAGAACGCGACCGGATCAAGAAAACTTGTCGGCGAACGCAGGGATTCAGGTAAGGCGATCGCGCGCGCGCGAGAATGTATCATTTTACAGCGCGAGCAAGAAACAAATTATCGCCAAGCTGCGGAAACCGGAATTTTTGACATTTTCGCGCTCTCCGCGGAACACAAAAATGTCAAATTATCGCAAGTTCCGCGAACGGAACGAAATTTTTGCCCAGGCCTAATGGAGAGCAAGGGACTCACGTCTGAGCATATCCTTCCCACTCGGGGTGACAAATGCAAAAACAACAATTGATGGACAGAATGCAGAACAATGTCATACATTCACCCCAGTACAGAGATCTGGGCCTAAATCCATTGCTTTTTGGCTCACCCCGCCTGGCATAGGTCAGCTATCCATCTAGTAGGGTGCGCTATACCAGTGGTAAGGGTACAGGTGCATAAGCCCTTTACCGCTACTGTGTTTAAGGCAATTCTCAGACATTGGAAGTGCAGTAATGTCATTAAGAGTATATGGTGCTGGGAGTTTGTCATAACGAACTCCACAGCCCTATAATGGCTTTACTGAAAACTAGAACGTTTGGTATCAAACATCTGAGCACATTAAACCCACACCAGTGTGGGATTTAATGAAAAATGCTCTAACACTAGTGTCCAGGCTGAGGGCCTGCTCACCCGCTGCCACCACCAGACTTGTTTCTGGACCTCTAGGGTGAGAGCCTGCTGCTCTCGGGGGTCTGAAACAATGCACATCCTGGGACGAGGTGCCAAGCCTCCTCCCCCAGGATGGGAAGGGTCCACGAAGGGAAAGCTTCAAATGCTTGCCCCCTTTGTGAGATACTCCAGGCCTTTGCTGCTTCCAGCAACTGGTCTCCACCGGTTCTGACTCCCACTTTGTCAGGAAACCAAGTGAGGAAAGAAGGTGTGCCCACCTTTGCCACCCCACCCTTCAGGTGGGATGGTGAGGTGCAGCACAACTCTCAGGCCCCGCTATCTTGCAGATGGGGGAACCCAGCCAACCAGAGTGAGGCATATGCCCCCTCCCTCTGGAGCATAGCATAATAGGGGGTGTTGCCACCCCAAGGAATGAACCAACTGGTCCTAACCTTTACCACCTGTAATGCTCCTAAATCTTGTATTTAGGGGCAACCCTGAACCTTGTCTCCTCAGACAAGAATCAATAGAAAGAAGAGAAGATGAAGTACCGAAGAAGCCGTGCTGAAAATAAGAAGAGGAGGATGCCCACTGACTTAGCCCCTGCCCTACCGGCCTGACCCAACCACGAGCCTGCTCCAGTGAAATTACGGTCTGTCCTGCAGCCAGCAATCTCAAGAACCTGGAGGACCTGCCCTGCCTTCCAAGTCAAAGACTTTGTCTCCCGTGAGCACCACATTTGCTCCCCCACAGACTCTTGCTCTGGCCAAAACTGCGAGTCTACACCACTCTGCACCCGACGCCCACGGGCCGAATTCGAGTGGCCCAACACCACGAGGAGGTCTCTCTGGTGATTTTGACCTGAGATCTGGTGATCTCTGACCTGCCTAGAATCTCCAAACAATGCCTGCAGTCTCTTTCTGGAGGATCCCCGCAGCCGTGTTCGGAGTTAGTTAGAAAAACCCTACTCCTAAAGACACCCCTGCACCCGACATCCCACGGCCTTGGGTGGCCCAACCGACGGTTTCCCAGCATCCACAGGCATCCCAACTTACCTCTCTAACCGCTGTTCACCTCCAGAAGTCTTCGTTCCGGAGCTTTCAGTCTTTGTTGCAACCAGAGAATCCCCATTGAAATCAACAGGGCATCCGACGCCACACCAGAACCCTGCACCCAGCTGCCCCTGCACCGCTGCGGGTGTTCTTTGGATGCTTACTCTGATTTCCCTTTGCCCTAGCTTTGATCCCGCAAGCTTGTGGCCTGCTCATGAGCAGCCACCAACTGGAGGCCCCCTATCTTCCGTTGGATAACATTGGGCTTCTGCACTTTGCATCCGGCTGCCCTAATGTCGCTGAGGGTGCTTAGAGAGTGCATCCTCCACCCTGGGGAAACTCTGGTTCTAACCCCAGAATATCAACTCCCACAAACTTGTACTTACCTTGAAACCGATAAACACATTTCTTCCCATAGGACTGCATTGACTGCTTTCTTGTGAAAATTGCTCTAAGTGCGGAGTTGGTTTTATATGAGAACTTGAGAAACTGCAAATAACTAAAAACTGCTTTACTTACCTTTTTTCTAGGAAATGTCCCGGTGTGATATCTGGGCATATCACACTTAGTGGAAAAAGTAATCCATAAAGTAATCTGAAAAGCAATCAAAAGTAATCTAAGAGTAATTTCCACTGTATTGAAAAAATATACAAACCTGTAACAAAGTCATTTTGATTCAGCTTGCTTGTATTGCTCAACCTGCCTTAAAAAGTACAATTTACACTTACCTGTACAAAGCTTGCTTGGTTGTAGAAAATAAATATAACTAAATTATATTTTTATACAAAAACAAAATTGGTCTGAGTTCAGTCTTTGAGTGTGTGACATCATTTGCTGCCTGAGTGTGTACAACAAATGCTTAATACTACCCTCAGATAAAGCCTTACTGTTTGCCCACACTACCACAAACAGAGATTTAGGTGTTATCACTTTTACCTCTGCCTACCTTTGGGGTTCACTGGACTCTGTGCACACTATACCTCCTTTTGGTAAAGTATATACAGAGCCAGCTTCCTACACCGACACGTTTTTTCAGAGGGTAAGGGATCTTTGAGCAGGATGAAGCTGACATCCAGTTCAAAGCTGTGGAGCTGCTGTCAGATGCCTTTTCCAACACGTCCTACTGAAGCTCTGGAGCTCAGGAGGCAAAGCTTTCAGAGGTTTCCAAACTTTCTGATGGTGCCAAAACAACTGGAGCCTCTTGCAGCATGTGGTGTCCCTGTAGTCAAATAGGTGGTCAGCCAACTGACCCTTGCAGTCTAGTTCTTTATCCTGAATATACGTATGAGCTGGAACATCTTTTCAGGTCTCTTCACAGGACTCAAACAGCATGTTTAGACATTGGTGTGCTCTTCCACAGGTCTAGAAAGTGTTGTGAGGTTGGTGATTTAGACTTACTCATTTATGCCAGTAACCAACTGTTGGGTGGGGGGGAATCCTGACTCTCCTAGTCAGTGGCTACCCTATCCACTTTTGTGGCAATTCCTGTTTGCCCTACTGCAAACAACACCACAGTGTATCTTATTCACAAATCAAGAGGGGAAAAACCTTCTCCCCCTGAACAGAAACTGAGTGGCCACCCTGAGGTGTGGCCATGGTAATGAGCAGTCTCTTTCAATGTGGTCACTCAAAGCCGGTTCTGTGGGTAGCTTTTCAACCATTGGGTTTGGTGCCAGCCTTACTAAGGCAACAGGGCTGGCGCCTTTCTATATGCCATCTCACAGTTACTTGTGGCAGCAAAACCAAAACAAAAGAGCTCTAGTGGGACTAACCTGTCTCAGATATCTATAAAAAATAACATCTTAATGGTTATTGGGTGTATTTCAAAAGATTTTCTTACATTGATTTATATGTTTCTAGATGGATATTTACTCCTGAACACCTCATATAGTTACAATATCCAGAGAAAGTGAAATAGATACATCACAATGGATTTATTTTATATCTTTTCAATATACATGTGAAAAACATTTGTTAAAGAATTATACACCATCCTTGTATTTCGTACAAAGTTACTTTAAGGGGCAGTCATTAAGTGATTTCCACTATGAACTATCTGAAGAAAATCCACTCAAGCTGTGTAGAGGTCAGTGGAATGTTCCATTTCGCCAGCAGAATTGGTGGAAGTTTGGCCACTCTGTATTACTTTTTTCTACTTGAACGGCAGCTAAAATAACTTGAATGGCTGCAGACTCTTGCATAACGCATGTTGCCCTTTGTGCTGACTTTCAGCGCTGCTCACGCTACTGGTGCTAAATTGCAGCACAAGCTGCATCCTTCCACCTGTTTGGTGGAATTTCATATAACCTAGTGGATTTTTTCTGTAACTCTGCCGAGTTCCAATCACCCATAAAGCTGTGCCCTTCACTTAAACTTGTGTGAGAAGCATTTAATTGAATCAAAGCAACAGTCCCAAAATAAAATGTCCTACCTAAATCCTCACAGTAGGATTATCAGACTAAATGGTGTCAATGTGTTTTGGCCAAATGATTTATGGCCTCCTCAGCACACCACAAGAGTTTTTGAAATCACAAAGCCACAATATTACTGGGAATGGCTACCCTGGCAAGAGCCGCATGGATCAGAGAACACTTTCTGATCTGACTTTTAAGCAAAGGAAGCCTGTGTATTTCAGGTGTTCCAAAGCTTAGTGTAAAAGGTACTGTGGGGAAGAACGCTTTGGTCTGGGAGAGACCTTACACCAGGGGTGTGTGTAGATCTAAGAAGAACTCAGATCCATATTGCTCTTACCTGTGTAGCCCTTCAAGGGTATTTTGTGGATTTGTTATTTTACACACCCTTGGACTGTCCTGAGGAGGTGACAAATCAGTTGGCCAAAACGCAACACTATTTCATTGTAGAAGCTCACTGTGAAGATTTAAGAGTTTATTTTCAGACAGTTGCTTCAATTTGATTAGATGCTCCTTACACAAATTTAAACGACAGTCACAGCTTGAGGGGGCTATCTCCAGATGGCTTGTACTAGAAAATCACTTAATGACCGTCCCTTGATATAGCTTTGTCAGAAATGTGAGGATGGTGTATAATTCTTTCACAAATGTTATCAAGATTTATATTCAAAAGATGTAAAATAAATTCAATTGTCTCCTCACTGGGATCCAAGTACCCCATTGTAGCATGTGACTTTCTCAGGGAAGCGAAGCAGAGCAGTTCAAGGCCTACTCAGGGAAGGTGTGTGACCTAGTAATTTCCATTCACTGGCACACAACAACAGTCCATAAATTATTGTCCAGTCAGTGCTTTTTCTTTGAAAAAGGAAAAGTACATTTATTACACAAATGCTGCTTAATACTATGAACTCATTTTCAAATGCATACAGAAGGTGGAAGGAAACACCTTTTGTAGCATTCTGAAATCACATTCAACTCCTGGTGGGTCTTCGATCCCGTAATCACAATTACACCACCCATACCAAATAAACCATCGCAATACAGGGGCTGTCATTTTAAATACATGAGGGCTATGGGCTTTGCCAAGGGGTTACCACAGTACAATATGAGGCAAACTTATTAGCTTTGTCAAAGGGTCCCCACTCAAAATATTAATAAAGACATGTTAAATGTCACCATTCTATCACTGGAATCAGTAATCATGTTTAAGGAAATCATTATTGTTAACAATAACATTGCAATGTTTCCAAATTCACTGTCAGCAATATACTTTATTTTAAGCATTGAGATCAAAATAATATGTAATGAACCTTTCTTTTTACACATTGAGGCCACATGAAATGCAGCCATATGACCAATCGCTAGTGATCTCAACACTCTAGAGCTAAAGTGCAAAAGCACATCTCTAAGTTTCCTGGAACACTATTGCAACCCTTGCAGGCCAACACAACCCATTAAACAACCTTTAGGGCATCACACAGAAAAGTGAAACATAACCAAAAGCCCCTGCAGGGCATTGTATGTCTCATCTAGCTGGGAGCATGCATATTAGAGTAGCAGGTTCATCCGCGGTTTCCTGGTGCTTCAAGGTTTTGCCAAATCTTTTCTATTTTTCTAGGGCTGCCCAATCCCACCTGGGAAACCCTGATGCCTTTGCCATATTGTAGCACTGTGGTGAACCCATTGCAATGTTGCCCTGTCGACTCGCTTCCTGGCTGACACTGTGCAGATCCGGCATGGGATCTAGCATTATTTCTTTCTCACATCTGAGGTCCGTGCAAGAGGGAGAAAGCCTGCAGGCAGCAGCCTTCCCTTGGCTTTCCAGGTCCAGAGGAGGGGGTCCCAGGACCCAGACTTTTTTTCTTTACAAGGATGGGGTCCCAGATCCCAATTCTCATTGCGTTAGTACCTGAGGGATGAGGTCGCCGGGGCAAGAAGAAGTTTGGAAAGTGGGACCCACGCACTCCCCTTTCCTGGGCAAGTTAATTATTACTAAATATAAAGAACATTGTTTCATCCCCCAGGGGCTTGGCCCTCCCTGGGTGAATTACTTGGAAATGCATCAAAGTTCATGGGCTCCATCTCGCCTAGGGCTTAAAGGTTTTTTTGTTGTTGTTTTTTTTTTTGATTTTTCAAAAGCCTTTATTGAACAAAATTGCATAACAAGGTTACAAAATTGCACCGTATCAAGACATCATGTACAGACATACGATATATTTCAGCAAAAGATACCTCGAATACATAATGTTTGAAATCAGTGCAAAGAAGAAATATCGTAGGAGCACCAATACAGTGGGGTGGACCGTGGAAAGAAGCATCTTAAGTGAGGGAGAGAGGATGATTGAACAGAGAGGAGAGGGAGCAGGAAGCAAGCGACTCATTGACTATCACCGGTGGCTGCCGCAGGCAGATCGCTGGCGAGGAGCCTGGGAGAGGTCGCCAGCCGCTGGGAATTGCGAGTTAGGAGATAGAACACAAGTGGGCCCCATATGTCAATTGCGTGGGATCCGGCAGGCATGAGGTCCCAGAATTCGGACAGAAGAGCCTGGCAGCGCGAGGCATCCTCAAGCCAAAGGGCGGCCTTAGGTGTGGTCTTGCATCCCCAGCACATGGACACCCTGTGCCGCGCAAGGACAAGTAGCATGGCAGTCAGGCAGCGGGAGGCATCTGGGCAATCTTTAACAAAGCCTAAAAGGGAAAGTGGAGGATCCGGCTGGACCAGCGAAGAGGTGATCTCAGAAATAGCAGCGCAGACCTCATGCCAGTATGCGGAGACCTGGGGACACAGCCAGGCAAGGTGGGAAAAGTCAGCCGCAGGAGCAGAGTAGCGCAGGTATCTATCATTGGGAATAAGTCCCATCTTGTGCAGCTGGACGGGAGTCTGGTAGAGCCTATGTAAATATTTAAAATGAATAAGGCGCAGACGGTAATTTGGGTACAGACGTTTAATCTGGTTACAACAATAGAGCCAGTCAGCCTGAGAGATTTTGACATCCAGGTCCTCACCCCATGGCACACGTGCTCAGTCAGTGGAAATGGAAGACACTGCCAGCGTGTGGGCATAGATGTTAGTGACTAGTTTCGGAGGGGAGGGGGAGATATAAAGGAAGTCGGGAGTGGCCATCGAGGGAGGGGCTGGGGAAACGAGGGGTGAAGCTCCCTGCAGACAGCCCTGAGTTGATAGTAAAGTAAAGTGTCCATGGGGCCGGAGTCGGCAGCAAGTGAGAAGAATGTGCCCCCAGGGTAGAGATCCAACACTGTGGACAGCCCTAAGTGAGTAGCGTATTTAACCATCCCAGAAGTGTGAAGAGGAGGAAAAGCCGGATGATGAGCAATTGGCACCGTATTAGCGGAGAGCATACCAGAGCTGGAAAATTTACGGAGCCCCTCCCAGGCCCAGCGCATGGTCTCGACCGTATCAATCTCAGTGCGTGGGAGTTTTGCTGGGGCGAGCAAGGCAGTCGAGAGCGGCTATGGGGCAGAAAGGTCGGCCTCCACTGCAACATGCGGCTGAAAGGTAGTCAGATGGAGCAAATAATGAAGAAAACTGGCCTGGGCACTAAGGGCATAAAGTTTAAAATCAGGGGCGCCAAGTCCGCCGCATGACATCGGAAAGGTAAGAATGTTGTATGCGATCCTAGGCTGTCGACCAGCCCAAACAAAAGTAATGAGCAAAGAGCGGACTTTGCGAAAAATTGGGCAGTGAGGGGGATGGGAATGTTCCCGAACAAATACAAAAACTTCCGGAGCACAACCATCTTGGCGATGGCTATGCGACCAGCCAAAGATAAAGGCAGCTGGCTCCCGAGGGGAATCTTTGACTCAAACCAGTCCGCAGCACGGCCAAAGTTAGCTCTCCAAAGGTTTTCCACGTCCCTGCTCAGCCAGATGCCTAAGTACCTAGTGGGACCCAATGCCCACATGAAGGGGTAGTCTGGAGTGAAAGGCACTGTGGCATCAGTAAGGGGGAACAGCACAGACTTATTCTAGTTCACCTGGATTCCAGAGTAGCCCCCGAACCGTATCACCTCACAAACCAAAGGGCTGAGGTTCTCCTGGGGATTATGGACATAAAAAGTGACTTCGTCCGTGTACATGGAGACTAAAAGAGCGCGAGACGCAAAACCGATGCCTCTTTGGGTGTGATGCTGTCAAAGTCTGGCCGCAAGGGGTTCCATTGCGATGGCAAAAAGCATGGGTGATAGCCGGCACCCCTGCTGGGTACCTCGCCCGATGGAGATTGGCTCAGATATTTGACCGTTGATCCGTAGACGGGCCGCGGGAAGGGTGTAGAGAAGTGATATTTTACGTATGGAGGAGATAAAAAAGGAGAGGGCACTCTAAGGTGTGGAAAGCTTTGGTGGCATCGAGCAGGGCACCCACTGCAGTAAGCGCAGGGTTGATTTGATGGAGGAAGGAGAAGATTGTCCAGAGATTGTGAGAGGTCGCGCCACCTGGGATGAAACCAGACTGGTCTGGGCGGGCAATTAGCGGCATGAGAAGAAGAAGGCGGGAAGCGAAAAGTTTGGCAAAGATTATATTGTCCATATTTTTCTGTGACAAGGGACGATAGGAGTCTCTCAGCTCAGGGGGTTTGTCCGCTTTTAGGAGTTAAGTGAGTAGAGACTCTCTGAGCAAGTGGGGAAATTGGCTGGTCTCATTGGATTCATTGTACATGGCGGCCAAGTAGGAACCAAAATATGAGCGAAGGATTTATGGAATGAGACTGGCAGGCCTTCCGAGCCGGGGGCCTTTTTTCACAGGGCATACCATTAATTGCGGATAGAATTTCTTTAGAGAAGGGCTCATCAAGGAATTCCCTTGAGGGTTGCCAAGTCAGAGGTGTTGGAGGGTATAGAAGTATTGATCGAGAACCTTACCCAGGGGGCAGATCCGGCTGTGTAAAATTGTGTGTAAAAAGCAGCGAATCGCGCTTTGATTTCCTCAGCGGAGGTGGTTCTAGCAGGGCCACCATCTTGAAGGGCGTCTCTGTAGGACGCGGAGTGAGGTGGGTGGAGGAGGTTGGTAAGGGTCTTCCCAGGGCGATCGCCCTCACCAAAGCGGTGCGCTCCAGCTTCCCTACCGAGGAACGAGAGTTCTCTGTCGGCCTCATCAGCAAAGTCAGTGAGCTTCCCTCGGATCCGAGCTAGCGTGTCAGGGTTAGAGTCCCGGGAGTGAGAGGAGTCCAGAGACTTAATCTCCATTTCCAATTTAGCAAGAGTATGGTGGATAGAGTGCAGGACACCAGACTGTTTGGAAATACATTCCCCACGAATAATGGCTTTAAAACCCTCCCAGAGTGTGGAGGGGGAGTCAACGGTGCCTTGTACCTCGTAACAGAGTCGAGTAGTGCATTGGGGGAAGTCGCCAGGAGAACTCGTGACAGGAGTAGTGTAAGAGGTGCAGGCAGAGGCGAACAGGAGCCTGATCGGAGAGGGTACGCGCCATGTGATCAACAGAGGTGAGCCAGGCGAGGGTGTCCGGAGTGGTGATCCAGAGGTCCAGTTGGGACCAGCAGCCGCGAGAGCCCTAGATGCAAGTGCCCTCGCAAGCCTCGGGTCGAGTGTGGTGCCATGCATCAAACAGGAAGTTATCAGTGAGAATGGAACTTAGGAGCGTAGCAGCGCGCGGGTGGGAAGCATGGGGGTCAGAGTGATCTAGCGTGGTGGACAGTGTTACATTAAAATCACCTCCCCAAAGGAGAGCAGCAGGGCCCAGGGAAGAAATATGGTGCCAGACTTGCGCAAAGAATTCCAGGTCGTCGCTATTTGGACCATACAGTGCAGTGAGTGTCAATGGCTGGGCCTGAAGGGTACCATGGATGATCACAAAATGCCCCCCAGGGTCGATAACTACCTGGGAAGTCTGCCAAGGGAGCCCTCTGTGCAAGAGGATGAAAACCATCCCACGCATCCAAAGAGCGACCTCCAGCAGCAGATCGTTCTCCCACCTTGCCGCCAAGACCTGGAACACCCTCCCCATCCTCCTACAGCAGACACAGGACCTGCTAGCCTTCTCAAAACTCCTCAAGACCTGGCCATTCGAGCAGTAGCACCATCCCCGCCAACGCCTTGAGACCTTCACTGGTGAGTAGTGCGCTTACAAATGTTCTGATTGATTGATTGATTTAAACCCCCGAGAATAATTAGAATAGAAGGAGGAGTGTATTTCGCCCCAATGCCGGGAAAGAAGTCTGGAGAAAGTCGCAGGTAGCAGGTGAGTTTCCTGTAGAAAACAAATGTCTACACAATGCCTGGTACGGTGGGCATGGACCAGGCACACCTTGCAGTGGTTGTTAAGGCCGCGGACGTTCCAGGTCCAGAAAGTGGTGTCTGTCATGGTGCCATAGTAATGAAAGTAGTGTCGATGACAGTGGTACAATAGGGGGAAACCTCGAGTAGGTGCAGAGAACGGTGCAATATATCATGGAGGAGCAAGCACAGTGCAGCAGCATTGGAAGTGCAAAAAAACAACAGAACGTGTACCAGAACATTAAAAAAGGCCTCAGCGAGGGGCCACAAACCCCCAGAACCCCCCACCCTACCATCCACACCTACCCCCAATCAGGCTGAGAGACCACCCACACCCACCCCAGAGAACCACAACTGGGAAGGGGGAAATCTATGTCCAAGGAGGGAATCATCCCTTGGAGGCATGGCACCGCTCAGCATGCACCCCTGCCGAAGAGGCAGAGTGGCCAAGCGAGATGTCATAGCAGACAGCGGAAGGAAGGATGTCCAAGGTTCAGAGGCACCTAGCCCAGAGCATTGCTGCGAAAGGAGGAGCCCTGTGGAGAAAGGAGTTGCAAAGTGGGCCAAGACAGAACAGATGATCGAGGTACATGAAGAAAAACTAACTGAAAAATAATGGTACACTACAGTTCAGTCATTGTCACTTAAGTTGCAGTCAGCAGTGGCTTGAGAGTTCGCAGGAGTGGATCGATGCGATCGGTCTAGTTTCTTTGCAAAGGCCAGAGCGTCCTTGGGATCAGGGAAAACGAGTGTCTTGGAGCCTTGTCTGACTCGTAGTTTAGCAGGATACCCCAGGGAGTATGAGACCTCATGCTTCTGGAGAATTCGCTTCGCGAGAAGGAACTCGTGGCGAGCAGCCTGCACCGCCATGGTGTAGTTGGAGTAAAATGACTGGGAGTTGCCCTGATGGCTGATCTCGCCTTTCTCCCTGGCTGCTCGAAAGATTGCGTTGTGGTCCCTGAAATTAAGGATTTTGGCGATGATTTGGCAAGCCGGAAGTCCGGGGCTGGGGCGAGGACCGAGGGAGCGGTGAGCCTGCTCAACGATAAAGACCGGAGAAAGGACCTCGCCAAAAAGTTTGCCGATAAGTTGTTCCACAAAGTCCTCCATCTGCGAGATATTTGTGGATTCGGGCACACCTGTGATGCAAAGGTTGCGCCTGCGGGATCGCGCCTCCAAATCCTCGTTTTTTGTTCCGTATCAGCTCCAGTATCTTATCCATTTGAAGAAGCTTTTGTCGATCCTGATTGGCGGCATCCTCAGCATCAGAGACCCTTGTTTTGACGTGTAGCAGGCGAGCATCATGTGAATCCACCCGAGAATTGACCACGTCCAGACGAGACAACAACTGTTCCAGCTGGGCCGCAATGCCCAAGACTGCGAATTTGACTTCCAGCATGATGGACTTGAGATCGTCCTCCCGTCCTCCATCTCTGTGGGGGCAGCTGGGTCGGCCCAATTGGTGACCGCGCCATCCTGATGCGTCTGCCGGCGCTGGTCAAAAGCGATCTTAGGCTGCTTAGGGTCAGTCTTCCTCATGGCAGGCGTAGGCAGGTGAGGGAAGCGGTCAGGGAGTGGGAAGAGATCGCTGCTGGGAGGCAAGGTGGCAGTGCCCACGGGCGTGGAGAAGACTAGGGGTGGGCGGAATTTGCGAACTTAACTTTCGCAAATTATCGTGAAAATGCTAAAAATCTCCGCAAACACGCCGGAAATATCGCGAAGACGCGGAAGTTTTTTTCCCGCCTGTTCGCGGTATTTTTTGCGTGATCGCGGGTCGCCAACTTACCCATGCGGTTGCTCAAGGGCGCGGCCATCTTGTTTTCACTTGTCCCGCCCTCTCGCGATGCTTACTTCCTGTTCAGGGTCGCGCAATGCATGTTCGCGCCCGTTCGCGGTCGAAATTTCCTGTTCGCGACTGGACGCAATGGGCGCGGCCATCTTGTTTTTCACTCTATTGCATGGTTCTGGGGCCTGATTTTCAATCCTCCCAAAATCCTTTCAATCCTTTGTTTATAGCCACTTTTTTTGGATCTTTATTACTTATTATTTGTCTAACTATTTTCCTGCTTCTATATTTTTGGTTTTTGTCTACTTTTTTTTAGTTTTTTAGCTACTTTTTCTCTTTCTATTGCCTGCTATTTATTTCCTTTACTCCTTTATTTATTTTACCTTTTCTTTCCCGCCCCGTCCCCAGAACCATGTCCAAGGGTAGGGCTGTTCGCCGGCGCAGCCAGAGCCGCAAGGGGTGCAGGCACGGGTCTTATTTGGGGAGGAGGAGTTGGCTGCACTAATTTTCTTTGTGCAGCGCCACCTCCCCTCAACCCTGGCAGCAGGTGGCAGGCCTGGATCCGGGTACGGCCTCCGGGAGCGTTGGCAGCGGTGGGGGAAGGTGCGCCGGGCAGTGTCGCGCATCTCTCAAGTCCGGCGCACCCAGGCACAGCTGACGCACCGGTGGTCCGACATCCTGGACCGTGAGCAGGACCTGCTGGACCAGCTAGGAGTGGAGGTCCCGGGGCTTGGTGAGTACATATTTAATTACTACAACTCTGTGTCTGTTCTTCTGCTCTGTGTTATATATTGCGAATATTTTTTTTCCTTCCAACCAGCTAGAATGTTGCTGCTTACAAATCAATACATTCCAGTTTAATAACGTTTAAAAGTCTTCTGTGATTATGGTGCTCTTCTGCGCTACTACTAATCTTACTTGTTTGCAGCTTTGCGTTTGCGCTTGCTTAGCGTGATTCTTTACAAGTTTATTTTAGAGAAATTAAGTTACGTAATGCTACAGTGACTCTAGTCCACTCCTTACTTTGTCCCGTGACCGTCACTAATAGATAGGGGCGGATTGATGTTTAGGTACACTACTTTGTATGAGCTTCTAATTTGTTAGTGGTATGCGTGATGCCCCCTCACTCAGTTACGTGACGTGCTGCTAGTATGGCAGTCTTTAGAACCTATAGTTTGTTCAATAAGTGGTGGTAGGCTTAGCAGTTACTTAGCAGTAGCAGATCAGCATCAATCAAACCAAAATTTGGTGTATACAAAAAATGTAGTCATGTTCATGTGTCCTCCATGATTTGACCATACGCATTGTTGAGGAATACAGTGGAAATGCATACTTAATGTACAATTGGCATGCCTGGAATAGGTGGGCTAGGTTGGGTGGTACGTTGTACTTAGGCTTAGTTGTAACTTAGTTTTCTGGAATCAGAATGGAAGACTGGATTACTGTTGATAAATAGTAACTTAAGTAGTCGAACTGCGAATCCCCCGATATTACATGTTGACCAGATGAGATCGGTCAATGTAGTTATTGCAATTGTTGTTTACATAAGTGTTTTTTGACCGTTGTTGAAAAATATTGTATTTGTTTGACACCATCCATCAATTTTTGTCTCTTTCTTATATCTTTCCTGTTCATCAGCACCCAGGGGCAGACCAACAGGGACTGGGCAGTCGGCGGGACAGGAACAACACGACCAGGAGGACACCGCTGAGGGCTCTTCTGCTGGCCCCAGTAAGTCTTCTTGTTTTTAATAATATTTCTTATTCCATAACTTTTACTGCCCCATATTTTTCCTGAACTATTGTTGGTTTCCAAATGCTATTTTTTTACCACCAATTATCCTTCGATCTGTACGGTTTCAAAAATCTTATCCCTGCCTCCGCTATGATGACTCTGAGTACTACTACTACTACATACTATCAGTCTGTCTGTACTGTAGTAGCTAGTCTTGCCCAGTTGGCCAGTGCCACTCTTTGTGAAAGGTTGTAATATAAAACTCATATTCACCAGTAGCTCGAGCCATTGAGTCCAATCCGTTGGGTCGTCGTCTTGTACTACTTTTACTCTTATTGATCTTGAGGCTTTGAAAATTCACAGAAACAACAGCCCTACCAAATTTATTACTATTTTGATATGATACCCTATAGGACATACTACTGTTGTAGGGATCTTGCACATACATTTGCACCAGAAAATAGGATGTTGGTGATGGTAGGTTGGACCTTCCTTGCACACCTCAATCAGAAATTCCGCACCCACCACAATTCCACTGCTTGACTATAGTACTGTCTTGTCATAACTATTAGGTCTCGGAACCCTCCCGCCAAGATGCCCAACAAGTAGACAACCCAGAACATAACACACCCAACCTCTCAGTCGTGGAAGCAATTCACATGCACACCCTTACTTTAATTTGCTCACTCGTGCAAGTTAGTCCACACCAAAATACCACCAAGTCTATGTAAGTTCAAAATGTTTATTTCAATTTGAGAAGGTCTGTACACTGTTTTCTTAGCAGCACCAACCGGAAAATCAATAACATTAAAACAATATACATTGTTGTTACACTTATACAGTTGGGAATTAAATCATGATAACTGAACAGTGGTGGAAGGCAGCACCACCATCCCATAGCAATTTAGTTTATATAAATTTATAAAAGAAGATGTGAGTGAAGGGACCCCTCACCGTAGAAGAACCTAGTACTGGTAGTTGTTGCATCATTCAGAAGCTCTGGTTCGTAGAAGGGATTCTTGCGTCTGTAATGCGAAAAAAGAAATGGTGTGCGTTAGTATATTGCAACTTGCAACCATTTCTCAGCCGTGCCAAAAAGTGTAGCATCTATGGATAAGCAATATGGATTAACAGTAACAGTAGTACACCAGTACTTCCTAAAAAAGTGGCTTGTTAATGTTTGTGGACCGCTTGTACGCAGCGCGTAGACTAGACAGTAGCAGTGTGAGGCAGGTCATGTGGGCTCAAAGGTGTCTTAAGAAGCTGCAAGGTAAAGGTAACGTCACATGTGCAAAAATAAAAGCCACAAAGGTAAAATGGTAGCATGGCTAGGGCTAATTAAGCAAAGGCTACAATGATCATATATAACTATTAGTGTCTACTCTACTACTACCTGATTTGTACTAGTGATGTATGTTAGTATTAACTCATTTTTCAACCTTGCAACTGATCAATAGGGGGGAGGTGTATATGACGCCTAATAAATGTGTAATGTTTTCTAGGCGCACTACCGACCACCAGTGCCGGGGCCAGTGAACAAGGCGACGCAGAGGGAGAGGATGCGGCAGTTGCTGCCGATACCGACGATGTAGCGGTAGGGGGAGTGGCAGCACCAGTGGCAGGCGGTGGTAAGTTAGATTCATAATCCTTAACTATTGTTGAACTTGACAGCACACTCACTGCAAGGGTGTACTGTATGTATATGTATACTGTACAGTTGTGACTTATGGCCCCATTAGGATGGTGGGTGTATTGCCCCCGCCGGGCCGGCTGGAATTCACTGCCGACACCGCAGGGGCAAACCTCCCGCCATCCCTGTAGAAAATATTCAGACATGTCGCCCAGGCGGAAAAGGGTTCAATTTGGCGGTGGTGTCTCTCTCACCACACCGCCAGCCATATAATCTGCATTTTGGAATGCCTTTGCGTGGCGGCATTGCCGTCCGCCACGGAAAGGCATGCAGACATTGCATAGTATGCTTGGGGGCCCCCATGGAGGGTACCTACCTATGCTATGGTACCCTCCCGCCTTTCAAAGCAAAACATGACAGGCTCCGTGCGGGGCCCGTCATGTTGTGCTTGGAAAAGCAGCACAACATTTTAGCATTGCTTTCAGCAAAGCCAACCAGAATGTAAAAAAAAAAAACAGGGTGCGCCCGCCACTGTGCCGGGCGCATCATTCTAATTAATTGTCCCCACGGGACCCCCACCCTTTTTAGCAGTCAGATGGCGGGCGGACAAAGTCCGCCCGCTAGCCGATGTCGTAAGTAAGTATGAGTTGTTGGGGACGTTTGAAGAGTGAACTAGAAGACTAGAATTCCCTTTAATTGGTATAGGACTAGGAGCCAGAGTATTGAGTAACCAATGGCCTCATCTATCTGATTTCAACTCCGCTTTGAAAGTTTTATGGAGAAGAGCACCTGGTGCACTGTTCAACTAAAAAGTGTAAGACAGGTGGAAGGAAGAAGGACGGGCGACATTTAAAATGTTATGTACTACTGTGCTTTATTTTATAGTGCTACTCTACCATGCCACTATGTGTATAAATAATTACCTTGTCCTACTGTTTTATTAAGACTATATTTTACAATTGTCTTGTTTTTTTCTTTTTGAGACACAGCTACTCCGAAACTCAACCGGAAGGAGTTGGCCGCCAAGGCACGGCGCCGGTAGCTGAAGGCAATCCAGCGGGAATACCGGCGGCTGGTGGTCCTAGCCGAGGAGGAGGAGGAGACTGCAGAAGCAATTCAAGCCTCCTCCAGTGCCCCGGGCCCCAGCCACCGCCCTCCAGCGGTACGGTGCCACTGTCTGGCGGCTGCCCGCCGCCACCGTGCCATCTCCCGTGCCCCCCCCCCACTGTGGCTGCAACTGCCGCAGCCTTAGACGCCGCGTCGCCCGTTTAGAGGACGAGATGCGCCAGATGCGTGTCCTCCTCCAGTCCCGCCCCACCAGTTAGCCCCTGTTAGATCTGGGGGTCTCTAGTTGGCAGAGGTATTCACCGTAGACCAAATAGGGACCCTTGCTTCTAGTCAGGGTACAGGGACACACACGGTAGATAACCCCTGCTCACCCTCTAGGTAGCTTGGCCCGAGCAGACAGGCTTATCCCCAAGGCAATGTGTAAGGTATTTGCACGTAGACACCACAATGACCCCTCCTCCGCACACCACAAACTTAGACCACACAGGTGAGTTATCAAAAATAATATATCTTTATCTAGTTTCCGCAGTTGAAATCAAGCATCACAGGTTTCCACAATAGTCGCTTTCTTAGTTGGTCGGGACCGTCAGACGATAGTCTCTAGTCTCTTGAGTGATTCGATACTCACTGAGAATGAATCAGTTTGTAGGCTCTCGATGTTTTAGGCAGCTACGTTGCTCCGGCGGTGTCACTGCGCTCGTTATACAAGCGCTCCTCGGGCTGTTCGGTGCAAGGATTCCACAACTCCCTCGACGAGCCCCCAGTGACGATGTCGACGTCACCGGAGTCAGCCACTCACAGCGCGGCTTTGTAGAGCAGGGAAATACGACTCTCGATCTGCTTCAGGCCTCCGGGTCGCGGCAAGGCACGTGCCGATGAGCACGTCGATCTTCTTGATGCGGCAACCGGTGTCGGGCCCGGCTCGGTGTGGTACTCTCTAGCAAGACAGAGAGCAGCCAGCCCACCTCACAGGCAGATGTTGAGAAGCTTGGTAGAACAGTCCACGGTCCCTGCGGCACACAGCAGCGCAGGTGGGACACAGCAGAGTCTTGAGTTCTTGGCAACCTTTCTATCCCTGGGTTGCGAAACAGGAGGCCAGCTCTTCTCAGGCCCTTGGAGATTCAGTTGAAGACACAGCACACAGCAAAGTCTTGTTTGGTCAAGTGGATAGGGTCAGCACACAGCAGGACCCCTTCTTCTCCTTATCTTCAGTTGTACGCCAGAACAGGTCAGCCTTTAGAGCACACAGCACGGCAATCTTCCTTTAGTTCTTCAGCGGTCCGTCTTTCAGCAGAGGTTCCTCTCGATGGTCGAATCTAAAAATCTGTTGTCAGGGGTCTTGTACTTATACCCCTAGAAGTCTTTGAAGTCTTTGTGCAAGTGGGTCCTGAGCCCGGTCTGATCCAGTTCTGGGAGTTGCTGGAGCACTTTGTTTTCCTGGCTCCTACATTCTTTTCAGAGCGAGGGGCAAGGTCGTCAGCCGCCCAGCAGGAGGTGGAGCCAGCAGAGTGGCAGGCAGGCACAGCCCTATTCAATCCCAGGTGCTATCTCCTCCCTCCACTCTCCTTGCGATTGTCGCCATTCAGCAGAGGGCTGACTCAGCCAACCTCCCGGGGGATCCCCAGCCCCTGTCACTCTCAAACCAGACAGTCAATCCACAAGCGCGCCCAGGCACACAGAAGGGTCAGACAAGAGAACAGCTACTCTCTAAAAAGTACTGTTCTCCAACTCAGGATTTAAGAACAATCCCTCCTAAAAGATGTGTTATTAAATGCTGAGCTCAGGGATATCAAACACTCATGTCTTATCTTGTTCGTATGAGAAGATAGGCGGATAGCCATTGGCACCCGCCTCCCTCATGTTAGCCTATGGAACAAGATAGCCTTGCAGTAGTGAACACACAAAATGGCCGGTGTTCACTACCAGAACATGTTACCTGCACTAGTACATGCTCTACCTTCTACATACACTGCACCCTGCCCAGGGGGGTACCTTGGGCCTTCCATAGGGATGACTGACGTGTATGAAAAGGGAAGGGTTAGGCCCGGCCAGTGTGGACACTGGCCAGGGGGACATGGCAGTCCGGGGACTGCAGGCAGGCCTGCGGCGGCAGGCCTGAGACACTGTTTTAGGGCTACACAGGTGGGTGGCGCAACCAGCGCTGCAGACCCACTAGTAGCATCCGTCATCACCAGCCCTGGCACACACAGTGCACTTTACTAGGGACTTCATGGTGATACAGATATGCCAATCAGGTATATCCAATCGATACGATATTTTACACAGGGAGCACTTACACTCTGGCACTGATTAGCAGTGGCAGAGTGTCCAAAGCATCTAAACCAGCAAAACGAAATCCAGCACAGCATCACAAATCCATGTAGCAGAGGCAAAAGATAGGGGAAAAACCCACGCCAAGGATGTCAGGTCTAACACGTGTCCCCTCCAGCTGAAAGCGGGGAGAACTACCCACCCTCTTGGGAGTTCTCATCGCTAAGGCGGAAAAACCTGGACAGGCCATCAGCATTGGCGTGCTCTGTACCGGGACGGTGTTCCACCGTAAAGTCCATTCCCTGTAGGGAGATGGACCACCTCAACAGTTTTGGATTCTCACCCCTCATCTGCATTAGCCATCTGAGGGGCCTGTGGTCGGTCTGAACACGGAAGTGAGTCCCAAACAGGTAGGGCCTCAGCTTCTTCAGGGCCCAGACCACAGCAAATGCTTCCCTTTCAATAGCGCTCCACCTCTGTTCCCTGGGAAGTAGCCTCCTACTAATGAAAGCTACGGGTTGGTCCCCGCCCTCGTCGTCCATCTGTGAGAGTACTGCTCCCACGCCTTGCTCTGAAGCGTCTGTCTGCACTACGAACTCACTCGAGAAGTCAGGCGCCTTAAGCACCGGTGCTGTGCACATTGCAGTTTTCAGGGCATCAAAAGCAGTTTGACAGGCCTCGGTCCAATTCACTTTCCTGGGCTGATTCCTTGAGGTTAGTTCCGTCAAGGGGGCAACAATGGTGCCGTATCCCTTGATGAACCGTCTGTAATACCCGGTGAGTCCTAGGAAGGCTCTCACCTCTGTCTGCGTCTTGGGGGGTTCCCAAGCCAGAATGATATCGATCTTCGCCTGTAGGGGCGCCACCTGGCCGCTCCCCACCTGGTGTCCCAAATACACCACTGATCCCTGCCCTATCTGGCACTTACTAGCCTTGATAGTGAGGCCTGCCTTCTGCAGCGCCCTCAACACTTCACAGAGGTGTTGCAGGTGTTCGTCCCAAGTGGAGCTGAACACAGCGATGTCATCCAGGTATGCGGCGCTGAATTGCTCCAGCCCGGTCAGTACCCGGTTGACCAGTCTCTGGAAGGTGGCAGGGGCATTCTTCAATCCAAAGGGCATGACTCGAAACTGGAAGTGCCCCTCTGGTGTTGAAAATGCCGACCTCTCCTTTGCCCCGTCAGTTAAGGCAATCTGCCAGTACCCCGAAGTCAAATCGAAGGTGCTGAGGTACCGGGCAGCTCCTAACCGATCCACGAGCTCATCAGCTCTGGGGATGGGGTGCGCGTCAGTCTTGGTGACCGCATTGAGCCCGCGGTAGTCCACGCAAAACCGAAGTTCTGACGGACCACCGGGTGTAGCAGATCTCTTGGGAACGAGGACCACTGGGCTAGCCCAGGGACTGCTAGAGGGCTCAATTACCCCTAACGCCAACATCTTGGAAACTTCTTCCTTGATGCTGGCCCTGACCTTGTCAGCTACTCTGTAAAACTTCTGTTTCACAGGCAGGCTATCTCCAGTGTCCACATCATGGACGCACCAATTGGTGACACCTGGTGTCAGGGAGAACAGGGAGGCAAACTGACCCAACACCTGGCGACAGTCGCTCTGCTGCTCCGGGGTCAGTGTGGGCGAGAGGACCACACCATCTACTGACCCGTCTTGCTCCTTCGCTGCCAGGAGGTCAGGGAGTGGATCACTATCCTCTTCCCCACCGTCATCTGTAGCCATGAGCATCGTCACTTCAGACCTCTCGAAGTGGGGTTTGAGGCGGTTCACATGCAAGACTCTAAGGGGCTGCCTAGGAGTCTTCATGTTGATCAGGTAGGTCACCTCACTCTTGCGCTCTACCACCTCATATGGCCCGGTCCATTTGTCGCGGAGCGCACAAGGCTCCACCGGCGCCATCACCCACACTTTCTGCCCGGGATGAAATTCTACCAGAGTGGTATTCTGGTCGTATCATCTTTTCATCTCCTCCTGGCTGGCTTCTAGGTTCTCCTGAGCGAGCTTCCTGAAGCGCTGCGTTTGGTTGCGGATGGCCAGCACATAGCTGAACACATCCTGGGGGGTTTTCCCACGGGATTTCTCCCACCCCTCCTTCACCAGTGTGAGAGGTCCTCTAACAGGGTGGCCATACAGCAGTTCAAAGGGGCTGAACCCTAAGGACTTCTGAGGCACCTCCCTGTAGGCAAACAACAGGCATGGTAACAAGACGTCCCACTTTCGTCTCATGGGCTCCGCTAGGCCCATAATCATACCTTTCAGGGTGCGGTTGAACCTTTCAACCAACCCATTTCCTTGAGGGTGGTAAGGAGTGGTGAACTTATACGTTACTCCACACTCCTCCCACAGAGACTTCATATACCTAGAGATGAAGTTGGTACCCCGGTCGGAGACCACCTCTCGAGGGAACCCTACACGGGAAAAGATCCCCATCAATGCACGGCCCACCACGGGTGCTGTGATTGTCCTGAGAGGGACTGCTTCTGGGTACCGAGTGGCGTGATCTACCAAGACCAGGATAAACCTGTTGCCTAAGGCGGTCTTGGGATCCAGGGGCCCTACGATATCAATGCCCACCCGCTCGAAAGGGGTGCTCACTACAGGAAACGGCTGGAGGGGCGCCACGCACTTCCCTCCGCTCTTGCCACTGGCTTGACAGGTTTGGCATGACTTACAAAAGGTACCGACGTGCTTCTTCATCTGGGGCCAGTAGAAGTGGGTGACAAGCCTGTGATAGGTCTTGTCTTGCCCCAGATGTCCTGCGAGAGGCACGTCGTGAGCCAGACCCAGTAAGAAGTTCCTGAAGCGCTCGGGTACCACCAGCACACGGGCTGCACCGGGCTCAGCGAACTTAGGCTCACTATACAGTAAGTCATCTTCCCAGTAAATCAAATGTTCCTTGGACCCTAGGCCTGCTGCCTGGTCTGCAGCCTGCTGCCGCACACCAATGAGAGAAGGGCACTCCTTCTGAGCCTGGCAGAATTCCTCCCTGGAGGGGCCATCGTTCCAGGCTCCAGTTCTACCAATCCACCCTTACTGGCTGTCATGCCACGTGTGGATACACAGATCCACGCTGGCAGTCCTAACATCTCCAAGTGAGTTCTGTGCTCTACGTCCTTCCATGGAGAACTCTCCAGGTCGTTACCCAACAGACAATCTACCGGCAAGGCATCACTGACACAGACTTCCAAGGTACCAGAGACTCCCCCCCATGTAAAGGGAACACGCGCCATCTTGCAGAGGCGAACTGAAGTGTCAGCTGCCACTACTGGGCGGAGCACATTGGGAATTACTTGCTCTTCAGACACCCACTGACACCTGACAGATGTCACACTAGCCCCGGTGTCTCTCAGAGCCTCTATCTCCCTCCCATTGATGGTCACCTTTTGCCCGTATTTCTTAGTGTTAGCGGGTATCAAGGTATCCTGGACCATCTCTTGGTCTCCTAAAGAGACAAGGGTCATCATAGCTAATCCCGCTTCCCCACTGGAAATCAAATCCCCTCCCAAAGCTACACTAGCTAACCCTGGGACTGGAGCAGCAGCTGGTGCTGGGGGTTTATTGGGACATTTAGGGGCGATGTGCCCCACTTCCCTACAAGCATAGCAAGTAGGCGGTGGTCTGTTGCCCTTAGGGGGCCAAGACCTCTTCGGCTTGGGGGCTTGGGACTCCTTCTCCTGGGAACTGTTTTGGGGCCCTTTAGAGAACTCCTTACTGTTACCCTTGTCCTCCCCACCTTTCTGCTGGGGACCCTGTCCACCCTTGGCTGGCATACTTACCACCCCTTTGTTGACCCTGGTGCTAGTCCAGCGGTCTGCCTCTTTAGCAAGCTCGCTGGGATCCGTTAACTTGCTGTCTAAAAGATGCTGGCGCAGCTCTGGAACACATAGACTACTCAAGTGCTCCCAACTAATCAAGTGACACAACCCCACATAATCAGTAACTTTGCTGCCCTTTATCCAACCTTCCAGTGCACGCGTGTACATACTCACACACTCCACCCACGTACTCGAATCAAGTTTCTTGAAGTTCCTAAACTTCTGTCGGTACTGTTCTGGTGTGAGCCCATACCTGAGGCATAAGGCCTCCTTCATCGTGGGGTAGGTTAAGGTCCCTGCTGCTTCTAAGGGTGCTAAGACATCCCTCCCAGAGGCCTCAAAATGCTTCCACAAACCCGCTCCCCAACTTTTCTCAGGCACTTCATTCATCTTCAAGGCAAGCTCATAGGATCTAAACCACGCATAGATATCCTCACCCCTCTGATAATTCTGCACCAAATCTTTCGGTATGTATATTTACCCGCCTGTACTGGTTGTGCGCTGCCACCATTCGGACTGGACGCCACCTGTTTGGCTTTAATGTCCAGCTCCCTCATGCTCAACTCATGAGCCAACTGGAGTTTCTTCTCTTCTAACGCAAGAGCATTCCTCCTCTCCTCCGCCTCTTTCTCACTGTCAAGGCGCAGTTTCCTCTCTTCCGCTTGAGCTTTGAGCTTAAAAAGTTCAATCTCATGGGCTCTGACCCTTTGGTTTTCCTCCAGCTCCTCTGGAGAGAGGCTCCTACTGGAATGGGCGCTGCCAGCCCTAGACGCTGGCCTATTCACTGGCAGATCATCGGATCCAAATCCGTGCTCCGGTGTGCCATCCCCTTCCGTAGTTTCCTCGGTTGCGCCATTCTTGGCCTCCCACCAGGCCCTTAGAGCTTTCTGTAGCTCCGTCTTGTTGGCGCTGCCCTTCGCTGGGCATCCAAGCTGCTTGCAGAATTGCTTTAGTTGCTCCTTCTTATACTCGAGCAACTTTTTCACCTCGAATTGCAACTCCAGCTCCTCGCCTACTCCGTTCAGAGACATGATGCTTCGTCGATCCTCCAAGAATAGTCTTCGCAAAAACTTCGTGCGATGCAACTGCTTACTAGATTAGTGATGTCCGAAGAATCACTGCAGGTCAAGTGCAAATACTGGTTCTAATCCCACCGCTGCCACCAATGTTAGATCTGGGGGTCTCTAGTTGGCAGAGGTATTCACCGTAGACCAAATAGGGACCCTTGCTTCTAGTCAGGGTACAGGGACACACACGGTAGATAACCCCTGCTCACCCTCTAGGTAGCTTGGCCCGAGCAGACAGGCTTATCCCCAAGGCAATGTGTAAGGTATTTGCACGTAGACACCACAATGACCCCTCCTCCGCACACCACAAACTTAGACCACACAGGTGAGTTATCAAAAATAATATATCTTTATCTAGTTTCCGCAGTTGAAATCAAGCATCACAGGTTTCCACAATAGTCGCTTTCTTAGTTGGTCGGGACCGTCAGACGATAGTCTCTAGTCTCTTGAGTGATTCGATACTCACTGAGAATGAATCAGTTTGTAGGCTCTCGATGTTTTAGGCAGCTACGTTGCTCCGGCGGTGTCACTGCGCTCGTTATACAAGCGCTCCTCGGGCTGTTCGGTGCAAGGATTCCACAACTCCCTCGACGAGCCCCCAGTGACGATGTCGACGTCACCGGAGTCAGCCACTCACAGCGCAGCTTTGTAGAGCAGGGAAATACGACTCTCGATCTGCTTCAGGCCTCCGGGTCGCGGCAAGGCACGTGCCGATGAGCACGTCGATCTTCTTGATGCGGCAACCGGTGTCGGGCCCGGCTCGGTGTGGTACTCTCTAGCAAGACAGAGAGCAGCCAGCCCACCTCACAGGCAGATGTTGAGAAGCTTGGTAGAACAGTCCACGGTCCCTGCGGCACACAGCAGCGCAGGTGGGACACAGCAGAGTCTTGAGTTCTTGGCAACCTTTCTATCCCTGGGTTGCGAAACAGGAGGCCAGCTCTTCTCAGGCCCTTGGAGATTCAGTTGAAGACACAGCACACAGCAAAGTCTTGTTTGGTCAAGTGGATAGGGTCAGCACACAGCAGGACCCCTTCTTCTCCTTAGCTTCAGTTGTACGCCAGAACAGGTCAGCCTTTAGAGCACGCAGCACGGCAATCTTCCTTTAGTTCTTCAGCGGTCCGTCTTTCAGCAGAGGTTCCTCTCGATGGTCGAATCTAAAAATCTGTTGTCAGGGGTCTTGTACTTATACCCCTAGAAGTCTTTGAAGTCTTTGTGCAAGTGGGTCCTGAGCCCGGTCTGATCCAGTTCTGGGTGTTGCTGGAGCACTTTGTTTTCCTGGCTCCTACATTCTTTTCAGAGCGAGGGGCAAGGTCGTCAGCCGCCCAGCAGGAGGTGGAGCCAGCAGAGTGGCAGGCAGGCACAGCCCTATTCAATCCCAGGTGCTATCTCCTCCCTCCACTCTCCTTGCGATTGTCGCCATTCAGCAGAGGGCTGACTCAGCCAACCTCCCGGGGGATCCCCAGCCCCTGTCACTCTCAAACCAGACAGTCAATCCACAAGCGCGCCCAGGCACACAGAAGGGTCAGACAAGAGAACAGCTACTCTCTAAAAAGTACTGTTCTCCAACTCAGGATTTAAGAACAATCCCTCCTAAAAGATGTGTTATTAAATGCTGAGCTCAGGGATATCAAACACTCATGTCTTATCTTGTTCGTATGAGAAGATAGGCGGATAGCCATTGGCACCCGCCTCCCTCATGTTAGCCTATGGAACAAGATAGCCTTGCAGTAGTGAACACACAAAATGGCCGGTGTTCACTACCAGAACATGTTACCTGCACTAGTACATGCTCTACCTTCTACATACACTGCACCCTGCCCAGGGGGGTACCTTGGGCCTTCCATAGGGATGACTGACGTGTATGAAAAGGGAAGGGTTAGGCCCGGCCAGTGTGGACACTGGCCAGGGGGACATGGCAGTCCGGGGACTGCAGGCAGGCCTGCGGCGGCAGGCCTGAGACACTGTTTTAGGGCTACACAGGTGGGTGGCGCAACCAGCGCTGCAGACCCACTAGTAGCATCCGTCATCACCAGCCCTGGCACACACAGTGCACTTTACTAGGGATTTCATGGTGATACAGATATGCCAATCAGGTATATCCAATCGATACGATATTTTACACAGGGAGCACTTACACTCTGGCACTGATTAGCAGTGGCAGAGTGTCCAAAGCATCTAAACCAGCAAAACGAAATCCAGCACAGCATCACAAATCCATGTAGCAGAGGCAAAAGATAGGGGAAAAACCCACGCCAAGGATGTCAGGTCTAACAGTCCCTGTCACTGCCCCTTTTTTAATTCTTGTTCTTAACTCGTTTGGGCGTTACAGACTTTTTTCTACTATGGACAGTGGTTGGGGTTAGGGAGGGGGGTGGGTCAGCTTTTGTGGGTTTAGTTTATTTTTGTTAGGGTCAATTAAATATATTTTTCTATGTTACATGCAATGTTGTTAATGTTTTGTAGGTGGGGTAACTGTTTTACATCACACTGTTTCCTTGCTGGTGCATGGCCGCCCATAGCCTGTGTTTGATTTCAATAATTTGCTGACTGTATAAGACACAAACAGATAGATGCGACACACCTCACTCATTGACTGGTCCTTCTAGTACTTTCAGTCTGTCCTCTAGTCTATGCATTCTTTGGAGTGGTGTGTGAAAATGAAATCATTGACAACATGTCCATTATTAATTCTGCCTCCGCCAAACTTCTCTCTTACCGGTGCTTGATGTTTATGTCCAACTGCGCACAGCACTGGCTGCATGGTGAAGATGGTTTCCTTTTTCATACATACCATGATTGGGGTGGTGGTGGTGGTGGTAGTATAGTAGTAGTAGTAGCCACTGGCAGGGCGGCAGCATTTCCAAAAAAAGAAAAGGAGACAGTCAATCGCCTTTGAGAGACTGTTAGAGGAGTAGTTGAATGAAGCACAGTACAGAAGTTACCGAGCAACAATAATATGCTCAAATATTTGACAAAAAAACTGAATGGTGGTTAGGAGGATAGCCTACTAGACAGAGTTACAAACTATAGTTGTGTCGAGTCACTTGACTATGCCTACAGTCTAACAGTTAGTGCTGTATATAAGGAATGACAACAAACAAATCCAATCAATGCCGGCAATTCATGCTGAGGTATATGTTCCTTTGTTAAATAAAATAACCTCTGAAATATCCTACTCATGGGTGGCCAAGCAGAAGAAGATCATCGCTCTGCCTTCAAATTGAAGTAGTGTTGCTTTCACCACATCCGCCCCAGCAAGTGTGTGATTAAGTATTGGTGTACATTTAATTTAGTTACACCTCTACAATAAGTCACACAGCCCGGGGGAAGAGGGTTAGGGTTTGTTGAATGGATGGGAAGGGGGTTTTTGGGAAAGGTTTGACATAGAAAAACAGTATGCATACATAGACAAACAAACGACAATCATTGAAGACTACCATATCCATATGTTAAGGGAGAAAAAGGCAATGCATGCATGATGATGAGAGACCCGGATTACATACACTTCTAGTTCTTGTTCTGTTGTTCCGGCCTTAATACTTTAACAGATAGCAAATAGAAATTTTAAATATTGGTAGGGAAGAATCGTAAACACAGAGCAAACATAATGATGATTGATAATAACAACTCCAAGAACACACTGTTGTAAAGATTGTATACAAGATATTAATCAAATTATTTAAAAGAAGTTAAAAGTGGATACTGTTACTGTCTTATCCTGGTCAAAAATGTGGACTGGATTTTTGCATCTCGGCAGTCCTCTTGCTCCTCTCGTCTCGTCCATCAATCTTGGGTGTGTCGCCTCGCCACTCGCCACTGCCCGGCTGGAAAAAAAAAGGTGATTGATTGGTAAGGTAATTAATATGCATTGTAATGTTTTACAAAGTTTTGGGCAAGGCCCGGCCTGTAATTTTAGATGGAAAAGCAAAGGGTATATTGAGAAAGAAAGTGAAAACAAATGCACAAGTGATGGTGTAGTGCAACAAGAACACTTTCCAAGGTGGCATGTATGCATATGCATCATCTCTACTCTAGTTTTTTTCCAAGCATTGACCTTCAACAGTAACAGGAGAGAGCAGGGCCACAGTGCTTAGCATTAGCACATCCTACGTTAACACTTTAGAGTCCTTTTTTTTTCTCTCAAAGAGTTGGACAAACGCAAAGCACATTATCCATTCCAAACATAGCATTTTACAGTTTAAGTTAGTAAAATCAATGCACTGCAGTCATCCCACCGCTACACTCTATTCAACTTCTACACAGACATTTGGGTCTGCTGTGGTTGTTGTTGACGTGTTTACCTTTAGGCTTTTCCGTTTTATGCCACTCCTGAAACATCCTCCTGACTTCATCATCATCTCTGATACTTTTACTGACTGACTCAAGATCGGCCTGCAGTATAAGTATAATTTTTATGACACAACAAGAGTAGAAATATAAATATTACTGACTTGAGTCATTCTTTATTTTGTACAGAAAGATAGATTACTACTAGTACACTTTGACATCACTTTGTGCACAACAAACAACGCAAACACAAAGACCAATAGCTCAGAGTCAGGTGTCCAATGCATGCCATTAATTGTCATCATTCATTACCTGTTCCTTCTCATCTTAAGTTAACGGGCCATCTCTTTCGCCATCATCTTGATGGACGGTGCTGTTGTGTCACAGTCATTTGCATTGCGCAGATTGAGTGAGTCCCCTTCCTGTATTGAATTAAAAGCAATGTATCACCAAGATGCAGGAGAAGTACACATTTCTTATTTGCAAGAAGGGGAAAATTAGTGTGTTCTGTAGAAAGTTGATTAGTGGCAGTGCACAATTACATAAATTCATGCGCAACAAACACAACAAAATCTACATCATTCAGTCTGCGATTCTGCGGCCAATGCATGGCATCAATCATTACCTGTTCCATCTCATCTTGTTAACGGGCCGTCTATTCCGCCATCATCATGATGGACGGTGCTGTTGTGTCACAGTCATTTGCATTGCGCAGATTGAGTGAGTCCCCTTCCTGTATTGAATTAAAAGCAATGGGTCACCAAGCTGCAGGAGAAGTACCAATTTCTTATTTGCAAGAAGGGGGAAATTAGTGTGTTCTGTAGAAAGTTGATTAGTGGCAGTGCACAATTACATAAATTCAGGAACAACAAACACAACAAAATCTAAAACATTCAGTCTGCGACTCTGCGGCCAATGCATGGCATCAATCATTACCTGTTCCATCTTATTTTCAGTTCATGGCCAGTCTCTCTCGGCTCTGAAAGGAGGATAGCTATAGTAGTCATCTGATTCATGGTCCACTTGTTTTGGAAGGAAGAGGAAAGTTTGAATTTGTTGTTACCATCATCCAATCATCATTCATGAGGGAAATGGAATTGAGCAGGAGATTCAGTATGATCGGAGCTGGATTCGGGGGACTGTACTGTCAAATGGCAGACACCTGAAACTTGTATATTAAATTAGAAGAGTAGAAGACGGTGATAATGGATTTGTGGCGATTCACAAGTTTATAACCGGAACGACAGACACATAAACAAAGGGGGAAAAAAGGGAGGAAGACAGTAAGTGCGAGCCTAATTGTCAGGGAAGTATAGCTCGTCCTCAAACTCTGGGGGTTCTTCCAGTAGTAGGTAATCATCTGACACAATACTTCCGTCACCTGAGCCGCTGTCCTCATCTTCCTCTGTTGATTCATGCATTGTGTAATTCGGTGGTATGAAGTGCTGATTCATTTTGATCATTGTTAACCTCTCCACATTTTTTGGAGCTAGACTGGTCCTTCTCAATGTTACAATGGAACCAGCAGCACTGAAAACACGTTCGGAAGAGACACTTGCGACAGGGCAAGACAGATAGCTTATCGCCAGCCTGCTGAGCTGTGGCCATTCAGACCTTTTCCTATACCAATACTGCAATGGGTTTTGATCAACGTACACCTCTGTTGGGTCGTCCAGATAGGCCTGGACCATCCACTCAATGTTCAGGGTTGCTGATGGTAAGCTTTTGTGCTGTTTTTTCAGTGCATCAGCACTGTGCTTACAATAGCCCATCTTTACATACCAATCCTGTAATGATGATGATTGTACTCGGCCTAATGATCCAGTTTTTGTTTCTGTAGTCGATAGTGATGGTGAGTGTTGTGATTGTGAGCCAACCGCACTGCCCTCAGCCGACGAAGTTGCACTTGATTCTGCATGGCCTGCTTCAGTATCAGTACTTGTTGTGGGTTGATGTGGCGGGCTTTTAATTAGCAGCCCTTCGTTTTCAAACTTAATGGCTGCTTCAGCTATACAACTTTTGTAGCGGGCAACATCATTGTCGGAAAAAGCAAGGAATAGTACTAATTTTGCACGTGGTCCAGAATTGTGGCACAAATGTAATGTTCTTGTGACAAAATTTTATTTTGTATCCTTACATTTTCAGATAAGCGCCTGGTTAAGCTCTCCACCAAGTCATGGGCTTGCCTTCTGTCCTCTACACCTTTGTAGGATTCAGACACATCATTCAGCTTATGCTCTAGCATTTGCAACAATGGGATAGCTTGGCCCATTGTACAGTCCTCCTTGCTGACTTCACGTGTGAAGACCTCAAAAGGAGAAAGCATCTCAGTCAGGCATTTAATTAGGCTCCATTGCTCCCTCTGAAGGGTCATGCCTTTAACACTAGCATCACTGCTTCTGTGCCAGACATATTCATGGAGGGACCTGTGCTGTTCGTACAGACGATCAAGCATGTAATACGTTGAGTTCCAACATGTTGCCACCTCCTGGATGAGTGCCTTGACTGGCATCCTAAATTCACGTTGGATGATCCTCAGCTGCTTCCGAGCTTTAAAAGAATGGCTGAAATGAGTGCATATTCTTCGGCAGATGGCCAGTAAATTGCTGACTATGGGTTCTTTTTTCAGAAAGTCTTGCACCATAATGTTTATGCAGTGTGCCAAACACGGAACCCTGAAATAGGAACCAAGTTCCATGGCCTTAAGTACATTACTGCCATTGTCTGTGGCAACAAAACCAATACCAAGCCCTCTGGGCCGCAGCCATTCCAAAACCTTGGTGCGAAATTTTTCTAAAATGTTTTCAGCCGTATGAGATTTCTCCATGGCGAACATGGCTACAGTTGCATGTTTCCGAGTACCTTCAAAAATCGCAGCTGTGTCAACAACACCTCGTGCAGATAGTTTATCTCTAACCCCCACAAAAGAGATCCAGTGTGCAGTGATGCACATGTAATCTGTGGCTTGGCAACTGCTCCACATGTCTGTTGTCAGGTGGATATTGTGCACAGCACTCTTCTCCAAAGCTTGTCCAACCAATTCCAGCACATCATGATGTAGTGCCGGAACAGCAATTCTTGCGAAATAGGACCGGCTGGGAACTTTCCATTTCAGGCAGATGGCATACACAAATTCAAGGAAACCCACCCCTTCCACAAATGAAAAAGGAAGAAGGTCCAGCGCTAACATTTTAGCCAGCTTCGCATTGTACAATCGTGCCGTTGGGTGGTTGCGTTGGAACTGCCCCTCCAACCTAAACATGCTCTCAATGGTAAAGGCTGGCTCACTTTCCTTAGTGGTGCTGTTTTCATTAACCCACTAAGGCTCAACAACACAGATTGTCTCATTGAGGTGCTCGCCGGTCGCCTTGGTGTCTCACCCACACTCTGAGTATGGCTCTTACTGCGGTGCCACTCTGATGTTACTGAGGAGGATGTGTGCGTTACCACTGCAGTGACTGCACTACTGGAGACAGGGCTAGAAATGCCTCCCTGTTCTTCACCTGCCACCACAATAATATCGCTCCCTGATTCTGAATCCTGAGCAACTTCAATGGGTTTAGTTTTTCTACTTTCTTTTAACTTAAGTAGGTGATCCTCCCACACGATAGTGTGGTGTATTCTGAGATGACTTGCTTGTCCTCCGGTACCATAGTTTGTACCAAGCTTACCACGCCGAATACCTTGCCGACAAATTGAGCATATAGCAACGTTCTCCTCCTTGGCGCTAACAGAAAAGAAGTCCCAAACTGGGGAGGAGAACTTTCTGGCACTGCTGGATGTGCCACTTTCAACACCAGATGAACTTGAGGGGGTGCTTGAAAATATGTGACCCTGTCCACCTACACTGTGACTTTTACTACCACTTCCTACTGAGATGGTTGACCTGGATGTAGGTCCCTGCCGGGCCTTGGAAAATATGGCAGCTGGAGGTAGTGGTGGTGTAACCTGTGTTGGTGAGATCCATGCTACATCCCGCTCAGTAGCAGCCTTTCTGGATAGGGTGAGAATGTCGGTCTCCAATCCCTTTGGGGCGGGAGTAATGTGCGTGATGACTGGCTCGTCTTCATCAACATCATCACCCCCCTCTTCTACATCTACCTCCATAACTCTAAGTTTTTCTGGGACCTTCCTTTTCAGAAGCATTGTCTTGTGGCGTATATCACTCTCAGACCGAGCTGGTGGGACCCAAGTGTCATCACGATCATCAGAAGCGGGGCTTGAAGAAGAAGATGATGGACTAAGCCTCCTTTTCCTTGCTGGTGGTCTGGAAGACAATAGATATTCTGAAACAGTGGTTTGACTTTGCTCCACTTTGTCTGCAGGAAGCTCGATTTCCTGAAATGCCCCTACGTCAGGAGCAACAACTACTATGGTGGGCTGTTGCGGCGCCTGCTGCTGCTGTTCTTGTTCCGGCGGCTGCTGCTGCTGTTCTTGTTGCGGCGGCTGCTGCTGCTGTTCTTGTTGTGGCAGCTGCTGCTGCTGTTCTTGTTGCGGCGGCTGCTGCTGCTGTTCTTGTTGCAGCGGCTGCTGCTGCTGTTCTTGTTGCGGCGGCTGCTGCTGTTCTTGTTGCGGCGGCTGCTGCTGTTCTTGTTGCGGCGGCTGCACACTGATCTGCTGAGTTTGCGCCTGCGTTGAACTTGATTGTGTACTACTTTGCGGTAATGACATTTCTTCAACATCGCTGCTCGTTAGTAGACTGGTTACCTCTGCGACACTAAAGCCCTTGGGCCTAGGTTGGTGGGGTTGGACCGCTGTGCTGCTCCCAGCTTGGTTTCCGGACAACGCTTTGGTGCCAAAAAAAACATTGGCCGGCACACCACTAGTCGTGGTTAATGGCACTTGCTTTTTCTGTTCCTTCTTCTCACCGGCAAATTTCTTGGTACTGGACCTGGTACCTTTCTTTGGGGCCATCTTCTTCAGATGTCAGGCAGGATGCAGATGCACAACAAGTTCTGGTCTCACGTGGACGTGATGCGCAGCAGGACTTCTGTCTGGCTGGCAGTACAACGGGTAGCCGGGTGATGCTGATGACACCTCCTACTCTGTCTTTTGTGAACCTAAAAGCAAATAAGACAGGAGAAGAACATCAGTGAAATGTTGCATTTGTTGTGTTGGTTCAGTTACTTAGTACTGTACTAGTGCAAACAAAAGATAGTCTAGCCATTTATGACTTTTTTTAAACTAGAGCTATGTTATACTACTAGTACTGTGTACAGCCACACACTACACTCTCAGGAAGGATAGGAAAGTTAATAATAAACAACAAAATAAAAAATTAATGGAAGTGGGGTGGACCATTGCATTATTTGAGCATCTCAGCATCCATGGAGCTGCTGCTGGCAAAGGGGGTGGATGGATGGAAGCAGTAAGCCAAAGAGCCAATAGGAAACCCATGCAGGCCTATGGCAAAAGCAGGACACTAATAACTCACAGTCCAAACACCAAAAAAGGCCACCACCCACATGGACACACACAAATCACAAACAAGCCGGGGGCCTGGGAAACACCAGGAGCTGACAAAAGGCCTATAATAGCCAGGTAAAGGATGCCTGCTAAAGCACACTGCTCTGCCTTTTTAATGCAACAAAATGTAAATAGGAACATTCACAGGCCCCAAAAAGCTCTGCAGGGTGCATCCATTGCACACTAACACACCAGACACATACAACAAAAGCATGTCTTTAAGACAACCAACATCAGAAAGGCCACCCCAAAAAACACACTTCCCCAACTCAATCCAATGCCATCCATGCCTGTTCTGCTTGGGTTGTCGGATCAGATAGAACCCGCTCAACAGAGCCTTTCTAACCCAGCCAGAACGTTACCCCCTCCCTAGGGCCTATTCACAATAAGTAACCACATATATATATACCACCTAAGGACAGGGAATTCCTACTATATATATACCAAGACCTCTTATAATACAAGTGGCGGCCTCGCGATCCTAGACGGACCCAGGACTTCCTACCCAGACGGCAGCCTTAGCCTCGCGGTCCCAAACGGACCCAGGACTTCCTACCCAGACGGCAGCCTTAGCCTCGCGGTCCCAAACGGACCCAGGACTTCCTACCCAGACGGCAGCCTTAGCCTCGCGGTCCCAAACGGACCCAGGACTTCCTACCCAGGCGGCAGCCTTAGCCTCGCGGTCCCAAACGGACCCAGGACTTCCTACCCAGACGGCAGCCTCAGCCTCGCGGTCCCAAACGGACCCAGGACTTCCTACCCAGACGGCAGCCTTAGCCTCGCGGTCCCAAACGGACCCAGGACTTCCTACCCAGACGGCAGCCTTAGCCTCGCGGTCCCAAACGGACCCAGGACTTCCTACCCAGACGGCAGCCTTAGCCTCGCGGTCCTAGATGGACCCAGGACTTCCTACCCAGACGGCAGCCTTAGCACGAGTTCATCCTATGATCACCATAACATACAACAAGGGAATCAGTGTATCAGATCACACAAGAACTGCCAGTTTGAGCACAACCTGTTCTCTGGTTCGAGGGGCTCCTCTCTCCCTTATTCAGTTGCCACTTACCGGATCAGGGTTAACATCTGTTCATGTCAAGTTACAGCTGACTAGAAGAATAGGCTACCCTCTTATACAAGAACACGCAGCACATGTTGATTTACTACAAACTGACTTTATTATATATCATATACGCAAGCACATAATATTACTGTGTAACACATAACCTGTAAAGAAAAGTGAAAGATTAGGTTGTACACTCTAATAAGAAAGGGGTCGACATCACCTTAGTCGTGTGTAGCCTGCACTCAATGGTCATCTAGGTCCCCTTCTCGTCTGTGCCTCGGCTCGCCTGGAGATCACACCTCCGTAGCTCCCTTCTCCGAGTCACTGGGACCTCTTCCTCATCGGCTACTCTCTCCTCTCTGGCAATTCTGCTAGAAGAGTATCTGTCTCTTAGTCTTTCTCCGCCCTCAAGTTTGTCATCTGTCTTCCCTGGAATAAGTAGTAGCTTTTCTGCTAACGGCTAGGTGCCGCCTATGGATTGAAAGAATAAGTGCCAGTATCTGCCTCAGGCTTTCACTAATATAGAGGTGCATTTTCTCATGGAAAATTCCAGCCCGTAACCTGCCGCCCACCAAATTCTTGTACCTCCCCGTGCCAAGGACACTTTCCCAGCCGGCCGGCCTGATGTAGCGTCTTCGGCATGAAGAAAAAATACAATCCTTCGATAAGGGCCGGTCTGAACCGGTTCTCTCCAAGCGAATAACACCTCATAACTAAAACATCCCCTGTAACCTAGAAGCATCTCAAGCTGCTGGAGCAGAAAGAAAGATGGAGTCTCCCCCGTTTGAGGCCTACCAGGCCTGAATTCAACACGGCTCCATGAAATACCCTCACTACAGGGCAGGTTATCCCTAAGACTAACGAATCTATCCCCTAGGATATGTGTGCAAGCCCTAATCTATGGGGAAGAACACAGGATCATGTCGAAGTGCCTAGAAAATAGACTTCATTCACTACTCTAACCCTTAGGCTTGAATGATAGAGAGACTGAAGTCACCCTAATCACCCATCAACACAATAGGGCCGGGAAAATCGAGCAGTACAATGCCCTAAATGATGTCTAAATTCAACAGATCACACAGAAAACACTTGATTAATAAAGCTGTGGCTACCTGCTCTGATCCTAGTGGATGAAAAAGCAGGCCTGTTGGCAGACAAGGCCAGGCAAGCTTGCAGGCCTAGGCCTCAAAATGGCCACCAGCCTCATGGCCAGGCCCAACAACATCACAAAGGCCACCCCCAAAAAACACACTTCCCCAACTCAATCCAATGCCATCCATGCCCTAAATGATGTCCAAATTCAACAGATCACATAGAAAACACTTGATCAATAAAGCTGTGGCTACCTGCTCTGATCCTAGTGGATGAAAAAGCAGGCCTGTTGGCAGACAAGGCCAGGCAAGCTTGCAGGCCTATGCCTCAAAATGGCCACCAGCCACATGGCCAGGCCCAACAACATCACAAAGGCCACCCCAAAAAACACACTTCCCCAACTCAATCCAATGCCTTCCATGCCCTAAATGATGTCTAAATTCAGCAGATCACACAGAAAACACTTGATTAATAAAGCTGTGGCTACCTGCCCTGATCCTAGTGGATGAAAAAGCAGGCCTGTTGGCAGACACGACCAGGCAAGCTTGCAGGCCTAGGCCTCAAAATGGCCACCAGCCACATGGCCAGGCCCAACAACATCACAAAGGCCACCCCCAAAAAACACACTTCCCCAACTCAATCTAATGCCATCCATGCCCTAAATGATGTCTAAATTCAACAGATCACATAGAAAACACTTGATCAATAAAGCTGTGGCTACCTGCTCTGATCCTAGCGGCATGATCACTCCCTATAAAGCACCCAGATCCTTACGATCTGAGAATGAGCACCTGGCCAGCGTTCCCAGATGTAAAAAGGCACGTACAGGAGGACGACGCTTCTCTGTCCAAGCAGCCACTGGATGGAACGCCCTACCACGCTCCCTCAGACTTGAACCCAACTATTTGGCATTTCGCAAAAAGTTGAAAACACACCTATTCCCTAATTAATCGTCCCTCCTCCCTTCCTTTCCCTCAACTGGATCATAAACCTCTATAGCGCGGGGATGCCCTTGGGTCACCAGGCGCTTTATAAATCGCTAAAATAAAAAAAATAAATGAAAAAGCAGGCCTGTTGGCAGACAAGGCCAGGCAAGCTTGCAGGCCTAGGCCTCAAAATGGCCACCAGCAACATGGCCAGGCCCAACAACATCACAAAGGTCACCCCAGAAAAACACACTTCCCCAACTCAATCCAATGCCATCCATGCCCTAAATGATGTCTAAATTCAGCAGATCACACAGAAAACACTTGATTAATAAAGCTGTGGCTACCTGCTCTGATCCTAGTGGATGAAAAAGCAGGCCTGTTGGCAGACAAGGCCAGGCAAGCTTGCAGGCCTAGGCCTCAAAATGGCCACCAGCCACATGGCCAGGCCCAACAACATCACAAAGGCCACCCCCAAAAAACACTCTTCCCCAACTCAATCCAATGCCATCCATGCCCTAAATGATGTCTAAATTCAACAGATCACATAGAAAACACTTGATCAATAAAGCTGTGGCTACCTGCTCTGATTCTAGTGGATGAAAAAGCAGGCCTGTTGGCAGACAAGGCCAGGCAAGCTTGCAGGCCTAGGCCTCAAAATGGCCACCAGCCACATGGCCAGGCCCAACAACATCACAAAGGCCACCCCAAAAAACACACTTCCCCAACTCAATCCAATGCCATCCATGCCCTAAATGATGTCTAAATTCAGCAGATCACACAGAAAACACTTGATTAATAAAGCTGTGGCTACCTGCTCTGATCCTAGTGGATGAAAAAGCAGGCCTGTTGGCAGACAAGGCCAGGCAAGCTTGCAGGCCTAGGCCTCAAAATGGCCACCAGCCACATGGCCAGGCCCAACAACATCACAAAGGCCACCCCCAAAAAACACACTTCCCCAACACAATCCAATGCCATCCATGCCCTAAATGATGTCTAAATTCAACAGATCACATAGAAAACACTTGATCAATAAAGCTGTGGCTACCTGCTCTGATCCTAGTGGATGAAAAAGCAGGCCTGTTGGCAGACAAGGCCAGGCAAGCTTGCAGGCCTAGGCCTCAAAATAGCCACCAGCCACATGGCCAGGCCCAACAACATCACAAAGGCCACCCCAAAAAACACACTTCCCCAACTCAATCCAATGCCATCCATGCCCTAAATGATGTCTAAATTCAGCAGATCACACAGAAAACACTTGATTAATAAAGCTGTGGCTACCTGCTCTGATCCTAGTGGATGAAAAAGCAGGCCTGTTGGCAGACAAGGCCAGGCAAGCTTGTAGGCCTAGGCCTCAAAATGGCCACCAGCCACATGGCCAGGCCCAACAACATCACAAAGGCCACCCCAAAAAACACACTTCCCCAACTCAATCCAATGCCATCCATGCCCTAAATGATGTCTAAATTCAGCAAATCACACAGAAAACACTTGATTAATAAAGCTGTGGCTACCTGCTCTGATCCTAGTGGATGAAAAAGCAGGCCTGTTGGCAGACAAGGCCAGGCAAGCTTGCAGGCCTAGGCCTCAAAATGGCC
The DNA here is from genome assembly GCF_964204655.1 of Triturus cristatus. NCBI lineage: Eukaryota > Metazoa > Chordata > Amphibia > Caudata > Salamandridae > Triturus > Triturus cristatus. Next base: position 530,043,301 of record NC_140584.1, read on the forward strand.
ACCAGCCACATGGCCAGGCCCAACAACATCACAAAGGCCACCCCCAAAAAACACACTTCCCCAACTCAATCCAATGCCATCCATGCCCTAAATGATGTCTAAATTCAACAGATCACACAGAAAACACTTGATCAATAAAGCTGTGGCTACCTGCTCTGATCCTAGTGGATGAAAAAGCAGGCCTGTTGGCAGACAAGGCCAGGCAAGCTTGCAGGCCTAGGCTTCAAAATGGCCACCAGCCACATGGCCAGGCCCAACAACATCACAAAGGCCACCCCCAAAAAACACACTTCCCCAACTCAATCCAATGCCATCCATGCCCTAAATGTGCTTGAAAATGAAATACATTCAAAAAACAAAAGGAACAGTTGCTTCATCATGCACACACACACCCATGAGGCCATGCCCATGGCTAGCTCGGGCCTACTACTACTACACACCAAATAAAAAAAATAAAAAAAAGAATGATGATAATTAATTGTCAAAAATAAATTGTATTTACAACAACTGCAATGCCCACAATCAAACAAACAAAACAACCACTTACTTGTAAAATATCCTATTCCAAAAATCCTGAAATCCAATTGCAATGATGCAGCAGACAAAAAGAGTGATCTTTCCAGCTCCAAATCCAAAGGCAGAATGAGCAGGAGATGGACAAAGCACTGGGAGGAGCCTGCTGGACAGGAACAGGAAGTTGGAGATTCTGTGTCACTTCCTCCCTCTCTCCACCTTTTAAAAAAATGACAAAAAAGGAAAGCCAAATGTCAATGTAAGGAGTTCTTTTCATCCAAAATCAGCATTTGCAGATGGTTTCATGCTGCTAGAGCCGATATTCCTCTCCAAATTGAAAATTTTACGTTGTTGAGTTCTCGAGCTTCACATTACTTCCGCCAGAGTGTCGAAAACGACATGATCGCGTTCTCTTCTTTGTCCCTGTCGCGTTGGATATGACGTGTTCGGGGTCTCTTTCTCCTGTTCGCGTTCGATTAGACGTGCCCGCGTCCTCATCCTCTGGCTCGCGATGTAGAATGACATGTTCGAGATCTCAATCTTCTCATACTCGCGCGGTGCATGATCGCGAGAAGAAAGACGTGATCGCGCGACAAATGACGTGATCGCGTGACAAATGACGTTAATGCGGCCGCGAACTGTCGCGAGACAGCGCAAAATGGCTACCAAAATCCAACATCTCGTGGAGAACGCGACCGGGTCAAGAAAACTTGTCGGCGAACGCGAGGTTTCAGGTAAGGCGATCGCGCGAACGCGAGAATGTATTTATTTACAGCGCGAGCATGAAACAAATTATCGCTAAGCTGCGGAATGCGGAAATTTTGACATTTCCGTGCTTTCCGCGGAACGCGAAAATGCCAAAATATCGCAATTTCCGCGAACGGAACGGAATTTTGGCCCAGGCCTAGAGGAGACATCCCAGGTGAGAGGAGAATGGGTCAGGCGGGCTGGGCGAGGCGGCAGTGGTGTAGGCCCGCAGTAGACGAGCGTCAGCCAGGCCAGGCACGGGGTGCCAGGGAGAAACAACAGACTGCGCCTCTAACAATGGCATGTTGCAGCGGGTGCCAAGCAGGACCGCAAGGTACAACAGGAGGATGTTGAAGAGGGCAGCGCGGCAATGTTGGTGGGCTGGCAGGGAAGAGCAGAAGGTCTGTGGATACCCAGCGAGGGGTAGCCTCAGCAGTGTCAGTCTGGTTGTAATCGCGGCAGATGAGAGTGCAGCCGCAGGGGTGGCGGCAGCGGGGAGACATGGGGGCACACAGCCTCCAACACAGGGTCAAAGCATTGGGGCCAGCGGGCTGTGGAGCTTCAAAGATATCCCAGCAATGGTAGTAGAGAATGAGGCCCAGTGGTATGGTGCACACGCCCCTTACTCCGCCACAGAAACTCATCAGCAGCAGCGCCCATTCCGGTCGGTGGGAGGCAAGCAGCAGGCAGGCCCCCAGTGGGCAAGCACAGGCAGAGGAGCGTGGTGAGCGACTGGGCCACCAAGGCCGGGTCCAAGTAGCCAAAGGCCGGGGTGCCCACAAGGATGACCCCCCAGCCGGCGCCGGGCCCAAAAGAAAGGCAGCAGTGGTCTCCAGGTGTGACCCCAGACACGAGCATCCAGGAGGGGCCGTCACCACAATGTAGGGTCGAAGTCTGGGCACCAGGCAGAGGAGGAAATGCAGGCAAACGGGAGGCCAGGTTCAGTGTGCGGGGGGACTGTACAGGAAGGCCGCGGCGGAGCACAGCAGGGAGCCAGGGGCCGCGTCAGCAGGCGACAATGAGCAGCGGGGAGTCCGGTGAGCACGCCAACAGTAAAGGGTGGGAGGAACCTGTGGAATTTTACTCCACAGAATTCCATGCAGTTACATAAAAACTCCACAAGATTCCATTGAGATCTGCCGATGGGCAGAAAATTGCATGTTGCACTGCTGCTGCTGCAATTTAGTGCCAATAGCATGAGCAGTACTGAAAATCAGCGCAGACAGCACCATCCAGTGCACAAGGGTAGTAGAAAATCTACTCAAGCTTCAGCAAATCTAGCTGAGAAGCAGACCTCTGACCTTCCGCATTATAAAATGGCATTAGGGGATGCCAAATCTCGCTTGCATTTCTTGAGCCTCATAGAAAAGAATTTCCACTCTGCGATTGGTGGAATTTGGCCAGAACTCTGTGTTATGAGAGTAACGTGGAGTCGCCAAATTCGGCCAATTGCATGGTCGGAATGAAACATTCAACCCACCCCTAATAACAATCAGGTTCGGCCCTGAGATTTTACCTTTGGGTTTTGTCTTGAAAATGGAAGTTAAAGTCCTTCAGCAGCGTATATCAGCAGACTGTGCCTGGGAAGGGCTTCACAAAATCAGCTAAGCATTGGACGAGGACCTGGTGATGCCATTGGTTAACGCAAGAAAATCTGACTGTGAAAATAAAACGTTTGCACCATGGAAGTTCTCTCGCCAGCCGGACGCCTTTGATACCTTCAACTGGTCAAGCATTCTATGCTTGAAATTAGTCAATGTTTTGGACCTCAGACTCCTCCATCAGGGCAGGGCTGCAGGGTGTAGCAAAAGAAGGCTCCATGAGGCCAGATACTTTCTCTGTGTGGTTCAGCTGAAACAGATTTGCTGCTGCGGAAAAGCTCTGAGCAGTAGAAAGCTGAATCTTCAGCCCAGTGGCAATGTACCTTAGTTGGATTATATTGGCAGGTTTCTCCCGGTCTTCTGGAGGCATTTGGAGCCAAAATGTTTCCAAGTCCCAGATTTTTCAGTATGTTATAAGGAGTACAGTTTGACACAGTCAAGGGTCCCAGGAAAAGCACTTGGAGATCAAGACTCACTCCCTTCAGCAGAAGTCATCAGAAGGGTCCCAGGCAAGTTAAGTTGGAACTGGTGAGCTGGGCTCTTCATGGAAAGGCTTCTTGCAGCTTTTTGTGGCCCAATAGCTTAACAGGAGGTTGGGCAATTGTGCCTCGGATTCCACATCTTTGTTCTGGTACAAGTGTAAGTTGGTCTAACTGTTCAGGTTCCCTCACAGGTCTCAAACAGCTGAAGCCATCCTTTTTCTGGTTTTCTACACCCAAAGTGTCCTGAAGAGGGTGCCAGGGGATGACACATTCATGCCTGACACTAGCTTGTTAGTGGGGTTGATTCTTGCCCCTTTCCAATCAATTGTGAAATGTTCCCAGGGGTAACCTTACGCATGTTTGCAGCCGGTACCATGTGCCCTACTACAAATAATCGCACAGTGTCCCTATCTGTCTTTCAACTTGCAGAGCCTGTGTGCCAACCCAGAAGGCTGGCCAGAGTAATAAGCAATCCCTACTCCTTGTTTACTTCAAACCAACTCTGGGGTCAACTCCATCCCCACTGGGATTGGAGCCTAGCTGAGTGCCGGAACAAAGAAGGTGCCAGTAAAGGTGTCATCTGACGTCTTCTTGTGACAGGGGAAGGTAATGAAATTAAATGGCACCGTCCAAATGGTCATCCTGACAGAAAAGCAGAAATACCTCTCCACACCAGTCCTTTGTTTCTGCTTTGTGAGTCATTTTCACACCTCACTTAGGGCTTGAAAACTCAGAGGGTTGCAGTTGAGCATATAATCCTCCAGATTCATTTTGAATAGCAGAGATAAAGTAACTCTCTAAAAGTACCTTTTCCTTAATATTTATTATAAATCCAACTTCACCAGTGAATTTGGCTTATAATAAATATTACAAAGAGTCCAAGAATAATATTTCTAGTGGTGTCTTAACCACAGAGGGCAATAATAACTTTAATAGTGCACACCAGTATTTTTCCATGGAATGGCCAGCCTTGCTGCAGTGAAAAGAACTCATAGGTGCTAGTCAGCCTAAGGACATGTTTACTTAAAAGGACTACATTGCGGTGACATTAATATTTTAAAGGTATGTTTTCTCCTTTAAACAGGGTTTGGTTAGAAACTGACAGGTTTGGAGTCAAGTTTGCTTGGTAACACTAGCAGATGGCACAGTAGTTCTGTAGTCTGTGGGTGACATTTAACTTACCAAGTCATATGTGTACTTTGGACTCTATCTATAATGCATTTGTCAGAAAATTAAATAAGACACTTAGGTGTTAGCTAATACCAGATTTTTTTTTAAATTGTTCACGTGCTACAATGTCATAGAGTTTAGTGACACTAGTGAAAAGAAGTGTAAAAAGAACAATTGATGGACAGAATGCTGAACAATGTCATACATTCACCCCAGTACAGAGATCAGGGCCTAAATCCATTGATTTTTTGCTCCACGTGCCATTCCAGTTTAGACCCAGCAATATGCAAATCAATCTTGACCCTGTTCCTCATGGGAACAGTCCAGCCTGAACTCCCAAGCCAGGTCTTCCCTGGACTGGATACAAGCATCCTGGGACTGGTTTCACAACAAAAGCAAAAAGAACAAATGATAGACAGAATACTGAACAATGCAAACATTCACCCCCAGTCACAGAGATTTGGGTGTAATCCATCGTTCTATTGCTCAACACGCCACCCCAGTTTGCCCCCAACAGTATGCAAATCAGTCTTGACCCTGTTCCTCGAAGAAACAGTCCAGCCTGAACTGCGTAGCCATTGAGATAATGATTCCTAGACATATTAGAGATTTTGCTCTTCACCATGGGCTTGGACATTAATTCTATATTTTCTGCCCTGTGTCTTCTACTAAAAACATGATGCACAGGTGCACTGTAGTAGTGAACATGGTTGTTCTATCTTTATGTGATCTGTAGCTGAACTTTCTCAAAGCTCTTACTATTTGACCATTTAAAGTGATCTAGCTCCTCTAGGAAGGACTTGATGTAATGTAGAGCTGTTGAATTCCCCTAGAGACTGCCCACGGAAGTGTGACTCCTCTAAGTAGCAATAGTGCCACCTGGCACAGAATGATATATGTGAAAGAAGCCAGATGTTTCTTTTTGAAGGTCACAGGTAGAAGGTATAGCCCACAAGGAATAAGCCTCCTTTGGCAACATGCCTTTATTTTGGTTGGTTAGTAGATGGTGTTGGTATAATCAGTAAAGGGCTACATTTACCCAGCCAATGGAATGGAGATGAGAGCCAAGCAAGATAACACATCCAAAGGCAAATGATCCACAAAGAAGTTGATCTAAAACTGCTTGGAAGAAAATAACAACAAAATTAGCAAATGTTGCACCAAGCAACAGGCAAGTGAAAATGCACAGAAATGATCCAAATTGGCTCTGAAAATCAGAGTCAAAATCTTATAGAAAGGGAACTTTGAGCTTGATGAAAAACCAAGTACTGAAGTGTGTTGCATAACATCCACCCTTTCCAAGCATTGCTATTTTTTTCCAAAATTAGGAATCGGCCTCAGATAAATAGATTTGACCAAATCTTGGATTATGAAGTTCTTGTGATTCCTAGTGGAGAGGAAAGATCATCATCATGCCCAAGTACCATCAGCCCTACTCCTCCACGCCCTCAACCCATGAGGAATCCCTCAAGGCACACTAGGCTGCAGAGGCGTTGGTGTGAATCTGACAAACAGAAACTCTTACTTTGAACATGGTGCAAAGAACAGCTACCAAGTCCCAGATATCACTGAAAGATGAATGTACTAAAGTGTTTTCTAGTTCCTTGTCTAAATCTGGGCAAAAATGTGACATTCTGCGAGAAATATGTTGCTCACCTTTGGTAGCTTGGCTCGACCACCAAGGCTTTTTGCAGAGTAATGAATGATGGCCATGTGATATACAATTTAAAAGAATAACAAATATGAGATTAATCAGCCAAATGTCACAAACATTATACAATCTGTTTTAAGGATCAAAAGGTATACAAAATTAATCTAAATACTTACTGATACATCCTATTATGAAAAAGAAGAAAAATGTGGTGAATTTGTTTCCCAGAAAAGGCTACATGAGGGCATAAGCTGCATTGGTTTTTGGGACTGAAAGAAAGAAACGCCACCCACAAAAGTTGCAGAAAGAAACATTTTTACATACAAAATACCTGATAACATATTACGATTCTTCGGGAGTGAAGGAAAATGGGTCGGATGATCCACACCAAGAATGTCAGGGCTAACAGATGTAGATAATAATAATGGTCAACTTAAAGGTTTTGAAGATTTCAGACAAAAGACCCAGAACAGATTTCTGTATTTACAGTATTTACAAATTAAGCAAACATTTATGTAATTCAGAACTTATCATTGTGTAGCTTTGGCCAATCATCCTTCTTTTGAGTTAATTTAAAGCAATGAATATATAGTCAGTATTTTTCAGTAAAATTCAGTTTTGTGAGAGGACCGATAATCACAAATGACATTGTAATGGAGTAAAGAAGAGGTAATAGTGGGAAAACGATCCTTGGAATTTTACTTTGGCAATAACTGAATCCCCCTTCACTAATGCCAAATATCACTGTCAGCACCTTATAACTATGCATCAAACATGTTATAGTCTTTATATATTACAGAAAATACACCTGTCGACAACCTATGTTAATCCACAATGCAAAAACACTCATCATCTCCTCATGGAACTGTTAGGATTCCCAAATGGGTTCTTTCAGTCAATTGCTTTTTGACAACTAGTGCCGGTACGCTTCGGTTGGAGCAGCTGTTACTTCCTATATAAAAAATGTCATTCATTCATTCAGACTAATGCAGGTCGCATAAGCATGTTTTATTCATCCTGAACTGGCCAACTCATGTCCACAAGGGTCGCGTAATATCCATCAAAGGCCTATCACTTCATCAAAACAGTTCCTTAGCTATGCAGATCACTACTTAATGATCCTCCAGTTCAGTAATGCTGCCAATAAAATAATGATGCTTATTAAACCTCTCGTCCTTAGGTTGGTCTTCCCCCAACATTTTGCCTTTTGCCACACATTTTTGCTGATTCATTTTGTTGGCCTTAGGACTGAGTATGCTTTTTCAACAAACTTTTTAGTTAGCAAATACCATTACAATGCAATTTTTTATTTCGCACACTGTTATTTCGCATACGAATAGAAACGCATTTAATATGGTTTAACAACGTACACGAAAACAATGCATACCATTACAACGCAATTTTTTCATCTCGTTTTCTTTTTCTATTAACAATTTGTTACTTTTTCACTCGACAGTAATAGAACTTTCCTCCCTCCATTCTCCTTTCATATTTCTTTACATCTTACTAAAGGAAATAGGAAGATCGAGCAGAGGTCGTTAGGCAGTCAAAAGACAGCAGTTTTTTCATAACTTCTTTCGCATTTGAAACAGAAGATGGAAATGTCCATCCGCATGCGCTGCACAGCTCTGTACAAGGAGCGCATTTCCAGCTGTGAGTCATGCTTCACAGCTGCCGAGTGCCTTCCATTAGTTACCATACACCGTAAGACATACCGCTCTCAGACTTTATAACGCTGTGCAGAAATCTGCACGCACGTCCAAGACAGGATATGTCCCCGACACTGCATGAATGCAGAATGCGCTTTTTTGTTTTTTTTATAATACTTTTTATTTTCAGAACCAGAAGAAACACGTCCAAAATACAAAGATAATGTACAATACAATATACCAACACTTTCAAGTATAATACAGGCATTTTCATATATAATACATTCTCATTATGATAAAAAATAAATCAGAGAGATATAAAAAAAGGGATATAACCGTGATTTATTCTCAATCTAGGCAGAGCCCTTTTCTCCAATTAATAATTGGTTGCCAGATCACCTTGCCACGCATAGCCGATTTTACCCCTCTGGTAGAATAGAAAGCGCTTTCCTGGTTAAAAACACCAAGAAAGCGGGCTAGCCACACTTGAAAACATGGCGGGTCTGAGTCTTTCCACCGAGCTGCTAATATAATCCGAAGGACCGCCATTCCAATAAAAAGCATGGCCTCTTCATCCCTATTTAGGCTAAGTGTATTATCAGTGCCTAACAAATATAGCGTGGGGGAGTCAGGTAACTTATGGCCGAACACTTCATTTCAAAATTCACAAATCATTTTTTTAATGAGAGTTAATTGATCACACTCACTAAACATGTGTATTAATGTAGTGGGGCCTTTATGATATCTAGGACAATGATCATTCTCTCTTTTTCCCCAGGTAAATAATTTGGCCGGGGTAAAATATAAGTTATATATAGTTTTATAAGTCTGTGCTTTTAACCTAGCTGACATAAGGAGACATGATGATAGGTAAAGACTCATATCGATATCTACATTTGGGTTGTCGAGTTTCTCTGCCCAAACAGTTTCAGTATGCTCTATGTAATCTTCTAGCTTATCCAGCAATAATCCATAAATTATTAGGGGTGGGCGGAATTTGCGAAAGCGACTTTCGCAAATTATCGCGAAAATGTTACAAATCTCCGCAAACACGCGGAAATATCGCGAAGATGCAGAAGTTTTTTTCCCGCCGGTTCGCGGTATTTTCTGCGTGGTCGCGGCTCGCCAACTTACCCATGCGGTTGCTCGCGGGCGCGGCCTCTTGTTTTCACTCTTCTCGCGGTGCATGATCGCGAGAAGAAAGACGTGATCGTGCGACGCATGACGTTACTGCGGGCGCGAACTGTCGCGAGACAGCGCAAATGGCTACCAACAATCCAACATCTCATGGAGAACGCGACCGGATCGGGAAAACTTGTCGGCGAACGCGGGGATTCAGGTAAGGCGATCGCGCGGGCGCGAGAATGTATTATTTTACAGCGCGAGCAAGAAACAAATTATCGCTAAGCTGCGGAATGCGGAAATTTTGACATTTTCGAGCTCTCCGCGGAACGCGAAAATGTCAAATTATTGCAATTTCCGCGAGCGGAACAGAAATTTAGCCCAGGCCTATAAATTATACCTATTCTAGTCGTATTTTTACCAAGAATATCAATAATTTCAATTCTCCCCAAATCAATATTGGGGGCATTGTATTTAATAATGGATTGAATCTGCAGACATTTAAGATATTGTCCATTTGAGATATGAAATTTCTTTTGTAAATCTGCAAATGTAGAGACTGGGTTCGCACCCAAAAAGTCACCTATAGTAAAAATACCAATAGTTTTCCATTTCTTTGATATAACATCATAGGCTAGTTCAGGTAATAAGTTAGAGTGCCATAGAGGAGAGTATCTATTAATTTTTGAAATATGCATATATTTTGTTATTTTAAACCATATTTGCCATGCGCTAGAAATAACTTTGAATTTAATCTTTTTATAATAGCTTCTCTCCAATTGTCTCAAAAAGAGACCTTTAACTTTTGCACCGAGGGATAGCTCATAGATAGAAGGGAGAGATTCGACTTAAAAAATCTCTTGTTTGGGATTAACTTTAAGAAGAGGAGCCATCAGTTGGAGAAATGAGGCCCAAAGGTAAAACAAGATATTTGGAACTGCTAATCCTCCTTTGTTCTGAGGGAGCGAGAGAAGCTTCAAGGACCTTCTAATTTTACCTTGTTGCCACATAAATTTAGACATTACAGAATCTAATATTTTGAGGGCCTTCTCCTCAGGTATTAAAGGAATAGCTCTAAATAAATAGAGCACCCTAGGAAGAATATTCATTTTTTTAAAATTACCTCTACCAATGATGGATAACTGTAGGCTATCAACCCGGTCTAGATCTTTTTTTATAGTATTTAATAAGGGTTCATAGTTAAGTCTGGGAATTTGTATAATATCGGGGCTTATGCGAACACCAAGGTATGTGGCGTTATCGCATTTACTACGATCGTTACAAATGATATTGTCTGTGCAGAGATAATTGTTTTTACTTTATTTAATGAATATCCTGAATAAAGTCCAAATATTTGTGTTATAGTCTCTATTTCAGACATAGCCTCAGAAGGGTTCGATGTTAATACAGCGATGTCATCGGCATATGCCAATACTTTAGTTTTATATTGATTAACCACTATAGGTATAATTCGGGAATTCTCTAGTAGTTTCAAAATTAGAGGGTTTATATAAAGGGCGAATAATATTGGGGAACAAGGGCAACCCTCTAATTATACTTGATTCAGAACCCATTATTTGTAATTTTGCTGTTGGTTCAATATACATAGCCATTAAAGATTTAACAAATTTGGGGCCAAAATTATAGCTTGTCATTACTGCCCATAAAAAATTCCAGGAGACCCTGTCAAAGGCCTTCTCGGCATCCAAAAGAATCATCGACATCTGCTCTCCCGTTGCAGACATTATATCAAACAGGGAAATAACTCTCGAGTATGATCAGTCATGCCTTTACTGGGGATAAACCCATGTTGCCATGGGGAGACAAGCTGTTCAATGACCCGACCGAGCCGAATAGCGATAATTTTGGCGTTTAATTTAGAGTGAGAGTTAATTAGGGAAATTGGACGATAGGATGATAGTTGATCCGGAGGCTTACCCTTTTTTGGAAAAATAATTATATTTGTTTCTCTCCATGAAGCGGGTGAAATACCGCTCCATTGAATCCCTAAAAAAAGATCATGAATAAGTGGACATATGGTATGGCTAAGAATTTTATAAATTCGAGAGGAATTTTATCGGGACCTGACGCTTTTCCAGAGGCCAATGAAGACAAGGCAGTTTGAACTTCTATTATTGTAATTTCTTTCTCAAGGTCTTCTCTGATATTGTCGTCTAAAGTCTTATTTACCTCTGGATGTTCGAGAAAATTATTCAAAAACCGGTCTAAATCTGCCCCATTAATTATATTATCATCCTGATAAAGAGTTTGATAATATTGCTGGAATGCGCTAATTATATCAGGTGTTTGTGTAAACATCCGCGCTCCCATTTTTATCTTAGTAATAGCATTATTAGAGATTTGTTGGCGTGTATGTAATGCCAGTTGTTTGCCTACCTTTTCCCAATTCTCATATATTTCTCTTTGGTGTGTTTTATACGTCTCAGCAGCTTTCTGAGTCAAGCCAGAATTGAGTTCAGTTTTTAGCACCAACAAATGATACATAATTACTTTCCCGTTATGCGTTTAAAGGCATCGTCGCACATCGGTGGTCCAGAGTGTATACACCTTCAAAGCATAACACTCACAGTTTATCCATCTGTTATTCTCGAGTTACAAGGCGGACGCGAAAGGAGTGGAACTCTCTTTGCCACCCACCACTCGATCATCCGTATGACGTTTTCACGTTCTTGCGTCTCCGATCTGATTTTTCATGCAAACTGAAAAAGGAAAATTTTCTGGTTTTAAACCTTTGTCAAAGCGTGGAAAAAATATTTTTTTTATATCATAAACCTTACTACTCTATATAAAATATATATGTATATCTTACCGCCACTTAACGGCCATCCTTGACCTACTCACCCCCCGGGCTACTCCATCATTAGGAAAGACAGACAAGACAGAATTGGAGGTGGCCTAGCCATTGTTTACAAAAATGAACTGCAACTCTCCTGTATTAAAAAACTCCGAACACTTAACCTTTGAATATCTTGGCGCCGATCTCTCTATCCAGGTTTCCCCCCCCAATTCGACTACACAACATCTACCACACTCCGGTGATCCAATTCCCTTCACTGAGGAACTAACCGACCTTCTTTCTCAATCTGCTCTCTCCAACTTGAAAAACATCTTCCTTGGAGACTTTAACATCCACTGGAACAATACTGCTGACCCCACTGTCTCCCATCTCAACAACATTCTAGAAATCAATGGCCTCGTTAAACTTTGTCACTCGCCCACCCACATCAAAGGGACCACTCTCGATGCCATCATATCCAAAAATGACCTGGTTTCCCTCTCCAGCATCCTTCCCATTGACCGGTCTGATCATCACCTCATCCTATTCAAGATCGAATCGGCTCCCCTCCCCTCCCCTCCAATACCAAAAACCAACTTCCCATGAAATTTATCAGAAACCTTAACCAAATCCCTCCAGGTGATCTTGAGTCTAAACTTAAAACGCAACTTCTTCTCAACCCTTCCTTCCAAGATGCAAATGAGCTCACCAAACTCTTCAACAAGATCGCCAGTGAGGTCATTGACCTCCTAGCCCCTCCCAAACTCAAAAAGCAAAGAACCATTCCATTCAAATACTGGTTTAACCCTGACCTGAATGACGAAAGGCGAGCACTCAGACTGTCTGAGACAACACCCCTCAGCTGCCCACCGTGCCAGTCTCAGGGCCGCTAGATCATCCTATAAAAAACACATCTTCAGGAAAAAGGCTTCCTTTTTCCGAATACGACTTGTCGAGCTAAAAACATACCCAGAGAACTATTCAACATTGTTCGCAAACAAACAACCATAGCCCCCCCCAAACTTACTTCCTCGACAAATAGATGCACAGAAATTACCAACTTCTTCTCGGATAAAATCGCTAAAATCGATCACTCCTTCCCTCTAACTGTGATCCTACCTATCTCCCCTCTCGTCGCTGACAATACACTAAATGATCCCCCCGTCCTGACTCTGTCTCCTTACCCCTCCAGGCCCTCCCTTCTACCCCTCCTGAACCCAGCCTACCCCCTGCAATTAAAAAACTATGCATCTTGGACTAATTTTCACCCCGTGGCCGAACTCGAAGTCTCTAGGATCATAACCAAACTCAAACCGTCCTCACACTCAAAAGACCCTATCCCCTCTAGTCTCATACAGAATCTCAACCACATCATTGCCCCTACTGGACCAACATCATCAACACCTCCTGTTCCACAGGTAGTGTCCCGGACTCACTTCAACTCGGTCAAATCACGCCTATCCCTAAAAATCCCCCCTCAGACCCTAATGACCTGAACAACCTCCGCCCTATCTCCAACCTACCTCTCCTTTCCAAAGCCCTGGAAAAATGTGCCCTGCTCCAACTAGATAAACACATTAACATCTTCAACCTCCTAGACCCCCTGCAATCCAGCTTCAGAAAAGGCTGCAGCACGGAAACCGCCATGCTAAATATAATCGATGACATCCACTCTTCCCTTGACAACGGTGAAGCCTGCCTACTCATTCTCCTTGACCTCTCGGCTGCCTTTGATACAGTAAACCACAACTACCTTCTCAACTCACTCAAGTCCCGCTTTGGCCTTAACGGCCAGGTCCTTAAATTGTTCACCTCTTTCCTCCAACACAGAACACAACAAGTCAAACTGAACGACTGTCTATCAAACCCCTCTCCGGTCACCCTAGGTGTCCCCCAAGGCTCTATTCTCTCCCCTTCACTCTTTAACCTCTTTATGGAACCTCTTGTGCTCATCCTGAAACAAGCTGGAATTAACTACCACCTCTGTGCTGACGACATACAACTTTACTATAAGATTAGGTCCCACGCTGATGTACTTCATCTTAACCACACCTTAAACAAGATCCAACACTGGTTTCACACCAACCATCTCAAACTCAACCCCAAGAAAACTGAAATCATCCTCTTCTCCCCTAAAAACAATGGACTTCCCATCCAAAACTGGATCTCTGACCTCAATGCGCTCAACTTCTCGCTCTCTTTGTCCAACTCAGTGAAATCTCTTGGTTTCACCGTTGACAAAAAGCTAACCCTCAACGACCACATAAAAAACTCGGCTAAAGGAGCTATCTTCACTCTCTGCCACCTGAAGAAAATCAAACCCCTCATCCCTCCTGAAGATTTCAAATAGGTTGTCCAATCCCTGGTACTCTCAAAAATCGACTATGGAACGCTATCCTCACAGAAATCCCCAAAGTCCACCTAGCCCCACTCACATCGATGCTCCACCTATCAGCCAGGCTCATCACTGGCTATAAATGTTTTGACCACATCTTCCCATCCCTGAAGGCTCTCAACTGGCTTCCAGCTGAAGGTAGATCCTCCTATAAGACAGCATGCATCACACACAAAGCCTTACACCAGAATGCCCGCTGTACCTCACAAGCAAACTTAATAAAGCAGGCTAAGCCAGAACGATGAGGAGCACAAACTCCCTTCTCCTCATCTCCCCTTATTCAAAGAGAAAACCACTCAATCTCACTCCTTCTCTAGAAATGCGCCGATCATCTGGAATGCCCTCCCAAAAGAATTGTGCTGCAACGCCTCCTACAGTGCCTTCAAAAAAGACCTGAAACTACACCTCCTAAGCAAATACGGGGGTCCTTAATCAGACCTCTGACCTTCTCCGACCCCACCCTCCTCTACTTCATTCCCTCCCCTTCATCTATCCCCCTCCCCGTCTATCTCCCCATCCTACTCCCACCTCCCCTATAGCTTCTTCCCCCCACCTACAACTTTATAAGTATATTTACCTGCTTTTGTTATGTATATGTCTACTAGACCTCAATGAAACGTTTGTTGTTATTCTATTGTTTATGCTGTGTTTTTAACAATTCCCCCAATCTGTTCCCCTCGCCTATCATTTGGCAAATTTCTACCTCACCCACAGCTCAGCCCTGAAGTGTGTTCCCCTCACCAGCCACTTCATATGGAAATGTATATGCTTTTGTAGTGACCATGTTTATCAGACCTCAATGGAACGTCTGTTTTTATTGTATATACTGGGGCAGATTTATGAGCCCCTTGCGCCACTTTTGCGTCACTTTTAACATGGGAAAAGTGACGCAAAAGTGGCGCAAGGGGCTCATAAATCTGCCCCACTGTATTTTTGATCAACTCTTGGAATCTTGTTTAGGCACCTGTGAAGCGCTCTTATACCCCCGGGTCTAGCCAGCTCTATATAAAACCTGTCAAATAAAAGAAATAACAATAAAGAAATATATATATATATACACACATATATATATATATATATATATATATATATATATATATTATCTACTGGCGGTTGCCAGTAGATAGTTATAGTTAGGACCGTGTTTCCATAGGAAATCCGCAACATTCTATTTTGAATAACTTTGGCGCCGATTGACGAATCCTCGCGAAATTCTCAAAATAGGTGGGGCGCTCTGCTCCGCTCCTTCCCTGAAAGTCTCGGGGGGATTCGTCAAGCGGGGGCTGAGAAAAAGGGGGGGTCCCAAAACGCGTTTTCCCCATGCATTTTTCCATAGGAACTTTAGTCCGAGCTACAGCCCGAACGGCTGAACAGAATTACTTGAAATTTGGCAGAGAGGTAGCCCTCAGGTCAGGGATGTGCCTTTTGAAGGTCTTGTGTAAATCTGTTCAGTATTTCCTGAGAAAATAGCATTTAAATCAATATATATATCTATAGGCGCGCTCCGAGCGCGTACCGTAAGCTTACCGTACGCGCACGCCGCCGTGCGCGAGCGCGATTCTGATTGGTTGTTAGATCTTAGTAAACATTCGAATCGGTCGAAACCAGGAAGTGTCGGCCGCCATTTTGTCTCTCGCAGTCGGTGGGGGTGAAAAACAAAGGTGGAGAACGTGTAAAGGGGGCAGGCTGGACAGTTCCTGCCCCCCTAGCCTTGGTCAGGGGGTCCCTGAAGGACCCCCAAGGGCCAAAATGGATTTTAATTTTTTTATGAAAAATCGCGGAGTGCGCGTAGCGTACGCGCACGGTAGAAACGGAAAAATTCCGCGAACTACGTAAAGTGGGCGCTCGGTGCGCGAAGCGCACCGTGCGCGCACGGTACGCGCACGGTGAAAAACCTTTGAAAAAATAAATAAATAAATAAATACATAACTTAGCATTTAAAAAACCGTACAAATTCACTGAAAAAAACATAGGTTTCACACACGTTATAGTTAGGAATTAGCATTTAAAAAACCTTGCAAATTCACTTAAAAAACCATAGGTTTCACACATGTTATAGTTAGCTGGGCATTTCACTCGTGAAAAACCAATGAAATTCCCCCGTTATAGTTAGTGCAGGCAACTATAACTCACGCAACCGCAATCCTCTGCTGATGACGTCAGCTATTACGTCACTGATGACATATGTGTTTTTCTGAAAAAAAAATATTTGTAATATATGTATAGCTTAAAATTAATGGAAGACGACATGGGTAAATAAGTGTCTAAATACAGTGATGTAATATCTGACGTCATCAGCAGAGGATTGCGGTCGCGTGAGTTATAGTTGCCTGCACTAACTATAACGGGGGAATTTCATTGGTTTTTCACGAGTGAAATGCCCAGCTAACTATAACATGTGTGAAACCTATGGTTTTTTAAGTGAATATATATATATATATCCAAACCTACAGGAACCCATTTGAGGGAGGCCACACGATTGAAAGTAAAGCCCATGTTTCTTTATTTGAATGTTTGCCAGCAGGTGCCTCTTCAGGAAACAAGACACCAAGCGCTTCTATCGCCAGACGCGTTTCAAGGGATGACCTCTTCTTCAGTGGCGTGATAACAAAATGCAACGCTGCCATGCACAGTCCTCATCACACCTGCCTCAGTGGGCGTGGTCCGTAGGCCTTCTGGGTGTTGTAGTGCAAAAATTAATCCCAAGTGGGTGCGTTGTAAGTTGTTAAAATAAATTCAATTAACTGATGTGCAAAGTATTGAAGGGAAACCTGCCCCGCTTTGTAACAAACAAAAGAGCCAAAGCTGACTTCACCCCGCAATGATGTCAGCTTTCCATCGTTCCGATTCTGCCGCACCCGGTGGTGCAATCACGGATCCGCTGTGAAGGCGGTGGGCCTCTCCTCACGACCGGGACCGGCCGTCAAATAAATCCAAACCTACAGGAACCCATTTGAGGGAGGCCACACGATTGAAAGTAAAGCCCATGTTTCTTTATTTGAATGTTTGCCAGCAGGTGCCTCTTCAGGAAACAAGACACCAAGCGCTTCTATCGCCAGACGCGTTTCAAGGGATGACCTCTTCTTCAGTGGCGTGATAACAAAATGCAACGCTGCCATGCACAGTCCTCATCACACCTGCCTCAGTGGGCGTGGTCCGTAGGCCTTCTGGGTGTTGTAGTGCAAAAATTAATCCCAAGTGGGTGCGTTGTAAGTTGTTAAAATAAATTCAATTAACTGATGTGCAAAGTCTTGAAGGGAAACCTGCCCCGCTTTGTAACAAACAAAAGAGCCAAAGCTGACTTCACCCCGCAATGATGTCAGCTTTCCATCGTTCCGATTCTGCCGCACCCGGTGGTGCAATCACGGATCCGCTGTGAAGGCGGTGGGCCTCTCCTCACGACCGGGACCGGCCGTCAAATAAATCCAAACCTACAGGAACCCATTTGAGGGAGGCCACACGATTGAAAGTAAAGCCCATGTTTCTTTATTTGAATGTTTGCCAGCAGGTGCCTCTTCAGGAAACAAGACACCAAGCGCTTCTATCGCCAGACGCGTTTCAAGGGATGACCTCTTCTTCAGTGGCGTGATAACAAAATGCAACGCTGCCATGCACAGTCCTCATCACACCTGCCTCAGTGGGCGTGGTCCGTAGGCCTTCTGGGTGTTGTAGTGCAAAAATTAATCCCAAGTGGGTGCGTTGTAAGTTGTTAAAATAAATTCAATTAACTGATGTGCAAAGTCTTGAAGGGAAACCTGCCCCGCTTTGTAACAAACAAAAGAGCCAAAGCTGACTTCACCCCGCAATGATGTCAGCTTTCCATCGTTCCGATTCTGCCGCACCCAGTGGTGCAATCACGGATCCGCTGTGAAGGCGGTGGGCCTCTCCTCACGACCGGGACCGGCCGTCAAATAAATCCAAACCTACAGGAACCCATTTGAGGGAGGCCACACGATTGAAAGTAAAGCCCATGTTTCTTTATTTGAATGTTTGCCAGCAGGTGCCTCTTCAGGAAACAAGACACCAAGCGCTTCTATCGCCAGACGCGTTTCAAGGGATGACCTCTTCTTCAGTGGCGTGATAACAAAATGCAACGCTGCCATGCACAGTCCTCATCACACCTGCCTCAGTGGGCGTGGTCTGTAGGCCTTCTGGGTGTTGTAGTGCAAAAATTAATCCCAAGTGGGTGCGTTGTAAGTTGTTAAAATAAATTCAATTAACTGATGTGCAAAGTCTTGAAGGGAAACCTGCCCCGCTTTGTAACAAACAAAAGAGCCAAAGCTGACTTCACCCCGCAATGATGTCAGCTTTCCATCGTTCCGATTCTGCCGCACCCGGTGGTGCAATCACGGATCCGCTGTGAAGGCGGTGGGCCTCTCCTCACGACCGGGACAGGCCGTCAAATAAATCCAAACCTACAGGAACCCATTTGAGGGAGGCCACACGATTGAAAGTAAAGCCCATGTTTCTTTATTTGAATGTTTGCCAGCAGGTGCCTCTTCAGGAAACAAGACACCAAGCGCTTCTATCGCCAGACGCGTTTCAAGGGATGACCTCTTCTTCAGTGGCGTGATAACAAAATGCAATGCTGCCATGCACAGTCCTCATCACACCTGCCTCAGTGGGCGTGGTCCGTAGGCCTTCTGGGTGTTGTAGTGCAAAAATTAATCCCAAGTGGGTGCGTTGTAAGTTGTTAAAATAAATTCAATATATATATATTACAACCACAATGCTTGATTTTTAAAAGTTGTGTCAAACACAACCAGGAACGGACCACCACGCAGATAAGTTTCTTCAAAGTGCAAGTTTTATTTCCCCTTCACAGCAACATGACGCGTTTCGCCCGGATTCAACCGGGCTTGATCACATGACATGTCGAGACCTTTATATATATAAACTCCACTTCTCAGAATTTATTTACCAAGAATGACCAACCCAAATGATGAAATAATTTATTAAGTTATGGCAAAATCGCCCGACCCGTTTCAGAGCAGCCGCTCCTTTCTCATATTTCTTCTTTATATATATATTACCTACTGGCGGTCGCCAGTAGGTAGTTATAGTTAGGACCTAGTTACCATAAGAAAATGGTAACATTCTATTCCCAATAACTTAGGCGCCGATTGACGAATATTCGCAACATTTTCAAAACCAATTCTTTGTTGTGATCAGCTCCTATGTTGAAAGTTTGGGGGTGATTCATGAAGGGTGGGCCGAGAAAAAAGGGGGGTCCCAAAACGTGTTTTTTCAATGTTTATTTCCATAGGAAACTTTAGACAAGGCCACAGATCGAATGGGTGAACGGAATTACCCCAAATTTGGCAGGGAGAAGGGTCTTGTTCTAGAAAGCACGCTTTTCTTTATTTGGTGTAAATCCGTTAAGTAGGTTTTGAGAAATATCGAAATTTACAGATTTCAATATTTGGGAATTCTGCCATCTGATTGGCTGAGGCGTTACGAGCACGAGCTTGTTGATAATTGGCTACGAGCGGTGCGAGCGGTTGCAACTAGGAAGTGTTGGCCGCCATTTTGTAATTCAGTTGAAGCGAGTAAGGTGAAAAAAGGGGGAAAAAGGGAGAAAAAAGTGGGAAATAGGAGGGTAGGAGCACTGTAACCTCTGTGGGGTGTTTAGGGTGTGCTATAGAGGGGGTGCGAAGCGAAGTATTTACCCCTACCGGTGTGTAAGTGGTTGGCTATGGAAATTAAGTGAGGTATTGGGTAGAGTCTGATGCGGGTAAGGTGAGCTGGTGCGGGACTCGGGGATTAAAGCGTGAGCCCAAATTGTGTGTCCTATGCTGTGAAGTCATGTGCCATGGCCGCTGAACTACAGTTGTGGAAGTAGTGTCCGGATGTGTTTATAACTACTAGGACGAACTACTGACCCATACTGGTATGAAAGTCCTGGGGTACGGAATATATGTGAGGTATTGTCTAGAGTCTCATGTTGGTAAGCTGAGCTGCTGCCGGAGTCGGGGATTAAAGCGTGAGCGCAAACTGTGTGTCATATGCTGTGAACTCTTGTGCTCTGGCTGCTGTGCCACATCTGTGGAAGTAGTGTCAGCATGTAGTTATAGGTACTTGGATGAACTTTTGTTTAGAACATTGTAGCTTGTGCATGGTGCTTAGGTGGTGTTGTATAGGGATTGTGAAGGTAAATGAATATGGTATTTGTAGAGCGCAAACTACTCACCCCTATGGGTGAGTAGAGCTGGGGATCAAAGCGAGAGGTCTGTGCTGCAAAGTGAGATGGTCTGGCCGCTGCGCACAGCTGTGTGGAGAATACATTTTGGAGAGGGTGCGGGAGTTGGCGTTGTATGGCCCTAAAATAGGGGGTCTAAGTTGTAAGTTATAGGGTGGCTCTAAAAAGAGCCCTTGTGTTCATTTGTTGGCGCTACATATAAGTGCGGATGCACAGCTTCTAGTTATTCAGGAGAACTCGGTTTCCCTGATCTGTGAAGTGTACTCCATCGCTTCTGTATATATCCGCCATATCAAAACGTATGTTGTTGTTGTATATGGACCCCATTTTGTGGTCTCTGAGGTATGCAGAGACAGCTTTGTTGACTTTTTTCCGAGATTTTTCAATCTGAGGACAAAATTGTTTGGACCATTTCCACTTCTGTCTTTGGCATATATTGGAATATACAAAGACAGTTTGAGGCAAAAGTAACATCAATTGTCCAAAGGTGTCCTTCATAAGCATTTCCAAATCTACCCCAGTCAATGTGCCTAGGTCCTTTCCACCACAGTGCACAATCATGAGGTCAGGGTGTTGGAGATGCAAACAGGTTTTAACCAAAGGCAACAATTGGGGCCAATTCAATCCTCTCTGTCCAAACCATTTAATGTCCACATTTTGAAAACCTAGGTCTAAGTCAATACGTCTCTGTTCTGCATAACTCTTGCACCAGAAAACATAGCTATGTCCTACGATCCACACTAGCATTTTGAAGGTATGGCTGGAAGGTATGGAAAGATGTCTGTAGCTCATGCAGTTCCTTCATAGAATAAGAGATATGTTTAAAGATGGGGAACTAGTTTCTTTTCGCATACAAAATGGTACCTGATTGGGAGATGAAAAGTTTTTTTAAAAGTAGGGTGCACATTCGTTTTGTGGAAAAGTATGTTTGTGATTGGTTAAGAAAAAGCAGTTTGCACGTACATATTATAGTACATATTATAGGATAAAATTTGCTCAACTCAACCACACCTGCTACTTGCACTTGGAAGGCACTGTTCGAACTTAAAACAATTGTGAACTTTTAACCTGCACGTGCCGTTAAATGTTCGAGAAAATGTTGCAAAAAAATATCGTTAGGTTTAAAAAAAAATTATGAACTTTTAACCTCCATGTGTTGTAGAATGTTCTAGAAAGTGTATTGATAGAATTTGTTGCATATCTGACTTCGATGTGTACTTGAATATTAAAAAAAATAGTTATATGGAAAAGTAGAAAGATAGTAATAGAGAGAATTTTTGAAAGCTAAAAGAATCAAGGAACTATTGTAATTTGTTCTGGATTACCTACTGGCGGTCGCCAGTAGGTAGTTATCACTGTTAACAGACTGAAAGTGTGGTGTTGCTCAGAGTGGCATGGTGGTGATGTGAAATGGTGCTACCCTCGGGTATGAAACCGAGAGTCTGAACCGTGAGGTCATTGCTGTAAAGTGATGTGGTCTGGTGTTTGTAGCATACGTGTGCAAGTAGTGTTAGTAGGCGTTTATACCATACAGGGAGTGGGAAGCTAACTATTGACCGCTACTGTGTGTTGATAGTATACCGGAAGCGGGAAGCGAAGTAGTTGCGCCTACCGGTGTGAAGACTTGGGGATGAAACCAATCTGATTGCTGTAAAGTGATGGGCTCTGGGCGGTGTAGGATACTAGCCACTGTAGTATAAGTGTGTAAGTAGTGTTAGTATGCATTTATAGTATATAGGGAGTGGGAAGCGAACTACTCATCCCTACTGGTGTGTAGACTCGGGGATTAAACCGTGAGCCTAAATTGTGAGCTCATTGCTGTAAAGTTATATGCTCTGCGCGCTGTAGCATACTTGTGGAAGAAGTGTTAGTTTATGTTTATACAATATAGGGAGTGGGAAGTGAAAGTCTTACCCCTACCGGTGTCAAGACTCGTGGATGAAACTATGAGCTCATTGCTGTAAAGTCATGTGCTCTGTGTAGTATTCCATTATAAGTCATAGTAGAATGTTAGTATGTAATTCTACTAGAATCAAAGGGGCATATTATCAAGGAACGGCGTTAAAATTATCGCTGCTTTTTCAGTAGGAAACTGCTGCTAAAATGGCGATAATGGGCTTGATAATATGCCATAGAGAATTCCAATAGAAGCCCATGTTAATACGAGAAGATGGGCTTCTATTGGAATTCTCTACGGTATATTATCAAGCCCATTATCTCTGCTTTAACAGCAGTTTCCTGCCTCTAAAGCGGCGACAATTTTAACGCTGTTCCTTGATAATATGGCCCTCAGTATGTAATGTCAGAATGTAGGGCTGTCATGAGGGGAACCTTGCTGGGTTTGTACACGGTGCTGGATTAAACGGTTAGTTTGCTGTCTGCTCCTGTTGGTGATAGTTTCAGGTGTCTTGTTTTCTTGTAATAAATCTACTTATTGGATTCACTGCTGTCTGCCTCTTCACTACATACATTTGGCAACGAGTGGGAGAAGGCAAAAAGAAGGCACCACTCAGCAATATTTCAAAATTGCTTACGTTGTGCTGAAGACCCGTTTTGTTCGTGCAGCTGTTTCTACTCATGCCAGGGTTGTCGGCTCATTGAACTGTCATCCGACTTCAGGTAGGATTTATATTTTTAGATTTTGCGCTTCCTCTGCTTCTTCACTACATTCTGGCCGCTGTACTACACGTGTGTAAGTAGTGTCAGTATGCGTTTATACTAACAAATGCATCATGGTAGTAGGGAGGGCGACCTCTCATGAGCAGCTCATACAATGTCCTGGGGTGTGCATTCGCTGGACATTTGTGTTTGATAATAGAGGGTGGTGCATGTCTTCTCCCCTTTGATAGCAAATACTTGTTCGACTACTTGAAGCGAGAGGAGGAAAACCTCATATCGCTGTAATAGAGGGGATGCAGATGGTAAAAATGGAGAGAAAAGACAAAAAAAAAGCGGGGTCTCACCCATTCTTTTAAATGAGGCCCATGGTGGGTGGGTAATGTTCCGTGGCCAATCCAATTATTATATTGCGGGGTCTCTGTAGGACTGAGGATCTTAATGTCACATGTAAATTAGGCGCGGAAGGGCACAGAGTCTCAAGGACACAAAAGACTTCTGACAATTCTGCTGGTGCTGCTGGACTCTGCCTTCTGTGAGTCCTACCCTTGCCTGAGGTGCCCCCTCCAATCTCTGGGCCTCAGAAGTGGGATCAGTAGCTAGTAGCTACTGGGCCATGAAATCAAGTCTTTGGGCTCTTCGTGAACCAGTTCGCACTGGAACTGTACCGCTCGCTTGTAGCATCACCACGAGCCACTGCAGCGTTTTCTCCTTGCATAGCAAGCATTGCCGTCCCTGACTGTGAAGCCCTGTCTGCCATCCGTGATGCCGACTCTTCGCTCCCATAGGACCGTCACTTGCGATGCTCTACTTGCTCCCTGCGAACGTCTCCTCTGCAACAGGGGTGCTATTGGCTCAGCTTGAGAAGGTAAAACTTCAGCGGAACCTGTTTGGAAGTGTATCTAACCTGCACTCCACAGTGGTCTGCATGAACTTTGGATTTACCTTGGTTTAGCATGACCTAAAGCAACCTGTTAGTGCTATTGACTTCTAAGCACTGTTTTTGGTTTATTCATAACTCCGGTTCTGCTGATGGATGTTTTATTTATAAAAATATAATCGAGACATTTAAACCTCTCTGGAGTATTTTTGTGGTTTATTCATTGTGTTACTGTGTGTGAGTGTTGCACAAATATTTTACACAGTGCCTTTGTAGATATGCCTGACAGCTCTGTGCCAAGCTACCAGAGGGTGAAGAGATTATCTTATTGTGTATATTGCTTACCCTGACTAGGGTCCTAGCTCCTGTCTGGCCTGGCTGCATCCCCCAGAAAATCAGGAATCCCATTTCTAACATTGCTGCTCAGTATACAGGGTTGTTTCGCATTACCAAAGAAATTAGATGGCGGTGGTAACAACAGACTGCTTGCACATCCACTCACAAACTATGGCAAGTACATATAATACAATGGTAACATGTGCTATAGTGTACTGACACTACAACCCCTCAGTAGTGTACCCAAATATATGAAAGAAACAGAGATTCAATTTATTGACAAATTGTTGCGAAATCCAGAGCACTACACAAGTATAGTATTTGTGGTTTGCCATTCTAGCAGATCCGACTTTTAATTTGCAAGAATGCAAAGTGTGTTGACACATAGGTCAGTTTCAGATGAAAAACACACAGCCAACAAGTGTTTTTTCAAAAAGACAAGTTTTTCAAGGCTCATAAGCCTTGAAAAGGGAGGTAAAAAAATTTAACTGTGCCTCATGTGGAGCCCCAAGGACAAATATGTTCAAAGCGAAAAGGTCTTAATTTCTAAGGACTTCTGGATCAAAGTATGTGCTTAAATAATGTTAGCGTTCCCCAACAGGTAAAATACATTGCTGTTCACTATATCGGGTTGTTTCTGATTATGTAAATATGCCAGAGTCTTGCCTAATATAAAAGGCGTGCTAGACATTGCTGTAGCTTTTACTCATTGAAATGTTCCAGCTAGAGGGGTGCGCTATGTGGCATGGGAGTCAGTCAAAGTGCCTGGGGGGCTGCAGAATATGACAGGAGGCCCCGTTGAAAATGTGTAAGATGCATTTATTTTAATTGTTTTGCACACAATAAATTGAAAACAATTTTACACCACCTACCTGACTGCAGAGGATTCTGTGCTGTGCCACCATGTTGGTGCTCTGTGAGGAGGTCCCTGTGAAGAGATATATTCACTGAAAAAACCCATACAGCCACTTAGACACCAACTGACAGACTGATACAGACATTTACACAGCCAGTCACTCACCCATACATTCAATGACACACCCAATTACTCAGTTACACAGTCACTCATACACCCTCTGATTCACCAATACACCTTGGTATAGATGTTTAACACTCATAAACATTTTTAAAAATGGTCACAGTCTCTGTATGATGTCATCACTAATGAAATCAATGATGTCACTGACCATGTCATGAATGATGTAATATGTGAGGTCATAAGCTCTGCATTGTGGGGGCATAAGCTATAGTTAGCTCATTAAATATAACAGCAGAATTTCACTGGTTTTGTACAAGTGCAACCTGAGTCTAACTATAACGTCCCTGTAAACTTTGTTTTTCTCAGTGAATTTCTACATTTAAAAAAAAATTCAATTTCCTAACACTGACCCCCATGTTTTTCTAAGTAATAGTCACATTTGCAGAGTGGTGGAGAAAGGGGGTGGGGGCTCCGGACAGCTCTCTGGGTAGGACTAACAGGAGGTGCGAGTAGGGCTTCTTCATCCCCAAGGTCCTTCAGGAGTAAAGTGAACTTCATCCCCCAACGAGTAGTGCACCAGGAGCTGCGTGCTCAGAGTGCTGGAGAAAGGGAGCATGGACTCCGAAGACCTC
Source organism: Triturus cristatus (assembly GCF_964204655.1). NCBI lineage: Eukaryota > Metazoa > Chordata > Amphibia > Caudata > Salamandridae > Triturus > Triturus cristatus. The sequence goes on from NC_140584.1 coordinate 530,069,070, forward strand.
TTAGAAATCCCGATGTGTGGGATTTACTGGAAGTAACAGTGTTATGAAGTCCAAAGGACCCCAATATAGGCCTAGGTAGCTGCACAACCTTTTACCTACATTTGTCCTACCTTGCTCTACATAACGGTTCTGGCGCCAACCTTTTACCTTGTTAGGTGCTGAATAAATGTTGTGTGGTTTTCTCAGAAAACAAACCTCATTTATTATGCATGAACATTCTTAGTATCACAGCAGGATTACCATCTTCCGCATAATAACTCTGTAAAAGGTTCACCGCTATTGTCATCCTTGGCTAAGATGCCCACAGTACCATAACACACCTAGGTAAAACCCTTGAGGGTACCTTTTAGCTATATAAGTACCACATCTTTGCTGGGTAAACCAAAGGAGAAAAATCTTCCATGGTGACACTAGATGCTGATGTACCTGCACGCAGACACTCCAGCACACAGCGGTCCCTTGTGGGGTGTCCAATTCGAGACCAAGACAGGGTCCCTCGCTCTCTTACATCAGGCTATGGGTTTGGCTCTTTCCTAGGGGGATTCTTGGCTATACACTTACATATATGCTAGGTACACTGAGGTTCATCTAGTTAGGGTTTGCATTGTAGGAGTACGCATTATTACTGTCATGTATTTATATGCCTGCATATATTCACTTTTATAGAACTATGGAAGAATTCTACCTTTTATTTACTCTATTGGTGCTGGTAATCGTCTATATCTGTTTCTGTCTATTGTATGTTGAAGCACACATATTTTCCCCGCGGAAGCCGGCATTGTCTTTTGCATAAAGGCAGTTGCTAACATGAAGCTCCCTGTGTGTAAAAGCAAATTGTGCTCTGCTTTGAGCAAGCAAGAACAAAATGCTCTCACTTGCTCAAAGTGGAGCACTGTTTGCTATGGGCACCCAAGGACATTGCAGGAGTCAGCCCTGGGGGGTAGCGGTCCACAGGAAAACATATGGCTCCAGGAGGGCTCCCTCCTTTCTTAGAATTTGCCCTGGTGAGGTAGTGGCCCCAGAACAGGAGGAGCCACTTGCCCCCCACATTCAAATAAACGTATGCCCCGGGGAGTCGGCAGTCCCCAGGGCTGCATGTGTCCACGTGCCCCCCTGCATTACTTTTTTATGAAAGCCCTGGGGAGGTGTCAGCCCCCAGGGCTGTGGAAGGGAGTCCACGCTGTCCCCAGCAATATTTTATGATTTAGCCCTGGGGATGTGGAGGTCCCTAGGCTGGCAGGGTCCGAGTGGCCCCATTTAAAAAAATAAAAGCAAGCCCAGTAGAGGTGGTTATCCCATGACAGCATGGGAGGATGTATGGACCGCCCCACATTTTTCAAAAATCAGGCCCAGGGAGGTGGCAGTCAACAGGGCTTCTACAAGTCTTAGGAGGGGGGCCCTGTGCGCCCACCTCCTATTCCAGCCCACAATGCCCCCGGGACCTGGCCCACCTAGGAGCCAAATAAAGTAAAACAGTGGGGGCCTCTTTTTTTTTAAATCACTGATCCGTCTGTGGATTTGTACTAGATTTATTTATTAAAAAAAATGTTTTAACTGTGGCGGGGTCACTGGGACAGCCCTGCACCATGGCGAGGGTCTCAGGGTGTCCCTACCCTGGCTCCTTTTCTTAGTCCTGGTTGAAGTGTTGGCAGTCATTCAAATTTTAGTAGAATCAACGAGTCCACTGCAGGGCCCCAGATATCTAGATGTATTAACATTAAATATCTTTGAAACAATTGAACGGATAATCACCAAATCACAAAAAGCAAGTTTTCTGGTCCAACATCTAGTTGCCTGCCAAATTTTGTGTCATTCCATCCAGTATGTAATAAATAAATATATACAATAAATATATAAATACATTGACGTAGGTCGAATCCCTAGGGGATTGCGAATTCTTACTGCCCCACCTATGAAGACCCTAATCTCGACCTAATGCGTAAATGGGATGATTGTAATCTTGAGTCTTCACGAAGATTGACCATGATACTGATAAAATACGCAGACATTGATCGTGCAGAACTGCTCAAAGACATAGATGAAATAAACGAAGATCTGGAAAAACTTGATCAAAATGAGGAAATGACCAAACTACGTAAAGAAATGATGGTCAGGCAAAAGAAAGAAGAAGACAAAATAAAAGAGCGCAAAGCATACAAATTCCAAAGAGATAAAAATGACTATGAGTTGGGGCAAATTTTCACATTCGCCAAGAAGTATGATGCGCTCAGGGTACCTAAATTCAGAACAACAGAAGGCCCCACGAAATTGACCTCAAGGAGAGCAGGACCCAGCAATGATACATATCAATCAGACCTACGTTCAGCAGGAGGCAATGAATCTGACTCTGATATGAGAAATCCCCATGGTGAAAATCAACTTATAAAAACATCACCGGGTGAAGAAATCAATTTTTTATGCAATGAACGGAGGCAAACGCTCGGACCCAGACCATAGAAAAACAACGCAGAACTGACAAAACTACAGGCAAAGACAGAGGCGCAAGGCCAACAGGAAGCGCTATAATGACCAGCGAAAAATGAGGAAGAGGCTACTGGCAGAAGACGTGAACAGTAATGAAAAGACCAATAACACAGTAGACAATCTGTCCAAAATAAAATTGTCAATTGAAGAAACAAAAATACTGAGCCTTGGTCTCTCATATTCCCCACCCAATGACTTCAACTATGCATCTACGAGGATGGAGTTGAATAAAGGTATAAGAAAATTAAATATCACAAACTAATGGAAACCAATGAACAACAACAAATTGGCAATGTAGTCACAGAAATGACGGAATATTCAAACCTTATGCAATCAGATATTTTCCTGCTGATGGAGATAATAATGAACTATAAGAAGTATAAGCGTAGTGCAGCGGTCATTTTTTGCTTGCTCGCGGTTCTCAACGTCAAGTTGGCGACCGTGACATCCCGGCGAGACTTTTTCCTCGTTCGCGATCAGCAACATCAAGTTGCCGATCACGAGCGTGGAAAATAAACCTCCCGGCGAGCTTCTCAACGCGGGGAGGTCAGGTTTCTCATTATGAGCGGTCGCGTATGCTCGCGACAGCTCGTGATGAGAAACTACCAGTCCGCGTTGAGAAAGCTGCCGCTCGAGTAGAAATATACTTGAGCGGCAGAAAACGACCGCTTTCACTGTGTAAGATGCAGTTTGCACTGATTGCACAGTGCGGACAAACATCCGGCCCTGTGCAATCAGTGTGAACAGCATTTTGCACAGTGCACTACGTAGTTCGTGTAGCTATGCGTAGCTCGCGTAGTGTGAAGTGCACTTCGCGTAGCTACGCGTAGCGCTACTTCGCAAACTACGCCCAGGGTTAGAATATACATTTCTTAAAAAAAATCATTCCAACTACTCCATCTATCTATTTTATCCCGAAAATCCACGAAGATGTAAACAAAGCTCCTGGACGACCCATCATTACAGCAAGAGAGGGTTTACTAGAAAATTCATCCAAGTATGTGGATTTTTTCTTACAAGAGTATGTCAAATCATTTCCCTCCTATGTCCGTGACACCAGTTACTTTATAAGAAAAATCAAAGACTTTGTGTGGCATAACAACTAGTTGCTGATTGCACTAGAAGTAACTTCATTGTACACTAGCATTCGACATGAGGATGGCATAAATGCCATTGAGCACTACTTAGCGCAGCGAGCTCCTCAATATAAAGAACACAGTAACATTCTAGTTGCAATGACGAAGTTCTGTCTGAACCACAACATTTTCATGTTTAACAATTTACTGTATCAGCAGATAAGAGGGGTAGCCATGGGAGCCAGCTTCTCCCCCAGCTATGCATGTCTCCACATGGGCTGGTGGGAGGAGCTGGTCCTCAGGGTAGAACACGGACTCTATGAAGAAGCCAACATCAAAATGTGGTTACGCTATATTGATGACCTTTTGGTTATATAGGATGGCACGAAAGAACAGGCAGAGGAATTTGAAGATTCAATTAACCAGAATAACATCAATCTACAATTTACTGCCACTATTAACAAAGTCTCTGTAAACTTTCTTGACACGCAGGTCTATATTCACAACAATAAGTTTGAGACCCAACTATACAGAAAGAAAGCAGCAGGTAATTCTACTTTACATGCTGGTAGCTCACATCCCAAGCATCTGATCATCAGCCTACCCTACGGTGAGATGCTGCGGATCAGGCGCATTTGCAGCAATGAAACTGAATTAAGATTAGCCCAGGATAAAAGCAAATCCAGATTTTTGCAAAGGGGATATTCTCCTATTACCATCAATAAAGCCATTACCAAATCCATGCTGATAGATAGAGAAATACTGTTGAAAGATAAACAACTGGACATTGCAACCCAAGACACGACAAGATCGGGGATAAAAACAGGTTCTGATGAATTTAGAATCATTATGGGTTACAATAGGCAACAAAAAACAGACAGTGAAGCATTTCAGTCAATGTTGACACCTGACGGCAGCCCAACGCGTTTTGGGGTTTCCCCTTCTTCATTGACTGAAAGGCTTCACTGTCTGTACCATTAAATGCTTTGGGGAGAGCAGACCTTGACGCGTGTGCTGCTTAATTCGTTGGACACACCCTACCGAGCTGAATCTGTATGCGGCCGTCCTGCCCATATGAAGGGGCCACGGAGCCATAAGGATATGGAGCTCATCGTGGGGCAAGAGTCCTGGATTAGGACAGTGAGCTGGCCAGGGATCATGTAGAGCTTTAAATTCAGACATTATTGCTGAGCACGATAATTAGCGGACTTCACTACCCAAAATGCACCGCACAATCTAATTAAGAGCGTCCAATCGTGGAGTGTGATATGGCAGAACGAGGGAGAAAAAGCCCGCCTCACGCTCTTTCTGACTGCTGAAAGCCTTTTGAAGAAGGGGAAACCCCGAAACGCGTCGGGCTGCCGTCAGGTGTCAACATTGACTGAAATGCTTCACTGTCTGTACCATTAAATGCTTTGGGGAGAGCAGACCTTGACTTGTGTGCGGCTTAATTCGTTCGTCACACCCTACTGAGCTGAGTCTGGACGCGGCCATCCTGCCACGAAGCCTGCACCACCCCATATGAAGGGGGCCACGGAGCCATAAGGATATGGAGCTTATCGTGGAGCAAGAGTCCTGGATTAGGACAGTGAGCTGGCCAGGGCTCATGTAGAGCTTTAAATTCAGACATTATTGCTGAGCGCGCTAATTAGCGAACTTCACTACCCAAAATACACCGCACAGTCTTACTAAGAGCGTCCAATCATGGAGTGCGATATGGCAGAACGAGGGAGATAAAGCCCGCCTAGCGCTCTTTCTGACTGCTGAAAGCCTTTTGAAGAAGGGGAAACCCCGAAATGCGTTGAGCTGCTGTTAGGTGTCAACATTGACTGAAATGCTTTACTACATGTACCATTAAATGCTTTGGGGAGAGCAGATCTTGACTCGTGTGCGGCTTAATTCATTGGACACAACCTACTGAGCTGAATCTGTATGCGGCCGTCCTTCCGCAAAGCCTGCACCACCCCATATGAAGGGGGCCACAGAGCCATAAGGATATGGAGCTCATCGTGGGGCAAGAGTCCTGGATTAGGACAGTGAGCTGGCCAGGGCTCATATAGAGCTTTAAATTCAGACATTATTGCTGAGCGCGCTAATTAGCGAACTTCACTACCCAAAATACACCGCACAGTCTTACTAAGAGCGTCCAATCATGGAGTGCGATATGGCAGAACGAGGGAGATAAAGCCCGCCTAGCGCTCTTTCTGACTGCTGAAAGCCTTTTGAAGAAGGGGAAACCCCGAAATGCGTTGAGCTGCCGTTAGGTGTCAACATTGACTGAAATGCTTTACTACATGTACCATTAAATGCTTTGGGGAGAGCAGACCTTGACTCGTGTGCGGCTTAATTCGTTGGACACAACCTACTGAGCTGAATCTGTATGCGGCCGTCCTTCCGCAAAGCCTGCACCACCCCATATGAAGGGGGCCACAGAGCCATAAGGATATGGAGCTCATCGTGGGGCAAGAGTCCTGGATTAGGACAGTGAGCTGGCCAGGGCTCATGTAGAGCTTTAAATTCAGACATTATTGCTGAGCGTGATAATTAGTGGACGTCACTACCCGAAATGCACCGCACAGTCTAATTAAGAGCGTCCAATCGTGGAGTGCGATATGGCAGAACGAGGGAGATAAAGCCCGCCTCGCGCTCTTCCTGACTGCTAAAAGACTTTTGAAGAAGGGGAAACCCCGAAACGCTTCGGGCTGCCGTCAGGTGTCAACATTGACTGAAATTCTTCACTGTCTGTACCATTAAATGCTTTGGGGAGAGCAGACCTAGACTCGTGTGCGGCTTAATTCATTGGACACTCCCCACTGAGCTGAGCTGAATATATATATATATATATATATATATATATATATATGGAGCGCATTAAGAAACAGGAACTGGTAATCAAGACAAGGAAGGCATATAAATTTGCCCGAGACAAATATGATTACGAACAGGGGCAGGTGTTCACGTTTGCCCGCAAATTTGATAAACTACGTAAGAACCAGATTCAACAACAGAACAGTATAACAGCAACAATGGTTCCTCGTAGTAATGAGCCTGCAATTGAGGTAGATAGTGATTCCAACATATCTACGGATACAAGTGCCATGACAAGCGCAACTGCCAGCGAAGTGGACTCTGACAACCCCAGTTCAGGAAATGAGGCGGGGGATTTAGGGCTTTTAACCTTGGTAGAAGAATTAGATTATGTTCGCATGCAACGCAAACAATCGCGGAGGCCCCGACAACAACAAACACAACCCGCCAAACACGAAATGCTAGAAGGCGGCAAAGAAGGAAATGTAAAAGGGCGAAATCAACAGCGGCAACAATGGAGACAATACAGAAAGTAACAGATAAAACCATTGTAAATATTACAGACGTCGAATTAAATGCGGCAGAACAGCAATTACTATCACTAGGCCTCTCCTTTTGCCCCGAAAGCAACTTCAAATTATGTGAACACAAGAATAGATGTTTTCAAATTCATCAGGAAGATTAAACTTAAAAAATACTTCACTATCAAAAACAAGTTGAATGATGGAGCTAGCAATGTGGATGAAACTGAAACCAATACAAGGATCATGCAATGGCTGAGGTACTTACCAAGGGACTGGCTGTATCAGATATGCATATGATTAACACCTTAAGTGTGCTTAGCATGAGTCAACAAATCCATGTCACTACACAAGAGGTGGCAGACAACGAAGGAATTAACATTTCTAAACCATGTAAAAGCCCTTTCAAACCAGTATCCACTTTTATGCCAACCATGCCGCGTGATGCAATTGATGTATTCAACTAACGCATTACAGATGAATTGAAAAAGTTACAACGACAGACCCAAGTAAGGAACAAGATACCTGCACAGAAATCCAGTGATTATTTTAAATTAATGTCCAAACTAAAGAAAAATAACAACATTATTATCAACAAATCAGATAAAGGTGGCAATGTGGTCTTATGGGGTAAAAGAGAATACAAAGAGGAAGCCTATCGACATTTATACAACACTGAATGTTATCGTAGGATTCCCAAAGCTCTCATCTCTACAACACATAAGCAATATAAAGATGAATTATATGCATGGTGTAAAGAGGGTTTGTTGACCAATGAAGAATTGAAATTCTTATATAAAGAATATCCAGTACTACCAAGCATTTATTTTATCCCCAAAGTGCATAAGGGAACTGTGCCTATTCCAGGTCGTCCCATAGTGTCAGCAATTAATAGCATGTTTGAGAACACCTCCAAATATATTGACTATTTTCTTCAAGATCTAGTAGCGGAACTACCGAACTATATAAGAGACACTACAGATTTTTTACATAAACTTAATAATCTTATCTTGCCCCCCGATGCTATTTTATTGACAATGGACATTACAGCGCTATACACTAGTATAGCCCACATGGATGGACTTAGGGCTGTAGAGTATGCCCTGGGAAAAAGGAGCATTGAATTTTATAATCACAATGTTATGCTTTTAGATATGATCCGTAAATGCTTATGTAACAATATGTTTCAATTTAACAATGAGACTTTCCAACAGTTGAGAGGCGTGGCTATGGGGGTATGCTTCTCACCCAGCTATGCATGTTTGCATGTTGGCTGGTGGGAGAAGCATGTCCTCATGGCCCGCCATGCTGAACAGTGGTCTACCAACATTATATCTTGGTGGCGATTTATAGATGATGTTTTCGTCATTTGGAAAGAAACAGAACAAGAGGCATTAAGTTTCGTCAACAACATCAATGATAATGATTTAAACTTGGAGTTTACGGCAGAAGTCAGTGCTAGTAGTGTAAACTTTCTGGATGTAACTGTAAATTTGAAAGAAGGGATTTTAGAGACTTTTCTATTTCGCAAAAGCACATCCGGGAATACTATGTTACATGCAGATAGTTTCCATCCGCAACACACCATAAATAGTATACCGTATGGAGAATTTTTGCGTATCCATAGGGCGCGTAGCACCATAGTGGCGCGTGATCAACATCAGATGGATGCTGAAAATAGACTACTGGCGCGAGGATATGAGGAAAAGAAACTGAATATCGCAATGAAAAGGGCGAACCTCAAAAATAGAAACGATTTACTTGTACCTAATAATACAACAAATCAAGAAATCTTAGTCCCAACCAGTATCCCAGGTAATGATAAAACAGAGAATGAAATAAGATTGATTACTACCTATAGTAGACATGCCAAAAAAATTAAAAGCATTATTTGTAAGGAGTGGCCCATTGTTTTAACGGATCCGACTCTCAAAGCGGTGCTGCCTATGAATCCTACTATTACTTATAGAAGAGCTTTTTCAATGAGGGATGAACTAGTATCCAGTAGTCCTGAAATTTCATCTAGTGGCAATTGGCTTCACCCTTTAAAAGGGTTTTTTAAATGCTCTTCTTGCAGAGCATGTAAATTTGGATTCAATACCAACCAATATACCACACCTTTCAGTGATATACCTAGATCTCTGAAACGACATTATACTTGTCGTACTGATCATGTGGTATATATATATTGCAATGCACATGCGAACTGAAGTATGTAGGGAGCACTAAGCTACAAGCATTCACTCGTATTTTACAACACCTTAGAGCTATAGTAAATTCCGACCCAACTTACCCGGTAGCGAGACATTTTAAAGCCTGTCACAATAATAATCTCAGTTGTCTGAAATACTTTATTATCGATTCAGTACCTAAATCAAAAAGAGGGGGCAACCGGGAAAAACTTCTGAGGCAGTTAGAATCTAAATACATAGTCGAGTTAGATACACGAACACCAGGAGGTCTGAACAATGGAGAGGACTTAAATCACTTCTTATAGATACATTGATTGTGTATGCAATACAGGCTTTTTCACTATATGGTGTTTTTATCTTGTTCATATAGATTTTGAATTATCTGGAATTTTTTACAGATTTTGAAGTTTCTTACGGATCATATGAATTTCTGACTACCGCACCTCTAAACACTGAAACTCTTTTAAAATAGTATGCATTTTAAGGTTTTAATTGCATCACTATGTGTATATATTCCCACACAATGGTAAAAAAAGTTTGGAAATCAGTTTTTTCAAAGCTGACCATGGTGAAATTGTGTAGAAAAAAGATTCAGATTTACTTTTGATTATATTTATATATTTATATGTTATACCCAGAGTAATTCCTAATAGAGACATAGCGTGGCATTGAATCTTCATATAGTTATCCAGACTCTTTTAAAACTATTTTTTAGTAATGATGTTTATGGCATTAATTAAGATATCTGCATATTTTGCACATTATATTGCGTATTTGCACATTTTTTGCTGTATTTGCACAGATATTAATAATTTGCTTCGTTTGCACATAATATGCGCTATTTGCACTAACCCAGAGGGGAATGTTCCCATTAGAGGGATAAACAGTGATCAAATATAGTATACTAAATTGTCATAGCGTAGGCAAGACATTATGATTGAGCAAAGTCCTCGTCTAGCAGAATATACGCAATATTATGTATTAAGTATTAAGTCAGAATTCAAACAAACATATATATATTTTTTTCTGTTGCTTAAAATTTAAACGCCATGAACGAATTTATTTTATGTATCTGGATATGTAATGTGATGTTTAACATTGGTATTTCCTGCGTAAAGTTTGGCAGGTTTTGAAGTGACAGCCTGAACAAGTATGTTTTCTATGTCAATAGGAACGCTGTTACGTAACTGGGTACCTTGCACCTTTAAATTGTCACGTTCAGTAAAGTGTAGTCATGTGAGCAAGACCGCTTTGACGGTTGAAACGCGTCTGGACTAAACCGAACTATGTTTGTTTAAAATAAATTGAGCACTATTTTGCACCAGCGAAAACGTGTCCGTGTCTTTGGTGGTACCGGCTGGTACTACGGAAGGTGGATTGGATATATATATATATATATATATATATAAATTATCTACTGGCGGTCGCCACTAGATAGTTATAGTTAGGACCGAGTTTCCATAGGAAATCTGAAAATTCTATTTTGAATAACTTTGGCGCCGGTTGACAAATCCTCGCGAAATTTTCAAAACTAATGGGGCGCTCCGTTCAGCTCCTACCCTGAAAGTCTCGGGGTGATTCGTCAAGCGGGGGCTGAGAAAAAAGGGGGGTCCCAAAACGCGTTTTCCCCATGCATTTTTCCATAGGACCTTTAGTCGAAGGTACAGCCCGAACTGCTGAACAGAATTACTTGAAATTTGGCAGAGAGGTAGTCCTCAGGTCAGGGAAGTGCCTTTTGCAGGTCTGGTGTCAATCTGTTCAGTAGTTCCTGTGAAAATAGCATTTAAAAGCACGTAAATATCTATAAGCGCGCACCGTGCGCGCACCGTGCGAGCACCCTAACGTGCGCGAGCGTAATTCTGATTGATGGTTACATGTTAGTCAACGTTCGAATCGGTCGAAATCAGGAAGTGTCGGCCACCATTTTGTTTGTTTTCAGTGCCAGAGTGTAAAAGGAAGGTGGCGAACGTGAAAAGGGGGCAGGGTAGAGAGTTCCTGACCCCCTAGCCTTTGTCAGGGGGTCCCTGAAGGACCCCGAAGGCAGAAAAAATGTATTTATTTTTTTTAAAAATCGCGGGGGTGCGCGCACGGTGAAAACCCTCCCCCCCAAAAAAAAAATTTAATACGTAGTTTATTGTAAAATAAATATATAAAAAAAATAATAATACATAAATAAATTAACCGTACAAATTCACTGAAAAAAACATAGGTTTCACACACGTTATATATAGTTAGGAACTAGCATTTAAAAAACCTTGCAAATTCACTTAAAAACCCATAGGTTTCACACATGTTATAGTTAGGTTGATATTTCACTCGTAAAAAACCAATGAAATTCCCCCGTTATAGTTAGTTCAGATAACTATAACTCGCGCGACCGCCACTCTATCACAAGGATGATGTCATCAGTGATGTCATGAGTGATTCCACTGACCATGTCATGAGTGATGTAATATGTGACGTCATGAGCAGTGGATTGCGGGCGCGCGAGTTATAGTTATCTGAACTATAGTTATCTGAACTAACTATAACAGGCGAAGTTTTAACAGATTTTCTTTAGAGGAGTCTGATGACAAAATTACGATTTATTCTAAGAAGAATTCTTGCACAATTTTTTGATTGAGGCTCTGTAGCGTTCTTAGAGCCAATTGTGCAGACAAGACTTCCTCCTAGTGTATTACCTATAGGTTATAGGTGAACACTTTTTTTTTCAACGATTTGGGTGTTAGGAACTTGAAATTATTGTTATTATTAACAACTACTATTCCACACTTTTTTGTTATTCTTTTGCCATTTTTTGTATATAAGTGTTATATATGTGTGTAAATATGTCTTTTGTATATGATGAAAAAAACTCTTTAATTTGGATGAAGTAATTCCTGGATTACGTTAATTAAATTATGTGATCTTTGGTATGTGATTGTTTTCTGTGTTGAATTGCTTGCTTATAAAGAACAGGACTATGTACTACCAATAGAGGAATATTCCGCCTTCTATTGAGAATTTATTTTTCCTACATATTTTTTCCTCCTGGCCATTTTTTCTATTATTCCATTGGATGCAGAAAAGGCATTTGATCGGGTCTCCTGGGACTACCTTTGGATGGCCTTGAGGCGGTGTGGTATCGGTGAGGTATTTATTAACGCAGTTCAGGCTCTCTATAAAGCTCCTACATCCCGACTTAGAGTCAATTGAGGTTACATGGCGCCTCTGCAAATTAAGCGTGGCACTCATCAAGGGTGCCCTTGTTCGCCACTATTATTCACGCTATTTATTGACCCATTAATTCATAAACTGGAAGCAAATGACAGGATCCCCCCTATAAAGGCTCATGGTCAAGATTTTAAAATGTTGGCATACGCAGATGACGTTGCTATAGTGACCCCATTACCCGCTAGCGCTATAGCTGTTGTGGAATTAGAAGCCTTGGCATTTGGTCAGGTTTCAGGATATGCGCTAAATGGGCCTAAGATTAAGATAATTAAGAACAAGGGGGAAGTGTGTAATGATACACGAGTTGTTGACTCTGCTGTATACTTAGGGATTAGTATTTCGACAGATCTTGATAAGACTGTTGATAGAAACATCGAGCCTATAATATGTAAAGCCAAAAAAGACCTGGATAGAATGCACAATCTCCACCTCTCTTTAGTAGGGCGGTGCAATGTAATAAAAATGATTATTTTGCCCAAGTTTCTTTATCTTTTTAGGGCAATACCACTGGTATTTGAGGCTAAATGGTTTTCGGCACTGGAGCACTTAATTAATAGATTTATTTGGGCACATGGAAAAACCAGGAGAGCTCTTCGTTTTATGTCACTATCTAGGGCCAGGGGAGGTTGGGCTGTCCCTGATATTAAGATGTATTATTGGGCGGCAGCCCTTCAGTATATGTGTGGTCTGTTGGGGGGGATGCGTCTGATCCGCAGGTCAAACTAGGATCTATTGATATATATTCTATACTGATTGGTGGGGAGGCAGAGAAATGTTTCCTTAAATACACAGATCCTAGTTACTTTAAAAGAACCAGGTTTAAGACCTTTCTCTCTGTGTATAAAGTCTGGGCATCATTCCGGAAAAAAAGTGGGCTTAGTAGGTTCAATGCCTATACTCGGTTAGTTAGGAACCCAACCCTCCAGGTGGTAATATTCGCAGACTCAGTAATGGTAGAATGGGGACGACGGGGAGTCCGGAAACTGGGTGATCTGATGGGTCCTAATGTAATCTTCCAGTTCGCTGATATACAGGGTGCTTACGGTATTGACAGAAATTAGTACTTACAAGTTCAGAGCTTCTTAGTGAACAAACAAGGTGGCCCTGCTGGGTTTGGTAAAAATAAGATATTGGATGTTATTGAGGGTGGTATAGACTGTACTATACGAAGGTTCTATTCTGAGCTCTATGCAATGAAAGAGGATGATCTGGGAAAATATGGGAATAAGTGGACAGATAAGCTTGGGGTAGATCAAGACTATTTCCGAGACTCATTAGAGTTAGGACGGACTATCTTGTGTTCAGCAGGGCTACAGGCCCAGCAATATAAAACAATATACTCCTTGTATTATACACCCACAAAGATAGCACAGTGGGGAGGAACCACAGGCACTAGATGTCCGCGATGTGATAGTCTAGATGCAGAAATAGTTCACATCTTCGCATCTTGTCCTCAGTTACAGCTTTTGTTGAGAGCTTTAGAATTTTTTCTTGACAGAACTCTAGGAATTAAGATCTCTCTTACACCATCTTGGATATTACTAGGGGTAAATGGTGATGATAAGCAACGTCCTTCGCAATATTTCCTATTTATGGCCATGTCGGTCTTGCGTATTTATATTGCAACAGCATGGCTAGATAAAGTACCTCCAACTTTTCAACAATGGCTTGCTAGGTTGCTCTCTGTGTATAATCTCGAGAAGGGGATTTATGCGAGGAAGGGCAAAAGGGGGAGAATACTCGGGAAACGTATCTAGGAACTTATCTTAAGCTGGAAGGAGAATTTGTAAAGTTTTAAGTTATGCCTTTTTCTTTTCGAGAATTAATTACCATGATTAGTGTGGATGTTAACTTTATATTTGGGCAGAAATAATATTTATTTTTAATTTATTTTATTTTTTTATCTTTAGCTCTCCTCTATTTTGCTTTCTATGATGGTTTTTTGTGATAACCATTTTTCTGTGTTACTATGTATATCTCAGATGTCTGTTTGTTTTATGCATAATTCTTTTGGTATGTTGCTGTGTTTAAAAAGATGAAAATCCAATAAAAATAGGAAAAAACTAAAAAAATTCAAATGCATGCTCCACCCCCAAATGTTTCAATTCCATGTTCACCCGCAATTTGATTGGGCCAAGCAGTGGGATGAGGACATCACACCATACTAAGTGCAATACATTTCTTTAGTTCTATTGTCTAATTCCCGCCCCTTAATTTTAATACCCACAAGCTTTATTCCCACAAGCATTTCATATGTGGATCGATACATCTGTAATACAATGTTTCAAGTTCTTCCTCTTGTAGGGTCAGGAGTTGATCTTCCCATGTCCTTTCTAGGCACCTGGATTGGCAGTCACCCAATGACTTCATTGGTCTCAGAACAAGAAGGCTTTCACGCATGCGTTGTTGTCACAAAGGGTAGGGACATCGGTCACCCTCCAAGACCCAAATACAAACTATTAATAAAGTCAGAGAAGAACATGTTAGAATACAAAATTAAATGAATTGACTGTATACCACTTACTTCTACTCTAACCCCATTTACTTAACATTTCTTTTGCATTAATAGCTTAGAAAAACTTGCATAGGTTAGTGTCAGCACAGCATGTGCGAGGGTTTTCGAGCAGCCATGTTAAAAGCTATTGCGCAGCTGCAAAGATTTCCCCCAAGCGACAGAAGGCGTCATACCTCGTAGATGTAGTAGACGCATGTGCAGAAGATTTCCCGCGTATTTGACGGCCATTTTAGGATACTTGGGTTACTTATTAGTAAAGCACATAGAAAAGCTTCCCCTAGATACAATATGTAAAATGTGGTGCAAAATTAGTATTCACGGACAGGATGATTATAATGTTTCTGGTTATTTGAGGGGATTGCATACGAGCAAGTTTCTTTTTATACGAAACCTTGCTCCATCAATAACCTCTCTGATGGCATTTAATGCCATCACTAGATTCTATTAAATCAGATGCCAACTTTAGCATTCTATCATTTCGATTTCTTCAAATCTTTTATTTCCCCCTTTATTCTTCTTAAATTGTGATCCTTTCATTCTTTTGTAGATATTTCCCTTCAATTATTCCAGTCATATTTCTTCTAATTTTCTTTTCCTACCCTTCTCATTCACTTCGTACCTCTTCCTTTTCCCACTGCATTTGCGGCAACACAGTATCATCAAAACTAATAAAGTTATGCCCATGATTGGCAATAATATTTGACCTAAAATACTCTTACCTATATTAGAAAACCAACTACTGATAGTTGAAAAACTATTTGTTATTTTCATCCATACACTGTCAACCTCCAGTGGTTTCAGTTCCTCTTCCAAATGTGTAATATTATTAATGTACCTTCCAATCTCTCCACTTTTGTCTGGTATGTACGTGCAACAATGTTGTGCATTCAACATTTTACAGACACCACCCTCTTTTGCCAATAAGATATCAAGGGCAAGTCGATTTTGCAAAACCATAGATCTAACAGCAACTAACTCTGTATTGATCAGTAAAAATCCTCCAGCAGTGTCAGAAGATAACCGATCAACTACTGTTGACAATTGACAGATTTTTCAAGAATTCAGCAGAACCCCCACTGAAGGTATCAATGCACCAAATATATCACCTACTATTTCCTAAAAACTAGCTCTTTTATGTCGGGTTAGTCCATTACTGTCATTATTGTTTCCAGTGATTCTTTTAACATGATAAACTTTAGGGAATGCTATTCCGAAATAGCAACTCCCATACCAGTGAACAGGCAACCTAAAATAGGCTTTGTTTCCACAAATTTAATAAATTCCAGGAAATAATGGATCAGTTCCTCCTTTTAGTCCCCAACCCCCAATTACTAAGAAGTTATGTTCACATTCACTGGAACCAATAAATACATTGTTATATTCTGTTTTAAGTCTATGGAGACAGATTTTCCCTGTCTTTTCAAAGTCCAGAGACATAGCAGCATGAGTCTTGCTAGTTACTAAAAGATCTTCCCTTTCAGCCCATTTAGGTATCTGAGGTTTCGGTTAGGCCTGGGCAGTAAGTTTCAGTCCGCTCGCGGAATTTGCGATATTTTGACATTTTCGCGTTCCGCGGAGAGCGCGAAAAAGTCAAAACTTTCGCAACCTGCCACGAAACTGAAGTATTTTTCTTGTTTGCGCTTTAAAAATGCACTCTTGCGGTCGCGACTTACCGGGTCCCTGCGTTCGCCGACGAGTTTTCCTATCCGTTCACGCACACCACATGATGTTGGATTGTTGGTAGCCGGTCGCGCTATCCCGCGAGAGTTTGCGATCGCGAACACGTCATTGCGATCGCGAACAGGAAATAAGCATCGCGAGCAAGATGGCCGCGCCCATTAGCAACCGCATGGGCAAGTTGGAGATATATTTTTTCCGCGAGCACGCAAAAACACATCGCGAACGGGCGGGAAAAGCAATCTCCGCGTCTTCGCAAAAGTTTCACATGCTCGCGGAGATTTTGCGCAATTTCGTGATAATTTGCGAAAGTCAATTTCGCTAATTCCACCCACCCTTAGTTTTGGTTCAGAGGCCCTTCTTTGGAAATCCTGTCTCCTGTGTTCTACTAAATTTAAAAATATCTTTTCTTCTTCATGTAATTCACATGTTTGGTTGCGCTTATGCGCGTCAGCTATATCTATTGTCTTCATTGTTAGGAAATATTCTCCCATGAATTGTGAGTCTCTAGTACTAAGGACAGGGTTCATGCTC
This sequence comes from Triturus cristatus, assembly GCF_964204655.1. Taxonomy (NCBI): domain Eukaryota; kingdom Metazoa; phylum Chordata; class Amphibia; order Caudata; family Salamandridae; genus Triturus; species Triturus cristatus. The sequence goes on from NC_140584.1 coordinate 530,086,090, forward strand.
TTTCGCATGGGAACTTCTGAAACTATTACATCTAAATTTGAATAATAATACTGCAGTTTTCCAGTTCTATAGAATAAAGTAGCTAATAAACTACATGAAATACCATATGTCAAGGGTAAATGATGATACGTTTCCCCTTCTGCTACTGAATTTGTCCATTTCATGCAAACATAACAATCACTAACTTCCATAGTTTCTACATAATGTACTAAGAGATTTGCAAATACATTTACATTTGTTTCATTCTTATTTACAGTGTAGTGTAAATCTAGCTCATCTGGTGTTTCTAAGTCTACTCTATCTCCTTTAATGTTTGCAACTTCTGTATGTGTGTTAGTACTATTCTGTTTGTCAGTAATCATCAAATAAGGAATAGCTATTGCTAATATTACCCACATTATGAGGACTAATATTAAACTACATCTACAGATCCTACAACACTTCTTTATACAGCCTTGTTTTGGTTTTCCTGCAACTTTATTATCAGACATTTCTGGACAAGAAGATTTGTCTTTTCTTTAATTCAGAACTTGGTATGAGATAACACCTTAAGCGTCTTCTCTCCCTCAAGTTGGTCTCACTTCTTTCTCAATTTGTTCAACATTCAGCTCTTCATCACTTTCTTCATTTAAGTCGAGGTTTTCAAAGTCTTCAAGAATAACATATGTCCACTCAGGACCCTTGAACTTGTTATTCAATGTCTTCAATCTTTGACTCCTTCTTTTTGGCTTTGCTGTAGAAGGTCCAGATTGACTAGTTACTTCATTTACTTGATCAGGTTCTTCACTGATTGTCTTAAGTCGGTATCTCAGTCTCTTAATAATTCTTGGCCAATTATCACCTTTTCGACTTTTCTTAAATTCCACTGCACTGCCAGGTTCTTCAAGACTCCTTTTATTTTCCTTAGATTTCAGCACAACTTGATCAGCTTTGTCTTCAGATTTCCTCTCTAACTGACCTTGTCCAGGGCTTATTGTTCTGGCCTGCTCTGCCTGGATGAGTTCATCTACCTCAATCTGACCCTGTTCAGGATTAGTGATGTCTGGGTTTGCTTCTGTATCCGGAATTTGCGTTTCTATGCCTATCTGGTCCTGTTCAGGTCTTTTTACCTCTTTTACCTTCTTCTGCCTGAACGTTTTCTCTAAAACCTAGCTGTCCCTCCTCAGACTCAGGAATGGGGCTTTGGTTTTCTTCTGTCTGAGTATATTGTTCTCTCCTTAACTGTTCCTGCTCAGGCTCCCTAACAGTCGTTTCCCTACTCTCCTGAGCGAGTTCTTCTACACCTGACTGGTCCCCACTCTTTTCCTGTCTACCTAACTGTGTTTGGCTCCTAGTTCTTATAAATACTTCAGGCATGTCCACCAATGGGATCCAGTCGTCCTGATAAGTGCTTGGTTGTACTTGGGCAGCTACCTCAGGATCTTCTATAGGAAGTTCTTCAGCTGCGCAACCTTCAGCAACATCAATTTCTTGTTTCAACTGAAACTCTTCTTCAGGAGCTGGTACCCTTTTGGTATGACTTGCATGAATCCAATTCGGCAATCCTGCATACTTTACAGCTGTTGAAGTAGTCAATATAACTTGATGCGGTTTGTCCCCCCTGGGTGCTAGGCACGATTCTCAAGTGTGATTCTTCACAACTACCCAATCACTGGGATTCAGATCATGCGATTGGCTCAGCTGTCTGTTCCCCAACCTAATGAGAGATAGAACGCACTCTGTCAGCCAACTCTTTGCAATACTCCAAAACCAATTCATCAGTTATATTCAACAGCTTGTGTCCTGGTACACATGCCTTTCTCATGGCTCTTCCCATGAGTATTTCGTGGGGACTAAATCCAGTATTTTTGTCTAGAATACTTCTGAGTCCCATCAGAACCAGAGGTAATGCATCAGGTCATTCCAGTGGAGTGGATGCACACACCTTTCCAAGTCTTGACTTGATTGTGCCATTTAATTGTTCTACCACCCCAGAAGCTTCTGGACGGTAAGCGCAGTGCAATTTTTGTTCGACTTTGAATGCTTCCCAAATTAGTCAAATTATTTCATTATTAAAATGAGACCCTCTATCTGACTCAATCGTTACTGGAAAACCAAATCTTGGGATGAGTTCTCTCAATGAAAGTTTGGCCACTGTCAAGCTGTCATTTCTTCGGGTCGGGTATGCTTCCACCCACTTTGAAAATTAACAAACTATGACAAGTACATATTTCAGCCCTCAACAAGCAGGCAGTTGAATGAAATCTAATTGAAGTTTTACAAAAGGACCCTATGCCATTCCAATCTTTCCCATACAGACCACAGTTTTCCTGCCAGGATTAATTTGTTGACATATTAAACATATTTGGCAAAGGCTGCCTGCTACATTCCTGAACTTCGTGTTAAACCAATCTTGTCTGAAAAGTCAAATCATTGCATCTCTGCCCACATGTGTGTCTCCATGGTACATTCTAGCCATCAGTGCAAGCATACTGTCTGGCATAACTGGAATGCCATCATAACAAACCCACACACCATCTTCTGCCCTTCTTTGACATCCTATTTTCACCCACTCTTCCTTTTCTCTCATGTCTACTGCATCCTGCAGATCTTCCACCTCCTCCCAGGTTCCCACTCCTGCAAGTAGCATAAGTTGGCAGCTGATTCCACAAGTTTCAATTTTCTTGTTTAGGGCAATTTTATGCCTCGCACAGTGTTGGGCAACCTGGTCAGCATATCGGTTACCGGCTGTCACATAGTCATCTCCTGATTGGTGAGCAGCACACTTAACCACAGCCACCTCTTTTGGTAATTGAATCGCCTCAAGTAATTCTTTCACGAAAATTCAATTTTTAATAGGGGTCCCTGAGGAAGTCAGGAAATCCCTCTGCATCCACAGTTGGCCAAAATCACGCACAACCCCATAACCATTTTGACTGTCAGTGAATATGGTTACTCTCCAATTTTTCCCAATTTTACATGCTTTAATTAAAGTGATTAATTCAGCTACTTGTGCAGAACTGACTTCTGGTAAATAGGATGCTTCGACTATTCCTGTTAATGTACATACAGTGTAAGCAGCACCTAATCCTCCCTCCTGGTGTCTCATGCACGAGCCATCTACAAATAGCTCATGTTCAGTGTTTTTCAAGGGTTCCTCTTGTATGTCAGAACGTGGTTTGGTGCTAAGTTCAGTCACATCAGGACATTCATGTTCAACCTCATCTTTCACTTCTTCGTAAGGATCAGGTAGTAAGGTGGCTGGATTAAGAACAGTACACCTCACTATAGTCACGTTTTCAGCCCCCAGTATTATTCTTTCATATTTTGTCAGCCTACTGGGAGTAAGGTACTGCGTTCGGGTTCTGGTTAGCAGAATCACCACTACATGAGGAACATACACCTTGACAGGGGGTCCCATCACAATTGACTCACACTGTTCTATGCTTACACAAGTTGTGGCTACAGCTTTCAGGCAACCTGGTAATGCACAGGCCACAGGATCCAAGGTATCAGAAAAATATGCCACTGGCATTCTCATCAATCCATGTCTCTGTGTCAGAACTGAAGGTGCACAATTACCCTGCTCATAGCAGAATAATGCAAATTATTTTGAATAATCTGGCATTCCTAAAGCAGGTGCTTCACACAAACACTCCAGCAGTTTTCTAAAAGAGCCCATACTTTCATCATCCCATTCTATAGGATCTTTCACTCTCTTTCTGGTCATTTGTATCGGGTTTAGCTAGTAAAGCAAACCCTACCATCCACTGCCTACAATACCGTACAACTCCAAGGAACATTCTTATTTCTTTTTGGGTTCGTGGCAACTGCATTTGTCTTATTATTCTTTCAGAAGTCACCCTTCTAACCCCTCTTTCTATTTGATGTCCCAAGTATTTAACTGAATTTTAACAAAACTGAAGTTTCTCAGGGGCACTTTATGCCCACCCTTGGCCAAATTATTTAGCAGTGCCATTGAATCAGTAACACAGTTATCTAGTGTATTTAACACCACTAATAGGTCGTCAATATATTGCACTAAGACTGATTCTCTGGGCAACACAAGAGATTCAAGGCTTCTTTTTAGAATCTGATTGAAAATTGAAGGACTTTCTGTGTACCCTTGAGGTACACGATTCCACACGTAAATATGCTCTTCAAATTTGAACGAAAATAAAAAATTGCTATCTAGATGCAATCTAATAGAAAAGAATGCATGACATAAATCGATTCCTGTGAACCATCCTGTTTCCATGGTATCTTATCAAGAATCACAGCTGGATCAGGCACTACTGGGCAGCATGGTACTACAATTTTATTAATTTTCCTAAGATCTTGAACCACCCTATACTTTCCGTTAGGTTTCTTAATGCCAATTATAAGTGAGTTACAAGGGCTACTCATTATTTCTTTCAACATGCCTTGTTCGACCAATCGCTCAATCTCTGCTGCAACACCTGCTTTTACGTCTGGATTCATTTTGTATTGTCGTATATACGGATAAACAGCACCTTCTTTCACTGTCACCTTTACGGGATCTACATTTGGCATTAATCCTATTTATTTTCCAGTAAAACCCCATATCTCTGCATTTACAGTCAGTTTGACATCGGCAGGTAATTCATTTTGTGCATCATCGAATATAATTCATTTACTTCTGATCCCTGTTTAGCTAACATGAACTTGTAAACTCCATCTTCATCTGGGGTTTGTACTGCAACACCATCTGGTGTGCAAAATAAAGTGCAATTCATTTTGCACAGTAAGTCCCTTCCAAGCAAATTTACAGGGCTTGAATCACACACCAAAAACGTATGCATTTCTTTAAAATTTCCAATTCGCAAATCCATTGGTTCTGTGATCGGGGTTTTAATCCGTTTGTTTGAAACACCTACGACTTGGATGTCTTCACCCGAGAGGGGCAGGTTAGGAATGTCTGCTGTTCTTACAGTAGACCTGGTAGCACCAGTTTCCAACAAGAAAGTAATATCATTTCCTTCTACTTTACCTTCTACGTATGGACCTGACTGATCTACCGGTAGGGATGAGCCAAGTACACACTCCCCTTCCTCCCCCTCAGGCACCATCATTCCTGATCATAATCAATTAGTGGGTCCTGCAAAAGAAACTGCGAACTTAGAACATTTTTCTTACCACTTCCGTCTGAAAATCTGGCGTCCCAACTGTACTTGGATTGCCAACACAGCATGTGCTGTTTAATCATTTGAGATATATCCAATCTCAGCCCAGTCACAAATCGATACACAAAATGAGTCATGTCCTTGTTTTCTAAACTTTCAAACCCACTGTACTGTTTGAATACCTGTAAAAGACGTTTGTAGTAGGCATGCACAGACTTATTTTTCTCTTGGGTTGTCCTGTCTATTTTTACCCAATCAGTTTCTTTTGGGGGATTTTACTCTTCAGAAAAGTGATCACGTGGTCATATTTTTTCATTACATCTTCTGACGGTGCTCCTGTCTTTGAATCTCTTGGATACTCCTCAGTTGGCCAATCTATAGTAATTTTACACTCCGTCCACTAATCCGCTGGTACTACTATGTCAAACAAACCATCCAAATCTTTTAACAAAACCTTTGAAACTTTCACAAACCTCTCAATGTGTCTATACCATTCCACGGGTTTCTCTCTTAGTTTAGGGAAATCAAACGACAAAATATCCTGTCTAGTCCATGGTACATGTACGTTCCCCCCTCCGGGTACTTCCCGCATCGGATACAACCTCTCAACCTTTTCTGTTTCTCTCATGGCATATTCAGAAGTCGGTCGATTTACCTGTGCTTCTTCCTTTTTCTTTGCCCACCTAACTCTCCACTTGTCAAGATCTCCCCATTTTTGTAATAGAGATAATAACTCCCTAATCTGTAGTTTTCTTCAGACACATTCATGTTTTACAAATCTTTGTCTGAAAAGTCTGCTCTATAGGGTTTCTGCAACACTTTTGACCTCCCTATGTCAATTCCTAACTCAGGTGCCAGATTCATCAGTTTTTTATGAAATATTTTTGTTTTTTGTGTGATGCTTCTACAAATAAACAGTAACTCTTCTTCACTGGAAGTGTTCAATCTGTCCAAACCCACATTTTACGGCTATCATTTCTACCAATTCTACTCGCAATTTGAAAATGTCTAATACCTTTGGCTGCGACTTTGGCTTCTCTATTTCTTGAGAACATCTCTCTATATCTTCTGGAGTTACTGTTGTGGCACTTCTAGTTCCTGATGATGTTTCTAGTCTAACTTCCTTTGAACAACTGGGCAAGTTTCCATCATCGGCTCCCTTATGGGCAAATCCATCAATGATATTACTGATTCACATTCACTTGCTTGATCATCTATTATTATCTTTTCTTTTCTAGGTTCTATGCTTGGGGTAGGCATTACAGGAATTTTAGAACAGTTGGACTTTTTGCCATATGATGGAACTACCGGACATATTGTCACTGGTATGGTCAATGCTCCCTGATGTGCGTTTATCTGAGCTATTCTCTGAATCAATTTGTCTCTGTTTTTATTTATTGCTTCATTTTCCTTTTCTTGAAGTATCCTGTCTGTGGTGTCATGTACTATCTGGGGAACTAAAGGTGTTCCTATCATCGGGGCACTAGGGGTCATTCCATTGAATCCATCATTATAAGGTGGAGGACTTTTCATCAATATGTCTTCTAGGTATCCCTCTTCTGTTTCTCCGCTACCTAACATGGTTAAGTGCTTGGTTTTCTCTGTACAGTTACCTCCTGTCTGCTCCTCCGATGTTAACACAGGATATAAACCTCCTGCCAGCATGGCCTGTCTCCATTGTTTCATTTGACTATCTCTAGTCTCTCGGGGAAATTTTGGGTAATATTTGCTTAAGGTCCTGTTACTTCGGGGTCTATCACGTTAAAAAGCTTCCATTTCCCATTATTCTAAAGCCTCATATTGAGTCAATCTAGGTCTGAGTTCTAATTCATTCTTCTGAGTTCTTAAATTATACAATATTCTTCCATTAAAGCTTCCGTATTCAGGAAATGCTAATATTCCATCATCTTTTGTGTATTCTACCCAATTTTCTAACCATAAAAAGGTATGATAGCCTCTCTCCACCATCATGTGTGATGCAGGCGTATTTGGAGGAGGAACGAGAATTCCCTCTCTATTCTTAATATATTTGTCCTTTTTAAAATAATTCTTAACATTTTGCATGAATGACAGTTTTCTCTATTCTCCGTACATTGCGTGCTTGTGCTTGTTAAGATACTGTTCATAAGCAAACCCTATAAATCTTCTATCTGGACAAGTCCCTGTTAACGTTGGATCATACATGCAAACTCCACTATCTATTATTATTCTTGGGATTTCTATCTTGTCAGCCAATCAGAAGCTTGCTTTAATTCTAAAATTCTCCAATGCCAGCCCGTTTTCTAGTCTGAGAGCCAATGAACTTCTACTCCGCTCGCTCACTCAGCCAATGCTTGCGCAGCTTTTCTGTGACATCAGTATCACTCCTTACTACTGTGCCCTTCGCATCAACGACACACCCGCTGTTTCAACCAATCCCAGCGCGGCTCTCAGTGACGTCAGTGCAGCACCCTCAAATGACCCCTCCTTTCCAAGGTAATGCGAAAACTTATTTTCTCACAAATTTCACACAAATTTTCATTAATTAAACAATGCATAAACATTCGCTATTGTGTCTGACCCACTAATTCAAAGAATAGTAAGATTTCTTTCACTGCGAGTAAAACCCTTCCGCTTACTCTTCACACACTACGAGTAAAACCTTTCTGCTTACTCTTCACACAAGTATCAGAGAACCTGCTACTCATTCAGTATTACCCTTTCTAGGTGATATAATACCAAAATTTCACCAGCGAACTCCTCGCTACCAATTACTCTCACTATCATACAGGAAATGTTTCCCTAACGTAGTGCTTCTAGTCCTGCATAACTTTCAACACTTTCTTGATCCAGACCAATAACCTCACTTCAGTGTGGCTCCATTTACTACCCGCTATTCAATATTCCCGGGAATTTCCAGACAACATAAAACAATACATAACGGGTTTTGGTTAAAACATAAATCAATAATTCAAAATTTCAAATACAATCCTCACCTAACTAACTATACTAACCATGCCTCTGCTGCCAAGAAAAACTGATGCAGCGGAGTTTACCAGCTCAACACATTCATACACACAACAATCATTTGGGCCAATATACATTCATATACTCAATGAGCTAGCAAATATCCACTGGCCATCAATTTTGTTTTACCCTAAGAACCTTTCCACCAGTATTCTTACCATTCTTACCATTCCTGTCTCCTGAGTAAATGCAGGTTCAAAAGGTGTAGTAGTAGATTAGAATACGGAGGAAATAATATAGGAAATAATGTAATACATTTATCTTTATTTAAAGAACCACAGACTCAGAAGGAGTTTCAAAAGTTTATCTGAATTAATAATTTTGTGAGTCAATTCAGAATACACATAAACACGTCAAGATTCCCCATAAGGAATAGAAGTTCAATTAGTTTATAATTCAATTCACATTAATTAATCTCATATGATGACAGTACCCGAGGAGAGAAAGAACAGAGAGCAAATTAGAAGCACAACCCACAGAACTATATTTACCTAGAATGGTGTGAGGACCTAGACATCAGAGTATCAAGGATTCAGGACAGTTTCAGGACAGGGAAAGTGGCCTCTTCTAGCGTTAACACCAGCGTTACACCCCTCTCTGGTGCTACTCTCTCTGGCTCGGGCTTGTCCATATCCCTTCCTAAATGTGCCTCCTCGGTTGTTCCACGAATTTCCCCCAGTGTTGGATTCTTCAAATCAGATTGCAGCAAAATTGCGCAGCATCTCGGAATAGCATCGGTATCTCGTGGGTCAAATGTGTCTAACTATCTAGAACTTACCTCTGTTATACCAATTCAAATGTATGCTCCACCCCCAAATGTTTCAATTCCATGTTCACCCGCAATTTGATTGGGCGAAGCAGTGGCACGAGGACATCACACCATACTAAGTGCAATACATTTATTTAGTTCTATTGTCTAATTCCCCGCCCCTTAATTTTAATACCCACAAGCATTATTCCCACAAGCATTTCATATGTGGATCGATATATTTGTAATACAATGTTTCAAGTTCTTCCTCTTGTAGGGTCAGGAGTTGATCTTCCCATGTCCTTGCTTGGCTCATGGATTGGCAGTCACCCAATGACTTCATTGGTCTCAGAACGAGAAGGTTTTCACGCATGCGTTGTTGTCACAAAGGGTAGGGACATCGGTCACCCTCCAAGGTGGCAAATACGAACTATTAATAAAGTCAGAGAAGAACATGTTAGAATACAAAATTAAATGAATTCACTGTATACCACTTACTTCTACTCTAACCCCATTTACTTAATATTTCTTTTACATTCATAGCTTAGTAAAACTTGCACAGCATGTGCGTTAGTGCGAGGGTTTTCGAGCAGCCATGTCAAAAGCTATTGCGCAGCTGCAAAGATTTCCCCCAAGCGACAGAAGGCGTCACACTACGTAGATGTAGTAGACGCTTGAACAGAAGATTTCCCGCATTTTTGGTGCCATTTGAGGACACTCGGGTTACTTATTAGTAAAGCACATAGAAAAGCTGCCCCTAGATACAATATGTAAAATGTGGTGCAAAATTAGCATTCATGGACAGGTTGGTTATAATGTTACTGGTTATTTGAGAGGATTGCATACGAGCAAGTTTCTTTTTATACGAAACCTTGCTCCATCACTACCAGTGCGGCCTGCCCGGACCACGCATCATCGCAGGGTGCGCACATGCTGGTTGCTTCAGGTGCCACTAACTCACTGCACCACAAGTCATTGCCATGTAGCCTTATTAAGGCAGAATTAATTAGACAAAAGACATTGCTACCAGTGTGGCCCGCCCAGACCACGCATCATCGCAGGCTCCGCACACGCTGAATACTTCTGATGCCACTAACTGTGCAGCTCAACTCAATACCACATGGCTGTGGGCCCTTGCTAACCGCTGCCTCTGGCCTACACTGTGGTCAGCATGGCTCGCAATTAAAATTTAGTCTTGATTCATTAATTACAGAGTCCAGTAGGCAACTAACTACAACTTCCCTGGAACCTACACAATATTGTTTTAGTATCCTTGCTTCAAGAATTTTTTTGATATTAATTATAGCTTTAGTACCATGACCAAATTCATCTTGCAAGTCCAAAGGAACACTGAATGGCAGTCTACACTGTCCAGTAGGCAACTAACTATAACGTCCCCGAAACCTACACATTTTCGACAATGTATTGCAGACAGAATTGTACTCTATGTCCTCGGATTTTGTCAAGAGGAAGTGACAAAAAGCATTCCTCGATGTCTGTGCTGACTACTGCCTTCCATCCACATTGCCGACTGCAGGGCTCACAATTCAGATCGAGTTGCGATTGCAGATGACTCAGTCCAGTAGGCAACGGATATTGCTGCCAGTGCGGCCCTCCCGGACAACGCATTATCGCTAGCTGTGCACACGCGGAATGCTTCTGATGCCCCTACCTCAGTGCACCATAACTCATGGACCATTTATGATAGAATATTTTGTGTATGATTTCAGATCTGCTGCCCCTACCTCAGTGCACCACAAGTCATGAACCCTTTACGATAGAATCTTTTGTGTATTATTTCACATCTGGTGCCCCTAACTTAGTGCAGCACAAGTCATGACCCTTTATGATTGAATCTCTGTGTGTGATCCGATTATTACTGTTGTACTTGTTGCCAGCACCAACCATTCCCTGAGGGCTGGCTTACACTCACCCCACACGCATCCAGCACAGACTTCACTGGACATGTGACCCTGGTAATAAAAAGGGGCTGAGCGCACGTGCCAGTACCCAGTTCCACTATCTATCTGTGTCTGTGTGTTCATTATATATGCATGATGCTGCCCCTGGGCCCTATCACATTACATTCTGCTGTGGACAGCACTCACAACCATGTTACCTCTGGCAGTGGGGAAAACTTCGGTTATGTAATTTTGTCTCGGCCATTGTATAAGTACATAGGTAGAGACTGAATCATTAGAGTACTGAAGGTGAGTGTATAGTGAATTAATAAGTGCTTCAGAATTGGCGGAGTGATTGGATAAGTACATATGTTGGCAGAGCCTAACCCCCGAGCGCGAGCTTGGCTCTAATTGGCTGCCCTCCATGTGCCAAAAACTGAAATTTGTGCTTTGCATGGCCCTGTATTGCTACAGCTGCAACACTCTACTGAATGTGCAATACACATTCATATCCACACAGATATGTCATGTGCACGATCTTTCATGTGTGGAAATATGGATGAATGTAGGGTCAGTGATTCCCCCTACCTTCCATGTTGGTCATGTTTTAGGACTTGGGTCACAGGGTGGCACATTGGCGCTTGCGGCCCGGGTGGCAGCAGCACTACAACAGGGACACCCGCATCAGTTGATTCCTCATACAACCCAGGACGGAACCACGCCCAGAGCTCCGGAGTCATTGTTCACAGCCTCACGCAGGACTGGCGTACGCCAGGCCAGCCCAATCAGCTTACGCATACAGGGAGGGACAACAACACTACATGGGCCAGAATTTCATTGTAGTGATCTGCTGCTCTCAGGTCTAGTTGTCAGCACGCCACAGCCACTCCTTGACAGCTGGTTTACACCCACACCACACCCATCAAACACAGGCGTCACAGGACACGTGACACTGCCAATAAAAAGGACCGGGCGCACGTGCTCCACACCATTTCCATTTCAGACTTGGTGCACAGGATGCACTGCAGCCGCGACAGGCACACCGCCACGGGACGGTGACTTTCAGTGCACTGAGGTGCGGGCACTGTAAGTGCTGAGCAGGTGTGCTGCCTGCGATGATGTCCCATCCCGGTGGTCCGGACAGGTCAGGTTTTGTGTGCCCTGCTGAACCGCAATGTAGGCCTTAGCCATCGACCAGCGGGGGCCTACCGGCACTTGGCGTGGCCTCACTGGTCACAGAGTTAGTGGCACCGCAAGGGTTGAGCGAGTGTGCAACCTGCGATGATGGCGGGTGCACTGGTATGTCCTCTGCCATCGTAAAATCAAGACGTAGCACCAAATATGAGACTTGGTGGCCTGCGGAGCAGGGCTGCATGATGTGGAGGGTGCCCTATCCGTGGAAAGGTGAGCAGTGACGCCTGGGTGCACAGGGGCGAGCAGACACTTCTGGGCAGTGGAAGTGGATGGGGTGCAGCAGCCTGGATCCACAAAGGCGGGACAGCGATTTAGGCATGCACAGTCGTATGTACTCTGCCATTACTGATTCTGTACTATGTTTCAGAAGAGTGAGCTTGAGGGCTCCACTATTTCCCGGCACGTGGTTGGAGACACACCAGTGGTGGAAAGGTGAGCTATGAGGGTTTTGTCCACAGTGTGGGCACTCACTGTCCCTCTCCATCTCTTCCTTTCTCTCCCTCACACTTTCTCTCTCTCTTCCTCTCTCTTACACTGTTTCTCTCTTTCTCTCTCCCTTCCTCTCTCTCACTCTTTCTGTCTCTCTTTCTCTATCTCTCACTCTTCCTCTGTTTCTCTCTTCCTCGTTCTCACACTGTTTCTCTCTTTCTCTCTCTCTTCCTCTCTCTCATTGTTTCTCTCTCTTCCTCTCTCTCTCTTTCTCTCTGTCTTCCTCTCACTCTTTCTTTCTCTCTCTCTCTTTCTTCCTCTCTCTCACTCTTTCTCTCTCTCTCTCTCTCTCTCTCTCTCTCTCCTTTGATGGACACATGATGCATAATCTTATCTTGCTTTTTGTCTAGCAGGCCTGCGATGATGTGTGGCCATACAGGCAATCAACACCTACCCTGAATTGTGAGTTTGGCTTGACCGCGTATACGCAATGGCTGAGGAGGTTGCTTTGGCACATGGTTTACCCTCTTACACCAACGCCGGTGGCGGAAGGTGAGCAGAGAGGCTTGTTTCCGCAGCAGCTGGCAGTCACCTCTGGGCGGTGGGAGTGGATAGTGTGCAGCAGCCTGGGTGCACAGGAGCGGGCAGACACCTCCGAGAAGTGGGAGTGGATGGGGTGAAGCAGTCTGGGGGCACAGGAGCGGGCAGAAACCTCTAGGCAGTGTGAGTGGATGGGGTGCAGTAGTCTGGGTGCACAGGAATGGGCAGACACCTCTGGGCACTGGGAGTGGATGGGGTGCAGCAGCCTGGGTGCACAGCAGAGGGCAGACACCTCTAGGCAGTGGGAGTGGATGGGGTACAGCAGCCTGGGTGTGCAGAGGCGGGCAGACACTTCTGGGTGGCAGGATTCGATGGGGTGCCGCAGCCTCAGTGCGCAGGGCAGACAGACACCTCTGGGCAGCGGGAGTCGATGGGGTGCAGCAGCCAGGGTGCAGCAGCCTTGGTGCACAGGGGCAAAACAGAGAATTACGTGTGTGCAGTTGTATGTACTCTGCCATTACTTATTCTATACTATGTTTCAGATGACTAAACTTGAGGGCTGCACTATTACCCAGCACATGGTTGGAGACACACCGGTGGCAGAAAGGTGAGCTGTGAGGATTTTCTCCACAGATCCAACACTCACCTTTCTGTCACTCACAATCTTTCTCTCTCTCACTCTCTATCTCTTCCTTTCTTTATCTCACACTCTTTCTCTCATTCTCTGTCTCTTCCTCTCTCTCTCATTCTTTATTTCTCTCTCTCTCTCTCTCTTTCTTCCTCTCTGTCTCACTCTTTGTCTCTCTCTCTTCCTCTCTCTCACCCTGTTTCGCTCTTTCTCTCTCTCTTCCTTGCATCTCTCTCTCTTTCTCTCTCTCTTCCTCTCTCTCTCATTCTTTCTTTCTCTCTCTCTTCCTCTCTGTCTCACTCTTTGTCTCTCTCTCTTCCTCTCTCTCACCCTGTTTCGCTCTTTCTCTTTCTCTTCCTTGTATCTCTCTCTCTTTCACTCTCTCTTCCTCTCTCTCACTCTTTCTCTCTCTCCTTTGATGGAACATGACGCACAATCTTATCTTTCTTTTTGTCTTGCAGGCTGTGATTCACAAAAATTGTCGAGGGATGACACGCCATGTCTGTACCTACTTTTATTTTGTTGTTTTGTTTAAATAAAATGTTTTATATGTAAATCCATAGATGAATGAGATTCTTATTTGTCCAACCTCACATGCATGTTCTTAATTCTAATTGTGCAACATCAGCCAATTTGTTACGTTCCAGATTTCCGAAGGTTGCTCTCACATTTGTTTGTGGGGGGTGGCGGTGAGGGGGGGAATGGCGGACAAGGGGCTGGGGGAGGGGGTGTCGGAGCAGTGTTGGCTGTCCGAGCTGCATGATCGTTGGCTCCATTGCATCTGTTGTCATTCAGGTGTGACTCTGGGCTGGGCTCCCTTTCATGTTGCAGGTTGAAGTTCGACTTTACACCAGCTCAGAGCAAGTGTAAACTTTCTACTACTAACACACCTTATAGCCTGTTTTTTACTCTCTTTTACGATCTTGCTGGTGGTTGAGAAACTTGCAAAGTGATGTGTTTGCTGCTTTTTGCATGGGTACGCCTACTCTACATCTCATTTGCAACATTTGCTCGGGTCATCCGTGATGATGCTTTTTGAGGCTGCTATCACTGGCAAACTGGTGATATGGGCTGTTTGCTCCAGTTTGGGATTGGTACGTTAAATATATCAGCATTTTGGTTGTGATAAAGTGCGGACCATGTCATGAGTGATGTAATATGTGACATCATCACCAGTGCATTGCGGGCGCGCGAGTTAGAGTTAGCTCAACTAACTATAACGGGCGAATTTCTCTGGTTTTATATGAGTCAAATATCCAAATAACTATAATGTCCCTGAAACCTATGGTTTTTTCAGTGAATTTCTAAGGTTTTTTAAATGCTAATTCCTAACTATAAAGTCTGTAAAATCTATGGTTTTTTCAGTGAATTTCAATCATTTTTTAACTGTTAATTTCATATTTTAATATTTATAAAATCTATATTTTTTCAATTTTTTTTGTAATATTTTGGAACTCTATTATCTTTTTTTGTTTTTAATTTGAAAAATATGTAATGTTTTATATCTTCCCAAAAAAAGTATGTATATCGTTTTTTTTTGTTGGAGAAAACTGAAGTGTTGTACCGGTAGTGTACCAAGCTCCATCAGAACGCGAATCCTATCCGCCATATTGCTAAACTCGTAAAGAATCCGCATTTCGTATCTGATAGGTTTGTGGCACCACGTCCCGCGTAACATCATATATGTATGTGGTCGCGCCAGCTGCTACTTTGGTATGTGATGGATACGCAGAAGCCTTACTTCATGTATGTATGGGCTCACGCCCGCTGCACATTGCGTATGCGACGAGTGCACGCTGCCAGGCCCTGTGTTATGTCATAGACGTATGGTGTCGCGCCGGTAACGCAATTCCCTCATTTATTTTTTAAATAAGTTTAAAGTGTATATGAGAACAAGCGATAATCTAAAATATTTTAAACATTTATATATTTCTAACTGTAATAAACATATGTTATGGTAATATTTTCTCAAAATTGCGTTGGGTGCTGCCTCCCTGCGTGCTCGCTGTGCGATTGCCATGTGACCTTAAAGAAAAGCATTTGATTGGTTCATAACATTTCCCATTGTAACAGTTGGAGGACCCCACCCATTTTCGCCATTCTCTCTACAGCGTTTGATGAGAGACTCCTCTTCTGCTTACAGAGCTTTTTGAAAACTTTTTGCTATGTACACATATCTGACAGTACACACAACATGCAACCATCATCTTCATCAATATTCATGTTCTGTAAAGCAGCCTTCCACCTGGGATAGGCATGCATCTAAAAGCTACATAACAGAACTTTTCCCCACTGCCAGAGGTAACATGGTTGCATACGCTGTCCACAGCACAATGTAATGTGGTACGGCCCAGGAGCAGTATCATGCATAGATAATGAACACACAGACACAGATAGATAGTGGAAGTGGGTACGGGCACGTGCGCTCGACTCCTTTTTATTACCAGGGTCACATATCCAGTGACGTCTGTGCTCGATGCGTGTGGGGTTAGTGTAAACCAGTCCCCTGGGAATGGTTGCTGCTAGCATCAACTACAACAGTAATCATTGGATCACACACAGAGATTCAATAATAAAAGGGTCAATAGTTTGTGCTGCAGTAAGGTAGGGAAACTAGATGTGAAATAATACAGAAAAGATTCTATCGTAAAAGAACCATAACTTGAGGTATACTAAGATACAGGCAGTAGATCTGAAATAATACACAAAAATATTGTATCATAAAGGGTCCATCAGTTCTAGTGCACTTAGATAGCCACATCAAAAGCATTCAGCATGTGCACAGCCAGCGATGATGCGTGCTGCGGGCGGGCCATACTAGGAGCAATGTCTGTTGCCTACAACACTACATCATCTGCAATAGCGACTCGATCTGAATTGTAAACACTGCTGTCTGCAGTGTAGGCCAGAGAGCGGTCAGCAAGGGTCCACAGCCACGTGGCGTTGACTTGAGCTGTCCTGTTTGCCATTACTGAAGCAACAAAAACCGTGTGCGGACCCTGTGGTGATGCATATGCGGGGGCGGACACAGCGCACTGGAGCAATGTCTGTTGCCTACAACACTACATCATCTGCAATAGCGACTCTTTCAGAATTGTAAACACTGCTTTCTGCAGTGTAGGCCAGAGAGCGGTTAGCAAGGGCCCACAGCCATGTGGCGTTGACTGGAGCTGACCAGTTTGCCATTACCGAAGCAACAAAAGGCATGTGCGAACCCTGTGATGATGCGTATGCGTGGTGCGGACAGAGCGCACTGGAGCAATGTCTGTTGCCTACAACACTACCTCATCTGCAATAACGACTCGATCAGAATTGTAAACCCTGCTGTCTGCAGTGTAGGCCAGAGAGCGGTCAGCAAGAGCCCACAGCCACGTGGCGTTGACTTGAGCTGCCCAGTTTGCCGTACGCGAAACAGCAAAAACCGTGTGCAGACCCTGTGATGATGCGTATGCGTGGTGCAGACAGAGCGCGCTGGAGCAATGTCTTTTGAATACCGGAATGCGTCATCTACAATAGCGACTCGATCTGAATTGTGAACACTGCTGCCTGCTGCGTAAATTTAACGCAGTAGTGAGCACAGTCTTCCATGAATACTTTTTCTCACGTCCTCTTCACAAAATACAACAACATAAATGACACAAAACTCTGCAATAAATAAATCAAAACAATTGGAATTGCGATCTCTGCTGTCCACTGTGTACACTGTTATTCAGTGTTCTTTACCACTACCAAGAAGAATTTGGTCATTGTACTAGACCTATAAGTCATCTTAAAAAACTTCTTCAAGCAAGGATACTAAAAGACTATTGTGTATATTTCAATAGACGTTGTAATTAGTTGCCTACTGGATTCTGTAATTAAACAATCACCACTCGATCTGAATTGTGAGCACTGCTGACTGCACTGTAGGCCAGAGGCAGTGGTCATTAACGCCTCACAGCCATGTGCCGTTGGATTCGGAAGCACGCAGTTGGTTGCACCTGATCAGAGTGGGAACACATAAATATTCACAAACTTTAACTTCTGACATCCTCAATCACAGAATCAAGACCCCGTTTCACTGTTCCGACCTGCTGTACCACGCTGTACTCCACCGACTGCAGTCAACCAACCCCAATAATCATGTGCAGCAGTTAGCTACAGAAGCACAGTGTCTGATGCACCTCAACGGAGGTAGTTCTGTCAAAACCAAGCAGCAAGTAATATCGTCCATTTTGGGATCAAGACACCGTTCCACTGTTGGGACCTAGAGTTGGTTGCACCCGGTCGAAGGGACTACCTTCATCTCCACTCTCAGATACAGTTCTAACATCGTCCATTGTGCGATCAAGACACCGTTCCACTGTTGGGACCTACAGTTGGTTACAGATGGTCGAAAGGAGTACCTTCATCTGCACTCTCAGATGCAGTTCTAACATCGTCCATTGTGGGATCAAGACACCGTTCCACTGTTAGTACCTCTTCGACTACTGTGTTAGTAGTATACAGAGCACTTCACAGTGCTGGGCCTCAGGCTGGGCACTGTCTGCCTGTGTCGCGGTAGCCAGCGTTGATCTCAGGAGCGTTCCCAGATCGCAGACCTCAGCCCAAAAGCTTCCGCCAGCATGTTGTGGGCCCTCTTTCACATACAACGGTGTCGAAAGGTGAACTGTGGGGCATATGTGCGTCACAGCGGCCATGACGGTTTCTGGGTAGCAGCAGGCTAAGAGCATTATTCCCGCAGTCACCTTCGCTCACGGCGTCAGCCTCGTGGCGGTGTAAGCTGCGCAGACCTGACAGACATGTTCGCCATTCCGGAAGAGAACCACACCCAGAGAAACAAGTCTTTTATTCATACCCCTATGCTAGCCATGCGTATGCCGAGCCAGCCCACTACTCTAAAGATTTGGGGGGAGGGAGGGGGCATGTAGGCGCTATGTTTTCGTAATCTTCCCTACTAACTGTGCTATCATGGTTGCGTCCACTGTCGACTTCACTCAATATACCATCAGTGTATGTTGACATGTAAATGTCTGTGCTCTGCATACTCAAGTCTGTCCGGAACATCCCCTCAACACTTTTCATTGTATACTTTTATAATCGAGAATCACTTGCCACCTTCGCACATACTTTGCTCCCATCTCTCCAAGCATTCTGCATTGTGTGGCAGAGGTACCATGCCATGTTTGGTTTGTGTACATGGCTAGCCACGGTTGCCACAGTACGTAGTGTAGTTGTGTCTGCTAGGTGTACATGTTGTTTGTCATGTTGTATGTTGTAAGGTAGCGCATTTATTCACGAGCAGTGGTTTCTCCCATTTACATATCGCTGTCTTAAAGAGGATACCGAAGTTTTTCTCACAGGTGAAAAGTGGGACCACAATGGCAATCATTCATTACTATGCAAGAATGTCCAACTGCACGATGCTTCTAAGCTTACAGCCCCCAATCGTGCCTGCTTTTTTAAAAGCACGCCAACTCCCACAATCAGACCAACATTCACACAGCTTTCTAACGGCAGTTATCTGCTTCTTAATAACATGGACTGCTACGCAATGTGAGCTGGCATACCGTATGTCCTTACTGTTTCAAACCGGATAACTTCCTCTGGCAATCTCTATTCCCATGTTAATAATCAATGAGAACTAGCTCTTGTTTAAATTGTTTGTATGTCTGCGGGTGGGGGAAAACCATTAGGTTTTTATGAAGGCCCTCACCCACCAACCTAGTTGGTGGCATGCTTCATCATTGGGCCCCACCCGAGGTTCCGAGTGTACCTCAGGTGAACTTCGACGCCAGATTACTGCGGAGCGGGTTTTTTTGGTTCGTGAGGGTGCTGTGGGTGTGCTCTGAGTGAGGTTTAAAATACTGTCCTGGGTGTCCCAAAGACTGTTTTAATGGTGGGCCCCAGGCAGTCAATAAAAACAAAGACTATCGGACGTGCACAGTAGGCTTATGGCCTCCGACGTCCTGTGCGGTCAACTAGTTTCAGCCAGGCCTTTTCTTCTACTGGCTTTTGTCAGGACTTTATATGTGTGGGGTGTTACAGGGGTTGTTAGGAGTTTGTCAGTGCCCTGTGTGTAAAGCACACGCTACGGTGCTTATGTGTGTTTCCTCTCGGGTTGTACCTGTAGGGGGCAAAAAAATCTCTATTCCCACCCACACAAAGTATCTCCCAAAGTTCAATTTGGCCTTTAATACCTACTTTGAAAACAGATTTTATTAAACAGAGCAAACTGAAAGCACTTTTGCTTCAAACAGAAGTGTCCCTCACTTCTCCAAAAGTAAATTATTGACTGCAGATAGCACGAACTTCAAGTAAAATACACTCCCTATTAAATACGAACCTCTCATTACACTTTGTGAATTGTTACACAATTTTCAACACATCTGACATTTAAGGTTTGGCACACTTTTTAACATTGTCTCCTCCGGCCTTCTCACAGGCTTACAAACAGTTTTTAGTCTAATACCAGACTTCATTCATTCGATCATCTCTGGAATAACAGCAACAGTGTCCATAATTCTCGCTCTGTTTGCGGCGATCCTACTACTATTTTAGCTTGTTAAAAATGGCTATGTTCCCTGTGGTAACAAGCATGTCCGACAATACGCCTCTACGCGAAGCTACATCAATACCGTGAAAAAATGGAACAACTTTTATGCTGCCTGCCTCTATCTATTATCGGAGCCAGCTACAACATGACATTTATTGACACATGTACAATCTGCGTGCAACCATCTTTTTATTGCAAAACTAGCCCAATCGACTGGCGAATGGATCTATGCCTTGCCAACATCCCAGCAAACGCTCCCGATATCCAGCAGGTAATGGAGTATCTTGAAAACCATGAAATTGATTGTTCGGGCAGTGGAGCAATGGCGGATGCAACGCAAAAAGGAATCCTGGCGGAATGGGATTTCTGCGCAGTCGCAAAAGATCTCCTGCATCATGCGACCTTTGACAACATCGTAGATTACCTGCCAATTCAAATTGCCGTTCCAACATTCGAGGAACATTTCTGTCCCTTCGAGGATATGAATTAGATTGCTTCGCTTTTCTCACACGATGGCAACAATCGCCTCTTGGAACATTACGCATCTCAAGACGCTGAAGAACTTCCGGACTGCAATCTCCAAGACTTGTAAGAAATTCACTTTATTCTTGGATTGATTTTTCCAA
The DNA here is from genome assembly GCF_964204655.1 of Triturus cristatus. Classification (NCBI taxonomy): domain Eukaryota; kingdom Metazoa; phylum Chordata; class Amphibia; order Caudata; family Salamandridae; genus Triturus; species Triturus cristatus. The sequence goes on from NC_140584.1 coordinate 530,106,820, forward strand.
CTTTTTTGACTTTTTCCTATTAAATATTTTAATACACTTCAACTGAACTATTTTCATATGATAACTTTCTAAGTATGCTTAGGCATTTGAACTCTGTTTCTGCCCTTACCTCTACACACTAACCAGGGATGGATGATGTATGGCCAATGCAAATACGCTATTTACTTGCTAAATTAGCCATACCCGCCATCCATTTTGAAACCATATCTATTCTTTGTACACACGTCTCTCTGTTTGCCTCTTATCCACGAAGCCCTTTCACACAAATTAGCTCATCCTCAGCCTCTGCTCACGAACTGGCGATCAAGATCAAAAAACACGGCATTGTTTAGGAACTGGTTGGCACAGTGTGGTAATCGTATCCTACCTTTATTTTCATTCTACAATTTACAGTCATTCATGTCTAATAGGTATTGTTCATGTCACATGGAACTGTAACATGTAATGTGGAATTGACTGATGCAGAAGCTTAGCTTTGAATACAGCAGAAGCAGTTGGAGTTTGCCTCAGCTGGATACCTTAGCTCTTGCACCAGTAGTTTCATTTATGGCACTTAGTTAAAGACACTTTTTATATAACTTGCAGACTCCATCGCTTTATCCCACACAGCCACTTTCTTAAACACACCTGATTTCACCATTTGGCTTCTGTGGCATTGCAACATTCTGCAATATATTCTTCACGATTATTTCTTTATTCCTGCTTGCTAAAACACTCCATTCGAGTCTTCAGACCGGTAGGGCTGAGTAGGTTGCCTCCCACACCCGCTATAGTCTAAACCCATACTAACACCACTTGCACAGCTATGCTACAGCGGCCAGTATGCTACAGCGCCAGGAGCAATTCAGTTTACAGCAATCAGCTCACGGTTTTATCCCCGAGTGTACTAGCACCACACCTCAGCACCATCTCACTCTGATCAAGCAGCACTTTCACACCGCTAGGGGTGAATACTTCACTTCACACTCCCTGTATTGCACACCCTAACCACCCCACAGAGCTCACAGTGCTATAATCTAAACCCATACTAACACCACTTGCACAGCTATGCTACAACGGCCAGTATGCTACAGCGCCCAGAGCACATCAGTTTACAGCAATGGGCTCACGGTTTCATCCCCGAGTGTACTGGCACCTCACCTCAGCACCATCTCACTCTGGTCAAAACAGCACTTTCACATCGCTAGGGGTGAATACTTCACTTCACACTCCCTGTATAGCACACCCTAACCACCCCACAGAGCTCACACCGCTATACTCTAAACCCATACTAACACCACTTGCACAACTATGCAACAGCGGCCAGTATCCTACACCGCCCAGAGCACATCAGTTTACTGCAATCATCTCATGGTTTCATCCCCGAGTGTACCGGCACCTCACCTCAGCACCATCTCACTCTTGGCAAAACAGCACTTTCACACCAGTAGGGGTGAATACATCGCTTCACACTCCCTGTGTTGTACACCCTAACCACCTCAGAGACCACACAGCACTCCTACCCTCCTCTTTCCTACTCTTTTTGCCCTTTTTTCCCCTTACTCGCTTTAACAGAATCACAAAATGGCGGCCAACACTTCCTAGTTGCAACCACTCACAGCGTTCACAACCAATAAGCAGCAAGCTCATGCTCGTAACGCCTCAGCCAATCAGATGGCAGAATTCCCAAATATCGATATCTGTAAATTTTGATATTTCTCAAAAACTACTGAACGGATTTACACAAAATAAACAAAAGCGTGCTTTCTAGAACAAGACACTTCTCCCTGCCAAATTTTGGGTAATTCCGTTCACCCTTTTCGACCTGGAGCCTTGTCTAAAGTTTCCTATGGAAATTAACATAGAGAAAACACGTTTTGGGACCCCCTTTTTTCTCGGCCCCCCCCTTGACGAATCACCCCCAATCTTCCCACATAGGAGCTGATATAAACATATGTATATTAGTATATATATGTATATATGAAATTCACCAGTTATAGTTGCCCCAAAGTAACTATCTCTTGTATCTCACCATGCACAGCGTTGTCATCAATTATGTAATTTCAGATGTTACAGTGATGTTATCAATGATGTCACCGAACATGTCATAAGTGGGGCTCCATCCCCCATACCTTCTGACCTGGCTGATAAACAGTCAGGACAGCCTGTTGGCCATGTCAAACTTTTTGGAGTTCTTGGCTTGCCTCATGGTTTTTGCTGGCCTTCTTCATGTTCTCAGCCGAGAGGGGGAGCGCAGACCAAGTACATAGTCCACTATGTCCTGTTTGGGGAGGTTTAAGCGGTAACTCCATCCCTCCTTCACCAAACACAAGGGACCCAAAACTGGATCTCCAAACAGAAGTTCAAAAGGGCAGTAGCCAACCCCTTTCTGAGGGACCTCTCTGTAGGCAAAGAGAATGCAGGGTAGTAGGACATCCCATTTTCACCTAAGCTTTTCTGGGAGGCCCATGATCATACCCTTTAGGGTCTTGTTGAATCTTTCAACTAACCCATTGCATTGAGGATGTTAGGGTGTAGTGAGTTTGTAATTCACTCCACACTCTTTCCACATTGCAGTTATATAATTTGACATGAAGTTTGTACCTCTGTCTGTTAAGACCTCCTTAGGGAAGCCCACTGTAGAACAAATCCTAAGAGGGCCCTTCCCACCACAGGAGCTGTAGTGGTGTCAGAACCAGCTCTCTCTTGCTGGCGGTTGACACAGGAGCAGGATGACGCAAGCTCCCAATTCCTCCTCAGAACTCCCCGGCCTCCACAATATCTAAATGCGTAGCCAGAAGAGCCCCAAGGGGGAAAGGGGAATTGGACAGAGAAGAGAATGCACACACTGGTGGTCTTCCTTTCTGCTTCTTCTTATGTAGTCTATCTTTTCTCTGGCTCTTGCTGTAGTTCGTGAGCTGTAAATAAACAATTACATGTAAATCACTTTCTACTTCCCTTTTCTTCCTACCTATGTCTTTCCTTATTCTCTATTGTACCCACCCTGATGCTGTGTGCCTTTGCTTCTCTTCTATGCTACTCGTTCTTCTGTTCTTATGTGTTTTCTCTGTAAGATAAATAACTTGTGTTATTATATTTCCTTCTCCCTTCCTGACCTCTCTTAGTCTTTTTCCCTAAAACTCACTTACTGGACAGAGAACGGAAGCCTTGGTTTATTTTCTTATTCTTCTTCACCTTTTATTGGTTGTTCTAACTACTGTGGCTTCACTGTAGTTTTGTTCTTCCTTTTCTGTGTCATTTGTATTCTGCCCTCAAGAGTTTTTTTCTACTCCCTATGGTTTCTTATTGACAGGAATCGGAACTCACTCGGAACTACTTAGTGTACCTTAAACCTTTTATATACTAGACTTGAGCTGACTCAACTCGCACCAAAAACTAACGCTACATCAAAACTTGTGTTGACTTTTTAGAACGCTGTAATTTCATTCACTAGAACCTGTGCTTCAGTTTAACTTCCGCTGCTGCGAAGTTCGGAACGTTTTCTTTGGTAGAAAAATGGAACAGTCTTACTTGGGGTCGCTGGCTACTTCCAAACTCTAAATTCTCCTCAGAATTCTCGCGACGCGTAGCTTCTTTTCCCTGACTAACGCGACGCGTTGAGGTACCTCCTACTCCTCTCACAGTTCAGGTGAAGTGCGCAGCTCTCCGCGCGCCTCACCGTTATCACGCAAATCTGCCAAATCAACTAGAGCGCTAACCCGTTTCGGATTAAGGAACGCTCTGCCGCCATGTTGCATTCGACCTCGCACCAAATGCTGTTTACACAGTTTTGACAACACAGCCACCATCATTCCTTTCTTCTTATACTGGATACCTCTCTTGACATGTGACCTCTTTGTTGGGGACCTGACAGTACCCTCCCTCAAAGATCTTCCTTCCTTCCGGACCTTGCTTGGAAATCTTCTGTGGAATTCTGCTACTAGTCGTGGAGCATTTACTTCATACTCTGGCTCCCAGGATCTTTCCTCCGGACCATAACCCTTCCAATCTAATAAGTAGTACAACTTTCCATTCTGTAGTTTAGAGTCTAAAATTTGTTGAACTTCAAACTCATTTCCTTTCTCAGTCTGAATTGGCTTTGGGGTCTTACTCAATCTAACTTCTGGTTCTGCCTTCTTTAATAAAGAAACATGAAAAACTGGGTGTATCCGCAACCTCTTAGGTAATTTTAGTTGATAATTTAAGGTGCTCAACTTTTTCGCAATTGGATAAGGTCCAATGTATCGTGGTTGGAACTTCCTAACCCCTTTTAATCTGATATTTTTTGTACTTAACCAAACCTTGTCTCCTACCAACAATTTTGGTTCTTTTCTTCTCTTTTTGTCTGCATAGTGTTTATATTTTGCCTTTGCTACTGTTAGATTCTTGATAGCTCTACTATGGGCTTGTGTCAGTTGTTCTACCCAATTGGATACTGCTGGTACACCCACTTCTTGGAAGTTTAAGGAATGTTGTGGATGTCTACCTGTATTCAGAAAGAATGGAGTGTATCCAGTTGATGCATTTGTAGTGTTATTATGTGCAAATTCTGCTGCCCATAAATAATCGGGCCAATCTCCCTCCTGTTCTAAAAGACACAATCTCAGATATTGCTCCAGTTCCTGATTTGTGCGTTCTGTTTGCCCATCTGACTCTGGGTGGAAGCTAGTGGAGTATCGATTCTCTATGTTTAAACGCTTGGTGAATGCCTTCCAGAAATGAGACAGAAACTGAGAGCCCCTATCTGACACCAAAACCTTAGGTATGCCATGTGCACGAACTACATGCTGGCTGAAAGCATCCGCTAACTCCTGGGCAGATGGTACCCCCTTCAAGGGCACAAAATGCGCCATCTTTGTAAAGGCGTCCACACACACTAGAATGGAATCATAACCATGACTAGAGGGTAAATCTACTATGAGATCTAAGGTCACAGTGTGCCAGGGAAAAGGAGGGGTGGGCAAGGGCTGTAACAGGCCTTGTGGACGTTTCCTTTCTGATTTTCCTCTTGCGCAAGTCTCACAAGTCGCCACATACTGATGTATATCCTTGATCATGTTTGGCCACCAGAATCGTCTGCGCACCAATTCCTTAGTCTTGTTAATTCCCTTGTGTCCTGATAAGATGCTATCATGACATTCTTTTAAAGCCTTTAACTGCATCTCTGGAGTGGGCAAGTATAATGCTCCATGGTGATAGGGTAGTCCTTCTCGAATTTCTCTTTTGGAATCTTCTTTTAACCAACTCCTCATCTCTTCGCAACCCAAAGGATCTTCTTTCTCTTGATTTTCTACGGTTTCTTGCAAGACGGCATTGATCACCCTTTCCGCTGGAATTATTGCCTGATCCAAAACCTTTTCCGTGACTCCTTCCGTCTCTAATCTAGATAGGGCATCCGCCTTTCCATTCTGGGCTCCAGGCCGAAAGGTGATTACAAAATCATATTCAGAGAAATACAAGGACCAGCGTAGCTGTCTGGGAGTTAAAGTTCGGGCTGATTTTAAAAACTTCAAATTTCGGTGATCAGTATACACTGTTACTACATGTCGAGCTCCCATCAAATAATGCCTCCACTCCTTGAAAGCATCCTTTATGGCCAGTAATTCTTTTTCAGTGATTGTGTAATTAATTTCTGGAGGTGTTAATTTTCGAGAGCGGAAGGCCACTGGATGGAGCTGACCTGTAGTCTTGTGTCTCTGCGATAACACTCCTCCCAAGGCCAGATTCGACGCATCCGTTTCAACAAAGAATGGTTCTGCAGGATCTGGATGCAACAAAATAGGCGCTGTGGTGAAATCCTTCTTTAATTGCTCAAATGCTGCCTCTGCTTCCGCATCCCACTGGAAAGGAACTCCCTTCTTCAATAAACGTGTGATTGGGATTAACTTTTTTGAGAAAGCCTGAATGAACCTTCTATAGAAGTTGGCAAATCCTATGAAACTTTGGATTTCTTTAACTGAGGTAGGGGATTTCCACTCAGTCACTGCCCTTATCTTATGTTCATCCATGGTGATCCCTCCTGGAGCAAGTACAAATCCCAAGAACTCGACTGTGGTTACATCAAATGCACATTTGTCCAATTTGACAAATAACCCATTCTCACGAAGTCTTTGTAGTACCTTCTTGACATGTTCTTCATGTGTCTCTACTTCTGTCGAGTAAATCAATATGTCGTCAATATACACAATTGCTATTTGGTCTATGCAATCCTTCAATACATCATTAATAAAATGTTGAAATGCAGCTGGCGCGTTGCATAGCCCATATGGCATCACCTGGTATTCGAATAGACCTTGCTTCGTTCTAAACGCCGTCTTCCACTCATCACCTTCTCTGATTCGAACCAGGTGATAAGCTCCTCGCAGATCAAGCTTGGTATAGATTTTAGCTTCTTTCACCTGGTCCAGAAGAGTGGAAATCAGAGGTAAAGGGTAACGATTCTTGATTGTTATTCGATTTATTGCCCTGTAGTCTATGCACGAGCGTAATTCTCCATTTTTCTTTGGAATGAAAAACAAAGGGGAGGATACTGGAGACTGCGAAGGTCGAATGAATCCATTCTCTAAGTATTCCGCCAGATACTTCTTTAAATGTTTATCCTCTTGTTCGGTCAAAGCATAGATTCTACTGCAGGGTAAGTTCACTCCAGGTTCCAGGTCTATTTTACAATCATACTCCCTGTGAGGAGGTAATTTCTTTGCTTCAACTTCATTAAAGACATCCTGATATTCTCCATATTTCTTTGGTAAGGTTACCGTGTCTATCAAACAAACTGAATTTCCGTTTTCACTTAAATGATAAGCAGGAGATTCTTTTATTCCAATTTTGCAGTCTTTGAAACAATTTTCCTTGCAGTAATCCGAGTTCAAGGTTATTGTTCTTGCGGCCCAATCTATGGTGGGGTTATGCTCCGTGAGCCATGGTAACCCTAAGATCAATTGAAACTGCGGGGCGTCTATTAGATTGAATTGTAATATTTCATGATGACCTTCTGTGGTTTCTAGATGCACTGGCTCTGTGTGACTAACAATGGGGCCTGATGACAGATTGGTACCGTCCACTGCTCTGACGGGCTCACTCTTCTCCTTTCAGATTGCTTGTAATCCAATTCTCCTTGCGAATTGTAAATCGCAGAAATTACCTGTCGCTCCCGAGTCTATCATCACAGCTATCTGATTTCTCTTTTGTTCTCGATAGCTCAGAGTGACAGATATCACCAAATGAGGAGCGTCTGCTTGTAAAGTATTTGCCAAAGCATGATTCATTGGAGCTGACTTTGTTTCTGCAACCACCAGTCCAACTCCAACTACTGGTGGCGCGTGGCGTTTTCCGCCGACTGCGTCTTGGGCTTCTTGGGGCAATCTCGAACAAAATGCCCACTTCCTCCACAATAGAGACACAATTTATTATTCCGCCTCTTTTCCTTCTCCTCCTTTGTAAGAGGTCCACGGATAGTTCCTATTTGCATAGGCTCGGTTCCGCGATTTGTATCTTGCTCCTTGTGAGGCTCATATCTGGCTCTATCAAAACGCGGTACACTAGGTCGATAATCTCGTTTCTTCTCGCCTCTTCTCTCGCTCTGGCGAAAATCGATCTCCAACACTAGATCCACCAAAGCAGAGATGTCTGTGGGACGATTGGGAACTTGCGCTAAGGCATCTTTTAACTCATCCTTTAGCCCCCGATAAAATACTGCGGCTCGTTTGTTCTCTGGCCATTCCGTCTCTAACACCAACTTGTTGAATTGTGCCAAATATGCTACTAACTCTCTGTTTCCTTGTCGGATCTCTAAAAGTTCATTGTCGGTAGCTTGAGACACCTTCCGACGGTCAAAAATTCGCATGAACTCTTTCTTGAAGTCTTCTAAATTGAATAACACAGGGTCGTTTCTGGTGACCAAAGGCATTGACCAAGCTGCGGCATCCCCACTTAAGTAGGAAAGGATAAATGCCACTCGAGACTGCGCATCTGGAAACAAGGCTGGTCTGCACATAAAGTGCAAGGAACATTGGGTTAAAAAGACTTGGGCCTTCTGGGGATCTCCACTAAAGCGTTCTGGGGGTGCTAAGGGAATCACCGGGGATAAAGAATGTATTACTTGTGTGCTAACCCTTGACTGGGACGGAGCTGCTTCCTCATATGAACCCAAAACTGGGGAAGATATCTTATACTCATCTCCCGCAACCAAACTCCCTATTCTTTGCGCCAATTCTGTGGTGTCCTTTTTGAGTTCCCTGTTTTCTTCTCTAACGGTAATTAGTTCTCTTTGTATCTCATCCAAAATGTTTCCTAGCTTCTTTAAATCCAAACCTTCCGCCATTCTGCTCAGGTGCCAATACCTCGTGGGCACTTCACTCTGTCAGAACCAGCTCTCTCTTGCTGGCGGTTGACACAGGAGCAGGATGACGCAAGCTCCCAATTCCTCCTCAGAACTCCCCGGCCTCCACAATATCTAAATGCGTAGCCAGAAGAGCCCCAAGGGGGAAAGGGGAATTGGACAGAGAAGAGAATGCACACACTGGTGGTCTTCCTTTCTGCTTCTTCTTATGTAGTCTATCTTTTCTCTGGCTCTTGCTGTAGTTCGTGAGCTGTAAATAAACAATTACATGTAAATCACTTTCTACTTCCCTTTTCTTCCTACCTATGTCTTTCCTTATTCTCTATTGTACCCACCCTGATGCTGTGTGCCTTTGCTTCTCTTCTATGCTACTCGTTCTTCTGTTCTTATGTGTTTTCTCTGTAAGATAAATAACTTGTGTTATTATATTTCCTTCTCCCTTCCTGACCTCTCTTAGTCTTTTTCCCTAAAACTCACTTACTGGACAGAGAACGGAAGCCATGGTTTATTTTCTTATTCTTCTTCACCTTTTATTGGTTGTTCTAACTACTGTGGCTTCACTGTAGTTTTGTTCTTCCTTTTCTGTGTCATTTGTATTCTGTCCTCAAGAGTTTTTTTCTACTCCCTATGGTTTCTTATTGACAGGAATCGGAACTCACTCGGAACTACTTAGTGTACCTTAAACCTTTTATATACTAGACTTGAGCTGACTCAACTCGCACCAAAAACTAACGCTACATCAAAACTTGTGTTGACTTTTTAGAACGCTGTAATTTCATTCACTAGAACCTGTGCTTCAGTTTAACTTCCGCTGCTGCGAAGTTCGGAACGTTTTCTTTGGTAGAAAAATGGAACAGTCTTACTTGGGGTCGCTGGCTACTTCCAAACTCTAAATTCTCCTCAGAATTCTCGCGACGCGTAGCTTCTTTTCCCTGACTAACGCGACGTGTTGAGGTACCTCCTACTCCTCTCACAGTTCAGGTGAAGTGCGCAGCTCTCCGCGCGCCTCACCGTTATCACGCAAATCTGCCAAATCAACTAGAGCGCTAACCCGTTTCGGATTAAGGAACGCTCTGCCGCCATGTTGCTTTCGACCTCGCACCAAATGCTGTTTACACAGTTTTGACAACACAGCCACCATCATTCCTTTCTTCTTATACTGGATACCTCTCTTGACATGTGACCTCTTTGTTGGGGACCTGACAAGTGGTCCTAAGGGGAATAGCTTCTGGGTATCTCGTGGCATGGTCCACCACCACTAGAATATAACTGTGCCCGGATGCTCTTGGAGGGTTCATATGACTAATAATATCAATCACAATCCTCTCAAAGGGAACCTCAGCCACTGGAAGTGGAATTAAGAGGGCCTTTGTAATGCCACCTGGTTTGCCACTGCCTTGGCAGGTGGCACAGGAGCGACAGAACTCCTTTGTGTCCTCAGACATATGGGGCCAGTGAAAGTGAGGGACAAGCCTATCCCAAGTCTTGCTTTACCCTAAGTGTCCTGCCAGGGGAATGTCATGTGCAAGGGTGAGCAGGAAGCCTCTAAACGTCTGGGGTATAACCAACTTCCAGGTGGCAACAGGATTGGGGGCTTGGGGTCTCTACCCTTTGAGTACAGAAATCCTTCATCCCAGTAGATCCTGTGGGGCCCACTGACATTCCCAGCTTGCTATCTGAGGGGTTCAAGAGAGTGGCAGTTATGCTGCTCCAAACTCAAATCTGCTCTGGAAGGGCCCTTTGCCCCCAAGAACTCAACCTGATCAGGATCCAATCCATAATTATTTTGCTCACCATACCACCCCAGTTTAGGCCTGGCCATATGCAAATCAGACTTGACCCTGTGCCTCATGGGAACAGTCCAGCCCAAACTGACAAACCAGGTCCTCCCTGGACCAGAAACAATCCTTCTAGGACCGGTTTTGGGGTTTCATCCCTTATCAGCCAGGATAGCTTGAATCCAGTGGCACACTGAGCCCGAGACGATGTCTGGGTATACCCAAAACACTTAGGGTGAGAAAGCAAAAGACATACAGTTGATTGACAGAATGCAGAATGCCCAGACGTGGGTCCTGTGGTCTTCATGCCACTGGAGTCATACTATCCTGGTTGATGAGTGGTGAAATGTCTCTTCCTGCACAACAAAAATCATCCAAACAATGCAGGCACCCTTGCACCATGGTGCAAGGGTGCCTGCACTGGCACTAGGTTGCTGTTTGCACTGGTGCAAGGGTGAGTACAGGAAAGCATAGTATTGTTGTAAATAGGGTGCATTGCTGTCTTTACAAAATGACGCAGCTCGGCGCAGCAAAATTGCTTGCAGCACCACGCTGCACCACTTTCTTGTAAATATGCCCCCAAATCTTCTTTGCTGGTTCGCTGATGGTTGCGCTAACAAAGGGTTGATCATCAACAGTTCTTGGTAAATCTCCATGGAAGGCGCAGGTGCATGTGCCAGATTGGGTTCCATTGAACTTATTTACTTTTAGGTGTGCAGCACGTGCCCTCCTTCCAACTCCGTACTCTTGGGACTTATTGCACTGTAGGCAGTTTTTTTGCTGGCCTATGGGCCATCTTCGCCTTCTATGATGCACTATAAAAAAAAATCTCAAAACCTTACTTCTCCCATGTTTCCTTAATGTGCCTGAACCTTGGACTTAACTTGATTATACCTTCATTACATCTCCTGGTGTTGTCTTGGCACAAATTCATTTCTTATCAATTGCTACCTTCTTGGATGCTGTTTTGTTTTCACCTTGTGGTAAGAAAATCCTCTTTGAAAAAAATTATATCCTTACTATCCATTTAATATGCAAATTGCCTTTAGCTCCCCTTCATCTCCTGGATATTAGCTGATGCTCATCTCTTATCAAGCCTTCATTTTAAAATGATGTGGAGCTCACCAGTGATGCATGATGTTGGATTTTCTCTACGCCCTGACCACAGCCCACTGCAGGAAGCTAGCCCTCTATGTAGAGTACTAAAGCAAAGTATACTGAGTAGAGAATCAAGTGGAACCCTTATGGCAAAACAGGGGCTAAAGGAAATAATAGTGATGCTATTTTTGTGGTAGTGTGGGCAAGCAGTTAGGCTTATTAAAGTGTACTGCTAAGCAGTTACGATACTCACAGAAGCAATAAATGGGACACACTCAAGAATAAATCCGAGAACAATTTGTAACAAAGAAACCAACAATTTTGTATATACTTTTTAAGCCAAAGAAATTTGTTCTAAGGTAAGTACCTTTTATGTTATGAATTTTCAAAGTTCACAAAAGAAATCACAATTGTGCTCAGCTAAGCACAATTGAAGTCAATGGGAGAAAATAGGAAAAAACATATAAAATTAAACAGGGGGTACTCGAGGTTCACCTTCTTGATTTAGGTAAGTAGCAAGACCAGGTCCAATGTTCAAGCATCAGAAGATCAGGAGCGTCCCAGATTCGGCCAGTAGCAGGGTGCTGAGGTCATTGGTAGCAGCTGCTAAGAAGAATGGGGCCACCTAAAAACAAACTGCTCAGTGGTCCTACTCAAGAGAGTAGGTTGCAGGGTCTCAGGACCACAGGAGCAAAGCTGTTTTGTTCAAATCAAATCAAATCAAATCAAATCAAATCAAATCAGTGAAATGTATAAAGCGCGCTACTCACCCGCAAGGGTCTCAAGGCGCTGAGGGGGGGGGGGGGCGCTACTGCTCGAACAGCCAGATCTTGAGTTGTTTCCTGAAGGAGAGATGGTCCCGGGTCAGCTGTAGGTGGGTGGGGCGGGAGTTCCATGTCTTCGCTGCCAGGTAGGAAAGGATCTTCCTCCGACGGTGGATTTCCGAAAACGTGGGACGGAAGCGAGGGCGAGGCTGGCGGATCGGAGCTGGCAGGTGGGTGTGTAGAATGTGAGGCAGCAGTTGAGGTACTTCGGGCCCATGTCGTGGAGAGCCTTGTGTGCGTGGGTGAGGAGTCTGAACGGGATCCTCTTGTTGACGGGGAGCCAGTGAAGGTCTTTCAGGTGGGCAGTGATGTGGCTGCGGCGAGGGATGTCCAGGATAAGTCATGCTGAGGCGTTCTGGATGCGCTGGAGTCTTTTCTGGAGTTTGGCTGTAGTTCCAGAACTGAAAACACTTTTATTCAGAAACTAATCCCCCCCTGCTCCCTCTTGAGGTTGTGTCCAGGAGGTTCCAGAGTTCGACGGCGTGCCTGTGGACGGAGCGGGTGTTGAGCAGGATGCACTTGAGGTGGTTGTTGCTGGTGCTCGGTTTGGTGGGTTCGGTGCAGGATCGGAGGCAGGTGAATTGGCAGGCTTGGCAGGTGTAGGGTCCATGGGTGCGTTTCGGGGTGGCTCGGTAGCAAGCAGGGTTCCGGCCGGCGTTGAGTGCATGGAGGGTGGCGGCGTTGTAGATCCGTCGGGTGCGCTGGCAGCGGTGAGGACCAGGGGTCCTGGCGCTGGGCGCGGTCCAGGCGTGGACGGGCGTAGACGGGCTTGCCTTTGGCACGCCTTCGGCGCACATTCGGCGTGCCCGCTGCGCGTGAATGCTGCGCGTTCGCCGTGCGGCCTCCATATGAGGGGCTGAGGGAGGGAGGAGCAGCTGGGAGGCGGGAGCGGGGTGGCGAATGGGAATGGCGGGGGGGGCCGCAGGGAGCAGCGGCAGGAAGCAGAGGGCGAGGCGGTAAGCGGGGGGGTACAGAAGGCAAAGGGGGAGCGAGGGGGAAAACAATCCCAGGTTACAGAAGGCAAAGGGGAACGAGGGGGAAGCAATCAGAGGTTACAGAAGGCAAAGGGGAGCGAGGGAGAAAAACGACTAAAACACAGGCACAAGTTACCAAGGGAAAGAAAAAACGAAGGAACAACAGCGGTCAGAGCGCAGCAACAGCACACAGCACGGGGAGGACCACGCGGTGGCTCGGGGGGCGACCTACCTGGTGACAGGGTGAAGGGTCGCTCCCTTTACCACCGTGCGGCCTCCATATGAGGGGCTGAGGGAGGGAGGAGCAGCTGAGAGGCGGGAGCGGGGTGGCGAATGGGAACGGCGGGGGGGTAGGGCCGCAGGGAGCAGCGGCGGGAAGCAGAGGGCGAGGCGGGAAGCGGGGGGTACAGAAGGCAAAGGGGGAGCGAGGGGGAAAACAATCACAGGTTACAGAAGGCAAAGGGGAACAAGGGGGAAGCAATCACAGGTTACAGAAGGCAAAGGGGAGCGAGGGGGAAAAACAACTAAAACACAGGCACAAGTTACCAAGGGAAAAAAAAACGAAGGAACAATAGCGGTCAGAGTGCAGCAACAGCACACAGCACAGTGAGGACCACGCGGTGGCTAGGGGGGCAACCTACCTGGTGACAGGGTCAAGGGTCTCAGGACCACAGGAGCAAAGCTGTTTTGTTGTTACTAACCCTGGGCAAAAAACACCTGTTCTCCTTGGGAAGTTTGCAGAGTTTTGGCAAATCCACATTCCATGTAGAACGCAGAGTTGCAGGAAAACTCGGAAGTGACTTACCGGGCGCGAGCACCCTGAGATATGCTAGGCGGCCGCATGGTCCTGCGAGAGTTTGCGATCGTGAACACTTCATTCTGGCGCAACATCAGATTTCAGATGGAAGTTTTGTGAAGAATGGGATCCCAAACGTTCAGAATCTACCGCAACTGCAATCTGGAGAAGGTTCTCCCCCTGAGCAGCATCGAAACCTTCTTGTAATGACGGTTTGCATTAAAAAAAATCCTCATATTGACATTTTGCTGTACTTTTTTGTCCAAGGAGTCCTTTTTCTTTTTTTTCTTTTTTCTGGAAAGAGAAAGGATGTGCCCTAGTGTCTCCCACTCCCTGTTCCTGTTCAGCAGGCTCCTCCCAGTGCTTTGTCTATCTCCTGGTCACCTTTCGTTTGGATTTGGAGCTGGAGTATCACTCTTTGTGTCCGCTGCATCATATATCATTGGATTTGTTGGCTTTTAGCAATGAGATTTCACAAGAAAGTTGGAAAATTGTTTTTTTTTGTTTGATTGGTGCCATATACCTAGATTGATTTGTACTATTCATCATTTATTTTAAAAATGTATCATGGTGGGTGGCCTGTAGTCTCAGTAGGTGCCTAGTTGTTTCTTTGTAAGTAATTTAATTCTTCCTCTTGTATGAAGGAAACATGTTGCACAGTTCACTACATTTTGTCCAACTTTTGAAATCAATTTGCAATATTTATTTAATTCACTATGTAGCCCAGAAGTCTGCCAATAGGCCATTCAGCCAGTAGGCCCAGAGCTACTCATGGGTGCATGAAACAACTGTTTCTGTGGTGTCTGTTGAATTTAAAAATCATTTAGGTATGGATGGTATTGGATTGAAATACAAAATATGTTTTTTGGGGTATTTCACTTTTTAATTTTAAAAACATTTATTTATAAAGTTTTATATAGCACGAACAAGATCCCGAAGGATATCAGAGCTCTTTACAAAAAGGATGGAAGGAGGGTAACACATACAATATCGACTTTAAGTAGGAATAAAAGCAAGAATAATCAAATAATTACAAGACACATGTGTCGAAGGAGAGTAATACAATAAGCAGGTGCATAGCGGACTAAACGGGGGCACACTATGAGATAAAGAAGAGCAAAATCCAGTGATGGTCCAATGGTTGTAGGATCAATGCTCTTGAGCAGGTGAAGCTAGCCCAATTGAGGTAGGAATTTCTTCATTAAGAATCTTTTGACTTCCAGTTTGAAAGCAGTCGTTGAGGAGATACTGCGTATTTCCGGTGGAAGAGAGTTCCATATCTTTGGGGCGGCGCCGGAGAAGGCTCGCTAGCAAGTTCTCTTTTTCCTAAAGATTTGTGGTTTCAGGAGGAAAGTGTTAGCGCTTCTTGAAGCTCTACCCACGCAGGATAGTTTAAGTTTTTGCGCTAGGTACCAGGGAGTGTTTAAGTGGAGGGCTTTGTGCGCCAGAACGGCAATCTTTAACTGGATTCGAGCTGCATATGGCAACCATTTAAGAGATTTTAGTACTGGGGATATGTGCACATTTTGTTTGGTACCTGTAACCAGTCTGGACACAACATTCAGAGATGCCCTTAGTGGAGTCAAGGTGTATTCGGGAAGGCCACAGAGCGTGGCACTGCCATAGTCTAATCTCGGTAAGATGAGCGCTTGAACCACTTGCTTGAAATCAGTTTATGGAAGGAATGGTTTGATATTTCTAAGTGTTCTCATCAAGTGATTTGTTCCTCTACACACCTTGCTGATATGATTATTCATGTTCAGGTGCTTGTCCAGGGTGATTCCGAGAGATTTGGCTGAGTCTATAATGAGGGGGGTGTTAAATAAATGTCTTTGTTGGATGTGTGTGGTTGTAACTTACAAAACATTTTTAGGCATGTAGATTTTAATTTTTGGCATTCTTTCATTAAAGATGTGTTGTTTAGCATGCCTCCTTTGTCTGGCCAGTGTGTTTGTAAAAGTGGGCCATCATTTGCCTTGGCTGAGCCTCACACTTGTGGCCAGGGGCCATTTTGTATATTCTGTGTCCAACTATATAAGCCTGTTTGAGTTCATTGCTTTTCAGGCCTGCTGCTTGTTCTTGTTGTGTAGTGATCATGTGGCTGATAGCCATTTTGTGGAGGCAGTTTGTGTGCTTTTGCCATAGGCCTGGATGTCTTTCCTTTGCTCCTCTTGGCTTATTGCTTGTTGTTGTGGTAGCCTGGCCATGTGGCTGTCAGCTATTTTGTGAAGGCAGCCAGTGTGCTTTTGTCATAGGCCTGCATTGTCTGTCTTTCCTTTGTAGGCTTATTATTGCTTCTTGTTGTGGCCTGGCCAGGTGGCTGGTGGCCATTTTATGAAGGCAGACAGTGTGCTTCTGCCATAGGCCTGAATTGTCTGCCCTTTGTAGGCTTATTATTGCTTCTTGTTGTGGCCTGGCCATGTGGCTGGTGGCCATTTTCTAAAGGACCCCAATGTGCTTCTGCCATATGCCTGCATGCCTTCTTTCTGGTGGCCATGTGTTCTTGCTGGTTGTTGTTTTGCATGCAATTGTTTCTTCTTTTATTCAGCAAAAAATAAAGCACAATTCACTAAATGTTCTCATTATTTTTAATACATTTCCAATATTGATTTGAATTGATTCACTATGTGGCCCAGGACCCGATTCACAGAACTAACTTAAGACAAAATCATAAACTTACTACCATTTTGGTATTCACAGAAGGCACTTACTCATTTTGGTATTCACAGAAGTCACTTACTCATTTCGGTATTCACAGAAGTTAGTAGTCCTAACTTTAGGACACCTAAATGCCTTCTGTGAATACCGAAAGTCTTAAAGTTAGGATTTTTCTCAGTTTAGGAGTAGTAAAGTTAGGACTCCTAACTTTGGGACTCCCCTCACCTGCGCCTCATCCCTGGTGGTCCATTGGACCTCTGTCTCCCGCTTTCCACTCTTTTCCACTCATTTTCACTCATTTTTTCACTCTTTTTCACCCTCTTTCCTAATCCATTTTTCAGCACTTTTCTGCTGTTTTCTCTTTTTCCCTTTCTACCTACTTTTCCTCTTTTCCCGCCTGTTTCTCCCCCACCGCTGCTGTCCCCATGGCCCCTTCCCCCCAGCACAACGAGCATGACCAATCCAGCTCCCCTCTCCGCCTCCCAGCTGTCCAGCCTTCCCCAACCCCTACTTAATGGGGGCTGCTGCATGGCCGCGCGCAGCAGGTGCACCGCAGGCGCACTGCTGGCACACAAAAGGCAGGCCCGTCAGCGCCCATCCAGGACCCGACCAGCGCCAGGAACCCTGGACCTCCACCCCGCCAACACTATGACCCAGCAGCACTCCACACACTCAACCCAGGCCGCAACAACAACTGCAAGCTAGCATCACCAGCCGACACCCATGGACCCCTCAGCAGTTACCGCTGCCGGCACACCTGCAGCACCACCAAGAACATGGATCCAGCACAACCCGCCCAAAAGAACACAACCGAACCGAAGACCCTGCAATGCATCCTCCTCAACGTCCAATCCCTCAACAAACACGCCACCAAAAACTGTGACCTCCTTGACAGCACCACCCCGGACATAGCGTTCTTCACCGAAACCTGGACCAACACCACCTCGGGACCAGACATCGCCATGGCCATCCCCCAAGGATACAAGCTCTCCAGGAAGAGCCGCCCCACCCACACTGGAGGAGGAATCACCATCGTCCACAAATCCACCCTACGCCTGAGCACACTCCCCGACGAGCCCATAGAACTGATGGAACACCTTCACTTCAAGATACTGGCCAGCCCCACCGCCACCCTCTGAGGTACCCTCATCTACTAACCCCCTGGACCCTGCGGGCCCTTCGCCAACTCCATCACGGACATCATCTTCCCACAGGTTATCGCATCCACCAACTACACCCTGCTGGGAGACCTCAACTTCCACCTTGACAACCAACTGGACTCCAACACCACATCCCTCCTGGACAACCTTCACAACATTGGACTCCGCCAGAATGTGACCGAGCCCACTCACTCAGCAGGACACACCCTCGACCCCCTCTTCACTACAGGAAACTCCATCACCTTCAGCCACACCACTGAACTCCCATGGACCGACAATCATTGCGTCCACTTCACCTTCAGAACACCCACCATCATCAGACACCAGCACCTGCTCTCACGAAGAAACTGGACAAAAATCCCTGACGACCAGCTCACCTCCTCACTCAACAATTCCACCCCAACCTTTGCGGATAACAACGACCCCAACACCGCAGCCCGAACCCTGCATAGATGGATTTTGGACAGCGCCAACACCATATCCCCCTCTAGAAAAACAACAATACCCACGCCAAGAAAGCCAGATGGTGTACCACCAAACTACGAGAGTCCAGATGCACTTGCCACCACCTCGAAAAGGCCTGGAGGAACACCATATCCACAGAAACCCACAACAACTTCAGAGCCCCCACCAACGCCCACCACCAACTCTTCAGAGAAATGAGGAAAAAAGAGATTGAATACAGAATCTATACCCATGCGCACAACAGCAAGGAACTCTTCAGCATCATCAAGGAGTTCGCCCAACCCACCAGCGAGTCTACTGACATCCCTCCCTCACAAGACCTCTGCGACAAACTCAGCACCTTTTTCCACCACAAAACCAAGAGCATCTACGACGACTACGACAAAGACAACCAACACACTGAACCCTCACCAACCACCCCTGACACCCAGAAACCAGCGATTGACAACTGGACAGCCCTCACACCGAAGACACACTGAAGAAAATGAAGTCAATCCACTCAGGAGTCCCCACGAACCCCTGCCCCACCACATCTTCAACAGAGCCGCCGACACCATCTCACCCATGCTCCTCCACACCATCAACTGTTCCCTGGTGACAGCTTTGTTCCCCGACGACTGGAAACACGCCGAGGTCAACCCCCTCCTAAGGAAACCCTCAGCAGACCCCATCGACCTCAAAACTACAGACCCATTTCCTGCTCCAGTTCCCAGCGAAACTCATCGAGAAAGCCGTCAACAGCCAACTCGCCACATTCATCGAAGAACACAACATTCTCGACTCCTCCCAATCCGGCTTCAGAAAAAAACACAGTACGGAAAAGCCCTATGATCAGCCCAGCTCTCCTACGCCGTGGTCCCCCGCACCAGAAAGACCAGATCGTGAGGCCACTCCTTCTCCTTCCTCGCGGCCAAAGCATGGAACACCCTTCCGCTCCACCTCAGACAGACAACAACGCTCCCCATCTTCGCAAGAAACCTTAAAACCTGGCTGTTCGACAGACCCCCTCCTTGATGGAATGAAACCTGCACCCCCCTACCCCTAGCGCCTTGAGACCCTTGCGGGTGAGTAATCACGCTTTTACAAACCCCTGATTGATGTGTGTAGTTGAAACTTGTAAACAATTTTAGCCCTGTGGATTTTCGGTTTTGGCATTGTTGCAATAGAGATGTGTTGTTTAGCATGCCTCCTTTGTCAGGCCAGTGTGTAAGTGTGTTTGTAATAGTGGGCCATCATTTGCCTTGGCTGAGCCACCCCATGTGGCCTAGGGCTATGCTCCAGATAGGCCTGCTTTAGTGAATTGTTTTCCAGGCCTCCTGCTTGTTTTATTTTTTTTATTTCTTTATTGTCATTTTGTAGGTTTGTATTACAATTCCTATATGGAAGCCAAACAATCTGAATCTCAAATTATTCAATGGCATCAGCAATACAGTACTGAAGTACATCTTTCAGCGACCATATAAACTACCAAGGTAGGGAATCTGATTAACATTATACTGTATGGTAAACCCAAAAGGTTGCTACATAGCCAATATTCCAGCAGAAATCTGTCCCCTCCAGATTTAGACTACTTTCCTCAGTACGTGCTTCATACATATTGTAAAAGTGCCCACCAACAGGTCCCGGTATCAGTATAACATCCTTGATTTACAGAATGCTACTTCTAGTTGTCTAAGAGCAATTCCAACAAAATGAAAGAACCAGGAAACATTAACCCAACTGAAAGAAACTGAAAAAAAGGAAAAGCAAATAAAGACCTTATGCAGAGGGGGGGGGAAATATATCATAAACATCAGTGCGAGCGTGTGGTGGGCGCACAGTATAACAAAGTAACACAGAATGGGGCAATCGGGACAGCACGGGAAATGGGTCCACATCTACAAGTAGAGCTGCCCCATCTCGGCTGCAAGTGATCAGCAGGTAAAACCCCATATATGATTTTGCCACCAGGAAATGCCAGCTCCCCGAGCCCACCAAGAGTGCACTAGGTGGTGCAATCTAAATCTCTTCTAGTTGTTGACCTGGGTCTGAATCTAAGTCTGAACCCGTCTTACCCATCTCCTGCCCCTCAGTGTTCTCCCAAATCGCCATCACTTCCCTCGATTGGCCTGCAATGGGAAGCTTCCTCATACCTTTAGATTCTTCCCAGCTGAGTGCTTTGCCTTCTGCCCCAGCCCACACAATGACATCTCTTTGCCAGGTCTCAAACTGTGGTCTCCTATTCGATTTCCATTCCATAGCAATGCGGCATTTCGCCAATCCCAAACCCTAGTTCTATGAGCCTATTCCCTACCTTGCGCTTCGGCGGCCTTGGAAAAAGACCCAGAATGCACGTCTGTAGCGTGAAAGATACTTCTCTGCCCAGCACTTCTGCCAGCTTACCAAGCACTGCCTCCCAAAAAGGCAGCAAAACTCCGCAATCCCAAACCATATGGCCAAAGTCCACGTCCTGTTGGAAGAAACGGGGACAGGCACAAACCTCTCCGCCATATTTCACATTGAGGTGGTGTGGAGTCATGTAAGCCATATGTGTGTAATTAAACTATATATATTTAAGATGTGAATTATGCAAGATTTTCTTGGGGTAGTACAATGCCCTCCGCCATTCTGCATCTATTAAAACCGTGCCCCCGTCTCGTCCCATTTGGCATGCAGCTGAACCAAGGGATGCACCAACGCCTCCTGAAGGGCCACAATAAGCCACTTTACTAGATGCCTCGCTGTCCCAAGAATGAACAGGGCATGGAGCACCGGGTTTGTCTCCGGTTCATTTCTACTGGTACCCCATAACTGCGCAAAAGTACGAATCAGGGCCTCATAGTGCAGGAATTGCCCCGTAGGCAGGCCACAATCCTCCCTATGTTTGGCAAATAGGACTTGGCACTTGTCTAGAAAACAGTCCCCCACAGTGTCCAGCCCTGCATCCGACCAAGGAGACAGTTGCTCAGTTGGGAAGACAGACTGGGGGTTGCTGTGTGGCAGACCCACAAGAAGCAACATAGGGGTGTAGCTAGCTGCCTGCCGTTTCTTACCCTGACATCTCCGCCAGGCTTGAAAGGCTGTGCGCTGCAGCAAGCAGCAGTACGGTGTGGGCATTGTTGGCATCAGCAATTTTGCTAAAGTAGGGTGGGGTCCGGGAGTAACAAGAACGTACCATCCTCATTCACTTCCTCTATCCATTGCGCCAGCCACTGCAGTTGACCAGCCAACATGCAATATTCAAAGTTCGGTCTTCCCAACCCACCCTCAGCAACAGGATGCTGTAACGTTATTAGAGACACCTTAGGGCATCCTCCATCCCACAGCAGATCCCTTAACAGGGGTCGAAACCAACGAGTAGGCATGAGGACCGGGAGGTTGACAAAGAAATACAACAAGCAGGGGAGCATAACCATTTCAGATAGGGAAACCCGGGACATTACCGGTAATTGCAATGTACGCCAAAAGCGAACACATGCACGTAACGAGCGCACCTCTATATCAAGGTTACCTTCTTTCAAACCATCAAGCGAATGGAAAATATGTATACCCAGATACTTAAATGTATTGTGGGCCCATACGGTGTCAGCACTCAAAGCGTCCAGTCTAGGGAGAAGACCTGCCACCGGAAACAGATACGTCTTTGCCCTGTTAACCTGCAGACCCGATAAGCCTGCAAAGTCGTCCAGTATTTGAAATGCCGTCAATGTGCCCGCTACGGCGTCCGCCAGGTACAACAAGAGGTTATTCACAAAGAGGGAAAGATGATGTGTCCGCCCTCCAGAGTCCAGTCCAATCCCACTGCCGCCTTGGCGGAGTCGCTCAGCAAGGGGCTCAATGCCAGGGCGAAGAGGAGGGGAGAAAGAGGGCTCCCCTCCGAGTCCCCGGAAACACCCCATGGATATTATTCCACCCGTTTGGACCCTGGCAGTAGGCGCCGCATATAACAGCTGCACCCAACGTACCCATTCTTCTCCAAACCCCATACGCCTCATCACTTTGATCAAGTATCTCCACCCCACCGTGTCGAAAGCCTTTTCCAGGTCAACAGAGAGCACCGCGGCCTGTAGACGAAGCGATTTCTCGGCGTGATAAAGAACAGAGTAGAGCCTACGAAGATTGTATGAGGTGTTACTGGCGGGGACGAACCCATTCTGATCTGGGTGTATTAATGCCTTCATGTGCGGGACTAATCTTCAGGCCAACACCTTGCTCAGGATCTTAAAATCCAAATTAAGCATGAAGAGGGGTCTATAATCCTTAACCCCCACCCATGGCGACTTGATTTTCGGGAGGGGGACAACCAGAGTGCTCCGAGTGGTGCCAGGCAATTCCCCAGTCTCATAGGCGTCCGCGTACAACCGGACCATATGTGGCACAAGCAGGTCAGAGAAAAGCTGGTAAAATTCAGCCGGGAGGCCGTCCGGTCCCGGCGTCTTACAAGGTGCGAATGCATGGATGGCAGCCTTAATTTCTTGCAAGGTGATAGGGTCCCCCAATTCCTCCCGATCCTTGTCCTCCAACACCCGAAGGGGCAATGGTTCCAAAAACTCCCTCACCGCTGAACAAGGGGCCACAGTCGGGGTCGCATATAGGCGTTGGTAGAATGGTAAAAAGGAGTCATTAATCGCCTCAGGGCTATACAGTACCTCGCCAGAATCCATTCCAAGTTGTGTGATGGGGAGCCACCCAGTTCAGGCTTAATTATCCTATCTAAGAGACGGCCCACCTTCCCTTCCTCTCTCTGCACCTTAACGAGATACTCATTGTAGTTGTAACAGCGCAACCGCCCAAGGGCCTCACTATACTTTGCTCGCTTCTCCTGTAACGCCAATCGAGCCGCGCCTCCCGTATGTTAGCTAAACTGCAGATGCTCCCTTCTAGGAGCAGTAATTCCTGACAGAGCTCCCTATAAACACTGGCCGCCTGTCATAGACAGTGTCCCCACACCACAACCTTGAACACCTCCCATTCCACCTGGACAGAGGATGCAGTATTGGCATTAATAGGGAAATACAATTCTAAAAGTGTATGCAATGAGGTACAAAAGGGGTCCTCATCCTGCAGTGCTGGATTTAGCCTCCAAGTGGGAACTGGGGGATACCGCCTTAAGGGTTGATGAGTCATTATTAATGGGCTATGGTCCGATAGTGTACGGCCCAGGTACTCCGTATGAGTAATGGTGCTATTAAAAGCAGGGGAACACAGGACCATATCAAGATGCATATGCACTTGGTGTACCAATGAAAAGAAGGAGAATTCCCAGGGGCTATCATGTTGCAGCCACCAGGTGTCCTCGAGTCCCCAATGTGCGATCCAAGCACGAAACTCCAAAGCCGTGCAGCATGTCGGGGACCCCAACAGAGGGGGATGTGACCGATCCTCAGCAACATCCGCTATGCAAATAAAGTCCCCCCAAGGACCAGAGTGCCCCACAGGCCACCCACCAAGACAGCAGAAAATGAATCCAAGAGGCCAACCTGGTCTTGGTTAGGAGCATAAATATTTCCAAGGGTAACCTCGCGCCCTGCCATTCTCCCAGCAACTAGAATATATCGCCCCCTCTCGCCGAGCCACGATCTCTGAACTGCAAAAGGGACCCCTGGCTTCACCCAGATCAACACCCCCTTGGCAAAGGCTGAACAGGTAGTCGCAAAAACCTGGCCCCTCCAACATCGTTTCAGTTTCCCAGCCTCCTCACTGTTTAAGTGGGTTTCCTGCAGAAATGCTATATGGATGTCTCTGCGCCGCAAGTATGAGTAGATGTTGTGACGTTTTACCATAGACCCCATCCCCCTAATGTTTCACATTAGGAACCGTATAACGCTTTGAGCCCCTGCCATTCCTGTGGAACTATCTTATGTAACAGTCCCGGGAGCGGGCCCACCACCACTTCCTCCCTTTGCACAGAACGTCCCACCCCTCTGCAATCATACTTGGTCATCAAAACAACAACAAAAGGAGCCCTATGGTGGTCAACTCCCTGACCCCAGGGCAGTCCGACAACGGTCAGCCGCCCAAACATCGTGTGAAACAGCATGTACTAAGTGAGGCCTTAATCCAGTGTGGCACTCAACGGAAGTTGGCTAGGCAAGAAAAAGAAAAAGAAAAAGAAGGGGAACGCTCTTACCAAGAAGAACGCACCAGCCCCTCATAGAACTAGGCAGCTTGTGGTCAAGAATGGGCAACATTCAGACGGTAACCCTCCAAATAGCCCAGCCGCCCTAGATTACCAGTCCCATCAAATGATATTGTCCGCGGTGTTAAGCGTTACCACGGGCATCTTCACGCTATCACTGTGGGAGGTGTCCGTTTCATTGCATCCGTTTCCCTGGTGGAACTGGCCACTGCTACGGGACCCGAATTCTGACTCTGCATTGGTTCCGCGACTGCCTGCAGCACCTCGGCCCTCTCCCTGGCAGTCTGTGATGTGGACTGTTTCTTGGAGGTCCCTCTACGAGGGCACCTTCTCGGGTGTTTTCCAAGTTCCATGGACCTCTGCCCGGCGCCTCCAGAGGCTCCGGCCCCGGGAGTGCCGCCTCTGTAGGTCTCCAACTGATCCAACGCATCTCTAGGGCAATCAAAATAATAAATGGTCCCCTCCAGTAGTATACTGAGACGGGCCGGGAACATCAGGGGGTATTGGAGACCCTCCTCTCTCAAAGCCCTCTTGACCTCCAAATAAGTTGCCCGCTTTTTCTGTACCTCCAGCGTGTAGTCCGGAAAGAGAGAGACCTTACTTTTATCCACAGCGAAGGGGCCATCCACTCGTGCCTTTTGCAACAGTAGATCTTTGTCACGGAAGTGGAGCAGACGGGCCACCACTGGACACGGTGGTCTTCCTGGGGCCAGAGGCCTGACCGGCACTCTATGGGTTCTTTCGAGTGTGTAAAAGGAAGAGAGGCCCTCCGGCGCTACCACAGCCCTAAGCCACTTCTCCAGGAAGGACACCATGTCGCTACACTCCGTCCCTTCCAAAAGGCCAAGGATACAGACGTTGTTCCTCCTGTTGCGCCCTTTGGCACCCTCCGCTCTGCACTCCAACTGACTCACTCTGTCCGTGAGAGCCCCCATCTGCTGTTCCATCGCCTTTCGGGTCGGTGCTAGCTCTGCTACATTGGACTCAGTCTCTTTGACCCGCTCCGATAACTTATTATGTTCTTCTCACAACAGGCCAAGTCCCACCGCAACAGTGCTGATATCCTAGTGGAGAGTTGCTTTTGTATCCGCTATGGCCTCCAGGATTTTAGTAAGCTGCTGCTGCACTGGGTCATCCAGGCCAGACAGCGACTGCTCCTGAGCACTGTCCTCTGGATCCGGAGCGGCACCAGTCTGGCGACCTCTAGGCTTGCCCATGATGTCAATAAATCCCTAGGCAGGGTCAGGGCCCCCTACTGTCAACGGTTCGGGGGATTCAAGACAGCAAGGGCTGCCCTCCATAATGGAACTTGCACCTCAGTCCACAGGGCCTGCTCAGTCTGTTCCCCTCGCTTACAGGAGCCACCAGCTGGGCCTCGTTGTGCTTGTATAACATCCCCAGGCCTCCGATCTATCCAAGGGTCGTGCCACGTGTCTCGGACTCAGCCCGTCACTCACCCACCAGGCTCATAGCTCTATGGATTGGCCTCCCACGTGACCCAGGTTGGCCAATCCCAGAATCCAGGGGGAGCCCCCAGTGCAAGTGGCCCACCACTGAGAGGGGTTCCCGTGCACTCACTGGCATGTGGACAAGTGCACCAGTCTTGGATGCAAAAGACCGCAGGGGTTGCCCGATGGCACCCCACCAACCATCCAGGTATTTCTCCAGTTTATTGCCAGTTCCAGCCCACAATGGCAATGCAGCGCTCCGCTAGGCATGCTAACCCTGTGCCCAGTGCTCCAGCAGTGGGGAAAGCCTCAGAAGAACAGGGGGGCACAACAATTCACCCCGCCCCGGGAGGAGGCACGGCTACATCCTCACCAGGGTACCCACCAGCTGTGCCACTCTGCGTTGCTCCCATTGCCAGGGTCCAGTACAGTTCCACAAAGGGCTCTCTGTGGCCCACCTACAGCAGCCACTCGCCGTGGGGTCCAGCACTTCAGGTTTCACCGGCGGGTCAGCTGTTTCCGAATGCAGGTTCCGTGGCCAGAGATCACCACCCGCTAGGCCAGCGCTATGCCCAAATACCTCTGTGGAGCCTCAAATCCCACGCAAGCTCCTTGGTGCAGTCTGCTCCATCAGTTAGTGCCAATCTAGCCGAAAACCAACAGAGGGATGTCACAGCACCCTCAGTGCAGGCCCGCACCAGCGGTGATCCACAAACCACAGGATTACCCCATACACCTCGGGACTATTGATGCACCTCCAGCACAGGCCACCCCACCAATACAGGTCCCGCTAGTCCCGCTGACGCCCCTCACTTGATGCAGCCGATGCTGGCACCCGGGGCACAAGCTCGCGTACCTCAGGAGTAGCCAGCGAACTCTCAACCAGGGCGACGGCCCAGTTCCACCGCTGCACTCCACATCCTGTTTGCATTGCCCATTTTCCAAGCTCCTCCAACGGCGATGCAGCTCCTCTTTTGCCCTGCAAGTGGGCCGCTACCTCCTCCGGCACAGCTCCTACCTCAGTCGTAGGGGGCCCTCCTCCACGCCGCAATCCTTTACGAGGCAGGTTGCGAGGGCTCAGACTCCTGCTCGACCCAAATAGCAATGGGACCGGGTCTGCAGGCCGGCTGTGTCTATGCACTTTCGTGGCTGGCGAGTTGTCCCGCTGATCGCCCGCACCGCCAAGCCTCAAACTTCGTCACAGGGTGCCCCACAGCACTCAGGCCCCCTGGGACCACCAATGTCTCTAGCCTCAGCCCCGGCTTCTCAATCTCTGAGGATAAAAGGCAGGCTAGTGCAAAGCTCTCAGCTCACGCGTCCTCCATGGTCCTCGGCCAAGCCACGCCCCCCAGGCCTCCTGCTTGTTGATGTTGTGTGACCTGTGGCTGGCGGCAATTTTGTGGAGGCAGTTAGTGTACATTTGCCATATAGTCCTGCATTTCGGTCTTCCCTTTGTTCTGCTTGGCTTACTGCTTCCATTGTCATTTGTCAGCTGCAGCTCCCTGAGTGCTGCATCCTATGTGATGCACAATGCCAAACCATTGCATTTGTTTTGTTGTTCTTATTTCCTATCCTTCCTGAGTATACTACTGTACTGTAAACAGTAACACAGTACACAATAAAAGCCCTTGTTGTAAAATTCTCACAAATGTTTACACTGTATTGTTAATTGTTTTATTAACTGAGGTAATAACATGAACAAGTGTGACCACACACACTAAATTATATTATATTTGTTTGTACTAGTAATGAAACCACACCAATGCCACGTCTCACTGATGTTCTTCTTGCTTCTTTGCTTTTAGGTGCACAAAAGAGGAGGAGACAGCATCACCCATTGTACTGCCAGACAGAAGGCTTGCGGCCTGCGCACGACGTCATGTGTTGTGTGACCACAGACAGACATCTCTTCAACTTGTGCCACTGCATGCTAACGGACATCTTCAAGATGGCCCCAAAGAAAGGTACCAGGTCCAGAACCAAGAAAGTTGAAAGTGAGAAGAAGATGGCACTGCCACTTACCACCCCCGGTATGTCACCCAAGACCTTTTTTGGAAAACCAGACATGGCACCTGCAGCTGCAGTCTCCAGGGATCAAGCTGGTAGCAGCACCCCTGCATCAGTGGACCCACCCCACCAACCTAGGCCCAAGCCCACATCTAGCACATGGGCAGCATGTCTAATCACGACAACACCGACAAGTAGTGATGTTGAAATTTACTTATTGTTATCAATGCAGGAAACTCAGATAAGTGGGCAACAACAGCTGCAACCACCCCTAATAGTAGTTTTTCCTCCCGAAGTAGGGCAGTTCAGGAGATCGAGCTTCCTGCTGAGGAAGGAAAAGAGCAAGCCACTCTTTCAAAAGATCAAATGTCTTCCAGATCCCTAGCAAGGAAAAAGAGGGTTAGTCCATCAACGTCTTGTGCAAGCACCCCTTCTGATGATCTAGATGGAACCTGGATTCCACCTCAGTCTGAGAGTGAGACACGCCATGAGAAAAGGCTAGGAGAAAGGAAGGTTCCAGAAAGCCTTAGAGTTATGGAGGCAGATGTAGGAGAGGTGGATGATGATGAGTCAGTCATCATGGACATTAGCCCCACCTCAGTGGAGACCGACATTACCCCATACCAAATTGCTGTGAGGGATGTCACACGGCTACCACCAACACAGATACCACCAACACCACCTCCAGCTGCCATATTTACAAAGTCCCGGCAGCGACCTACATTCACCACAACCATCTCAGTAGAAGTAGGTACTGCAGAGAGTCAAACGTCATGACCACCTACCAGTTCATCTGACATTGCAAGTGACACCAACAGCGTCAGAAAGTTGACCTCCCCAGTTTGGGGCTTCATTTCGGTTCGCAGTAAGGAGGTGAACATTGCTATCTGCTCCATTTGCGGAGTTGGTGTTAGTAGGGTTAAGCTTGGTACAAACTATGGTACCGGAGGCCAAACAGCCCATCTGAGAAAACACCACTTGATCCAGTGGGAGGCACACCTTAGCGGCCAAAAAACTGCAAGTGTTGTTGGTGGAGGGGATGAAGAAGATCCAATCATGGTGGAAGTTGAACAAGAGGGAGACATTTTCTCTGGTACACAAAGCAGCCCTGTACCCAGCAGTGCAATGATACTGCCCACATCATCATCAGCAACATCACAATGGCTCAAGAGTCAGGCTGAGACACCAAGGGGTCCAACGCCAGAGAGTCTGGCAACGAAAAAACACTCATTGAGCATAACATCTGGTGTCAAGAAGTCACCTGCATCAGTGGCACCAGAAAAACAAACAATCAAGGCTACCATTCTCAGCATGTTTAGGTCGGAGGGAGAGTACGAACGCAACCACCCAACGGCACGTTTGTACAATGAAAAGCTGGTCAAAATGTTAGCGTCGCACTGCCTCCCTTTTTCTTTTGTGTAAGGGGTGGGTTTTCTAGAATTTGTGGCATGTCCGAAATAGAAGGTTCCCAGCTGGTCCTATTTCGCCAAAGTTGCTGTTCCAGCACTACATCACAACATGCTGGAATTGCTTGGACAAGCTTTGCAGCAGAGTGCTCTTCACACTATCCACTTGACAACAGACATGTGGACCAGTTGCCAAGCCACTGATACATGTGCATCACTGCACACTGGATCTCTTTTGTGGGAGTTAGAGAAAAGATATCTGCAGGTGTTGACACTGCTGAGATTTTTAATGCCGCCCGGAAACATGCAATAGTAGCCATGTACGCCACAGAGAAATCTCATACTGATGCCAACACTTTGGAAGACTTTGACAACAAGGTATTTGAATGACTGTGAATTAGAGGGCTTAACATTGGTTTTGTTGCCACAGACAATGGCAGTTAAGGGCACGGCCGATGGTGGCTATTTCAGGGTGCTGTGTTTGGCACACTGCATTATTATCATTGTTCAAGACTTTCTGAAAAATGAAGGCTGAGTCAGCAACTTACCAACCACCTGCAAAAGAATATGCACACATTTCGGCCATTTTTTTTAAAGCCCTGGAGCAACTGAGGCTCATTCAGCGTGATAATAGAATGTCAGTTAAAGCATTCATCCAGGAGGTGCCAATATGTTGGAACTCAACTTATTACATGCTTAAAACGTCTTTTTGAGCAGTACAGACCAATCAATGAATATGTCATGCTAAGAGGGGCTGCTACTGTGAAAGGCATGATCATTGAGAAGGACCAATGGGGCTTAGTTAAACGTCTGACAGAGATGCTGCTTCCTTTCGAGGTCTTCACATGTGAAGTCAGCAAGGATGACTGTACCATGGGCTAAGCTATCCCATTGTTGCACATGCTTCAGGAACAGCTAACGGAGGTGTGTGCAAAGTACGCATGTGTGGAGGGAAAAAAAGAAGCATTTGAGTTGGTTGGAGAGCTTAAGCCTTCACTTATCTGAAAATACAAGGGCGCAAAGAGGCATTGTGTCATCCAACCATTACATTTGTGCCACAATTCTTGATCCATGCTACAAACCATTACTG
Organism: Triturus cristatus; assembly: GCF_964204655.1. Lineage (NCBI taxonomy): Eukaryota > Metazoa > Chordata > Amphibia > Caudata > Salamandridae > Triturus > Triturus cristatus. The sequence continues at coordinate 530,136,959 of NC_140584.1, forward strand.
CACACTTTTATTCCTTTTTCAGACTGGGATGTTGCCAGCTACAAAACTTGGATAGCTGTGCAAGCCAGTCAGCTAGAAAAAGAAAGGCTGGAAATTAGATGCCCACTCTTCAAGGGCACAACAAGTGCTGCATGGCAGCCTTCAAGTTCAACTTTAGAACCTGAGGGCAGTGCAATTGGGTCGCAGAAGCCAAAACCACCAAGAACAAAGACAAGAACAGGAGCATCAGACCCAAAATCAGGCCCATGAATAGTTTCTACATGCACGGATTAAGTCCAGTGCTGAGGCAAAGGCAAAAAAGGCTGAGCAAAGTGGAGTACCCATGACCATGGACCGGATGGTCCAGGCCTATTTGTATGACGCAACAAAAGGCGCCAATGGCCAGTGCTCAGCAGTCTGGCGATAAACTATCTGGCTTGCCCTGTATTTCTGCTGAGCATGTTTTCAGTGCTGCTGGTGGCATTCTGACAGTGAGAAGAACCAGTCTCTCACCCCAAAATGTGGAGAGGTCAACCATGATAAAAATAAATCAGCACTTTATACCACCGGATTACACCATACCAGAAGTAGCACAACAGGAAGATAATGATGGCGACTCAGGGCAGGGAAGTAGTGTGTTAGGTGACCTACCTCTGGGCGAACACCCAGAGTTTGAGGACGAGCTCTAGTTCCCTGACAACTACTAGGATCGTTCATTTTCCAGTTACTTTCTTTCTTTGACTCCCCCCCAAAAATAGATATAGCTGAGGAACATTAACTACTTTATTATTTGTGTGTGTCACTGTGTTTCTGGTTCACAACAAATCTATCCCCACCGTCTTACTCTTTAATTGCCGGATTGGAGTTGCAACTGTGTCCCGTCAGTGAAGTCAGTGACTCGCCCTAAAGCCATTTCCCTCAAACCAGAAATTGGATGGAGAATACAAATGTGAAATGTGGGCCTGCCTCCAAACCTGGGCCCTGACTACATATCTATCCTTTCAGAGCCTAGAGTGACTGCCACGGAAGAACAGGTAAATGATAGCATGCATTGCTCGCTGAGTGATTGTTGTTTGTTGTGCATGATGTCTACACACAAAAAAGTAACTCAAGTAAATCAATCCCTTCTTGTTGTTCAATAACAAAATTGTACTACAGCAGGCCGATCCATTGCATTTTGAGTCGGGACGAGTTAGGAGGATCGGAGATGATTGATGGAATAACTCAGGGCATGAAGTGGCCTAAATGTAAACAGCAACACCAGACCTACATGTCTGTGTAGTAGTGGTGGCGAGTGTTGTGTCACTGACAGCGGTGCATTGATTTGTTTACTTAATTTGGAAAATGCTATGTTGCTGTGTGTGTGTGCACAGTGCTGTCTGACTCAAATTCAAAGCTAAGTAGAGGTTGGGTGGGGGGCCTGCTCATGTTGATGGAGGTAACTGCTGGAAACAATGTAGCACCAAAGGAGTATGCAGTTCCTGTAGGGTGGGGAAAGAAGAGAAGGAGGCTAGGTTGGTCAACACCCTTACTCAGTAGTGGAGTGTGGGTGTTTCCCAATTTGGGAAACGTGGCCCTCACACACCCATTTGGGTGTCATGCTTCATCATAGGGATTGCTCCTTTTCAGGCCAGCGCTGCAATGCCTGATGGGCACCCTATGAGGGGCTCTTTGTCAGAGATCTTTTTTCCGAGTCGTGTAGGGCAGGTGCTTGTGAGGGGCATAGTGGTATAGATGTGAGGTGATGTGAGGAGAAATAAAATGAGGCGAGGTGGTGCACCATAATTAATTTTAATCTGCGAGATCACTCTTCTCAGGCCCTTTACCCTGCACCATATAGGGAAAAACAACAACTAACACTTACCTTACCAAACCACATTGACTAGGCACCCAAGATTGACGGATGGACAGTCCAATGAAGGACCAAGTGGTGTCACGTGGTGGGTGGGCTCATTGTCGACATCAATACGTTAGCATGAGCCCTTCAGCCATGATTCAGCTTAGCACACGATACTAGCTGCTTATATTTTGCAAAGTCGCTGTCCGTACATTTCACATGGGAACTGTTCGCTGTGTTTGTTCTCTGCCTGTTCCTGGAGTTTAGTCTGAACATTGTGAGCAAGGTCGATAAACAATGCCCCTTGTTGTTCTATTCTGGTCAGGCCCTAGCACTTAGACACATCATACCAATGCAGCTGGTGGGAGACAAGTATTTTGATATTACGGGGATGCACGCATATAAAACACACAGTTGGAGAGGGACCTTTCCATGGAGAAGAGCAATGCGGTTCCTATGATGCAGCTATACCATCTAGGCACTAAGGTACGGGGTCTGCTGACAAAACACAGAGATATTTTGTTATATAATAATACCAATTCTTAGCAAGGGGAGTGTGGTTAGGCTGAACTGTCTTCTCTCCATTGTCTTTTCATTATGACATCTCCCTTCATGGTACATGGCCTTGTTGCTATGCTGACAATATTTGTATTATGCTTGTTGTGGCACGTATACTGCATTATAGAGCACGATAGTTCAAATAAATATTCTAAACCATTTTGTGTCTCTGTCAGACTTTATTGTGAACAAAAAACAAGAGTGTGAGCGAAAGGGTTTTGCCTCCTTACCGCAATTCCTGAGAGAGTCGGGAGTGTTGTGTTCTGGGGTGTCTAATTATTTGCTTCTCTGTGAGTTTGTAGGAGAGCGAGTGACACACTATAGATAGTCAGTCCTGGGCTCGTTGGCATAAAGGTGGTGGGAAGGCTAAGCCCCTATACAACGAGGTCCCATAATCCTGCGCATAGTTCTGTGTATGTGCAGAATCCCTGCAACATGGAGCCACCAATGTTTGGTCTGGTTCCTATCCGTGAGGCACCTGAGTAGCGCTTGTGCTTGTACACAATACCCTCTCACCATTTACGGAGACGTCCGTGGTGTGCGGGTTTAGCCTTCTATATTTGAGTTTTATTGGTTTTTCAAGCTTGAAGTTTAAAAGGTTTTTGTCGCTGTCATCTGAACCCAATTTTGCGCTGCTGTTTTTCTGGTTTCTTCTATACTGTTTTTAATAATGGAAGTAGCTATTGTGGCACATAATAGAGTGACGGTCACAGCACATTTGACTCAGCATGGAGTCCCTAATGTGGGGGTTGATTTTATATTTGTAGTCGAGGCGGATCCAGCATACCGCTTCGAAGTTTTTTACTCATGGGTTACATTTCCAGCAGTAGATGAAAATGATCATTTATTCCATGAATATACTCGAGCCCCGATTCCGCAACAATATCGTCCTTATCGCTTACTTGAAGTTCCGTTGTCAGCTTGGGAGCATACCATCTGGTTTAATGGCACCCTTCCTCACCCTGTATCTGTGGTCCATTTAGGCCCTTTATCGGTCGACGGGGCCACATGACCTGTTGTGGCGGGATTTACACCTCATCCTAATTATTTTGGTGTTACACTCGCAGAGCTTAGGCAATTACATACACCTCTGATTCAAATACACAGTGTTATACAATATATGTCTTGTAATTTACAAGTGGCAATGGCTGGAGCCACTCCACAACCACCAGGATATGGTGCTGGTATAGTCATTAGTCCAGTCATGGTTAATTCTGTGATGGGCAAGCGTCCTCAGAATAGGGATGATTTACCGTTTTGGTTAGCAGAAAAATTTGAGCAACTCAAGGCTGTTTTTCCACACACTACCCCTGTTGAGAAAAACAGGATCCTGACAATAAGTTTACCGAAAGGTGCAACTCCAGATGTAACTGATTGCACCACCTGGGGTACAGAGTTTGCTGCTGTTTATTCGCTGTGCTTTGGCACCCCCTTAATGAGAGTTCTACTGACCGTTCTAAAGAAGGTTCAGGATGAGCAAAGTGCTGGGTCAGCCCTTGAGTTAGGGATGAGATTAGTGGGTATGTTCCCTATAGTCTCAGATATGATTCTTGTCAATGTCAAGAGTGAAGCAGTTAGCTTACAGGTCCGTCAACGCCTGTCGGCAGTGGTGGACATAGACATGCAGCGGGAGGTGCCACTTATTATTGCGGATATATATAAATCATTGGGCTGCAATAGTTTGGGAGTTCAACCTTTTACACAGCTTCATCAAAATAAGCCTCCTCCTGACACTCCTGAGAAGGAGGGATGTCCGCTCTTTTCAAAGAAGGCTTAGAATAAAAATCAGCAGCAGCAACAACAGAAGCAAGAGTCACATGCTGGTTCGCGTACGGGTTCCCCGCCGCCTACAACTTCTAAGCGTAGATATGATTTGTGGAACCACTCTACTATTCAAAAACCCGAGAGATTTCAGGTTCCTGATCCTCGTTCTCCTTGATCCTTTCAGACCACGCCATAGCGATGTGATCGGCAGCGCCAGTTTGACGTGAAAGCCAAAAAAGAGGGACCACCTCCATATTGAGCCCCATTTAATTGGCAAAAAGTTACAGCGTTAGCAGCAAAGTATGCCTTGGATGGTGAGAACCCTGCTTCTTGATTGGACATGGGCGGTAACTCTCCTAGACAGAGCAGCGGAAGTTACAATAGTACGGGAGGCACTCCACCAATGTCTGGAGGCGAAAGCAACTGACACGTTCATAACAATGGAAACAGCAGACACACGAGTTGTGCCCCCTGATAGGCTTTATGGGATAGGCCTCCAAATTAATATTGAGCACACAATTAAGGCAGTCTTTTGGGACAACCGCACATCTTCTTAGGACATTTTGTTGGCAGTGGCTGATTGGCCTCCACAATTTGTCTTAGCTTCTTCTCGAGGTGAGGAATTAATACTCCAAAGCTTTTCACAGTATGTCCCGGAAGAGGCTAAACAAGCTTATGAGGTGGGCTGGGATAAGGATTCACCAGAACATTAAATCTCTTTATGATCTCTGCCACAACCCCAACAACAATACCTGATCAAGAGTAAAACGAAAGCGTCCTTGAGTGAAATATTGACCCAGTTAGAATATTAGGGAATATTAGGGTGTCATTAAACCCATGTGTTTCATCCATAAATATTCCTCTTTTTCCGATATCGAACCCGACTGGTTCATACTGTATAGTTTTGGATTACAGACATTTAAACAGTCATGTTCGTACGTTTGCGGTTCAGAACACACACAGCTCTGCGTTAGTGAAAAACATTATTTGCAAAAAATACAAAACAACACTGGACATTTCCAATGGTTTTTATAGTCACAATTTGGCTCTTGAAAGCTATAACTGGAAAGCATTCACCACTGTCGGCAATCAGAAAAGATTTACGTGCTACCTTTGGGCTATAAGAATAGTCTCAGTGCTTTTGCGTCGCATATTGTGTCGCTTTTGCATTACATTGATTCTGATGCTTTCTCATATCTTAATGATATCTATTTGATGGATGATGAATTAATACCGTATCTTGTGCGTGTGGATCGCATCATACTGAGTTTTGGCGACTTTGGTTGCAAATTCAACTTTGCAAAATCCCATATCGTCTGCTTAGCGGTCCCTTTTCTGGGATACAAACTGAACAATGAAAGTCGGGGTTGGCCCCCCACTTTCTGGAGAAATGTGCTCAATTGCAACCTCCACCTACATTGAAAAAATTGCAATTCTCGCTGGGATTTTTTAATTTTCTGAGGACATACATTCCTGATTATGCCCAGTGTATCAAACCACTTTAGGACTTGATACAACCCACTTTTTTGTTTTCTAGCCGGCGTGCGGAACATACTGAGATTCTTCTGTGTTTGCAGTCGGACCTGCTTGCGACCAACTTCTTGTTAACACATGACAATTCTACGAACTTGGTCATAAGAATTGTGCCAGGGACGGTAGATTTCACTTATTTGACATTCAATGAAGGTGACATAGTACCAATAGCTTATAAATTGTATTTTTACACGTCAGCAGAGATGCACTTTTCCACAGTAGAATTTTTTTTGACAGTTGTGCAGATGGGGATTCTAAAAGAACGCTCTATAGCGCAAGGAAAACACATTCTTATGGTCTCGCTTATACCTGTTTCAGAAGCAGTGACAAAGGACAGTGTACCAAATTCTAAAGCTTTACATCCCTGTTGGATACAATGGGCAAGTTCCTCTACATCGGCTGCTTTCACTTTTATCTTTGATCCCTCTGTGCAGAGGAGTTTTTACAGTATGAACACGTTCAACTTCCTCTGTTGTCTTTGCTTCCTTTTGATCAGTACAAATGTATCATATATACTGACGGTTCTGCTCAGCCAGCCGCTTTGTCTAAGCATGCTTATTCGGCGGCCTGCACTATAGTGGCAGGCTTAATTTTTGATGGTGAGTTTAAATCTTCCATAGTGCACACACAGTCACTTGGTGACTGTACGGCTCAATTGGCAGAGCTACGTGCTTTGATTTTAGCTCCAGAATTTACTGATCCTGATGTACCCACTCTTGTTGTGTGCGATACCTTCTACTGTGTGCAGGCGTTCAATGACAATTTATTCTTTTGGTCTCAGAATGATTATCGAGACTCTAAATGTAGAGCCATAAAGTATAAAACGCTTTGGGTTCGAGTGGCCAAACTTTAGGAACGTTTGCCACTTACACATGTTATTCATACTCTTGGCCATCAGCATGTGGGAGCACATGCTGTTGGTAATTCTTTGGCTGATGAGGTCCATGAATAAAATTGATAGTGATATTCTTGCTGCTATTGCTGTGATGATGGTCTGAACGGAGTTCCCACAAGGTTTTCCTTCACTATATTCATATCACTTATCTCCTGATCAAGTTCCAATTGCAACTATTCCGTTCATTGTGGATTGGACGATTCCCAATGAGGACTGCAGACTTCCTTTATTCATTGCCGCACATGAAGGCGTGGCTTCTGCACATGCCGGAGTCTCTGCGACAGTTTGTCTTTTACAGCAGCGTTTTTGGTGGCGTGGTTTATACAGACAGGCTCATAATTATGTACTCTTTTGTGACACTTGTCAACAAATTAAGCCCTCTACGGTTACACGTCCACCTCATACACAACTTTACATTTCAAATCAACTGTTTGGTTGTATTTATTTTGATCACTGTGGTCCTTTGACGTCTGACACTGTATGTAAACATATTTTGGTTGCAGTGGATTTGTGCACAGGATCCTATGGGTTTGGCCACAACGTAGTGCTGATGCTCAAAATGTCATTAGAGATTTGCATGTCTTTGTAGGGACATTTGCCTGTTGCACCTTCCATTCTGACCAAGGTCCAGCATTTGCCTCTAAGGCTTACAAGGATGCAATGAAGTCTCTGGGGGTGCTGGTGCAGTGTTCGTCTCCATACAGGCCTGAGGGCAATTCAGTAGTGGAGCAAATGAACTGTGACTTAAAACAATCTTTGACAGCTAACGTCTTAGGTACTGGCTGGAGTTGGCTAACTCATTTGTACGGAGTCCAATGTGCACTTAATAATCTCCATAGAAGATCTCTGGGTGGGCGGACCCCATACAAAATGCTCTTTGGCATTAAAATGTTTGTGTCAGACCTTGATGGTCTAGACGTTGTGGTGGCTGCCGCAACATTTGACGTAGATAACCATTTTATTATGTTACAGAAATGACATAAGACCCGTGACACACTGGCTAAAGATCAAATGGCCTCATCCACTGAAGCGGCGGTGCTGATTCTTGTTACTGGCTGGCTTCCTAAAGTTGGTGATCTGGTCCGACAAAAGCTGAAGAAAAAAAAAGAATTTGGTGCCTCTTATCATGCATGTGTCCCAGTTCTTGTATTAGAGGGTACTCGTACATTGATTTTGCCTCCTTTGCCTGGCCACAAGGAAAACAATTTATTTCTATTGAGAATGTCAAGCTACACCATGCGGCCGATTCTGATTAGTGAGTCTACAAGCATTCCTCGTTGGGATGTTTTTTTGAGTCTGGTGACTTCGCCTGCTTCACCGCCAACTACACAATTGGAAAGTGATGTGGAGACTCCGGTTGATTTGGTGTCTGTACCTCCCTCACTTTCAATGAATATGCCTCTCCACCTGTTGAGCTTACAGTTGAACTGCCTAGTACTGAAATCAGTTTTCTTCTAATACTGAACAGCCCCCGTTGTTTCACCTGGGAGCCTGTGGTTATTATAGGGACAGAAATAGCTTTTCCTCAACTTCTATATCATCTTCAGCTTCCACTGAAAAAGAGCCAGCAACTCGGATCTGCATTATCATTTCCTGGTTTTGTAGAACTTATCTAGTGGATTGGTTTTGTGACATTCTTTTTTCTACTAATATATGGGTATTACTTACCTCAATGCTCTGCGGCCCATCTGGTTGATGGTGTTTTGGCCCCACACACTTTGTCTCATAAAATTAAATGGGATCACACATTTGTCAATATTTTGGCATTTCCAGTTAGTAATGGTATCATCTGGGACAAAATTCCATTCAAAATATATGGTCCGACTGAGATAATTCAAATTCCACACGTGTTTCGTGTTTCTTTAGGTGATCTCATCACACCTGGAATACATTCGGACGACTGGGATGTCAACACCTTCCATTCTTTGTTTTCAGATTTGAAACATTATACAGCTTTTGAGACTGAAGATTTGTATTTAAATTCTGCAAATTATGCTGACTTATTCTGTTTCCAATATCATGGTCATCATTATTTATACAAAACAAATATTGTCAGAACTGTGGTGAGACATACATAATGGAAACATCGTCCAACACTGTTTAGAGGGAGTTCACCAACACAGAAAAATAAGTTTGTATATTTTTCTGGATATAATCTTTCTGACCCGACATCGTTTTATTACAAACCGAATACACAAACACAATCAAAATTTATTTTGACCCAAACTAAATTGATATATTCTTCTTTTTTCATAACCGACCTGTCCCTGAAGGGGTATGATTACTGAAAGGACACCATTGATTTGAAATCGATATGGGGGTAACACAATTTGGCGGGTACAGGGTACTGAGTCATTACATCGTGCATGTTTAAGTCCATCACAGTTGATATTTTTGAATGACACAGTACAACAGACTACTTGTTTTATTTCGGCTACTACTAAAAATTTGAATGCTCCATCAGTTCCACAGCTATCTGCCTATGGCACATGGCCACACTACAAAAATTATTCTGTGACCGACCTATATGACATGGTTCTAAATGGTACTATTAACTCCTTTGACAGTAATCAATTCAGGCGGTTTCTGTGGCCAATGAGTACCAATGCGTGTCAATTATGCTTCTCTAATGCTTACACCGGGTTTACATTCAGAAGACATGACCCTTGCTTCCCTCAGTCACATTCCGTTCCTACGTACTCAGTGGGTAAATTATGCCAGCAATGGTTTGGACACGCAACATTGTCATCGGTCAAACAACATTTGACTCTTTTAAATGGGGCCATAGATTTGCCCGACTTCCTTTTAGGGCCAAAATACCCTCATAAGAAACAATTTATGTCTGCTGCATATAATGAATTTTGGAAATTGTCCCAAATGGAAGCTGCTTTCCGCTTACGACAACGTTATCAGGATAATTTATAAAAAGTTCTTGATGTGGTTAATAATAGCATTAACACATTGTCTTCTCATATTTACACACTGGATAATATTGTCTCATCTGTGATTGATATTGTACAAAATGATGTATCTGTGCTATTCCATGGTCAAAATCAGTTACGGTCTGTAATGCAGTTTGGTTGGACATTGCAAAGGTGGAAACGATCCATGGGATTATTTGAATGACTCTGCTTTATTTTTTACCATTCAATCTGACAGATAAACAGAAGCATATGTCTATGAAAGATGCAACACAGACTGTGTTACACATTGAAAGGTTAGATCAGTTACCTTTCACTATAGGTGAGACCGAATCTTTTGTCTGGTTAATACATGGAGTTATATCATTACCTATTCCCCTGTTCCAATTCACAGCATACATAAAGCATTATCCGATTGGAAGGTACGAACCGCTGGGTAGTACCTTTCTCCATGAATTATGGTTGCTACCCCAATTATGCTGTCAACAGGAGGAGAAGGAAGTATTCCTTACAGGGGAGGACTGTGATTCTACCGTGGGACATTCCTTAGTATGTAAACAAGTTAAATTACACGGCGCTTGCAACGTGTCGGCCCCTAATTTGGCCTATTTTTTTAAAGGGACTCATTACCTGCGATAATTCCGACGCTAACTTTACTTTCTTACGGTAGTTATCTTATGCTGAATAACTATAAGTGCTGCAGCTTATGGGCAGGCATCCTCTATATAGTAACTGTTTCATAACATGTTACATGTTGCAGTAATGTTCTCTTTCCAATCCCACAGGGAGTTGTTGATATCTCGCTGTGGCCTTCAATTCCAACTTTGAAGACAGACTTCAACAAGTTAAGTAGACTCAAAGAGCTATTGTTTCAACAAAAAGTCAATCTCACATCAGCTAGAGACACCTTCGAATAACAGGTGGCTAGAACTTCAAGTGGGATTCAGTCACTGCTGAATACAAATCGGCCACTCCCTTTTGGGGAGTTAAAACACCAAATATTTAATGCGTCAGACACCAAAGGACTGGCTAATTTTTTTTAACTTTTGGGATCCGGCCTGGTGTCATCATTTCAGACTATATTTGGTGTTATACCTGCTTTTATTCATTCTAATATTTCCAGTGCCTTTGGTGGGTTTCCCCTGTTGCTCTTGCTGGTTTGGTGTAAATTGCTTCTTTTCTGCCTGCTACATAATAGCTGTCTGCCCTGTGGTTCAGCCTAGCCCCCTACAATGGTCGCTGTACCATAAATGAATGCAGTAGCTTTTTGGATGCTTACCGTTAACCACTTTGGGTATCAGTTATCGGCTCAACTTCTGCTATGCCTACTTCACCTGTGTGCAACCTGTGTTATACTGTCGTCGGTGCCCCTTCAATTGAGCCCTGGATATATTCCTCTCCAATACATCTCTCATTGGCCTGGATTATGAACTGTTGGTGGGCCCATTGATGGCCCATGACCAGGACCGTTCCAGGGATGACTGCTTCATATATGCAGCTACTCTTGGAGTTCTGGCTGGTTTGAGTTCCTGTGCTTCTGCTCAGTGGGTCTTTCAGCAGAGTGTCATCGAATTTCACGCAGGTTGCCCTCTAATGCTCCTCGATGCACAGGATATTTAGGATTGTTAATTTGTTAGCTTGACTGTATGGCAATACTCTTTGGAGGAAGGGGTACGGATGCCGGTTTGGAACTGTTCGCCTTCTACAGTACACGTGATCTTTTCGCTTTTGTCATAGTCTGACGTGGGGAACCAACTAGAAGGCAGTCTTTTGATATTTTTAGTTGCAACTTCTGAAAGCTTTTTCATACATTTTCCCTTTTTGTTCGGCTAACTAACAAAAAAAAGTATATATATATATATTCACTTAAAAAACCATAGGTTTCACACATGTTATAGTTAGGTGGATATTTCACTCGTAAAAAACCAATGAAATTCCCCCGTTATAGTTAGTTGAGATAACTATAACTCGCGCGCCCGCAATCCTCTGCTCATGACATCACATATTACATCACTCATGACATGGTCAGTGGAATCACTCATGACATCATCCTTGTGATAGAGTGGCGGTCGCGCGAGTTATAGTTATCTCAACTAACTATAACAGGGGAATTTCATTGGTTTTTTACGAGTGAAATATCCACCTATGTAAATGTCAAGGTAAATGTCAAGGTACTTATAGAGCGCACTGTCACCAGACAGACACCTTGCGGTGTCGCCTTTGCGGTTTCCTGGCGCTGATACTCATACCGCTGTGGAACCCCTCCTGGCTTTCCCTGTGAAGTGTCCACTCCTGGGTACCCCCAGGGTGAAGCCAGGCATCCTTAGCACTGTTGGGGCCGGTGTGGAGGCTAAGCAAGCTATTGCCCAGAGTTGCAGCGTGGGGCCTGTGATTAGAATAGGCACCGAGGCGAGAATAGACAGGTCCGAGGAAATTGAGCCCGAGCCCCGCCGAGGCGGGAATCGAACCCTGGTCCCTGGCCAGAACTCTGCTTCAGGGTCTGCCGCTCTAACCATTGAGCCACACTCCTCCACCTAACTATAACATGTGTGAAACCTATGGTTTGTTAAGTGAATTTGCAAGGTTTTTTAAATGCTAATTCCTAACTATAACGTCTGTGAAACCTATGGTTTTTCAGTGAATTTGTATGGTTTTTTAAATGCTAAGTTATGTATGTATTATTATTTTTTTATATATTTATTTTTCAATAAACTACGTATTAAAAATAATTTTTTTTTATGGTTTTTCACAGTGCGCGCACGGTTCACGCACCCCCGCGATTTAAAAAAAAAAAAATTAAATGTTTTTTTCTGCCTTCGGGGTCCATCAGGGACCCCCTGACCAAGGCTAGGGGGTCAGGAACTCTCTACCCTGCCCCCTTTTCACGTTCGCCACCTTCCTTTTCCACTCTCGCACTGAAAACAAACAAAATGGCGGCCGACACTTCCTGATTTCGACCGATTCGAACGTTGAATGACATCTAACAACCAATCAGAATTACGCTTGCGCACGTAAGGGTGCACGCACGGTGCGCGGCTATAGATATGTATGTGCTTTTTACTGCAATTTTCTCTGGAACTACTGAACAGATTGACTCCATATATGCAAAAGGCACATCCCTGACCTGAGGACTACCTCTCTGCCAAATTTCAAGTAATTCTGTTCAGCCGTTCGGGCTGTACCTTCGACTAAAGGTCCTATGGGAAAATGCATGGGGAAAACGCGTTTTGGGACCCCCCTTTTTTTCTCGGCCCCCGCTTGACGAATCCCCCCGAGACTTTCAGGGTAGGAGCTGAGCGGAGCACCCCATTAGTTTTGAAAATTTCGCGAAGATTTGTCAACCGGCGCCAAAGTTATTCAAAATAGAATTTTGAGATTTCCTATGGAAACACGGTCCTAACTATAACTATCTACTGGCGACCGCCAGTAGATAATATATATATATATGCCCAGACGTGGGTCCCTTGCTCACTTTGCCACTGGATTCAAGCCAGCCTGGCTGATGACGGCTGATTAGCCAGAAACCGGTCCCAGGATGCTTGTTTCTGGTCCAGGGAAGACATGGCTTGGCAGTTCGGGATGGACTGTTCCCATGAGGCACAGGGTCAGACTGATTTGCATATGGCCATGTCTGAACTGGGGTGGTGGAATGAGCTAAAGAATGATGATGGATTAAACCCAGATCAGTTGACTGGGGGTGAGTGCTTACAATGTTCAACACTCCGTCCATCATCCCCTTTGGTTTTGCTTTGTTCGCCCTAAGTTGGCAGGTGTTAGAATCCGGGTTCTCTGGTTGGCACAGGTAGGTACTTGTGACAAGCAGGGAACCTTTCCTCAAGTCAGGGTAAGGGGTTACACTACTAAAACAACCCCTGCTCACTCTCTAGGTAGCTTGGCGCGAGCAGACAAGGCTTATCTCAGAGCGTTATAGGTTAAGCATTTGTGAACACATACAGTAACCAAGCGACAACACTACAAATGGACACCACACAGGTATTTATATTAAAAATAAGGATTCTTTATATAGGATTATCACAAGACCATTAAACGATTAAAAATACACAATACGGTTGCTTAGTTGGTAGAAGATAGGCTTAGTTTCTCTTAAGTTCTTAAATGCGACACTTTAAGTCAATGTACCTTAGATGCGACACGCAGGGCAACGAAAGTGTTGCAGCGATGCAGATGTGTTGAAGTTCTTGGTGCAAAAGAAATAAAGACGGGCTCTTCCAGATGCGTTACGCTTCTCCGATGTTGCGACAAGCCTCGACTCGATGTGTCAGCTACAGCGGCGTCACCCTTGACGAGATGCGACACCAGCGGCCTTGGCAGCGGCACTCTTCTCCGACGTTGCGAGACGCTTCCGCTCGATGCAATGCTGCAGCGGCGACACCCCTTCTGCGAGATGCGACGACAGCGGCTCCGACGGTGGCACGCTTCTCCGTGGATGCGAGGCGCTTTTCTGGATGCGGTACAATGCGACAACTACGATGGCTGCGATGGCGACACGTTTCCTAGAGGGTGAGCAGGGGTTGTTTTAGTAGGGTAACCCCTTACCCTGACTAGAGGAAAGGTTCCCTGCTTGTCACAAGTACCTACCTGTGCCAACCAGAGAACCTGGATTCTAACATTAGTGGTCAGCGGTGAGGATTCTGGACTTGCATTTGTGACTCATGTACAGTGATTGGTGAACACTACTTAGTGAGTGCAGACCTGAAACACAACCAATACTTGTTGGTAGATTTCTTTGGGACTGTCTATTTTTTTAGCACTGCCAAGCTTAACCATGGTGTAGAAAGCAGCATCCATAGTCTCTGTCAATACTGAATTTGAATGGGAAGAAGAGAAATTGGATAACTACACTGCAAAGCAGCTGAAATTCTTCTGCAGGAGATTTAATGTTTCTACAACTGGATGTAAAAACAAGGCAGAGTTCTACAAGGCGCTGAGGGCCTGGGTAGAAGCAGGGAATGCCACTGATGTTGAAAATGCAGATGAGCAGCTGGATGGGCCAGTGGGTTCAAGAGGAAGGAGAACCCCTTCCCCTGCCGGTAGCAGTGTTTCTAGGGAAAGGTTATCTCCAGAGGAGTTGGCAGACAGGAAGGAAACCAGAGCTCATGAAATAGAGATGGCCAAACTAAATGGACAACTGGCAATGGAACAAAAAAGGCTAGAAATAGAAGAAAGAAAAATGAAAATGGAGCATGAGTTGATCATGAGGGAGCTTGACTTAGAGCTCGAGAGGCTTGAGACCATGAGTGTCTCAGCCCAGCAACAAGAAATGTGTGTAGCTCAGAGATTGATCTTTCCTGAGTGGGCAGAGGAATCCAGCTCAGATGGTGGCAGCAATATTGAATTTTCTAGTGCTGAGATAGTAGTACACACACCCAGAGATGTGGCGCCTGACTTGAAGGAGGGGGTTAATTTACACCAGGAGATTCAAGGATATGAGGTAGCTCCAGTGGTGCGCAGTGTTCTTGAGGTGAATTGGGAAACTGGCACAGGGGTTCATAGTCCGAGTGGTGGGAGGGATTCCCCCATAGTTGAGATCCTGGTGTGTGAGTGTGAAGACCGCCCAGAAGAGTGTGGGTTGAGTGACAGAGACAGTCAGATACTGTCTCGCCAATCTCAGGAGAGTGGTGTGGAGTACGTGTGCGAGGCAATGGATGGGGAGGTGAAGGATAGTTTGGTTAACGCTGCTAGGGGGCTATGTGATCCAATTATGGGAGAGCATATTGTAAGTCCCTGTTTTCCAGAGCTATGCCAACACCTGTGGGAGAGTGAGTTCTCTGACCGCAGGGAGCTCACATTGGAGGCAGACCTTTTGGTGGAGTCCAAAGGGTCTGGAAAGGCATTGGGGCATGATCCCAAGATGAGTGGTTCAGGTATCTTCAAACCCAGTGTGGTGGAAGTGGCTCAGAGCAGCCCAACTAGGTCCTGTGGTAGTGAGAGGGGTGTAGGGCCTCACGTCCTATCTTTAAGGGGAAAGAGTGAGAATGGGTTATGTCCTGGTAATGCCCAACCACAGTCTCAGAGCTTGGATGGTTCTTTAAGGGAACACCAGGTGGGAAGCCTAGTCTGTCCTGAGGGGCTGCACGTTGTGCGGGACCCCCTAGTGTCTGGTGAACGGGGAGTATCTGTAAGCAGGCCTCCATCAGTTCTGGTGTCTGGCAGTACCGCTCCAGTTGGGAGGGTGCAGAAGTCCAGAGTGAGGGGTGAGATGGGGAAGGAGTCCCCAGTGGAAGAACCAGTGGGTCAGGGGCCAGCTAAAAGGGCTGCATCCCCAGTGAATGACCATGGTGACACCACTTCTGTCCTGGGGGATCTTCGCGCACTGTCAGATGGACAGGGGTTGGGAGATCTGCACCAGGCAGACTGTCACAAGACACAGGAGTTATGTGTCACCCTCAGGGGGGCATGCGTGCTCCACAGGAAGTCCTGGTGTGCCAGGCGAGCGTTCAACCGCATGGGTTGGTCCCAGGGTTGGGAAGCCAGGTGTTGTCTGACCTGGAGGGTGGGACAACTGTAATCAGTGTCCTGACCCATGTTGCTTCTAGGGGTACCACGCCAGTTGGGAGTGTGCAGTACTCTGCAAGGGGGTGCAGAGGGAGGAAGTCCTCGCCTCTGACCCCGGTGCAGCCTGAGGGTTTAGACCCTAGGTTGGAGAGCCAGGTTCAGGTGTTTTCTGACCTGGAGGGAGGGACATCGGTAATCAGTGTCCCTACCAGTCTGTCTTCGTGGTATACCACTCCAGGTGGGAGGGTACAGCCA
Organism: Triturus cristatus; assembly: GCF_964204655.1. Taxonomy (NCBI): domain Eukaryota; kingdom Metazoa; phylum Chordata; class Amphibia; order Caudata; family Salamandridae; genus Triturus; species Triturus cristatus. The sequence goes on from NC_140584.1 coordinate 530,153,217, forward strand.
TCTGGAAGGGGGTGCAGAGGGAGGGAGTCCTCGCCTCTGACCCCTGCTCAACTGAAGGGTTTAGACCCTAGGTTGGAGGGCCTGGTTCAGGGTGCCCCCCCTGACCTGGACGCCCAGTTGCAGGATAGAACCCCTGAACTGGTGGGCGAATTACGCGGGACACCTGCCACAGGTGCCCTGGCATTTCTGGAAGGGGGTACCACTCCAAGTGGGAGGGTACAGAGCCCCAAGGAGGAGGACCGGGTGTGGGAGAGGCCACCCCAGTCTTTGGTCCAGCCGCCGGGTACGGACCTGGGGCTGGTGGGTCAGTGCCAGGATGTCATACCTGACCTGACAGGAGGGAGAAGGGACAAAAGGTGCCAAGCACCAGGGGCTACTGCCCCCGCTCCCTGCCGCCACAGAGCTTTAAGAGCCCTAAGAGGCATACGGCCTGGGTCTCATCCCTGACTACTGTCAGTGGCCACTGTAGCATATTGCTGTCTGTCTGTTGGGACACACCTGTGAGCCAGTTAAGGTTAGGTGCTGCACAGGTGGTGTCCACAGGTGAGGAGAAGGGTTCCCCATGGATTGGCTTGGTGGGCCCTGAGAGTATGGACAGAGGGATTCCAATAGGTTCAGATTGGCGTAGGACTGGAGTCTGCCCCTGCAGTTGCGGGCCAGGTCCTTGTTCTATCACCCCAAGCAGGGAAGACCATCACGGTGGTGATTGGTCTGCCCTGCGTTTTGGCTGGAAGGGGGTCGTGTTGGACTTGGCCCTTTTTGCAGGGTCATCCCTGAAATTTTTACCTTCCTCCTGTACTTTTTCTGACCTGTTGTTGGCTATTCTATGACTCTGGGCACTTTACCACTGCTGATCAGTGCTAAAGTGCATATGCTCTCCCTATTTAAAATGTATATGTTGGTTGGATTTCATGATTGGCTTATCTGGGGTTACTGTCAGACCCCAGTAAAGTGCACCAGGAGTGCCAGGGCTTGTAAATACAAATGCTGCTGGTGGGCTTGCAGCACTGGTTGTGCCACCCACAGAAGCAGCCTGGTAAAATGTATCTAAGGTCTGCCATTGCAGAACCTGCGTGCAGTCTGGTACTGTCATGCTGACTGGGCAAGTGCACACACTTGCCAGTCCCTAAACCTTCCCTTAACTTCATATTACTTCATATTAGTCACCCCTATGGTAGGCCCAAGGGCAGGGTGCATTGTAAGCATAAGGTAGGACAAGCCCTGATGTGTGTGGCATGTCCTAATAGTGAATTACAGCCATTTTCGTTTTTCACTATTGTAAGGCTACCTGTTCTCCATAGCAAAAACCAAAGGAAAAGATGGACGGAGTGTTATAGGGTAAACACCCAAAATATCGATTCCAAAATATCGACTGCCCAGAATATCGAAGTTAAAATATAGAGTGGACAGAATATCAACTTATCAAAATATAGATAGGTCAGAATATCGAAATTGGGGTAAAAAATATCGATTTCCAAAATATAGACTTTAAAAACATAGAATACCATAATATCGAATTTTAAAATATAGATTACCATAATATCGATTTTTTTTTTGTGTTATGTATGGTAGTATATGTGTTAAAATTATGTATTATTTTTGTAATGTATGTTTAATTTATTTCAACAAATGAATGTTATGTAATTTAATTATTGCGTAATTTAATTCCGTAGCGGGTTGTGGGTTTATAGGGGAATAGGGTGGGAAGTAATTTAATTATGGTTAATTAAATGTTAATTATATTTATATGTTTTGCGCTATTCCCCTGGCGAACTTCGCTCATTCTTTCCTCATGGCTATGGCTGTCGTACTGTATTCCCTGGCCGTTACCATGGGAAATCCCGTTGCCCGGGTTGTGGCTGGCGCCTGACCCGCTCGCTCTTCTTACGGCCGAGCACCAACAGCTCTAGTATGGGCTTCGGGTGCATGCTATTGAACACCAGGTCAGCTTGCAAACATGCGCAGGACATCTATGAGCTTCTCGATGTAGATAAACCACTATGCCTCATGCTTACTGAGACATGGTGGGGCGACTCTTCTAACCCTGACGTCGCCCTGGCAATCCCGCCCGATTACAACATCTTCAGAAAGGATAGAGCCAACGGAAGGGGAGGTGGAGTAGCGCTAGTGGTCCGGAAAGGAACTCCCTGTGAGATCCTGCCAGCTATTGACATCCGTGGCTCGGAAACCCTAGCCTTCTCTATCACTCTGTCGCCCCACCAATCCTTTAAGGGACTGCTTGTATACAGACCGCCTGGCTCTCCCGGCTCCTTCTTTGAAGATCTGGATATGGTGCTGGTGGAGCTGGCCCTGAAAGCCGAACATTTCATCGTGGCTGGCGATTTCAACTTCCGGATGGATGATTCATCCGACCCGGCGGCCGCCAAACTTTCGGAGGCGCTGACCCCGCTGGGGCTCATCCCCTACTTTCAGGAGCCTACGCATGAGAAGGGGCATACCCTTGACCAGGTCTTTTCGTCTGTCCCTCTCGAGGGTATTGAGATCACTCCTGTCTTATGGTCTGACCACTTCCTCGCAAAATTTGTGATCAAGGGCATAGTTAAATCTGTGCCTATCCTGGCACATCAACAGGGTCGTGTCCACAGGGCTTTCCATCGTGTCACCCCGGAGATGCTGGCCCAGGCAGCTGAGGCCCATCCCTGCCTTCTCTCAGGTGATCTAGATAGGGATCCGCAGACCATGCAAGACTGGCTACTGGATAGGCTTAACGATCTTGCCCCGGAAGTAACATCTCGCCCGACACCGAAACGGGTCTCTGCGCCTTGGTTTACCGCTGCACTGTTGGCTACGCGGCAGCAGTGCAAGGTAGCCGAAAGAGCCTGGCGGGCACAATATGACACTGTTGCCAAGTTGACATACAAAACGGTGGTTAAGGCTTATCACCGGGACATCCGTTTGGAAAAAAAAGCTTATCTAGCCAGGAGAATTGATGCGGCTTCCAACTCTTGCAAGGAGATTTTCTCCATTGTGAGAGAATTCACCTCACCTTGGTCTAACACCTCGGACCAAAAACCATCTGGTACCTGGGCCACGGACCTTGCTGACTTCTTCACGAGCAAGATCCAACGCATTCAGGAGTCATTCCTGGCACCAGTGTCTGCGGGCCAGACTGAACCTGACACCACCACACTGCCACAGGCCGGGCCAGGGGCGACGTTGAGTGTGTTTCCCTCTATCTCTGCTCCGGACTCCCTGGCTCTTATGGGCAATTTAAAATCGGGTTCTCCTCTCGACCCTTGCCCTGCTAAATTTCTGGCGAAAGTTGCGGAGGTGATCAACCCGTTGGCTAATCCGCTCTTAAATCTTTCGCTGAGGCTCGGTGTGGTTCCGCAGGCCTGGAAGCAGGCGATGGTGATTCCATTGCTCAAAAAATCTGGTCTAGATCCGAAGGCCCCGGTTAATTATAGGCCCATCTCTCTGCTGCCGGCCCTCACGAAGATTCTGGAAAAGCACGTCCAAGGCGTGCTCTCCAACTTTCTTGAATCTAATGAGATCCTGCACGCCACCCAATCGGGCTTTCGTCCCCATCTCAGTACTGAGACTGCGCTCCTGGAGGTCTCGGAAACCATTAAAGGGGTTCTGGACTCTGGGGGCAAAGTCATGCTGGTGATGCTAGATCTGTCGGCGGCGTTCGACACCGTTCCCCATGATGGTCTTCTCGCTAGACTTTTCGAGATAGGCCTACGGGGGACGGTGTTCGACTGGTTTGTCTCTTTCCTAGCCGGCCGCCGGCAGTCGATCTGGGCCCCGCCGGATTCCGCCGTAATGCCGCCTCTGGGAGTCGGGGTCCCTCAGGGCTCTATTTTGAGCCCGACCCTCTTTAACATCATTATGACCCCATTGGCGGCGTTGGTGGAGTCGCATGGTGCCCAGATCGTATCCTATGCGGACGACACCCAGCTCCTCTTCTCTTGTAAGAGAGGAGGCGACTTTGATGGGGAGAGTATTCGGGATTGCCTTGGGGCTGTTTTTCACTGGTTCCATCTAAACAGCCTTAAGTGCAATTCCGACAAGTCCGAAGTACTTTTCTTTGGGTGCGACACAGAACCAGATTGGCAGACCTGGTGGCCACGGGATATGTTCCCTCCGTCCTGCTCCTCTCAGGTTGCTAAGAATCTGGGGGTGAAGATGGATAACAGGCTTACCTTGAAATCCCAGATCCTGGGGGTGTCGGGCATTTGCTTTGGCATCCTCAGGATGCTGCGGAGGTTTCTTCCTCTGTTATCCGTGGAACACAGGACGCTGACTGTCCAGGCTCTGATTGGGTCCAGGTTGGATTACTCCAACGTTCTCTACCTGGGCCTCCCAGAGTACTTGTTGCAGCGGCTTCAAGTGGTACAGAATGCCGCTGCAAGGGCAATCTTTGGCCTTAGCAGGCGCTCCAGGGCCTCGGGCTTGCTGGCAACTTTACACTGGCTTCCTATCCGCAAGAGGATCGCCTTTAAGGCGCTGACCTTGGCCTACAAAGCTCTTCACAAGGAGGGAGCCAAGTACCTCCAAAAGAGACTGGTCTTTTACCATCCAACCAGGTCTCTGAGGTCGGGAGCCCTGCACCTTGCTGTTGTCCCCCGGGTAAAGAAAGCGCGCCTCGGAGGCCGCTCTTTTGGACTGCTGGCTTCTCAGCTGTGGAACTCTTTACCACTGGCCCTGCGGGGAGCCACCAGCCTACTAGCTTTTAGGAAAGGCCTTAAAACTTGGCTGTTCACTCAGTAGCCGGTCCTCCGTGAATCTCTGGCCCATTCTTCTGTTAGCTTTATCTGGTGTTATGTTTTTTATGTTGCAGTATTGTCTCTTTCTCCATTAAAGCGCCGGGACACTCTTTTTGAGTAGCCGTGCGCTATAGAAATAAATAAATAACATAACATAACATAACATAACATTAATTGATAATTAATTATTAATTGGTAATAAATTTATATTAATTGATTAATTGATAATTATGTTAATTGTATTTGTTATTATTAGGAGTGGGTTATAGGTTTGTAGGGGAATTGGGTGGGAAGTAAATTAATTGTAATAAAGTAAATAATTAATTTTTTATATATGTGTATTGATAATTAGTTGATAATTAATTAGTAATTGGTAATTAATTTGTATTAATGGGTAAATAATTTGTATGAATTGCTAAATATTTTTTATTATTTACAAAATTATTTTTATTAATTGATTAATTGATAATAATGTTAATTGTATTTTTTATTATTGGGAGTGGGTTGTCAGTTTATAGGGGAATTGGGTGGGAAGTAAATTAATTGTAATAAAGTAAATATTAATTGTTTTATTTATGTGTATTGATAATTGATAATTAATTTTTAATTGGTAATTAATTAATATTAATTGGTAATACATTTATTATCAATTGATAATTAATATTTTTAAATGGTAATTAATTGTTATTAATTGGTAATTATTTGTAATTAACTTTTTATCGGTATTGATAATTAATGTAATCTTATTTTAAATTTAAATCATTACTTTCCTTACTTTTGCACTCTCAGGAGTGGGAACAGTATTTTTTACCCTCCGCTATCCAACTCTTTCCCTACTGTTGCACTCACTGGAGTGGGAATAGTAATTTTTACCCTCCTGCTATCCAATGCTTTCCCTACTGTTGCACTCTTTGGAGTGGGAATAGCAATTTTTACCCCTACGCTATCCAACGTTTTCCCTACTGTTGCACTCACTTGAGTGGGAATAGTAATTTTTACCCCTACGCTATCCAACGCTTTCCCTACTGTTGCACTCACTGGAGTGGGAATAGTAATTTTTCCATTTGCCCTATCCAACGCTTTCCCTACTGTTGCACTCTCTGGAGTGGGAATAGTTAATTTATCCTCCCGCTATCCAATGCTTTCCATACTGTTGCACTCTTTGGAGTGGGAATAGTAATTTGTAACCCTACGCTATCCAACGCTTTCCCTACTGTTGCACTCACTGGAGTGGGAATAGTATTTTTTACCCCTACGCTATCCAATGCTTTCCCTACTTTGCACTCTCTGGAGTGGGAATAGTAATTGTTACCCTCCCGCTATCCAACACTTTCCCTACTGTTGCACTCTCTGGAGTAGGAATAGTAATTTTTACCCCTACGCAATCCAACCCTTTCCCTGCTGTTGCACTCTCTGCAGGGGGAATAGTAATTGTTACCCTCCCGCTATCCAACGCTTTCCCTACTGTTGCACTCCCGTGAGTGGGAATAGTAATTTTTACCCCTGCGCTATCCAACCCTTTCCCTACTGTTGCACTCTCTGGAGTGGGAATAGTAATTGTTACCCTCCCGCTATCCAACGCTTTCCCTACTGTTGCACTCCCGTGAGTGGGAATAGTAATTTTTACCCCTGCGCTATCCAACGCTTTCCCTAGTGTTGCACTCTCTGGAGTGGGAATAGTAATTGTTACCCTCCCGCTATCCAACGCTTTCCCTACTGTTGCACTGTTTGGAGTTGGAATAGTAATTTTTACCCCTACGCTATCCAACGTTTTCCCTACTGTTGCACTCACTGGAGTGGGAATAGTAATTTTTACCCCTACGCTATCCAACGCTGTCCCTACTGTTTCACTCACTGGAGCGGGAATAGTAATTTTTCCATTTGCGCTATCCAACGCTTTCCCTACTGTTGCACTCTCTGGAGTGGGAATAGTTAATTTATCCTCCGCTATCCAACGCTTTCCATACTGTTGCACTCTTTGGAGTGGGAATAGTAATTTGTACCCCTACGCTATCCAACGCTTTCCCTACTGTTGCACTCACTGGAGTGGGAATAGTAGTTTTTTACCCCTACGCTATCCAATGCTTTCCCTACTTTGCACTCTCTGGAGTGGGAATAGTAATTGTTACCCTCCCGCTATCCAACACTTTCCCTACTGTTGCACTCTCTGGAGTGGGAATAGTAATTTTTACCCCCACGCTATCCAACCCTTTCCCTGCTGTTGCACTCTCTGCAGGGGGAATAGTAATTGTTACCCTCCCGCTATCCAACACTTTCCCTACTGTTGCACTCTCTGGAGTGGGAATAGTAATTGTTACCCTCCCGCTATCCAACGCTTTCCCTACTGTTGCACTCCCGTGAGTGGGAATAGTAATTTTTACCCCTGCGCTATCCAACGCTTTCCCTAGTGTTGCACTCTCTGGAGTGGGAATAGTAATTGTTACCCTCCCGCTATCCAACGCTATCCCTACTGTTGCACTCTCTGGAGTGGGAATACTAATTTTTACCCCTACGCTATCCAACGCTTTCCCTACTGTTGCACTGTTTGGAGTTGGAATAGTAATTTTTACCCCTACGCTATCCAACGTTTTCCCTACTGTTGCACTCACTGGAGTGGGAATAGTAATTTTTACCCCTACGCTATCCAACGCTTTCCCTACTGTTGCACTCACTGGAGTGGGAATAGTAATTTTTACGCTCTCACTATCCAACAAAATCTCGACTTTTTTAAATTACTTATATTATGTTTACATTTTAAGCTTTTTTATATTATATTATGTATGTTTTATTTAATTGTTTTTAATATTTAATTAATTTTATATTATTTTTAATACATTTAAAAAATTCGATATTTTGGCTAACTATATTTTAACAGTCTATATTTTGGAATTGATATTTTAGTACTTACCTGTTTGTAGATAGGGAGTCGATATTCTATCCTTCTATATTTTGGTGTCGATTTTTTGTGTAGTCGATATTTTGTCCCTCGATATTTAGTCACTGAACCGTGTTGAACATTGCAAGCACTCACCCCCAGTCAACTGATCTGGGTTTAATCCATCACCGTTCTTTAGCCCACTCTGCCACCCCAGTTCAGACATGGCCCTATGCAAATCAGTCTAACCCTGTGCCTCATGGGAACAGTCCAGCCTGAACTGCCAAGCCATGTCTTCCGTGGACCGGAAACAAGCTTCCTAGGACCGGTTTCTGGCATTTCAGCCGTCTTCAGCCAGGCTTGCTTGAATCCAGTGGCAAAGTGAGCAAGGGACTCACGTCTGAGCATACCCTGCCAATTTATGGCGAACAAAGCAAAAACCAAAGGAAATGATGGACGGAGTGTTGAACATTGCAAGCACTCACCCCCAGTCAACAGATCTGGGTTTAATCCATCACCGTTCTTTAGCTCACTCCACCACCCCAGTTCAGACATGGCCATATGCAAATCAGTCTGACCCTGTGCCTCATGGGAACAGTCCAGCCCGAACTGCCAAGCCATGTCTTCCCTGGACCGGAAACAAGCATCCTGGGACCGGTTTCTGGCTAATCAGCCGTCATCAGCCAGGCTAGCTTGAATCCAGTGGCAAAGTGAGCAAGGGACCCACGTCTGGGCATACCCTGCCAACTTAGGGCAAACAAAGCAAAACCAAAGGGGATAATGGACGGAGTGTTGAACATTGCAAGCACTCACCCCCAGTCAACTGATCTGGGTTTAATCCATCATCATTCTTTAGCTCACTCCACCACCCCAGTTCAGACATGGCCATATGCAAATCAGTCTGACCCTGTGCCTCATGGGAACAATCCAGCCCGAACAGCCAAGCCATGTCTTCCCTGGACCGGAAACAAGCATCCTGGGACCGGTTTCTGGCTAATCAGCCATCATCAGCCAGGCTAGCTTGAATCCGTTAGCAAAGTGAGCAAGGGACTCACGTCTGGGCATACCCTGCCAACTTAGGGCGAACAAAGCAAAACCAAAGGGGATGATGGATGGAGTGTTGAAAATTGCAAGCACTCACCCCCAGTCAACTGATCTGGGTTTAATCCATCATCATTCTTTAGCTCACTCCACCACCCCAGTTCAGACATGGCCATATGCAAATCAGTCTGACCCTGTGCCTCATGGGAACAGTCCAGCCCGAACTGCCAAGCCATGTCTTCCCTGGACCGGAAACAAGCATCCTGGGGCCGGTTTCTGGCTAATCAGCCGTCATCAGCCAGGCTAGCTTGAATCCAGTGGCAAAGTGAGCAAGGGACCCACGTCTGGGCATACCCTGCCAACTTAGGGCGAACAAAGCAAAACCAAAGGGGATGATGGACGGAGTGTTGAACATTGCCAGCACTCACCCCTAGTCAACTGATCTGGGTTTAATCCATCATCATTCTTTAGCTCACTCCACCACCCCAGTTCAGAATTGGCCATATGCAAATTAGTCTGACCCTGTGCCTCATGGGAACAATTCAGCCCGAACAGCCAAGCCATGTCTTCCCTGGACCGGAAACAAGCATCCTGGGACCGGTTTCTGGCTAATCAGCCATCATCAGCCAGGCTAGCTTGAATCCGTTAGCAAAGTGAGCAAGGGACTCACGTCTGGGCATACCCTGCCAACTTAGGGCGAACAAAGCAAAACCAAAGGGGATGATGGATGGAGTGTTGAAAATTGCAAGCACTCACCCCCAGTCAACTGATCTGGGTTTAATCCATCATCATTCTTTAGCTCACTCCACCACCCCAGTTCAGACATGGCCATATGCAAATCAGTCTGACCCTGTGCCTCATGGGAACAGTCCAGCCCGAACTGCCAAGCCATGTCTTCCCTGGACCGGAAACAAGCATCCTGGGGCCGGTTTCTGGCTAATCAGCCGTCATCAGCCAGGCTAGCTTGAATCCAGTGGCAAAGTGAGCAAGGGACCCACGTCTGGGCATACCCTGCCAACTTAGGGCAAACAAAGCAAAACCAAAGGGGATGATGGACGGAGTGTTGAACATTGCCAGCACTCACCCCTAGTCAACTGATCTGGGTTTAATCCATCATCATTCTTTAGCTCACTCCACCACCCCAGTTCAGAATTGGCCATATGCAAATTAGTCTGACCCTGTGCCTCATGGGAACAATTCAGCCCGAACAGCCAAGCCATGTCTTCCCTGGACCGGAAACAAGCATCCTGGGACCGGTTTCTGGCTAATCAGCCATCATCAGCCAGGCTAGCTTGAATCCGTTAGCAAAGTGAGCAAGGGACTCACGTCTGGGCATACCCTGCCAACTTAGGGCGAACAAAGCAAAACCAAAGGGGATGATGGACGGAGTGTTGAAAATTGCAAGCACTCACCCCCAGTCAACTGATCTGGGTTTAATCCATCATCATTCTTTAGCTCACTCCACCACCCCAGTTCAGACATGGCCATATGCAAATCAGTCTGACCCTGTGCCTCATGGGAACAGTCCAGCCCGAACTGCCAAGCCATGTCTTCCCTGGACCGGAAACAAGCATCCTGGGGCCGGTTTCTGGCTAATCAGCCGTCATCAGCCAGGCTAGCTTGAATCCAGTGGCAAAGTGAGCAAGGGACCCACGTCTGGGCATACCCTGCCAACTTAGGGCGAACAAAGCAAAACCAAAGGGGATGATGGACGGAGTGTTGAACATTGCAAGCACTCACCCCTAGTCAACTGATCTGGGTTTAATCCATCATCATTCTTTAGCTCACTCCACCACCCCAGTTCAGAATTGGCCATATGCAAATCAGTCTGACCCTGTGCCTCATGGGAACAGTCCAGCCCGAACTGCCACGCCATGTCTTCCCTGGACCGGAAACAAGCATCCTGGGACCGGTTTCTGGCTAATCAGCCGTCATCAGCCAGCCTAGCTTGAATCCAGTGGTAAAGTGAGCAAGGGACCCACGTCTGGGCATACCCTGCCAACTTAGGGCGAACAAAGCAAAACCAAAGGGGATGATGGACGGAGAGTTGAACATTGCAAGCACTCACCCCTAGTCAACTGATCTGGGTTTAATCCATCATCATTCTTTATCTCACTCCACCACCCCAGTTCAGACATGGCCATATGCAAATCAGTCTGACCCTGTGCCACTGGGAACAATCCAGCCCGAACTTCCAAGCCATGTCCTCCCTGGACCAGAAACAAGCATCTTGGGGCCGGTTTCTGGCTAATCAGCCGTCATCAGCCAGGCTAGCTTGAATACAGTGGCAAAGTGAGCAAGGGACCCACGTCTGGGCATACCCTGCCAACTTAGGGCGAACAAAGCAAAACCAAAGGGGATGATGGACGGAGTGTTGAACATTGCAAGCACTCACCCTCAGTCAACTGATCTGGGTTTAATCCATCATCATTCTTTAGCTCACTCCACCACCCCAGTTCAGACATGGCCATATGCAAATCAGTCTGACCCTGTGCCTCATGGGAACAGTCCAGCCCGAACTGCCAAGCCATGTCTTCCCCGGACCGGAAACAAGCATCCTGGGACCGGTTTCTGGCTAATCAGCCATCATCAGCCAGGCTAGCTTGAATCCAGTGGCAAAGTGAGCAAGCGACCCACGTCTGGGCATACCCTGCTGTTAGAATCCGGGTTCTCTGGTTGGCACAGGTAGGTACTTGTGACAGGCAGGGAACCTTTCCTTTAGTCAGGGTAAGGGGTTACACTACTAAAACAACCCCTGCTCACCCTCTAGGTAGCTTGGCGCGAGCAGACAAGGCTTATCTCAGAGCGTTATAGGTTAAGCATTTGTGAACACATACAGTAACCAAGTGACAACACTACAAATGGACACCACACAGGTATTTATATTAAAAATAAGGATTCTTTATATAGGATTATCACAAGACCATTAAACAATTAAAAATACACAATACGGTTGCTTAGCTGGTAGAAGATTGCTTAGTTTCTCCTAAGTTCTTAAATGCGACACTTTAAGTCAATGTACCTTAGATGCGACACGCAGGGCAACGAAAGTGTTGCAGCGATGCAGATGCGTTGAAGTTCTTTTTGCAAAAGAAATAAAGACGGGATCTTCCAGATGCGTTACGCTTCTCCGATGTTGCGACAAGACTCGACTCGATGCGTCAGCTACAGCGGCGTCACCCTTGACGAGATGCGACGACAGCGGCCTTGGCAGCGGCACACTAGAAATATAAATAACTACGTTGGTAGGTAATTCAGGGATAACGAGAATTTAGAAACAGATAGATAGAAGAGGATTTGGTAAAAAATAAAATTAGGAAACAGAAATAATAGTTCTAAATAAGATTTCATAAAAGTAAGGGAAATATATATTAATATTAACAACAGGTGGACTTACTCGGGCCAGTAGAGCCATCTGCAGTGGAGCGTTCCTGCTGGGAGGCACCTCCAGCTTCCGCACCTACCTCAGCAGACCCCGTCTTCTTCTTGCCCCTTGATGCTGAACATGTAAGACATAATTAAAGAGATAAAATTGATTGGTGTTAAAAAAATATATTAAAAATCGCTCCAAAAAGATTTTTTGACAAGAAACGGCAATTGCAATAACATTGACCTATTTAATCAGATTGAATAGTATTAGACTAACATCGCCATCGCAGACCACCATATCTTTATTATTTCACTGTTCCATTCTGATTCCTGAATCCTAAACCTACCTAGCCCACTTATTTCAAAGACTTTGGAATGAAATGCTAAAAACTATGGGCCTCATTTATGAAAAGTGACGCATCACTGCGTGAGAACAGTGATGCGTCACTATTCACTGCGCCCTCCCTGCGACTCCAATGATGCGTCATATTTACAGTATGACGCATCATGTCGCAAGGAGTCACAGATACGTCAGTATTTCTGACGTATCTGTAGGCGCAAAAGTGACGCATTGCTGGAGTGTGTCACAAAAGTGACGCAACTCCAGCAATGTGTTCTTTCACATGGGGCAAGCCCCATGTGAAAGGGCCTGCGTCAGTCTTACGCCTGCTGTGAGGCAGGCGCAAGATATTGACGCATTTGCACCCTAGAAGTGGCGCAGTGAAATCTCGTAGATTTCACTGCGTCACTTCTACGATGCTTACTTACGTGGGAACGCCCACCCTGCATACATTATACCTGACGCAGGTATAATGTAGCGCAGGGGTTTACAAAGTGACGCATCTAGGTAGATGCGTCACTTTGTAAATATGGCGCATCATGGCACATGTTTTACGCCACTGGTGCGTCACAAAAAGTGACGCACAGGTGGCGCAAAAGTGACGCAGGGGCTCATAAATGAGCCCCTATATTTGCTTCTAAATTCCGATCTCATTCGCAATCATCTCAACCCCCTTTGACGGACCAATTCACTAAGTCTGCATTTAGTCTTCTTAATTGCATAGATGGATGCAAGCATATTGCATAATCAAAATTGGTTGGTTGCTTGCTATATTCACTCACTATACAAACTACAAAAGGTTCTACTAAGCACTAAGGAGTCAGCACGTGAGAAGAGGATGCCTCACGTGGGCTGCTAAATTGCCAACTAATACCAAGCAACTAACTAACTAACTACCACTATCTTAGTGACATGACAAGGGAAAGGAGTCTCTCTAGTCCACATTACCTAACTTAAGTTCTCTATCCTCTCTTACATAATCAGCCCAAGCGAGCACAAAGTTTCAAAAAGTAAGATTAGTAGAGCCGAGCTCTTGTCTAGAAGAATAACAATCACATAATATAAGATTTTTAAACATATCTCACCTGCATGTAAGAAGAAGCAGCATTCTTGCTATTTGGGAAACAAATAACATTTGCAATACCAAGGAACACACAATAGTAATAAATATTTAGCTACTCACCAAGCCCAACAACCTCAACACCTAGCAGGTCCAGCAGGTCCTGCTCTCGGTCTAGGATGTCGGATCACCGGTGCGTGAGTTGGTTATGGGTGCACCGGACCTCAGAGCAGTGAAACACTGCCCGGTGCACCCTCATCCACTGCCGGTGATACTCCTGGATCCTGTACCCCGACGCAGGCCTGCCGCCTGTTGCCAGGGTTAAGGTGAGGTGGTGCTGCACACAAAAAAACAGTGTAGACACCTCAGACAATAAGGGCCCGAGCTGCACCTCTTCGGGTAATGCCTTCCGCAAGGAAGGTGGCTCCTGGTCACACTTTGCGTGGTCTTCTTACTCTTAGAGATGGTTCTGGAGGGTGGGGGGTGGAAAAGAAAATGTAGAAGTAAAAAATAAAGTCATGAGAAGAAGTAGGGAAGTACAAAATAAATAAAAAGCAAGTAATAGAAAAACAGTACAAAAACACAGTAAAGCACACAAAAAGTAGAAGAAAATGCAAAATATACACTCAGGAAGAGAGAGGGATAGATACTAAATAAAAAAGATCAGAAAAAATGTTTTAGGAACAAAGGACTAAAAAGATATAGGGAGGTTTCAAAACATGTCCCAGAACCATAACAAAGATTAGAAAAACAAGATGGCCACACCCATCAGCGACGGCGTGGTGAAGTTAGAGCAATATTTCCCCCGAGCACACAATCCGTGTTGCCGAACATCAGAAACATCTTGCAAATGGGTGAAGAGAGCAACTCCGCCCATTCGCGGAACTCCACGCCCAGGCTGAGTCGTTATCCAGGCCGGGCGGGCTGGGTGTAGAGCAGATAGGGTAGTCAAGGGCCGTGCTTCAAGATGGTGTTTGCGGTCAGGGACGTGCAGGTTAAAAAGGCAATTCTGGGACAGCTGAAACACTCACAGAATGGGTCTGAGGAGTCTTGAAGTCCCTCAATAGGTGTCTGTGTCCTATGTCCTTGGAGTCCGGCTTGGACCTCTTCTTCTTGGCCTTTGATGCAGAGGTCCTGGACCACAGGTATTGGCATGGCTCTGGTAGATCCTGGTATCCTCTCATTTCGTGGGGGGACAGATCTGACATGTCAGAGCTGGTGTACTTCTTGCTTGACTGCTGCCTTGGAGTCACCGGGCAGTAGCAGGTTGGTAAACTGAACTTAGCGGTTTAGTGCCTGCTGACTGCAGGGGAGTAGCTCCTCTATTCCAAGGGATGTTCTTGGCTATTTGGGAAAGGCTGCAGGTACACCAGGGTTCTTGGAGGCCTCACAGTTGCAGTATGTGACAGCACAGCATGATTTCTGGAAGCAGCCGGCAGGGGTTGGCACCAATTCTCCGCAGCATGTCTTCAGTTATCTGTTCAGCAGCTCTTCTTTGCCCAATGCTCTTCTTAGGTCTGTTGAATCTAAGTTTCAAGGTCTAGGGATGCCACCTAATTACTAAATGTAGGGGCGTTAAAGGGAATGACAGATAGAAACCAATGGGCTACTTACCTTTAGGATGTTTACACCATCTTTGTGACCACTTCCTGTGGGAAGGGGCACTACCCTAGCCCAGATAGGCTATTATTCTACCATCTCAAGATGAAGAATCGTGAAAAGTTTTGTCTACATCACCTGCCTCACCTTAGGGGAGGGGCTTGCTAAATGTGGGCACAGCTCATACTCTAACTAATTTTCCCAGCTTTCCTCCAACCAAAAGTGGAGCAGGAAAGGTGAGTTGGCATCCTTCACTATCTGGAGCTGCCTGGGTTTCATTTCAAAGGTGGCTTCCTGCTCTGGAAGGCCATTGCAGCCTGGAGGAGGTGTGAAGCATCTCTGCCCACGGCAGGCCTTGCTCCTGGCCTCTGAGAGTGTGGGCTCTCACCGCATGAGGTCAGAAAGATGTCTGATGGTGGCAGGCTGACTAAGACTAGTCAGAGACCACACCAGTGCTTGGTACATTATCAGGGGACTATCTAAAGTGTCCCCTGTGTGCATTTATCAACAAACCCATAACTGGCATCAGTAAGGATTTATTAAGATGAGATATTTGGTACCAAACATCTTAGGGTACAGTGAAGCCGTCATGGAGCTAGGAAACTCGTAATGACAAGAATCCCGCCAATGCACTCTCTGTTGCTTCCCTGTGTACTTGCAATATCCAGGAACAGACTGGATATTGCAGGGTCATATCTGCTTATGCAGATATGCCCAACCATGGGATATAGTGCACCCTACCTTAGAGCTATAAGGCCTGCAGTAGGGGTGACTTACCTATATCTCATGCAGTGTCTGTGGGCATGGCACACAGGGCTGTGCCATGTTGACTGTGGTTTTCTCTGCACTAAGACATGGAACCTGCAATGGCAGTGTGCATGATCTTGGTAAGTGGTCCCTAGAGTGGCACAATTCATGCTGCTGCCCGAGGACCCTCATCAGTGCCTATGCCATAGGTAACAGGGGTATCATTTACTAGGGACTTATAGAGGTGACTGAAATGGTTCCAATTATGGTACAGTTTTAGGAATGAAATCTGGCACTGGGATCCTAGTTAACAGGGACCCAGTTCACTTACAGTTCGAAATCACATCAGGCGTGAGGCAAAAAGTGGAGGCTAACCAGGTCAAAAGAGGCACTTTCTTACACCCAAACCAAATCACTAATACGTGCTCTGGGCACTGTATTTTTTAGGTCTCGCCTGATCCAGCGCATGCGCTGGTCTGGCTGAGACATTTCGCGTACGGGTTTTTAAAGTGCTGCCTGTGGCCTAAAGCTTGCGTGCACGTGAGCGTGCACGCGCACAGCCACCATATGTCTTACCTCCGCCGTGCTTGATCGCGTCCGCGATCACTTTCACTTTCGCGGGCCACGAGGCTGTGTCATTTTCACGCCCGCGCGGCCATGTCATTTTCACGGCCGCGCGGCCAATGCTTGTTTTTATTATTATTGAACGCATGCTTTGGCACTGCAGCTGTCAGCTGATTCTGTTACATCTACCCACGCCTATTGTACACTGTACTTTATTATTATTGAACGCATGCTTTGGCACTGCAGCTGTCAGCTGATTCTTTTACAGCTACCCGCACCTATTGTACACTGTACTTTCAGAACAGTGGCATTTGTGCTGCCTTTTGATTTGCTAGCCGTCAAGGTTCATCATGGCTTATGCATAGCATGTCTGCTTTTGTGCCTGGGGTTAGCAAACATTGCTCCATATTTATTTATTTCTTTTGTGGACATATCATTCCCACACAATTTTCTGTCAGACTTCTAGAGGTGAGGCCGCCTCAGTGATTGTAATCAATAATTTGAAACATCAGCTCACTCATTTGGCTTAGGTTAGTAAAACATGTATCTGGGTGAGAAACATTGACCTAAACAAGTATATTTTATGGTAGAAGATCATTAGTGGTGTCTCATTGCAGTCTTTGCAATGATGTTTACATTCACATCTATGTTTTCAAAAGCGAGCTACGTAGCCAAGATTGACATGCATGCCCACCTCAGAGCAAGTTAACAAGATGCGATAGCTGAACTCAAGAGTGTGAAATCGCATTGACCGAGAGATCTTATGGTTTGCTTAGTTTGAAGGTTTGAGGTGCAAAGCGAAACTTTCAGACCCGTTTTGGTTTTTGTCAAAGTCATTTTGATTTTTGGTACACTTAATCCTGCACCAAAAGTTTCCATCTTTTTTTGGAGAGATGGGACTCTGAGGTTAATTGTAACTGAATACAAATGCAAAGAATCTTGTCTTGTTCACCTGCCATTTCATCTTTGACTTCTGCCGTTTTCAATATACTCCTCTGTTTTATTTTTGCTTGCTGCATTTCTTCTTTCAGGGGTGAACTTCCTAAAAACCCTCCATAAGACTTTTTTTGTTCCCTGTTCTGGCCACAGATCATTGTCTGGTAGGTTTTGTTTCTCGTTGCCTTTGTGCCTGCCACTGACGCTTGCATCTTTAGCATCCAGGGCTCTGTGACTGCTGTACTCCGGCCCCCTTTAGTATTGTCTACAGGAAAGGACCAGGTCACCTGTTTCCCTGTACTTACTCCAGTGCAAAATTTGTAAAAAAATAAATTAAAAAAATTCAAATCAGTGCCAGGTCTCTCGTCAGAAGGCCATTTTAGCTTGCACCACACACTGCTCCACCATGCTGCCAATGACAGTAACAACACAAACACTAACCATCACACCTCTACAAATATGACGGGCCCCTCGAGCTATAAGAATGGCTTGGACGGCAGGTAATAGTATTTTTTTATGTATATTGAATTAATAATGCACTATTGTTGTGGTCATCTCTGAATAAGCCAGACTGCACCACCTTGTGGCAGATTGTCACAAGCACAGGTGTTCCTGTCCTTCAATATTATATTAGGTGTGCGATTACAAGACATTCTATTCTTAGCTGGTAATGCTGACGTCTGACATTATGAAATGCCTTCCAGAGTGTTGCGTATAGTAAGGGTCTGAAATCATAGCAGTTTTGACTATTTTTTTTTTATTGTCCTCATCTCACCATATAGCTTCTGCAAATATAAGCAAGAAACCAACCATCGATCTTATGCGCCCCCGGTTTCCGCTATTGCATTGGCTGTAGGCCTACCCAGGCCAGCTTCTTCGTGTGAAATTTGGTGTAATCATTGGACATAGGGGCATTAGATTAATCTCATTTCTTTGCCCCATACTAAGAGCTGTGACCAGATGTTACACCCATCATCATTCCAATGTCCTAAGTCCATACGGGCCATACCCAGAGTGGCACTCAGCCAGTTCTCATAAAGCAGAGGCAATGGGTCCTTCCATAACCTACAGATCTCCCTCCGGGCGATAAGGATCAAATACATTAGCAAACCTTTTTGTGATGTTATCAACACCGAATATTACCACAGATAAGTTCAGATTAAACTTGATCTTAAAAATAGCACCAAGAGCGCATTCCACATTTTGCCAAAACCCTTTCAAGACACCACATTCAAAAAAAATATGTAGGTCATCAGCCAGAGCCGAATCACATCTAGGGCATTTGGAAGGGAGAGGGGGGCAAACTTTGCTATTTTCTTGGGGGTATAATATAACCTATTAATTACTGGTTCTTTTTTACCAAGGTGGGTTTAACAACCTTATATAACACCTGGAAAGAGGATTCAAACAATTCTGCAGCATTGTTCTCTAAAGCTGACATATTCCAGACTACATTTTGTGGGGGGAGGACTCTGTCTTCTGCTTCCTGCAGCTTCTTGTACCAGGTCCCAACTTCCTTTTTTATAAGATGTATGTTCTGACATTGAAGCTCTATTTCCCAGTTCCCACCTATGAGAGCTTTCTTTGCAGTACACCAGGAGGCTAGTTCTAGATATTTAAATCTAGAGAAAGATTCTCCAATTTTCAACCTTAATAGCTCTCAGGGATGAATCCCATCTGTGGAAACCAGATCAGACCAAACCTGAATACCGGCTTTCTTAATGGGTAGTGCTAGGCTATCCTCTAAATAAACAGGTAACCCAGGTGAGTCCCAAATGGGAGCGAAATCAGAGTAGTAGCCTATCCCCCATATTTTCCTGATCCTGTACCACAAGTTCAAAGCTGCTTTTAAAACTTTCAGGCGGACCTTTTTGAAAAATCTGGGTGCTCCAAACTTATAAAGGAAACCCTCTCCACCTCCCTCAAGAGCGACCATTTCATTTAAAATCTTCCCCCAATTGGAACCCCCCGCAGTGCAAAGTAATGCCCGTATACTTTTAAACTGAAAAGCAAAAGAATACCAAAGTATATCAGGAAGTGCCAGGCCCCCTTTCTGAAACTTACACCTTAATTTCTTCCAGGAAAGCCGGGCCGTTTTATTAGACCAGATAAAACTTCCAATTTCACTTTGTATTTTGCTTATATCTCCATGTGGAAACTCGAGGGGAATGGTGCTAAAAAGATAGGTCAATTTTGGCAAGATGACCATTTTTACCACATTTACCCTATCATATATTGTAAGAGGCAAATTTGCCCATCTTAAAAAAAGATGATCAACCTCCTTAGCGACCATCTTTAAATTAATCTTAGGGATGTCATCTAAATTATTTGCGATTGTTATTCCTAAATATCTAAATTCCGTGCTTGTTTTACCCGGCCAATTGTCGATGTTCCAAATCATTACATCAGTCTTAGAGGAATTTGTAAGATATCCTGAATACGAGCCAAATTCTTCGAGAAGGACTTCTACTCTAGGGAGGACCTCAGCAGGATTATCTGTGTACAAAAACAAGTCATTCGCATTTAGGGATAGCTTGCTACTATACCTATGAACACTAAACGAGTCGATTAATTCATCCAGTCTGATTGCTTGGGCAAGAGGCTCTATATATAAGTCAAAAAGTAAGGGCGAGATGGGACAATCCTGCCTCATTCCCCTTGCAATACTATAACTTGGTGTCAGCCTACCGTTCAGTAAAATCACCGCTGAGGCCCCCTGATAGCAACTTATCAATGTCTGTATAAAAACTGGCCCCAGACCCATTATTTTTAGAACCTCCCACAGGAAGACCCAGCAGACACGGTTGAATGCCTTTGCTGTGTCAAATGCTGCAACAGCAAAGGCCATCGACCGTGTCACAGCCAGGTCAATACTACCAATCAGCTGCAGGGTCTTCTTGAATGAACCTCCCCAGGATAAATCCCTTTTGGTCCATATGAACCAACTGTGGCACTAGCTTGACCAGTCTCCCTGCCAGAACGCTCATGAAGATTTTGTAATCAGCATTGAGCAGGGAGACTGGCCTATATGAGTCGGCTTTAAGGGGATCTTTTCTTGGCTTTAGTATAAGGACGATTGTGGCGTCCTTCCAGGATTTAGGGACTAATGCACTATAGATGTAATTGAAAAGTTCACATAATCTTAATACCAATTCGTCCTGTAGAATTTTATAAATTTCCCCGGGGAGGGCGTCAGTCCCAGCAACCTTGTTAATCTTAATCTTTTTAATATGAGTTATTATTTCGCTCTCTGTAATATAGGCATCCGAAGCAGCTTGGCTACCCTCAGATAGGACAGGCAGTTCTTTAGATCGCAGCCAATTTTGGATGTTCTCGACACTGGGGGAAATCTCTTCCCTGTATAGGTCCGAGAACAGAGAAAGAAGACGTTTCTGCATGTCTTCATGCTTACATGAAGTATCTCCATTCTCGTTTATAACTAGTTTATTTATGTTATTCTTGGCGCGATCTGCAAGTGTCTTCCAAGCGAGGTGAGCCCCAGCCTTTTCGCCATATTCGAAGTGCTGCATGTTGTAGGCAGACCACTGGGCTTTAATTTTTAATTCAAGTTTTCCCCTGTAGTCCTGATGAAGGCAGTCTAGATCTTTATTGATTCTCGCCAGTTCTTCAATTGATGGCTGAGGAGTACTGAGCCTCTCTTCCTCCAATATCCCTATCTGCTTTTCAAGCTTCCGAAACTCCAAAGACTCTGCCCTATTTTTGGAACAGATCAGACTATATAGTTGTCCTTGGAGATTTGCCTTGAAAGCATCCCAGACAAAATCTAACGGATTCGAGCCGATGTTAAGGGCACAAAAGTCTGTTGTGGAATCTTTAAGTGCACTAATTATATCGGTATCAGAAAGCATTCAGGGTCCATCTAGTTCCAGGGTTTTGACTAGCACTTAAGTAAGAAAAAGATATGGGGGCATGGTCAGAGAGAATGCTTGGCAAGATGGAAATATCACTACATACCAAAAAATCCTAGGGTCTAATCACATGTCACTAGTATATGTGAAACAGAAATACTCCTTAATTAAGGATATAGCTAAACCAACAACTAGGGTGTGCTCATGAGATTATCTAAGGGCAGATCCCTTTAAAGGACGTAATCCCTCACTCACCATAGGTGACATGCTTCATCATAGGGACTCTCCTCCCAAAGGAAACACCTAGTTCCTTTGAGGGCTACAACCCCCTCACTGTGAGGGAGGAGCTCAGGAATGTTTTCAAGGAATATGTTGGGTATCCAAAACCCACCTATGACGAGTCTAACGTGTGAGCGAGAATGCAGTGCAACGAATAAGGTGTGTGAGTGAATAAATGTTAAAACTGGCTAATAGGCAACAAACAACAGTTTTAATCAGGGTATGCCTATTGTCAGGATTAAAATAGCAGTGCACCAATGGTATAGATTTGAACCGCTATGGTGTGATGACAAATGGTCGACATGTTTCAGCCATAATGATCCATAGTCGGATCAGGCTTTCATCAGGACCTAAACAAATAATGCTGCTGCTCTCAAAAAGTGAAAAACACAAAAGTAAATTTAACATCAAAGGATATTAGACCAAGAACCAATCTCTGGTCTTTCAGTGAATAGATTTCGCCATACCTGAAAAGATGAAAAGACATACAATGAATGTCAACTAGGCATGTATTATCATGTAAATGAAGCACTGGAAAAAAGGGGGAACTACCAAAAGTGAGCCCACAAGATTGAAGACTCTTACCCGCATTTGCTGGGTGTGAAACCTCACCTCTACCTGGCAACCGCTCAGGAAGGGAGCACCACTCTATAAAAGGAGAAGAAAACAAACGAGGTTGAGTGTCTCTGAGTACACCAACTGCTCACATACAGCGCTACCTTTCATGGTAATGTTGCATGTATGTAAACAGAAAACCTTTTAGACAATGAGGAATTCAATAACTAAGCAAAACCCCTATTGAAGACATAGCCACGAAAACACTGAAGTGTGGTCCAGATAGTAGAGGGAAAAAGTCATGCGCTCTGCAGAGCCCTGCAGGACACATCCTCTCTCTATTTGACCCAAATAATAATAAAAATAAAAAGACTAAAATGCAAAAACTGTATGGTATATATTACCCTAGCATTGAATATAACAACACAATGTGTGTTTGTTATATATAACAGAAATGTTCACAACAAATACATTGTCTGTCCAAAACGGTAACTGAACACATACCCTCACATAGTCAACGAAGGGTAGTAATTACACCCATAATTCACGTGAATAGAGGGGACGGAAAAAAGCTAACAAAGACCATCGCAACGGTCTTACCTGTCCGTCGGTACTTCTTGGCAGAGTGAGCCTGCTGCCGGAGGTAGCCGTTCAATGGTATGTGTAGCCTTTAAATACCCTGTCTCCCTCGCTGTTAACGAGTTTCACATGATGTCTGTTCAATCGACGGAAGTATCTCAGAGGAACACGCGCGCATGCTCCAAATCATAAGCCACTAGCAGTGCATACTGCGCAAGTCCAGTTATAGAGACAAGACCTTCGCGCATGCGTATAGCCAACAATAGAAGCCTTGTCCCATAATTGACACGATACTCAAATATGTATCGAAAGGTAACCACGGCAAGATCAAAATGCACACAATGTGTACAGTCCAAGTCACGCCGTCTGTGCATGCCGAGGGCAAATCACAACTCCGAGCTGTACGGTTTAAAAGGACAGTATAAAAAGACACCTATCATGTAAAGCGTGTCCAAACGCAGCACCTACGCATAACGCGTAAAGGAGAAACTCGATGGTGGGTGAATCCAAAGAGAGTCAGTTCAAAACAAGTAGAGCAGATACAGGAAATCAACCTCCATACATAACACGGAGCAGGAAGACATCTGCTGTGTCAATTCATTGATAGATCAAGAAAAACAGACAGTCGATCTGTCTGTGAGAAATAATACCAATAGAGCCATCATAGTCAAAAGTTCACAATATGATGCACCACAGAAAAAAATGGAAATAGCATCAAAAGGTGACGTAATTTATAAAACGTTAAAAATCTCTCAAAACTGCATTCATATCCCACAGATCTTATTTTATAGAGAAACCCAGGGAATCTCATCATTGAGATCTGACACAGAGCTATTGAGCTTTTATACCCAACGCTGCTCTTTCTTGAAGAGAAAAGTCGAAATATCTACAATGTGTGAGGGAACAAAGGGTTGTTCAAGTGCTGTCCATTGTAATTCTTGAGGTGAGTGTTGTGCTGTGACAAAATGTTGAGTAAGTCTTGTAGATGTTTTTTTGCATCGAATAGTACTCTTGTGTTCCAATATCCTTGTCTTCACTCGTCTAGTTGTCATCCCAACATATGGAAGGGAACATGGACAAGTGATGAGATAGATTACATTGCTACTGTTGCAGTTAGTATGGCTCATCAGAATCCAAGGTCTAGAAGTCCCTATGTTGATCTCAGTGGTGTGTTTGGTTTGAGCACAAGCAGCACAGCTGCCGCAGGGAAAGTGGCCACGTACTGCAGGAAGATTCCAAAGTGTGTGTTGCTGTGTATCAGTAACCTCGTGCGGGCGGGTATGCACCAATCGGTCCCTGATGTTTGAACTGCGTTTAACCGCAAAGAGGGGACGTGGGAGTGGTGTAGTGCCAATGTTCAGAATCTTCCAATTAGATAAAATGCATTTCTTGGTCTGATTGGAAAAAGTACAGAACGTGTTCACACAAGTGAGTCTATTGGTAGCTTCTTTCGTGTATTTAGGTTTAAGTAAGGCAGCCCTGTTGTTATTGGCTGCACGTTTCAATGATTGTTTAATCAGTTTCTTAGGGTAATGTCTCATCAACAGTTGATTAGCTAGTTCTTTTGCATGGTCTTGGTATTTCGCCATCGTAGTGCAATTCCTCTTTATACGCAAGAACTGTCCAAAAGGTAAGTTCTGGCGTAAGGATTTTGGGTGGAAACTATCAAATAGTAAAAGAGAATTCTTTGCCATGGGTTTCCTGAACAGTTCAGTGCTTAAACCCCCATCTGTCGGGGAGATCAGGATATCGAGGAATGGTAAACACGATTTGCTGAATTCGCATGTAAAACGAAGATAAGCATTCTGATTATTAAGCCAGATCTTAAATTCGTTGATTGAGGAATCTGTGCCTGACCATATTACTAGCACGTCATCAATATACCGCTTTCAACATCGTATGTGGTGCCTAAATGGATTGAGAGTGCTAAAAATGTGTTCCTGTTCAAAACTGTGCATGTAGAGGTTGGCTAAACTGGGGGCGAAAACACTCCCCATCGAAGTGCCGGACACTTGCAAGAACAGTTGATCATCAAATTTAAAAAAATTCTCTTTCATTGCAATGCGGGCACAGTTGATGATGAAAGAAACTGGTGTGATGGAGTCAGGCACTTTTTCAAGTAACAAGGTCTCTATAGGCACCAGAGTCTCATCTTGCGGAATACAAGTGTACAATGATTCCACGTCAAAAGAGACGAGGAAATCATCATCAACATTTAACTCAATGGTCTCAATCAGGTTCAAGACGTCCTTGGTATCCCTCAAATACGTAGGCATATCCAGAACTAGAGGATGTAAAAAGTGATCCACAAAAGTGGATAGAGGTTCAAGCAGAGACCCAAGTCCAGATATAATAGGACACCCAGGGGGTGGTCTCTGTGTCTTGTGTACCTTAGGTAATGCATAAAAGTAGGGGATGATCGGGTGACTTTTAACAAGAAACTTGGCCTCTTGTCCAGTGAACCAACCATTAGCCAGAGCTTCTTCAACCAAGGTCTTAATCTCCAATTCTAATCTCTTAGTCGGGTCCTCACGCAAAGGTTTATAAAATTGAGTATTGCCCAGTTGTCGCATACACTCGGAGCGATACTGGGAGGTGTCCATAACCACAATGGCACCACCCTTATCGGCCAGTTTGATTGTAATAGAATGGTCTTTCGCAAGGGACTGCATGGCAAGATGTTCTTTCTTGCTGAGATTTTGATATTGCCTAGTCTTGTTAGTACAAATACGTGAAACCTGTGTGGTGACCTCTTTCTCAAAGGTCAATACCTGTGATGGAACTTGATTAGCAAGGGGATTGAACGTGGATTTGTTCTTGAGACCCTTATTAATGTTACACTCCTCAATGTTGTCTATCGGTGTGTCTCTAAAGAAAAATTCAAGCCGAATCTTGCGGAAGAAAGGTGCTAATTCTTGTCTAATCTGAAAGGCATCACCACCGAAGGTGGGAACAAACCCTAGACCTTTACCAAGAAGGGCTTGTTCATCTGCATTAAGCGCGCGACTACTCAAGTTAACAACTATAGCGTCTCGTTGGTGGAGCTCGCTAATGCTTCCGTCATGCTCCTGGTGGAGTGGGCCGGTGGATTGTCTGCCCAATGGACCTGTGTCCTCTGGTTCCGGCGTTTTCTCTTGATCTGTTCCGACCCCACGCCTAAAAAAGGCTGATTGGGATAGAACGAAGGCTGAGACTGGAACGGGAACAAATGTCCCTGAGGAGGTAGAACAGGGTAATTATAAGGACTGGGGGTCCACCATGGTATTGGTGGTCCGGGAGGTGGAGGACCTCCTCTGTAACCTCTCCATTGTCCTCTATTGAAGGTAGAAAAACCTCTCTTTGGTGGAACACCTTGGTTGGAATTTTCCGAGTCACTAGACCACTCATCGCTCCCAGAGGTAGAGTAATTGGACCCATATCTCCTCCCTTGTCGATTGAACGGAGGGGGCGCATAATCTGCACTAGTATATGGGTAAACTTTCTCCATAGAGAAACGTGCTAAGTCTTTCTTGAATTTATTAATCTTGGTCAATAAGATTGAGTCCTTGAATTCCTTGTTGTTCTTGTTATTCTCATCATTTTGTTTCTTAAATTGGGCGCCTGATAGAGTGACTTTAATCTGTGATTCTAGAGTTTGAATTTCCACGAGAATCTGGTCAGCTACGCGTTTGGCCGTGTTAATGATAAGAATAAGCCAGTCGCGCGTACAGCGCCATGCTATTAAGGACCAGTCTTTTTATTTTTTTTAATTTAATAATTTTTTATTTAAGAGTAACATGATACAGAAATCATCCAAAAAAGAAAAATAGCATTTAGAGACAAATATATACAACAATAAAGCAAAACAGAACGAAACAACCTAACACAGCATAAATCTGTATCATGACTCTCAATTTTAACGATTAACACCCCCTCCCAACCCACCCTCTAGGAGGCCCACCCAGCACCCCGAAGGTAGTTGCATCGAGGAGAAAATCCATTTGTCTTCAAAGAGAAAATAAAACAGCAAAAAAAAAAAGGACCAGTCTTTAAGAAAAAATGTATCATCAAGAAAAAGACGGGGGGAACTGGTAACTATCAACCCCGTTGGTGCACAATTACCCCTTAAATATTCCGTCATAATTGCACCGTGTATAAAAACACGTGAATGCGATTTTTTAAGTGTCAGTAATTTAGTCCAATCATCCCCATGTGATGCTGTGCCTGCATGAAAGGTATCTATAATACTGGGTGTAGTCAAGATCAATTGAGCCATCTCATCATCAAAAGCCAAACCAGGGCGTTCAGCCATGATGAGATCTGGAATTAATTAATGTCACACACAAAGTGAATCGTAGGCTAATCAACAAGCAATCTCCTCTGTCAAAAAAATCCTCAAGTTAAAACAGAACACCACTAGTATGTGCCTGTGAAGGAAAACAATTATAGACACGAACCCGCGGCTGCTCAAAATGCTCAGAAACAAGACAGTTCAAAAAGGAGGGTTCAAGGGACAAATTTTATAGACCACTATGGATTATATCCCCTAACAGACTTACTACATACCAAAAAATCCTAGGGTCTAATCACATGTCACTAGTATATGTGAAACAGAAATACTCCTTAATTAAGGATATATCTAAACCAACAACTAGGGTGTGCTCATGAGATTATCTAAGGGCAGATCCCTTTAAAGGACGTAATCCCTCACTCACCATAGGTGACATGCTTCATCATAGGGACTCTCCTCCCAAAGGAAACACCTAGTTGCTTTGAGGGCTACAACCCCCTCACTGTGAGGGAGGAGCTCAGGGATGTTTAATAGGCAACAAACAACAGTTTTAATCAGGGTATGCCTATTGTCAGGATTAAAAAAACAGTGCACCAACTGTATAGATTTGAACCGCTATGGTGTGATGACAAATGATCGACATGTTTCAGCCATAATGATCCATAGTCGGATCAGGCTTTCATCAGGACCTAAACAAATAATGCTGCTGTAAAACCTGTTTTATCTCCCTTTTTGGCCCTCCAGACATCAGCCATCCTGAGATCATGGATCATATTAATCCCTGCGCGGTGAATGCGTGGGGCGCCAACATGATGGCTATGATTAGACCAGTCCCGTAGGGGGCTAAGAAGGACATTGAAATCCCCCCGATGATTATTGGGGTAGTTCTTCCTAATAATTTAGCCTGCATATTACAAATGTATGATGGATCATCGACATTTGGACCATAAAATGAGACTATTGTTAATTCGGCCCCCCCTATTTCAATCTGTGCTATGATCCATCTCCCCGAGTGATCCGAGGATACTGACTTGATAATGCCTTTTGCTCCTAACTTAATTAAAATTGCCACCCCTCTGTTATACACTCAATATAACTCAAATTAGTCTCCTGTAGAAGACATATCTGTGCAGGAGACTGCTCAAGATACTATAATACTAATCGTTGCCTGCATGGGCACCTAAGCCCATTAATATTCCATGATATAATATTAATTCTGCTAGTCATTAAGGCTGTAAAATATGTCCAATAAAAAAGAAGCACCATTCATTGTTCTATCGAAGGTATAGTTTCTAACACTAATCTGAGATTGAGGGCATTTTTTTTTCCCCATGCTTCCCTTCCCGTGAACCCCCTTCGACCCCCCACCCCTCAAAACCCCTTTGTGTACCCCTTGTACCCCTGGGAAACCCTCCCTGGTCCTTTGGGCATAAGCCCTATTGGTGAGGTCTCTTGATGCTGACAAAAAAAAGAAACATTTTATATCAACCCTAATCTTGGGCTCTCCAGTGAGCCTGTGAGATAACCATTATGATATTTACTGCACTTGAAAAAAAACCAATAAAACCTTCATACCACCCCTCCCTAGTCTATACCTCACTCCCACCTCTGATTATCTCAATACGGGCATCTACCTCCTCAATCTGTTGTATATTATACATGTGATTATTCCACATTATGCCGAGGGATGCCGGAAACCTTAGTTGGGCCTTAGCCCCTAGTGAAGTCAAAATCGTTATTCTTTTACCCAGCTCCCACTGTTTTGTGGCAGTGATATGAGATATATCGGACCTAATAGAGAACGAGAATGGACTAGAAAAAGAACTACATTTAACTGTGCCTACTTTCAGGGCTGAGGATAGGATTTTTTCTTTTAAGCGGTATGTTAAAAAATGTACCAAAATCTTTCTTGGCTTAGATTTAGCAGAATTCCTTTTATATGGGGAATCATGGCGGCTGGGAGCTAAACAGCTGCGGGCAAGCTCCCGTCTGATGCGTGTCTTGGGAGCTTCCGCGGAACCTGCGAGTGTTTTTGGCCGGTTTGATATGGAAGTTTATCAATCCATTTTTCAGTTATAATTTTTTATTTGGGTTTGGTGCCACTCCTCCCGTAACCGTTTCTTTCCCTTTGTGATTACCTACGTTCTTTTTTTCTTTTAATGTATTGCACTCCTGACTTCGCCCGCGAATGGTGCTCGATCTAAGGGGCGGCGCTCTGCGGTTGGAGTTTTCCTCGACGCAAGCCGTTGGCGCAGCACAGGTGTGGAGGAGGCGAATTCCTTCCCTTCAGTTCTGGGCGCTGCACGGTAGCGTAAGCCCCTGGGTGTACGGCGAGGGAGGCGGTGAGCGGCTGGGTTTGAGAGAGCCTGGGACCTGCTGTGAGGTAGAAGATCGTCGTTTCTCCAGGACTGTGCACGATTTGAGGTGGGTGGTGGATGAGTCACTTGGGGCCCTGAGATTTCATCGGACTGAGTTGGGATTGCCGGGACTGTCTGGCTCGGAGGTTGTTCCCCCTAGTGGGGTGGGTTTTGCGCCTGTTGCTCGGCTGAATCTGAATCTGAGTGCTGTGAGAAAGACGGTGTGGGCAGACCAGCGGGGGAGGCCTCAAGGTTGTATGGATGACAATGCTAGTAGCTTTCCTTGTAGCGCCCCCTCCAGTTTGCAACAAAACTTTAAGACAACAGTGTGTAGGTACACTCTCCGCAATAGGGTTGCTAAATACAGTGCGGATATTGAGACTGCCCCAGGCGTTTCTCCTCCAGTTGTGGAGGTAAAAGCTTCACCTAGGCAGCGCAAAGGGAACAACACAACGGATTCAACACCAACGGGGGTAAAGGGAAGGGAAGGGGTAAGAAGGTTTTATCCACAAAGGTCAGAGTAACTCCCTCCCTGAAGACCTTTTATAAGGTAATATCTACTTCCTCTGACAAAGGATTAAAACATAAAACCAGCATGGCCTCTCCTAGTATACAGACTATTTTACTGCAAACTCCATTGGGTCATGTTGATATCTCTCCCCTCCCTGCCACCTGGGCCTGTACCATCCGAGAAGGGGCAACGGGGGCGACTGGTGCACGGGCAGAGCAACTAGTGGTTATCCATCCTGCTATAGATGTACTTAATAGGTTTTCGGCCCTTGAGAATCAAGACAGTAAGGATAATCAAGACAATGGGTCGGAAGCTCCACGGGATGGGGCATCAGCAGTGGCGGCTGCCCCCATCCTCTTGGGTCCTCCTGTCTTATCGGGCCTTGCAGATATTCCAGGTACTTTAGATCTTTCTGGAAAGGATGCATCCTCCACTATGGAGGTTGGATCCCTGGCGGATATTTTTATGGCCTTAAGAGACGATATTGGGAACCGATTTACAATCTCTGAAACTAACCAAGCTGCTATTCAGTCCTCTTGTGAAGTACTGGCTCACAAAATTGAAGAAGTGACCCGGAGAACAGAAGACTTGGAACTTGAAATTCCAAAAATGAAAGAAGCCCTGCACTGGTCCTCGGTGGAAGTTGATAAGATAGTTAATCAGAACAGGGAATTGAAGAATGACATTGAGCGTCTTGAAAATCACACCCAAAAAAACAATTTAAGAATACTAAATATGCCTGAGGACCTGCAGGGGAGGGATATTAAAAACTTTGTGATCTCCCTCTTAAAGGATACAATTTTAAAGGATTTCCAGAATTCGATCTAGCACTGGACATTCAGCGTGTCCATCGGGACCCATATAAAAGGAATTCTGCTAAATCTAAGCCAAGCAGTTTTGACTTTTAGCTTAGCTGGAATCATGTTGTTCTTTATCCCAGGATTGATGGTGGAGCCTGGTCTGCAAGCAAGGTTAGCATTCTGACTTTTGTCTCCGGCTCTGCCATAAGGCTGGTGACTATTGTAGTTTGGGTTTGTGGTTGTGGCCGTTCACGGTCATGTATTTAGTCTCTTTTCGCATTGACATATGGCTCTGTGTGCGACATGTAATAGTGTGCATATTTGGTTGTCTCTTCATTGTTACTGTACATTAAAGAATTATGTTGTCTTTTGTTAAGTGTCACCTGATACAGCAAATGAGCTGTCATCTGCAAGTCTCCTGTAAATAAAAAACCTATAAAAGGGCTCAGAGTATGCCCATTACTTACATGGGGTTGACTTCAACACCAGTCAGTTCCTTGCTTCTCCTAGATCAACGCCTCCTGCCTTCACTTTCTCTTCCAGTGTTTGGACATTCCATGAAGCATGGACCAAGTACAGTTTCCTGATTGCGACCAGTGTATTTCCACTGGATACGTACTTCTGAAAGAACTTTTAACATTTTCTTTGTTGCACTCCATAAGAGTGCATAGTTTCCCTTCTCCCGCTGTCAGTGGTGGGCTTGCTCCGTCCCACCATCCTCCCACTATCTGTGCTGTTATTTGCGTCCCACCTCTCACTGTCTGTGGTTTTGCTTGCATCGCCCCACCTTCCTGGTGTTGCTTGCCTGTCCTGCCCTCCTCCTCCCATATTGCACCCTAACCCCACCCACCTCATGCCCTGCCCGCATTGCTTGCAATTGCCGCCTTCAGGCCTTTTTGTGATCCATTGAGCCGTTTGAGGTCCACCGCCTGGTTTCACAGTGCCTGCAACAGCCTTGACCTTGGTCAAAAAAACCAAGCACTGGCAATGCCAGTAGGTCTTACCTATACGAGATCTATTGGTCTTGTCAATGTTATTTTAGACATGTTTTACAGCAGTAAGGGATGCTTCATGCTCACAAGACTCCTGGTCAAACAGCAATGCCACCTGTGCTTGGGTCTTCATCAGGCTGTCGGTAAGCAATGACCTGGTGCTTAATTTGTAAAAAAGAAAAAAAGAGCATTGGCATAGCCAATAGGTCTCGCTTTTGGGACCTTATAAGTATTTAGTTATGCAGCACAATATTCTTGGTGCAACAACAACTGTTGCAGGACTAAACACTCATAAGGTCCCAAAAGCGAGACCTATTGGCTATGCCTATGCTTGTTATTTTTAGTTGCCCATTCCGATTTGATTGTCATCCGTGATTGAATGGAAAAGTACAAAGATGTCAAAGTGGCTGTAAGAGCAGCACAACACATTTCTTAGGATGCATAAGCATACATGCATGGTTATGAACGTGTATCCATGCCTAGATACGTAGACATCCTATGCATGCAAACACAACAATACAACACTTGTCTTCTAAAGACAAGACTTCTTGGTTTAGCCACTGCTTGTTTCAATTTTCTCGTGTTAATATCTTCCTTGCATTGCAAATATATTCGACCCAAACCTGCCAGTTCTGTAACACACGTAACTTGAATTGCTTGCATATCTTCGATATAAAGTTTAGGCGCAGTAATTTAAAATATATTTTTTGTTTTGTTCTTTATTCTTTTAGTCAGTCTGTCCATCAACATCTCTTTCTGACTCACACCCCCCATTGACACCCTATACCGCTGAATTTAGCCAAAGTTAGACCATATAAAGAGCACAATAGTGCAGTTAAGGTTCCATCCTCACATCTGTTTTCCACATGACAAACAAATCATGTCTAAGTACAGGGCTCTTTTGTTATTTCTTTGTGGAATGTAACACCAATGGTTCAGTATTTCTCTGTGTCTTGCTGTCTTTCTTAATTTACAGTGCCTCTGTTTACAATGATAGGGTATTATGGTCACAAACCAAAACTTGCTGGATTACACAGCTTCCCAGTGAGGCAATTTTAACACTTTCAGGTCAGATTGTCAAGTGGCATAGCATTACATGACTTGTCAATTCAAAAAAAGGTCATGTTTGTGGCTCCTCCTCATGCCAGAAAATGATAATTTTCCTGAAAAAAAACCAGTTCAATTATTTTGAAATTATTTATTCTCACAAACTGGCGTAGGTTTTTGATTAAATGGACAATAATGACAAATTACAAATGAATTATGCAATAAAAAGAGTGATGCTAATTTATAGCAGTTTGTGTGCGTTGCGAAATCTCACGCAGTAATCATACGGATTCATCAAATCATATATCATAAATGAGCAAGGCTTGTGGTGTCGTCTTTATAATGGCTCTAATCAGATCGCTTTGAGTCTCTATACCTTCTGGTTCTGTTAGAACACCCTGCCATACTAACCACAGTTGCCTGGATGCAAGGAGAATTTCACACCAGTGAGACAGTGTTAGAAATGTATTAATGACCGTGTTGAGCACAGGGACATTTTCCCTTATAGTACTTTCTTTCAGACTTATTGTCATTATACTCGTTGAGAGTTTATTTAACCTTTCTATAATTTTCTTTAGATTTTTCCTCCGTTATGAAATTGGCTCATGTGTTCGTGCAAGTTCACAATAATTATATCTTGTATGACTGTCATAAATGTTGTGAATTCAATTAAATAAAAGATTAATTTGAGGGTAAGCTCTTGAATGATTTTTAGATGCCACTTTCTTTACCCGTTTCAAGAGCATCCTTTGTCTCAAATTTTTTCAATGTAGTCTTTGTAAAATTAGTACATGTAAAAAATGAAACTATTTTCAGATGTTTGACCTTTCTTCTCATTTTTTGTCATATTTTTTTTAAAATGCTGCAATAGCTTTTTATTTGCCTCAGCTAAACATGTGCTAGTGTTAATTGGGTATTCAATATACTTTGAGAGAGCTTTACAAATTACCATCCATTTGCGAAGTCTTTCAATTACAACCGCAGAGACTATAAGAACATACAATTAAAAGCTCCAGACAGTAACTCCTTTTGATAATAGATTAAAGACTGCTACAAAGATAAACTGAAAACAGCGCTGGCATCAGACCAGCCATCTCCATAGCAATTATCCTGGGTCTCTGTTGCTGTACTCAGGCGATTTGCCGCACATGTATTTCAAGCCACACAGAATTAATTATCTGTCACAAACTTTAGTACTGAAGCGTTAAAAGCGGTTTACAGAGCTAGAGTTGTTAACCATAATTCCAAGCACTGTTCAACATGCTATTGCCTATTCCTCAAGCAGTAGTCAAAGATTAATTTGGAATTGGAATTTGTAACAAGGTAAGTTGTGTAGCAAGGGTGCATTGGATCCTGATGCAAGAAAGCAAAATGGGTTAAAAAAGGATAAAAAACAAGAAAAGGGGGCATGGTAGAAACACTCAGACCCCCTAGGCCTGCTCAGGGGGTCCCGCAAGGAACCCCAGGGCCAAAAAAAGCATTTGTTTTGTAAAAAATACGGCCAAATTTCTGCTGGGTGCGTGAATCCAGTCGAAAAGACCCAAAAAATGAAGCGCTGGCTTTGGCTCTTCATTTTCTTTAAGCCACGGGGTGGGCCAGGTCCCGGGGGCATTTTATATGTTCCTGCAGGGACCGCGTAGGACCCTGCAGCCCCGGGGACTGCCACCTTCTGGGGGCGATCGTATACAAATGTCGGGGGGCTTGTGACTCCCATGCAGCCCTGTGGCCCGCCACCTTCCCAGGCATTTATTATTAAAAAATAAATAAAAGACATGGGGGCTCTGGCCCCCCATGCAGCCCCAGGGACCGCCTCATCCCAGGGTTTTAGTCATTAGGTGCGGGGGGCATTGCGGCCCCTCACAGCCCCGTGGACCACCACCTCCCTGGGGCTTTTTTTTAAATTAAAGGTGTTGGGGATCCTGGCCCCCACGCTGCCTTGGGTACCACCACCTCCCCGGGGCATTCAGTAAATTAAATGCGGGGGTCTATTGCGGACCCCTGGCCCTGGGGACCACCACCTCCCTGGGGCTATCTTCATGTTGGGAGGGGCTGCACGGCCCCCCTCCTGGAGCCCCAGAATGCCCTGGGGACCGCCACCCCCCGGGGCTGGCTCCTGCAATGTCCCAGGGTGGCCACCCCCAGGAAATTGCTGTTTGCTATGGCAGGGTAGGAGCACGGCTCCCGTCCTGCCATAGCTAACACTGCTTTGCTTCTTGGAAGCGAGAGCAGGAAACCTGCTCTTGCTTCCAAGAAGCAAAGCAGAAATTCTTTTGGATAAGGGGAGCTGCATGTTAGCAGCTCCCCTTGCCCAAAAGCAATGCTGGCTCCCGCAGGAGGTGGGGAGCTGACTGGGATCGCAGGGGCATTAGGGCTCCCCTGTGGTCCCCAATATGAGGGCCGGCCCCGGCGGATGGGGTCCCCGGGCCAATAGTGGCCCAGGGATGAGGGGCAACATGGGCCTCCTCCATTTTGTAATTTATAAAAAATAAAAAAATACGAATGGCCATGGGTATGATGTCCCCGGGGCCTCAGAAGGG
The DNA here is from genome assembly GCF_964204655.1 of Triturus cristatus. Taxonomy (NCBI): domain Eukaryota; kingdom Metazoa; phylum Chordata; class Amphibia; order Caudata; family Salamandridae; genus Triturus; species Triturus cristatus. The sequence goes on from NC_140584.1 coordinate 530,188,274, forward strand.
AGGCCACGTGGCCCCCTACCCCCAAAAAGCAGGCTGGCCAGGCCCCGGGGGATGGGGTCCCTTGGGCCAGAAGTGGCCCACGGGAAAGGTATGAGCAGGGCAACTGGAATTATGTGACTCTTTGGCTGCACCGACTTTCACACAATTATACATTTCCCGCATTAGCCACATAAATCATGCCCCTACAATGCACTGTATATATATATATATATACATATATATATATATATATGTATATATATTACCTACTGGCGGTCGCCAGTAGGTAGTTATAGTTAGGACCCTGTTTCCATAGGAAATCCGCAACATTCTATTTGGAATAACTTTGGCGCCGGTCGACGAATCCTCGCGAAATTTTCAAAATAGGTGGGGCGCTACGCTCCGCTCCTACCCTGAAAGTCTCGGGGGGATTCGTCAAGCAGGGGCCGAAAAAAAAGGGGGGTCCCAAAACGCGTTTTCCCCATGCATTTTTCCATAGGACCTTTAGACACAGCTACAGCCCGAACGGCTGAACAGAATTACTTGAAATTTGGCAGAGAGGTAGCCATAAGGTCAAGGAAGTGCCTTTTGCAGGTCTGGTGTAAATCTGTTCAGTATTTCCTGAGAAAATAGCATTTAAAAGCATATATATATGTGGGCGGAGCCTAACCACACATCTCATCCTGAGATCTGATTGGCTGTCAGCACTTCATCCAAGAAGTGTTGGCAGCCATCTTGGGACCAATATACATGATAGCACCTCATTAAAAAGCATTGCAGTTAATAGAAGGTTTTAAGACTTTAGTTACATTATAAATCATTTGTTGATGGTACCATACTCATTTTAGGAATTGTGGTATGTTCTAAGGTGATTTCACCATGTGAAAAAGCCTTCTGCTGGGATATCATGATTGAGAGAAAAATATTTTCTCATGCTTTTACCACAGAGGTTTGGAAGGTGATCTATAGGCTAAACTGAGAGCTTATTTTCTGTAAATTCACATTATCTTTCTCAGTCATGTGAGAATGAAGTCTGACATTCTCAGTAAAACATGTACATCCAACAAGGGCAGAGACTGTCAGTTGATTCCTTTGTGTTCTACTGCAGCTTCCCAGAGTGTTCCAAAGAACTACTAGAGCGCTAACAGTCCTACTTATGATAAACGTATGGCACACCTGAAGCCATCTTGCTTGGAATAAACTGGTAACACTTAAAACATTTAATTTAAAAAGGAACAAAATGAGGGGGTTCATTTTTCCATAAAAAGTATGATTAGTGCTGCAGAAAGAAAAATTAGGGCACATTTTGAGTGACTTCTCAAATCCTCTTCTATTTCATTAAAAAATTCTGACATGCAGACTGAAACATGCACTTTCAATACCAGCAGCAGTTTTCCCTGGTGAGCAGTAGCTTTACTACAGTGATCTAATGAGCAAAAAGAGTGCTAACATTCTGAATTTATGGCAAATGTGTGACACATCTGAATGCCTTCTTGATGGAATCAAAGTAAAAAACTGAAAGTATTTCCTACTGAGGAGACTGCAGTTAATGAGGAAATTAGGAAACTTCATAACAAATAAGTCTCCCAAGATGGCCACCAGAGACAAAAGAGCCCAAATGTAGCCCAAATATCACCCAGATGTAGCCCAAGTATAGCCCAATGACAGAATGTCCCAGAATGTTCTTAAAAACAACTAGAGCGCTTACTGTCTTCATTATGACAAAAGTATGGCACACCTGAAGCCATCTTGATTGGAATAAACTGGTAACACTTAAAACATTTAATTTAAAAAGGAACACAATGAGGAGGTTCATTTTGCCATAGAAATTATGATTAATGCTGAAGAAAGAAAATGAGGGCACATTTTGAGTGACTTCTCAAATCCTCTTCTATTTCATTAAAAAATTCTGACATGCAGACTGAAACATGCACTTTTAATACCAGGAGCAGACTTCCATGGTGCAGTAGTTTTACTACAGTGATCTAATGAGCAACTAGAGTGCTAACATTCAGAATTTATGGCAAATGTGTGACATATCTGAATACCTTCATGATGGAATCAAAGTAAAAAACTGAAAGCAATTCCTACTGAGGAGACTGCAGTACATGAGGAAATTAGGAAACTTCATTACAAATAAATCTCCCAAGATGGCCACCGGAGACAAAAGAGCCCAAATGTAGCCCAAAATCACCCAGATGTAGCCCAAATATAGCCCAATGACAGAAGTGTGCAAAACACTTATTATTTTGTGTTTTTGCAGTGTTATATAGTGCAGACTTGTCAGGTATTGGAGTGCTTTACATGAGCATTGGTTACATCACACAAGAACAAATTCATTTTGGTTGTAGACATGGGGAGACTAAGTGATTTGACCAGAATCACAGAATGTCGAGCTGAAGCAGAAACTTCAACCTGGTTCCCCAGTTGCAAAGTCTGCAGTTCTGGAAGTAACACCACATCCTCTCCCCTAAGTGCAACATTTAATCAAGTGGTCAACTGGATAAAAAAACATAAAGATAACAAATAATTTAAAAGTGCTTTGTCGCTATTTGAAAACTCAGAAAATATGTCCTTATTTTAGTCTTTTAGAGCACTAACCATAATTTTGATGCCAATAAGACCCTTTCATATATGTAATTTCTAAAGGAAATGCTCTAGGTATTACAGTTTTGATTACATCAAGATGATGTCAGGCGTTCCACACTTTTGTAATAAATATAGAATGTTAGCAATCTAGTTGTTCATTAGGATACTGTTGAGAGGCAGAGGCCAGGGGCACGGACTCTGAAAATTGAAGGCAGGTAGGAGGGTGCAAAGGCAACAATTTAACCACACTGAGCAGGCAGGAAGGGCCGTGGAAGCACAACAGACTATGGAGGGCAGTGGAAAGGGGGGCAGGGGCAACAAACCAACAATACAGGACTTGCAAGAGAGGCTGTTGGAGGGAAGATCTATTACGGGTCAAGGAAGCTAGGGGCGGTCCCCAGATCCCCGGGAGCCACCACAGAACTGAGCAGGAGAGTGAGTCAGGGACAAAAGGGGCACCTTAATTTGAGCCGGGGTGCCTAGGAACGCTTGCTCCAAAAATGAAGAAAACAGACATATGAGACATGGAATTGGAGGCAGAATACAATGGCAGTTTAATGAGAAAATGCAACTTCAAAGAAACCGCAGAATAGAGACATAAAGTACAAAATACAGAATCCAGATAATCATACAGCTGTCATAATATTCTCTGTATCTCAATTAATGTACTGACAGAGAGAGAGAGAAAACACATCTATAAATGCATCATGAGAAACAAGTTACACCAAGGAAAATGTTACCTAGGAACACTCACGTTTACTCTTAGAGCAAGCATTCCTGCAATTACAATACAAAATCTTTTAAATGCAAAAGTAAAGAGAACAATGGTTAAACATAACATGACATTTCATATAGGTAAAATAGAATAAGATACTTCAAGCAAAGCAGAGCAAGACATTTTAAGCAAAGGAAGACAAGAGCTCCCAGCTCTTGGGGAAAACCTGCACTGCCTGTTAACCTACATACAGACGGCGAGGTAGTCCGTCGATATCTGTGGGTGCTCCCTTTTTATATCATTTTGTGGGCTCCTTTGCACGCTACATCTACCTACGTATGCTACCCAAAAGCTTCGTCTGCAGATTTTACCAGACATTTCGTAATTTACCCACTTAATGCTGACAATGGACTGGGTGAAAAGGTCAGTCTCTCAGGCCAATCGCTTATCGTAAGTTCCATAGAGCAAGCAGAAAATAATGGGTATTGTACGGGAATTCAATATATTCATGTATAAAATCTCCTCAGTTCTCCTAACTTGACGCTCTGCGGTTGCCACTTCCTTAAAAGCGGGAAACCTGCCCAGGAAGCAAGTACCAGTCCAGGATGCAGCCTACTGTATGTCGACAGCTTCAGGGGGATGTTGAACTTTGATACCGAGCACGGAGCACTCGGGTAGGGTGGGGGCTACTAGTTTGGATCAGAAGGCCTCGCAGACCTGCCTTCAGACTGCTATACACTAAAATTGCAGAGCTATGGTCAATTTAACAAAGAGGCCTACATATTGAACAGAAGGGCCTACACAGGGGTTTTATGCTGGCTGAGTGGTAAGGATGTCTCAGGATAATTATATAGCAACACAGGACCCGCTGGTCAATTTAATACGGCCTAAAATTCAGCTGGCAGGGCAAGGACAAGGGTCTCATACTTCAGGTGTGGACAGAACGGGCCAGGGGCCCCCTGTGATACAAAAACTACCCTCCTTCAAGGCTGTGGCAATGTAATAGACCATTGTGGGCAGAAGGAAGAGGCAATGGTAGTACAACCATACATGCCAACAGACCCGATTCAGCCAGGAAACGTCCAATGTTTTTAAGCTCAAATGGGCTTTATTTGATCTGTCTCCTGTCTACAATATCCTCTTTTTCAATGTAACTCAAAGGGGAAAATCAATACCCCAGTTTTTTTTCAAAATCTCCCTCTTACCAAGTTCAAAATGTTCGCAAGTATGGTACATTGGATCATGGAAGGAAATGGGATAGGGACATGGACTTGGATAACAGAGGACAGGAGGGACATGGAGAGGTGCACCAAACTGACCCTGCAGGGCAGGCATCAGGGTTTGCAGCAGCACAATACACCACACAGGGCATGCAGGACGGGAGTGCAGCACAACAATCCATAGAAAGCAAGAGGGAGGGGACAGGACCATGCACATGGACAACAGAGAACAGAGGGGCAAGAGGCAATGGTAGCTAGCTGACCATAATGGACAGACAGGAGAGAAAGCTGCAGTATAACAGACCATAAAGGGCAGGAGGGACGGATCAGGGGCATTACAATGGAATAGACAAGCCAGGAGGGAGGGAGTAGGGCTGGGGGCAAGGGGGCAGGACAGGAGCAGCAAGATAGCCATGGAGGTCAGGCAGGATGGGCACTAGAAGCAAGACACACCATGAAGAGCAACAGTGAGACTGTGATGGCATACACACAGACCATGGAGGGAAGGTGGGAGGGGGTCAGGGGCAGCTAACTGACCACACAGGGAAGGTGGGAGGGGCCATGGCAGCACAGAAGACCATGCATGGCAAGTGGGAGGGTTAGTGGCAGCACAATGGCTATGATGGGCAAGAAGGAGGGTGGAGGGGCATGCACAAAGGACGATGGAGGATAGAAGGAAGGGTCAGGACCTGTGCACAGACAAGAAAGTTCAGGGGAAGGGACCTCACAACAGACCACACGGGGCAGGCAGGAGGAGCAGTTGCAGCACAACAGACCAGGGAGGGCAGAAGGGTGTGGCAGTACAATGGACCATGTAGGACAGGAGGAAGAGGATAGGGGCATGGCATGTGGACAGGCAGGGTGGAGGTGGCAGGGACAGGTTACAATCATCTGACAATGCTTGGCAGGTGGGAGGGGAGTGGCAGCTCAACAGAACACTCAGAGTAGATAGAAGTGGCAGGTCCATGGGACATGGTGGGCAAAAAGGATGGAGCAGGGGCATGCACAAAGACATCGGAGGGCAGGGGGAAGGAGAATAGGGGCAGCAAGCTAAGCACAGAGTTTAAGCAGGAGGTCAATGATGGGGCATAGAATTGGGCAATGGAGGGCAGGAGGAGTGGACTGGTACATCATACTAAATTGAGGGCAGTGGCAGCACATCAGACCATGCATGGCAGGAGGGAGGAGGCTAGTCCATGGATTCACACAACAGAGGATAGGGAGGAAGGGGATGGGGCAGCAAGCTAACTGTTCAGAGAAGGCGGGTATTAGGAACTTTATTGTTTTTAAAACATTGTGTCTGTGCGAACTACTTAAAATATGAACAAGTATGCAGCATAATCTCATTTTTTGTTCAGGAAGAAGAGGACGTTTGTGACTGTGACTCCGGGCTCACTTGGCAGAAACACCCCCTGACCCTCCACCCCCTATCGCAAAATGTAATGCCCGTGAAAAGGGTAGGTGAACACAGTGTTATATAGAACATAGTCCTGAGAGCACGATTGAAAATGAAAACTAGATATAGTGTATGGTATAAACTATGCACCAAAAAGTGTGATATAAGATGAACCGGGCGTGAAATATAATATGCAATACATTGTGCGCAATGACAGATTCATTGGAGAGCGCGAGATAGCACAGGCACTAGCGCGTGCTATGCGATATGCGCCTTGGAGTGTAATATGCACAGGGCAGTGTTGTGTAACCTAACTAGTCTCTAAAGTTGTAATATAAAATATGTGCTGGGGAGTGTAACGTTGCATATGCACTGTGACAAAGATATGGATCCCAGATTGTAATATGTATGGCATAGCACTGTGCGTTATAACATAGGCATCGAGAAAGGCACGTTAGATAGGGCAATATAACCCGTGCGAAGACAAGTGTGGCATGACATATTCACGGGGTGGTGTTACAGTGCACATGGGCTAGAGAGTGTCATAGCATATGCACTAGCTAGTGGAATACAACACAGAGGTGTGTGGCACTCAGCAGGCAATGGTGGGTGTAACACAGCATTGGGCTCTGTCAGGAGCACGCTGTGACTCTCAAGTGATGTTCGTCCCCTTTCCAGAGAGTAAAATAAAAAGTATTACACATCCGGCAGTGGATGTGTGTTTTATTAACCGTGAGGGGGGTTTCTTGCATAGTTTTGGTCGAATTTTTGTCGAATCCCCTTAGAATGGCTTGGTGTGCATGTGTATTAAATGTGCCCGTCAATAGCTACCCATGTTTGTATAAATAAACGACAAGGGTGTCTACCAGGATTAGGCACGGTAGGGCATCAGACATGTCAGAGCTTCACTAGTGGTGTAAATACATTCCACGTGGATTCATTGCATGCATAGTCGCCTTTTAATGAATATCACGCAAATCGTCATGGTGATAGGTACGTACGGTTTGTCCAGCATGTCCTAGGTGTGTCTATAAATATATATTTTTTAAAAATAATAAAAAACAGTGGCCGGCCCTGGGGATTGGGGTCAAAAAAATATAATTAGGAGACTGGCCCTGGGGGATGGGGTCATCAGGGCCAATAAATTAGAATAAGAAGGGGAACCAAACAGCCCCCCTTCTTAAAAAACTAAAATAAATAAAAGACTGGCATCGTGCCGGAGGCCATGCCCCCTCCGTGCAGCACTCTGCAAACGCGCCCCCAACAGGCATCTCCAGTATGCGCCAGGGAGCTGCGCTGCAGCCAGGTGTTCTGAGGCCAAGCCCCTTTTTACACCTCTCTGCAACGCAGCTCTGTGGCGCTTACTGGAGGTACCTAGTGGTCTAGTTTGACCCTAGGGACCCTTAGGATTCAGGGGGACTTAATCTCTCAACTTAGAACAGCCACAGGGCGCGTTTACACAGTGGTGAAGGGAGGGGACGGGGCCTGAGGTGACGTGTGCAAACACGCACTATGGCACGTTTTAAATTGGGGATATAATTTCCCTTCAATACTGAGGGCCCCTGGGGGCTAACTAGCCCACCAAGTGCTGCCAGTAAGCACCACTGAGCTGCATTGCAGAGAGGTGGTCCAGGCCGTGCCACTTTTTACACCTCTCTGCAACGCAGCTCTGTGGCACTTACTGGAGGTACCTAGTGGGCTAGTTGGACCCTAGGGACCCTCAGGATTCAAATGAACTTAATCTCCCAACTAAAAATGGACACAGGGTGTGTTTACACAGTGGTGAAGGGAGGGGACGGGGCCTGAGTTAACGTGTGCAAAAACGCCCTGTGGCCTGTTTTAAGAGGTAGTTTTAATCCCCATGCCCTATTATACACTAGGGGCTTACAGAGGAGGTCATGCTAATCACAGGGGGACCCCAACGCATAATGTTCCCTAGTGTATGTAGGTGTTTTCACTGTATTCTAAGTGTCTTTTAACATAGCACTGGCTCTAGGACTGGTTAGTCAGACTCAGTTTCCACCAGTATTAGTCTGAAAAAGTTGAGGGTACAGGATGATTTTGCAACAAGGCTTCATTCTGCTCTTCTTTTTGTTCTTTCTGCACGTTATCCTTCTTCTTGCACTTATCTTCGTATTTGAGGACTTCTGTTGCTTCTTTCTGCACTTCTTTTGTTTCTTTCTGTGCATTTTTTCTTCTTTCTTCACATTTCCTATCTCTGTAGGCATAGTTAGAAATTAGCATTTAAAAAACCTTTGAAATTCACAGAAAAAACCATAGGTTTCAGGCACGTTATAGTTAGGAATTAGCATTTAAAAAACCTCCGAAATTCATTGAAAAAACCATAGGTTTCAGGGGTGTTATAGTTAGCTGGACTTTTCACTTGTACAAAACCATTGAAATTCCCCCGTTATAGTTAGTTCAGCTAACTATAACTCGCGCGCCCGCAATGCACTGCTGATGACGTCACATATTACATCACTCATGACATGGTCAGTGACATCACTCATGACATCACTGATGACATCTCAAATGACATCACTGATGACATCACTGATGACATCATCCTTGTGATAGAGTGGCAGACCTCCTCTCACCCTAATATAACCTTTGATACACACATTCAAAAATAGAGACTAACATTTTCAAAACAATGGACATACCAATACCAGTTACAACAACCTCTTCAGTAATTCTAAGATCCACATACACATCCACTCATTCACCAACAGTCCTATACAGTCACTCATACATGTACTCACTCATCATATGTACTCATACACCTATACATCCTGTTACACAATGCCACTCATCCATAGAGTTACTCACACACATAGTCACTCATGCTAATAAAGAATCAAACATACATTTACTTGCATATACAGTTATACACACACCACCATACTTAATTCTACGGAAACTTACACATACTTAGTCTTTTAAACAATCACTTATAGAAACACATACGTATTCATACAGGAACTCTTTCAATCTCTCACTCTCACATATACTCACATATATACACCAATAGTCACATATACTAGTTTAAAACATATGTAGTTACTCATAAAGACACTATTGAGACAGTCATTCACTCACTAACACACCTATACACACACTCATCCACCCATACAGTCCTGCACACATGCTGTGTTCAACACATACAAACAGTGAGTCACTCATTCATGCACCTATGCACTACGTAATACCCCCCACCGAACCATGCAGACACTCAGACTGATACTCAAAAAACCAACTAATAACCTATATAGACACCCATGTAGCTACTCACCAACCCATGCAGCCACTTATACACAAAGTGAGAGACTGATACAGATATTTACATATTTAAACATTACTCACTAAGCCATGTATTCACTATGATACACTTAATCAGTCAGTTACACAATCAATTTTTCAAAAACAAATCATCCATTTAGACACTTATATACCCATTTATTCTTCCATCAACCTTGAGATATACATATATAAAACATATTTAATTTTCAGAAAAACACACATTCACTGGATGATGTCATCAGTGATGTCATCAGTGATGTCATTTGAGATGTCATGAGTGATGTCATGAGTGATGTCACTGACCATGTCATGAGTGATGTAATATGTGACGTCATCAGCAGTGCATTGCGGGCGCGCGAGTTATAGTTAGCTGAACTAACTATAACGGGGGAATTTCAATGGTTTTGTACAAGTGAAAAGTCCAGCTAACTATAACACCCCTGAAACCTATGGTTTTTTCAGTGAATATATATATATATATATATTATCTACTGGCGGTCGCCAGTAGATAGTTATAGTTAGATAGTAGATAGTTATAGTTAGGACCGAGTTTCCATAGGAAATCTGAAAATTCTATTTTGAATAACTTTGGCGCTCCGTTCAGCTCCTACCCTGAAAGTCTCGGGGTGATTCGTCAAGTGGGGGCCGAGAAAAAAGGGGGGTCCCAAAACGCGTTTTCCCCATGCATTTTTCCATAGGGCTTTTAGTCGAAGGTCCAGCCCGAACGGCTGAACAGAATTACTTGAAATTTGGCAGAGAGGTAGTCCTCAGGTCAGGGAAGTGCCTTTTGCAGGCCTCGTGTCAATCTGTTCAGTAGTTCCTGAGAAAATAGCATTTAAAAGCATATAAATATCTATAAGCGCGCACCGTGCGCGCACCGTGCGCGCACCGTGCGAGCACCCTAACGTGCGCGAGCGTAATTCTGATTGGTGGTTACATGTTAGTCAACGTTCGAATAGGTCGAAATCTGGAAGTGTCGGCTGCCATTTTGTTTGTTTTCAGTGCGAGAGTGAAAAAGGAAGGTGGCGAAGGTGAAAAGGGGGCAGGGTAGACAGTTCCTGACCCCCTAGCCTTTGTCAGGGGGTCCCTGAAGGACCCCGAAGGCAGAACACATTTTTAAAAAAAAAAATTTTTTAAATTGCGGGGGTGCGCGCCCGGTGAAAAAACAAAAAAAACAAAAAAAAAAAATTAATACGTAAAATAAATATATAAAAAAAATAATAATATATAAATAAATTAGCATTTAAAAAACCGTACAAATTCACTGAAAAAACCATAGGTTTCACACACGTTATAGTTAGGAATTAGCATTTAAAAAACATTGCAAATTCACTTAAAAAACCATAGGTTTCACACATGTTATAGTTAGGTGGATATTTCACTCGTAAAAAACCAATGAAATTCCCCCGTTATAGTTAGTTCAGATAACTATAACTCGCGCAACCGCCACTCTATCACAAGGATGATGTCATCAGTGATGTCATGAGTGATGCCACTGACCATGTCATGAGTGATGTAATATGTGACGTCATGAGCAGTGGATTGCGGGCGCGCGAGTTATAGTTATCTGAACTATTTATAACGGGGGAATTTCATTGGTTTTTTACGAGTGAAATATCCACCTAACTATAACATGTGTGAAACCTATGGTTTTTTAAGTGAATATATATATATATATATGTCCAAAACATGCCCAGAGCTTAAGGACGCAACTCCCAGGAGTTCTGTTCAACATGAACTTTATTCAACGGCAGCCTTCCCACTCTGACCTTATTTAACTATCCAGACGAATTTCGGGGCTCCGCCCCTTAATCATAGGAAGCAGCTGTCAGGTCACGAGGTGCGCTTTGATCGTAATTCTGCAACTGAATGCTGCTCACAGGTGAATACTTTTGCAGCATGCTGGGTGTTGTAGTTTCGCTTCCCCTTCAGTGGGGTCCGTGATTCCTGACATAATTCATCCGCTTTCGAAACAATGTTCAATGCCCTCCAGTGGGCCTCAGGGTGAGGAGGCGGGCGCAACTTCCAGTGAGAACTCCACGCTGCAAGTCGGCCTGGCACAGTTCCAAGCCGGCAGTCCCGCATCTTCGGTAAGCGGGTGGTGCAATCCTCCACGGCCGGAGCCGCCCTGTGAAAAATGTGTCCAAAACATGCCCAGAGCTTAAGGACGCAACTCCCAGGAGTTCTGTTCAATATTGATATATATATTAATATATATATATATATATATATATTCATTCCAACAAAGTCTCTGTCGTTGGGGAGCCCCAACCCTGCAGGGCAGCCGTGGCTGCAGGAGACAGAAATTCTCATAATGAAATCCAAGGAAGAAAGTGCCACGGCCCAGATCCAGAGATATCAGCATATATTGAATTAGCATAGGCAGCAGCCCTCGTTATTCACCCTGACACGTTTCGGCGAGATACCTTGTTGGGGACCCGAGGAGACGCTTTTGTTTCTTTAACAAGCAGGAGAATTTGGCTGCCAACTTGTGAATTATATTACCATCCCCGCATAACCAATTGGTGACATACTCCCCCTGTAACACCTACCTGGGCTTTAACATCATGCATTCTGGGTGTTGTGGTCCTTACGCACTGCGTGAATCGACAACAGGTGTGATGACAACGCAAGGGGGTGGAGCGGGCCCTCGACCAATAAGAGGGCGGCATGATTGACATTCGCGTTGTTGGAAGCCTCCTGGACACTTGGGCGCTGATGAAGGCTGACAAATTGCCGAAATGCATTCGCCGAACAAGAAATAAAGTTTGCTTCCAAGGTCTTCCCCTGTGTGGTCTCTGCTCTTTCGTAAGATGAAGTTCTGTCGGATTTAATTACGTGTCAGCCAGAGACACGTTACAGAGACCCCCGCAATGCAAGTTGGCCCTGATGTCACTGGCTTTGCTGCTACGGCGGCATTCGTGTGTATCCAAAGTACTGGATGATTGGGGCCCGCCATGGACTTTGGGGAGAAATTGAAGCGGTCTTGAGGTCATTGACCTCATGCTGGGCGGCATGGATTGCTACTGCTGCCCCCGTAGGATTGTTCCCCGTTTGTCTGAGGCTGCAGCGGTTTGGGGACCCGAGGAGACGTTTTTGTTTCTTTAACAAGCAGGAGAATTTGGCTGCCAACTCGTGAATTACATTACCATCCCCGCATAACCAATTGGTGACATACTCCCCCTGCAACACCTACCTGGGCTTTAACATCATGCATTCTGGGTGTTGTGGTCCTTACGCACTGCGTGAATCGACAACAGGTGTGATGACAACGCAAGGGGGTGGAGCGGGCCCTCGACCAATAAGAGGGCGGCATGATTGACATTCGCGTTGTTGGAAGCCTCCTGGACACTTGGGCGCTGATGAAGGCTGACAAATTGCCGAAATGCATTCGCCGAACAAGAAATAAAGTTTGCTTTCAAGGTCTTCCCCTGTGTGGTCTCTTCTCTTTCGTAAGATGGAGTTCTGTCGGATTTAATTACGTGTCAGCCAGAGACACGTTACAGAGACCCCCGCAACGCAAGTTGGCCCTGATGTCACTGGCTTTGCTGCTATGGCGGCGTTCGTGTGTATCCAAGGTACTGGATGATTGGGGCCCGCCATGGACTTTGGGGAGAAATTGAAGCGGTCTTGAGGTCATTGACCTCATGCTGGGCGGCATGGATTGCTACTGCTGCCCCCGTAGGATTGTTCCCCGTTTGTCTGAGGCTGCAGCGGTTTGGGGACCCGAGGAGACGTTTTTGTTTCTTTAACAAGCAGGAGAATTTGGCTGCCAACTCGTGAATTACATTACCATCCCCGCATAACCAATTGGTGACATACTCCCCCTGCAACACCTACCTGGGCTTTAACATCATGCATTCTGGGTGTTGTGGTCCTTACGCACTGCGTGAATCGACAACAGGTGTGATGACAACGCAAGGGGGTGAAGCGGGCCCTCGACCAATAAGAGGGCGGCATGATTGACATTCACGTTGTTGGAAGCCTCCTGGACACTTGGGCGCTGATGAAGGCTGACAAATTGCCGAAATGCATTCGCCGAACAAGAAATAAAGTTTGCTTCCAAGGTCTTCCCCTGTGTGGTCTCTGCTCTTTCGTAAGATGGAGTTCTGTCGGATTTAATTACGTGTCAGCCAGAGACACGTTACAGAGACCCCTGCAACGCAAGTTGGCCCTGATGTCACTGGCTTTGCTGCTACGGCGGCATTCGTGTGTATCCAAAGTACTGGATGATTGGGGCCCGCCATGGCCTTTGAGGAGAAATTGAAGCGGTCTTGAGGTCATTGACCTCATGCTGGGCGGCATGGATTGCTACTGCTGCCCCCGTAGGATTGTTCCCCGTTTGTCTGAGGCTGCAGCGGTTTGGGGACCCGAGGAGACGTTTTTGTTTCTTTAACAAGCAGGAGAATTTGGCTGCCAACTCGTGAATTACATTACCATCCCCGCATAACCAATTGGTGACATACTCCCCCTGCAACACCTACCTGGGCTTTAACATCATGCATTCTGGGTGTTGTGGTCCTTACGCACTGCGTGAATCGACAACAGGTGTGATGACAACGCAAGGGGGTGGAGCGGGCCCTCGACCAATAAGAGGGCGGCATGATTGACATTCGCGTTGTTGGAAGCCTCCTGGACACTTGGGCGCTGATGAAGGCTGACAAATTGCCGAAATGCATTCGCCGAACAAGAAATAAAGTTTGGTTTCAAGGTCTTCCCCTGTGTGGTCTCTGCTCTTTCGTAAGATGGAGTTCTGTCGGATTTAATTACATGTCAGCCAGAGACACGTTACAGAGACCCCCGCAACGCAAGTTGGCCCTGATGTCACTGGCTTTGCTGCTACGGCGGCGTTCGTGTGTATCCAAGGTACTGGATGATTGGGGCCCGCCATGGACTTTGGGGAGAAATTGAAGCGGTCTTGAGGTCATTGACCTCATGCTGGGCGGCATGGATTGCTACTGCTGCCCCCGTAGGATTGTTCCCCGTTTGTCTGAGGCTGCAGCGGTTTGGGGACCCGAGGAGACGCTTTTGTTTCTTTAACAAGCAGGAGAATTTGGCTGCCAACTCGTGAATTACATTACCATCCCCGCATAACCAATTGGTGACATACTCCCCCTGCAACACCTACCTGGGCTTTAACATCATGCATTCTGGGTGTTGTGGTCCTTACGCACTACGTGAATCGACAACAGGTGTGATGACAACGCAAGGGGGTGGAGCGGCCCTCGACCAATAAGAGGGCGGCATGATTGACATTCGCGTTGTTGGAAGCCTCCTGGACACTTGGGCGCTGATGAAGGCTGACAAATTGCCGAAATGCATTCGCCGAACAAGAAATAAAGTTTGGTTTCAAGGACTTCCCCTGTGTGGTCTCTGCTCTTTCGTAAGATGGAGTTCTGTCGGATTTAATTACGTGTCAGCCAGAGACACGTTACAGAGACCCCCGCAACGCAAGTTGGCCCTGATGTCACTGGCTTTGCTGCTACGGCGGCGTTCGTGTGTATCCAAGGTACTGGATGATTGGGGCCCGCCATGGACTTTGGGGAGAAATTGAAGCGGTCTTGAGGTCATTGACCTCATGCTGGGCGGCATGGATTGCTACTGCTGCCCCCGTAGGATTGTTCCCCGTTTGTCTGAGGCTGCAGCGGTTTGGGGACCCGAGGAGACGGTTTTGTTTCTTTAACAAGCAGGAGAATTTGGCTGCCAACTCGTGAATTACATTACCATCCCCGCATAACCAATTGGTGACATACTCCCCCTGCAACACCTACCTGGGCTTTAACATCATGCATTCTGGGTGTTGTGGTCCTTACGCACTGCGTGAATCGACAACAGGTATGATGACAACGCAAGGGGGTGGAGCGGGCCCTCGGCCAATAAGAGGGCGGCATGATTGACATTCGCATTGTTGTAAGCCTCCTGGACACTTGGGCGCTGATGAAGGCTGACAAATTGCCGAAATGCATTCGCCGAACAAGAAATAAAGTTTGCTTCCAATATCTCTATATATATATTACCTACTGGCGGTCGCCAGTAGGTAGTTATAGTTAGGACCACGTTTCCATAGGAAATCCGCAACATTCTATTTTGAATAACTTTGGCGCCGGTCGACGAATCCTCGCGAATTTTTCAAAATAGGTGGGGCGCTACGCTCCGCTCCTACCCTGAAAGTCTCGGGGGGATTCGTCAAGCGGGGGCTGAGATAAAAGGGGGGTCCCAAAACGCATTTTTCCCATGCATTTTTCCATAGGACCTTTAGACACAGCTACAGCCCGAACGGCTGAACAGAATTACTAGAAATTTGGCAGAGAGGTAGTCCTCAGGTCAAGGAAGTGCCTTTTGTAGGTTTGGTGTAAATCTGTTCAGTAGATTCTGAGAAAATAGCCTTTAAATCAATATATATATCTGAGCCAGCTTACGGTGCGCTTACGGTACTCTTACCGTACGCGTACGGTGGCGTGCGCGAGCGCGATTCTGATTGGCTCTTAGATCTTAGTAAACATTCGAATCGGCCGAAACCAGGAAGCGGCGGCCGCCATTTTCTCTCTCGCACTGAGAGTGTGGATTAAAATACAAAGCACAAAAACATGTAAAGGGGCTGTTTGGACAGCTCCAAAACACCTAGCCATGTCGAGGGAGTCCCCAAAGATCCCCCAAGGCCAAAAACGTAATTTTTATTTTTTCGCTAATTTCGCTGATTACGCTTACCGTACGCGTACGGTAAAAAAATATAAAAAAAAAAAAATTATCCACACTCTCCCCACCCCGTGTGCAAATGTTGCCCGAAGGGCACCATTTGTGCATGGCTTATACGATGTGTGAAAAATTTAAATATTACCTTTCAAAACGAAGTGCATCATATGTCCTCCATGTGCGCACGGTGCGCGAAGCGCATCGTGCGTACATGGCCCATCTAGCGTAACGTGGGCACGCGGTGCGCATAGCGCACTGCGTGCCCACCGTGCGTGCACGGCACTAACTGCGTAAAGTGGGCGCGCGGTGCGCGAAGCGCACCGCGTGCTCACTGTGCGCGCACGGTGCGCGAAGTGCACCGTGCGCACACGGAACGAACTGCGTTAAGTGGGTGCGCACGCCACGAATGGCGTAAAGTAACTTAGCATTTAAAAAACCGTACAAATTCACTGAAAAAACCATAGGTTTCACACACGTTATAGTTAGGAATTAGCATTTAAAAAACCTTGCAAATTCACTGAAAAAACCATAGGTTTCACACATGTTATAGTTAGCGGAAATTTTACTGATAAAAAACCAATGAAATTCCCCCGTTATAGTTAGTGCAGGCAACTATAACTCACGCGACCGCAATCTTCTGCTGATGACATATGTGTCTTTATGAAAAAAAAATATTTGTAATATATGTATAGCTAAAAATTTATGGAAGAAGACATGGGCAAATAAGTGTCTAAATACAGTATTAGCATCAGCAGAGGATTGCGGTCGCGTGAGTTATAGTTGCCTGCACTAACTATAACGGGGGAATTTCATTGGTTTTTTATCAGTAAAATTTCCGCTAACTATAACATGTGTGAAACCTATGGTTTTTTCAGTGAATATATATATATATATATATATATATATATATATATATATATATATATATATATATATATATATATATTCACTTAAAAAACCATAGGTTTCACACACGTTACAGTTAGGAATTAGCATTTAAAAAACATTGCAAATTCACTTAAAAAACCATAGGTTTCACACATGTTATAGTTAGGTGGATATTTCACTCGTAAAAAACCAATGAAATTCCCCCGTTATAGTTAGTTCAGATAACTATAACTCGCGCAACCGCCACTCTATCACAAGGATGATGTCATCAGTGATGTCATGAGTGATGCCACTGACCATGTCATGAGTGATGTAATATGTGACGTCATGAGCAGTGGATTGCGGGCGCGCGAGTTATAGTTATCTGAACTATTTATAACGGGGGAATTTCATTGGTTTTTTACGAGTGAAATATCCACCTAACTATAACATGTGTGAAACCTATGGTTTTTTAAGTGAATATATATATATATATATGTCCAAAACATGCCCAGAGCTTAAGGACGCAACTCCCAGGAGTTCTGTTCAACATGAACTTTATTCAACGGCAGCCTTCCCACTCTGACCTTATTTAACTATCCTGACGCATTTCGGGGCTCTGCCCCTTAATCATAGGAAGCAGCTGTCAGGTCACGAGGTGCGCTTTGATCGTAATTCTGCAACTGAATGCTGCTCACAGGTGAATACTTTTGCAGCATGCTGGGTGTTGTAGTTTCGCTTCCCCTTCAGTGGGGTCCGTGATTCCTGACATAATTCATCCGCTTTCGAAACAATGTTCAATGCCCTCCAGTGGGCCTCAGGGTGAGGAGGCGGGCGCAACTTCCAGTGAGAACTCCACGCTGCAAGTCGGCCTGGCACAGTTCCAAGCCGGCAGTCCCGCATCTTCGGTAAGCGGGTGGTGCAATCCTCCACGGCCGGAGCCGCCCTGTGAAAAATGTGTCCAAAACATGCCCAGAGCTTAAGGACGCAACTCCCAGGAGTTCTGTTCAATATTGATATATATATTAATATATATATATATATATATATATATATTCATTCCAACAAAGTCTCTGTCGTTGGGGAGCCCCAACCCTGCAGGGCAGCCGTGGCTGCAGGAGACAGAAATTCTCATAATGAAATCCAAGGAAGAAAGTGCCACGGCCCAGATCCAGAGATATCAGCATATATTGAATTAGCATAGGCAGCAGCCCTCGTTATTCACCCTGACACGTTTCGGCGAGATACCTTGTTGGGGACCTGAGGAGACGCTTTTGTTTCTTTAACAAGCAGGAGAATTTGGCTGCCAACTTGTGAATTATATTACCATCCCCGCATAACCAATTGGTGACATACTCCCCCTGTAACACCTACCTGGGCTTTAACATCATGCATTCTGGGTGTTGTGGTCCTTACGCACTGCGTGAATCGACAACAGGTGTGATGACAATGCAAGGGGGTGGAGCGGGCCCTCGACCAATAAGAGGGCGGCATGATTGACATTCGCGTTGTTGGAAGCCTCCTGGACACTTGGGCGCTGATGAAGGCTGACAAATTGCCGAAATGCATTCGCCGAACAAGAAATAAAGTTTGCTTCCAAGGTCTTCCCCTGTGTGGTCTCTGCTCTTTCGTAAGATGGAGTTCTGTCGGATTTAATTACGTGTCAGCCAGAGACACGTTACAGAGACCCCCGCAACGCAAGTTGGCCCTGATGTCACTGGCTTTGCTGCTACGGCGGCATTCGTGTGTATCCAAAGTACTGGATGATTGGGGCCCGCCATGGACTTTGGGGAGAAATTGAAGCGGTCTTGAGGTCATTGACCTCATGCTGGGCGGCATGGATTGCTACTGCTGCCCCCGTAGGATTGTTCCCCGTTTGTCTGAGGCTGCAGCGGTTTGGGGACCCGAGGAGACGTTTTTGTTTCTTTAACAAGCAGGAGAATTTGGCTGCCAACTCGTGAATTACATTACCATCCCCGCATAACCAATTGGTGACATACTCCCCCTGCAACACCTACCTGGGCTTTAACATCATGCATTCTGGGTGTTGTGGTCCTTACGCACTGCGTGAATCGACAACAGGTGTGATGACAACGCAAGGGGGTGGAGCGGGCCCTCGACCAATAAGAGGGCGGCATGATTGACATTCGCGTTGTTGGAAGCCTCCTGGACACTTGGGCGCTGATGAAGGCTGACAAATTGCCGAAATGCATTCGCCGAACAAGAAATAAAGTTTGGTTTCAAGGTCTTCCCCTGTGTGGTCTCTGCTCTTTCGTAAGATGGAGTTCTGTCGGATTTAATTACGTGTCAGCCAGAGACACGTTACAGAGACCCCCGCAACGCAAGTTGGCCCTGATGTCACTGGCTTTGCTGCTACGGCGGCGTTCGTGTGTATCCAAGGTACTGGATGATTGGGGCCCGCCATGGACTTTGGGGAGAAATTGAAGCGGTCTTGAGGTCATTGACCTCATGCTGGGCGGCATGGATTGCTACTGCTGCCCCCGTAGGATTGTTCCCCGTTTGTCTGAGGCTGCAGCGGTTTGGGGACCCGAGGAGACGCTTTTGTTTCTTTAACAAGCAGGAGAATTTGGCTGCCAACTCGTGAATTACATTACCATCCCCGCATAACCAATTGGTGACATACTCCCCCTGCAACACCTACCTGGGCTTTAACATCATGCATTCTGGGTGTTGTGGTCCTTACGCACTGCGTGAATCGACAACAGGTGTGATGACAACGCAAGGGGGTGGAGCGGGCCCTCGACCAATAAGAGGGCGGCATGATTGACATTCGCGTTGTTGGAAGCCTCCTGGACACTTGGGCGCTGATGAAGGCTGACAAATTGCCGAAATGCATTCGCCGAACAAGAAATAAAGTTTGGTTTCAAGGTCTTCCCCTGTGTGGTCTCTGCTCTTTCGTAAGATGGAGTTCTGTCGGATTTAATTACGTGTCAGCCAGAGACACGTTACAGAGACCCCCGCAACGCAAGTTGGCCCTGATGTCACTGGCTTTGCTGCTACGGCGGCGTTCGTGTGTATCCAAGGTACTGGATGATTGGGGCCCGCCATGGACTTTGGGGAGAAATTGAAGCGGTCTTGAGGTCATTGACCTCATGCTGGGCGGCATGGATTGCTACTGCTGCCCCCGTAGGATTGTTCCCCGTTTGTCTGAGGCTGCAGCGGTTTGGGGACCCGAGGAGACGGTTTTGTTTCTTTAACAAGCAGGAGAATTTGGCTGCCAACTCGTGAATTACATTACCATCCCCGCATAACCAATTGGTGACATACTCCCCCTGCAACACCTACCTGGGCTTTAACATCATGCATTCTGGGTGTTGTGGTCCTTACGCACTGCGTGAATCGACAACAGGTGTGATGACAACGCAAGGGGGTGGAGCGGGCCCTCGGCCAATAAGAGGGCGGCATGATTGACATTCGCATTGTTGTAAGCCTCCTGGACACTTGGGCGCTGATGAAGGCTGACAAATTGCCGAAATGCATTCGCCGAACAAGAAATAAAGTTTGCTTCCAATATCTCTATATATATATTACCTACTGGCGGTCGCCAGTAGGTAGTTATAGTTAGGACCACGTTTCCATAGGAAATCCGCAACATTCTATTTTGAATAACTTTGGCGCCGGTCGACGAATCCTCGCGAATTTTTCAAAATAGGTGGGGCGCTACGCTCCGCTCCTACCCTGAAAGTCTCGGGGGGATTCGTCAAGCGGGGGCTGAGATAAAAGGGGGGTCCCAAAACGCATTTTTCCCATGCATTTTTCCATAGGACCTTTAGACACAGCTACAGCCCGAACGGCTGAACAGAATTACTAGAAATTTGGCAGAGAGGTAGTCCTCAGGTCAAGGAAGTGCCTTTTGTAGGTTTGGTGTAAATCTGTTCAGTAGATTCTGAGAAAATAGCCTTTAAATCAATATATATATCTGAGCCAGCTTACGGTGCGCTTACGGTACTCTTACCGTACGCGTACGGTGGCGTGCGCGAGCGCGATTCTGATTGGCTCTTAGATCTTAGTAAACATTCGAATCGGCCGAAACCAGGAAGCGGCGGCCGCCATTTTCTCTCTCGCACTGAGAGTGTGGATTAAAATACAAAGCACAAAAACATGTAAAGGGGCTGTTTGGACAGCTCCAAAACACCTAGCCATGTCGAGGGAGTCCCCAAAGATCCCCCAAGGCCAAAAACGTAATTTTTATTTTTTCGCTAATTTCGCTGATTACGCTTACCGTACGCGTACGGTAAAAAAATATAAAAAAAAAAAAATTATCCACACTCTCCCCACCCCGTGTGCAAATGTTGCCCGAAGGGCACCATTTGTGCATGGCTTATACGATGTGTGAAAAATTTAAATATTACCTTTCAAAACGAAGTGCATCATATGTCCTCCATGTGCGCACGGTGCGCGAAGCGCATCGTGCGTACATGGCCCATCTAGCGTAACGTGGGCACGCGGTGCGCATAGCGCACCGCGTGCCCACCGTGCGTGCACGGCACTAACTGCGTAAAGTGGGCGCGCGGTGCGCGAAGCGCACTGCGTGCTCACTGTGCGCGCACAGTGCGCGAAGTGCACCGTGCGCGCACGGAACGAACTGCGTTAAGTGGGTGCGCACGCCACGAATGGCGTAAAGTAACTTAGCATTTAAAAAACCGTACAAATTCACTGAAAAAACCATAGGTTTCACACACGTTATAGTTAGGAATTAGCATTTAAAAAACCTTGCAAATTCACTGAAAAAACCATAGGTTTCACACATGTTATAGTTAGCGGAAATTTTACTGATAAAAAACCAATGAAATTCCCCCGTTATAGTTAGTGCAGGCAACTATAACTCACGCGACCGCAATCTTCTGCTGATGACATATGTGTCTTTATGAAAAAAAAATATTTGTAATATATGTATAGCTAAAAATTTATGGAAGAAGACATGGGCAAATAAGTGTCTAAATACAGTATTAGCATCAGCAGAGGATTGCGGTCGCGTGAGTTATAGTTGCCTGCACTAACTATAACGGGGGAATTTCATTGGTTTTTTATCAGTAAAATTTCCGCTAACTATAACATGTGTGAAACCTATGGTTTTTTCAGTGAATATATATATATATATATATATATATATATATATATATATATATATATATATTCACTTAAAAAACCATAGGTTTCACACACGTTACAGTTAGGAATTAGCATTTAAAAAGCCTTGCAAATTCACTGAAAAAACCATAGGTTTCACACATGTTATAGTTAGCTGGACATTTCACTCGTACAAAACCATTGAAATTCCGCCGTTATAGTTAATTCAGATAACTATAACTCGTGCGACTGCCACTCTATCACAAGGATGATGTCATCAGTGATGTCATGAGTGATGCCACTGACCATGTCATGAGTGATGTAATATGTGACGTCATGAGCAGTTGATTGCGGGCATAATATCACGCTCGATTCCCTCTTTTTTGTCAAAAAGGATGTCGCACTCTCGGGACGTTTGAATGCAGTTTATTATATCAAATGACCAGCAGCACAACAGATGCGTTTCGGCGAAATGCCTTTTTCGATGTTACCAAAGCATCGGAAACGCCATGTTTTTCAACATCTCCCATGTCCACAAAATAGAGAAAGGACTGAAATGGGCGCAGTAACATCAGCGCCATTTTGTAATGGGTGCACATTCATATTCACTGCACCTTATCAATTATTCAAAAATAACAATTTATATGCGCTTGATGAGCGCATCCTGCCGATAAGAAAAAAAATTCAGCTCGGGCTCCTGCGCTGAATATGCTAATTTGCCTACAGGGGGGCCAAATCCTAGGGGCATATTTAAAAATGAAGTGTGGGGGGTCCCAATCTCCCCACACTGCCCCGGGGAACTCCACCCCCCGGGGCTCTAACATAATATCGGCGGGGGCTCACGGCCCCCCCGCAGCCCCGGGGACCGCCACCCCCGGGGCTTCTTCAAAATGGGTGGGGGGGCTCTCAGGCGCAGCCCCCCTTCTGAAGCCTTGTATAGGCCCTGGGGACCGCCACCCCACAGGGCCAGCTCCTGCAGTGTCCCGGGGTGCCCACCCCCGAGACACTGCCTCGCGGCTCCCACCCTGCCATTGCAACCTGCTTTGCTTCATTGAAGCGAGAGCAGGAAAACCCTGCTCTCGCTTCAATGAAGCAAAGCAGATTGCTTTACCATATGGGGAGCGGCATGATAGCTGCTCCCAATGTGGAAAAGCAATGCTGGCTCACGCAGGAGGCGGGGAGCCGGCGGGACCGTTGGGGGATTGGGGACCCCCTACGGTCCCCAACGGTGAGGGCCAGACCCGGGGGATGGGGTCCCTGGGGCTACCAGTGACCCGGGAGAGGGGGCCACGCGGCCCCCCTCCCCAATTAAGATTAAAAAAAATATTTTTAAAAAATGGCCGGCCCCGGGGGATGGGGTCCCCGGGGCCTTGAAATGGCCTGAGGAGGGGGGCTACGCAGCCCCCCTTCAAAATAGAAAAATATTTTTAAAAATTGGCCATGCCTCGGGGGATGGGGTCCCCGGGGCGGGGAATTGGCCATGGGAGATGTCATCAGTGATGTCACTGAATGATGTAATATGTGACATCATCAGCAGTGGATTGCGGGCACGCGAGATGTAGTTAGTACAACTAACTATATCAAAGGAATTTCAATGGTTTTGTTCGAGTGAAATGTCCAGCTAACTATAACACCCCTAAAACCTATTTTTTTTCAGTGAATTTCTAAGGTTTTTTAAATTATAATTCCTAACTATATCAGGCCTCAAACCTATGGTTTTTTCAGTAAATATATATATATATATATATATATATATATATATATATATATATATATTACCTACTGGCGGTCGCCAGTAGGTAGTTATAGTTAGGACCCTGTTTCCATAGGAAAACCGCAACATTCTATTTTGAATAACTTTGGCGCCGGTCGACGAATCCTCGCCAAATTTTCAAAATAGGTGGGGCGCTGCGCTCCGCTCCTACCCTGAAAGTCTCGGGGGGATTCATCAAGCGGGGGCTGAGATAAAAGGGGGGTCCCAAAATGCGTTTTTCCCATGCATTTTTCCATAGGACCTTTAGACACAGCTACAGCCCGAACGGCTGAACAGAGTTCCTTGAAATTTGGCAGAGAGGTAGTCTACAGGTCAAGGAAGTGCCTTTTGTAGGTTTGGTGTAAATCTGTTCAGTAGATTCTGAGAAAATAGCCTTTAAATCAATATATATATCTGAGCCAGCTTACGGTGCGCTTACGGTGCGCTTACCGTACGCGTACGGTGACGTGCGCGAGCGCGATTCTGATTGGCTGTTCGATCTAAGTAAACATTCGAATCGGTCGAAACCAGGAAGCTGCGGCCGCCATTTTCTCTCTCGCACTCTGAGGGGGGCTGCAAAAACCAAGACAAAAAACATCTACAGGGGGAGTATATACAGTTCTTAACCACCCAGCATACATATATGTGTCCCCAAACAACCCCCAAGGCCAAAAAAACAAATTTATATTTTTTAAACAAATCGCAGATTACGCTAACCGTACGTGTACGGTTAAAATTTTTTTTAAAAAAAAATTATCCACACTTACCCCACCCCGTGTGCAAATGGTGCCCATAGGGCACCATTTGTGCCTTGCATATTTATTAATTGAAAGTACAAATGAATAACTTTCTTTACGAAACGCATAATATGTCCCCCATGTGCGCACGGTGCGCAAAGCGCATTGTGCGTACATGGCCCATCCCGCGTAACGTGGGCACGCGGTGCGCGCAGCGCACCGCGTGACCACCGTGCGTGCACGGCACTAACTGCGTAAAGTGGGCGCGCGGAGCGTGAAGCGCACCGCGTGCTCACTGTGCGCGCACGGTGCGCACAGTGAAACATATGGTTTTTTCAGTGAATTTGTACGTTTTTTTAAATGCTAAGTTACTTTACGCCGTTCGTGGCGTGCGTGCCCACTTAACGCAGTTCGTTCCGTGCGTGCACGGTGAGCTTCGCGCACCGTGCGCGCACAGTGAGCACGCGGTGCGCGCCACTTCACGCAGTTAGTGCCGTGCACGCACGGTGGGCACGCGGTGCGCTATGCGCACCGCGTTCCCACGTTACGCTGGATGGGCCATGTACGCACGGTGCGCTTCGCGCACCGTCCGCACACGGAGGACATATTATGCGCTTCGTTGTGAAATGTTAAATATTATAATAATATTTGTACGGTTTTTTAAATGCTAAGTTACTTTACGCCGTTCGTGGCGTGCGCGCCCACTTAACGCCGTTCGGTCCGTGCGCGCACGGACCGATTCGTGCACCGTGCACGCACAGTGAGCACGCGGTGCGCTTCGCGCACCGCGCACCCACTTTACGCAGTTAGTGCCGTGCACGCACGGTGGGCACACGGTGCGCTACGCGCACCGCGTACACACGTTACACTGCATGGGCCATGTAAACACGGTGCGCTTCGCACACCGTCCGCACACGGAGGACATATTATGCGCTTCGTTGTGAAATGTTAAATATTATAAGTTCATTACGCGTACGGTAAGCTTACCGTAAGCGCACGGTAAGCGCACCGTAAGCTGCCACAGATATATATATTGATTTAAATGCTATTTTCAGAGGAACTACTGAACAGATTTACACCAGACCTACAAAAGGCACTTCCTTGACCTGTAGACTACCTCTCATTCTATTTGGAATAACTTTGGCGCCGGTCGACGAATCCTCACGAAATTTTCAAAACTAATGGGGCGCTATGCTCCGCTCCTACCCTAAAAGTTTCGGGGGGATTCGTCAAGCAGGGGCTGAGAAAAAGGGGTGTCCCAAAACGCGTTTTCCCCATGCATTTTTCCATAGGACCTTTAGTCCGAGCTACAGCCCGAACGGCTGAACAGAATTACTTGTCATTTGGCAGAGAGGTAGTCCTCAGGTCAGGGATGTGCCTTTTGTAGGTCTGGTATAAATCTGTTCAGTAGTTCCTGAGAAAATAGCATTTAAAGCAATATATATATCTGTAAGCGCGCTCCGTGCGCTTACGGTAAGCTTACCGTACGCATACGGTGCCGTGCGCGAGCTCAAATCTGATTGGTTGTCACATGACTGTAAACATTCGAATCGGACGAAATCAGGAAGTGTCGGCCGCCATTTCATGTGTTTCACACAGAAAAAAAAAGGGAGATAACATGAAAAGGGGGCAAGGAAGAGAGTTACAGACCCCCTAACATTTGAAAGGGGGTCAAAGAAGGACACAAAAGTACGAAAAATACATTTATTAATTTTAAAAAAAAATCGCGGAGTGCACGTACGGTAAGCTTACCGTACGCGTACGGCAGAAAAAATAAATAAAAAAAGAAATATAATTCAGATTTCAGTGTTTAGATATTAGGGGGATCTAAAAAGAGCCGTTGTGTTTCTGAAGTGATTTTTTAGTGGTACCTACAAGTAAGTACCGATGCAGAGTCTAAGGTTCAAGAGGAAGACTCTGTTCCCTTCATCAGTGAAGTGTACACCATCTCCTCTATAAATGTCTTACATGTTGTAACGCAAGTTGTTGTGGTAAATAGAACCCATACCATAGTCTCGGAGGAAAGCAGAAACAGATTTGTTGACGTGCTTTCTTGCTTTGTCAATCTGTGGACAAAATTGATTGGACCAGTTCCATTTTTGCCTTTGGCATATGTTAGAATACGCAAAGGCAGTTTTAGGGAAAAATGAAAACAGTTGTGCAAAGGTCTCCTTCATAAGCATTTCCAGACCTACTCCAGTCAAAGTGCCTAGGTCATTGCCACCACAGTGCACTATTATGAGGTCAGGGTGTTGGATTTGCATGAAGGATTTCACCAATGGCATCAATTGGTGCCACTTTAACCCTCTCTGACCAATCCATTTAATGTCTACATTTGGCAAAGCAAGGTCTCTCACCATACCTGTTTTCTCTGCATACTTTTCACTACAGAAGACATAGCTGTGCCCTACAATCCACACTGTGAACATCTTCCAAGGAGATCTGGATTCACTCAGGAGGTGTATTTCAGTAGAATGGGAAAAAAAAATGAAAGACAGTTTGGAAATGGAGGCATACATATTTTTTTTAAATAAAAAGAACTCATTGGCTGTTTCACACCATTCTACACTAAAAACTAGGCTGTATGTGTAAATTTATAGAAGCATGTTTTGTATTGGTACAGAAAAATGGTACTATGGATTTGCTGTTAGGTTTGAAAAGTCAAGCACTCTTGCTCTTTGGAAATGAAACATTGTGTGGTGAACTTCTGACCTGACTCCACACAGCAGTGTTCCATGAGCTGTTGCTATGGTAGCAGGCAGAAGTCAAGTTGGGGGAAGGGTACTTTTGGAAAAGGGTTGGTTTTCAACCAATAGAAATGTGTGATTTCATTTGAAAAAAAGGGAGAAGCACTGAGATTTGTAATTAACATGTATATGTGTGGAAAAAGAGAGGGAAACATTGCCATTATCTGGTTCTGCTGAGAGGAGAGAGGTGTACAGAACAGAGATCCTGGCTCTGATAATCTGCTGTTTGAGTGCCACATTTCTTTCACAACTAACTAATTTTAAAGGTGAGTTAAGAGTTTGAGAGGGGATGTATGTGGTAAATTTAGAAATGAATAATAGAATTGGAATTCCTTTTGTTGAAGTTGTGTTTTTCAATTTGCGTTTTGGGAGAAATTTAAATGTAAGGAACATGTAAAATATTATGGACTATGTTTTCACCATAAATTAAGGTGTGCTGGTATGAATGAGGAATACTGTTTTCTGCATAGAATCAGAAGATGACTCTGTGTGCAAAGAGGAATTGTTGACAGAGATTTATTGCGTATTACTCTGGTAATTTTAGATTGGCATTAGTAGGAAAGGGGCAGCTATTTTTCTGCAGAAGCAGACTCTTAGCACACACCCAGCTGCTTATCCTGTAGAATCATGCATAGTATTCACAACCGAGTGGTGTTTGAGGTTGCAGTGAGTAATGCAAATACATTCAACAACACTAAGGCTGGTTGCCTTTGCTGGAGTGTAGTCATTCACCCAGGTTACACATGTTCCTGGTCTCAAAAAGCTGTTTGGACATGTGCTGTTTTCAGATTCTGAAAAGTGGATTGAAAATGTGTCAGACTGTAAAAGTACTTATCACTTGCCAAAAAAAGAGTAGTAAGTGTCCTTTCAAATTGGCAAAGAAATTTCGTTTTCTGCCTAATATCAAACCATGACTCTGTGTGCAAAGAGGAATTGTTGACAGAGATTTATTGCGTACTACTCTGGTAATTTTAGATTGGCATTAGTAGGAAAGGGGCAGCTATTTTTCTGCAGAAGCAGACTCTTAGCACACACCCAGCTGCTTATCCTGTAGAATCATGCATAGTATTCACAACCGAGTGGTGTTTGAGGTTGCAGTGAGTAATGCAAATACATTCAACAACACTAAGGCTGGTTGCCTTTGCTGGAGTGTAGTCATTCACCCAGGTTACACATGTTCCTGGTCTCAAAAAGCTGTTTGGACATGTGCTGTTTTCAGATTCTGAAAAGTGGATTGAAAATGTGTCAGACTGTAAAAGTACTTATCACTTGCCAAAAAAAGAGTAGTAAGTGTGCTTTCAAATTGGCAAAGAAATTTCGTTTTCTGCCTAATATCAAACCATGACTCTGTGTGCAAAGAGGAATTGTTGACAGAGATTTATTGCGTACTACTCTGGTAATTTTAGATTGGCATTAGTAGGAAAGGGGCAGCTATTTTTCTGCAGAAGCAGACTCTTAGCATACACCCAGCTGCTTATCCTGTAGAATCATGCATAGTATTCACAACCGAGTGGTGTTTGAGGTTGCAGTGAGTAATGCAAATACATTCAACAACACTAAGGCTGGTTGCCTTTGCTGGAGTGTAGTCATTCACCCAGGTTACACATGTTCCTGGTCTCAAAAAGCTGTTTGGACATGTGCTGTTTTCAGATTCTGAAAAGTGGATTGAAAATGTGTCAGACTGTAAAAGTACTTATCACTTGCCAAAAAAAGAGTAGTAAGTGTGCTTTCAAATTGGCAAAGAAATTTCGTTTTCTGCCTAATATCAAACCATGAGTCTGTGTGCACACAGGAATTGTTTTTAGATATTTAATTTGTGATGGTTTTATTGTGATTTTCACTTGTAGGAAAGGGGTACATAGTATTTTAAGATTTGAAAAGATCATAAAAAATATAGTAATATATTTAAATAAAATAAATGAATTTTTTTTTAGTTTCTTTCAGGTATTGCTGAAGAGCAGTGAACAAAATTTAAGATGCCTACAAAATCCAGACTAAGGAAAAACCAGAAAAAAAAATCTATATTTGAAGACAACTGGAGGACCTAAGTTAGTTGGAGATGCACATGTTAGGAAAAAGAGAAAGTCTTCTGGTAAGCAGACAAAAGATTGTTTTTAAAATATCTTCAAAAAAAGGAAAAATGTACAAAATGTCTGTACTGGAAATAATGTTTTAAATAGAAAACAACAGGAGAAAATTGAGCATTTAGTTAATGCAAATATACCTTCAGAAACAATAAAGATTAACTTAAAAAGAAAAACAGCGTTTAAAGAGATTAGTAGAAAAATGTTTCAGAGAAGAGTTATGTCCAATTTGATAAAGGATGTGAAGAAATATAAGAAAAAAGCAAAATTTTATAAGAGAAAAAAAGAAATTGAAGCCATTGTAGCAAAGGCTTTAGAATTAAAAAGGAAACTATTCATTTTAATTTTGAACAGGATGCGTACATTAGATAAAATGGTCAATGTACTGAAATCACAAAGCAAAAGGAAAAGACTAGTGAAAAGAACAAACTTTTGTAAAGTGTTTTTAGGAGAATGGATGCATAGTTCAAGTAGTGAACCTTTTTTTAATGAAGAGAGTTATCTTCAAAGTAATAGTTTGCTGCATGCAGTTGACACCAGAGGTCGTGCTTATGAAGTGAAAAATGGTTGTATAATGGAGAAGGAGAAAATGGTTCCAAGAGATGAGGAACAAGTGATGGCGGATGAGGTTATGGGGAGACGTCCTAAAGCCCCAGTGTATACTTGGAATTGTAGTAGTATTTGCACTGTGCGTCAGGAATCTATTGATACATTTTGTGAGTTTCTAAGAGAATATAGTAAAAAAAGTGTTAAACAGAAGATGAAGGTGCTTCAAAGTCTAGATCCATGCAGAGTGAGAGAGAATACTGGTTTGCAAGGACAGTCTCTGGCTTGTCTATCTAGGAAAGTGTGTCAAAGTGTTTTTCACCATTTTAGGATGCTGGCAGTTCATCATACTGAAATGAGAAAGTTTGTGAGACGATTGTATTTTGCTAAAAGTCCAGCAATAAAGTTAGATGAATTGAATAGGGCTCTGTTCCGTGGATCGGTATCAGATGTAGAGAAGGTTACTGATGAAATTCAGTTTAGTTACTTTGGTTCAGAACAAGAGAGTGCAGGTAATGACACAGTTATCGAGGAAGATGTGGAAGAGAATGTAAAACCCTCTGTAAGTAAGAAATTTGATGATCAAATGACAAAATTTGCAATAATCTCTAATGAAAGACCAAATATTACTTGTATTTGTTGCCGCAGAACTCATTATAAAAATCAAACCAGGAATGTTGATCTGTATAAAAAAAGTGAAAATGAAGATAATTATAAGTGGAAGGATTTTGCAACATATATATTTCTGGAAAATTGTTTTGAATTTAGTGAAGATCAGCGTATTTGTAAATACTGTTATAACAAGTTAGAAGAAAATAGAATGCCGACCAGAGCTGTACATAATAATTTAGAATTGGATGCTATTCCTGCCGAACTTTCTGATTTAAATACATATGAGTCTATACTCATTCAATGTGTTCATCCGTTCCAGACCATAGTACGTATGGAGCCCAAAACTGGTAAATTACCTCCTTCTGATTTACTGAGAGGTTTAAAAGGAAGAGTGGTGTATTTGCCCTTGGATTTGAAAAAAAATATGGAAACTATTGATGCAGATACTTTGGAAACTGAACCATTAGTAATTCTGGTTAATGGTGTACCTACAAAGAATAAGAAGATTTGGCAAGAGCTGGTGGATGTACGAAAAGTACAAAGAGCAAATTTGTATTTGAAAAAAAATAATAAATGGTATGAATCAATTTATATAGAAGAAGAAGAAGAAGAAGATTTACAAGAAGACACAGAAACACCAACTGGTTAAATTGAAAAAGTGGACAAGTCAAAGGAAGAAGAAATTTATGAACATTTTAGCATACATCCTCTTCATTCAAAAGAAGTTATGGGAGACACTATTGATCTGTTTCAGATGAAGAAAGCAAAAGGAACTCCCGTGAGTGTATGGGAGGAGAGCTTGGAAGCTCGATGTTTTCCCCAGCTGTTTCCTACAGGAAAAGGAGGACGATACGATGAACGTCCAGAACAGATTCCAGCTTCTGAGTATCGGACTACAAGACTATATGCAGAAGATCCAAGATTTCGTCAAAGTATTCCTTATTTGTTCCATCTTTTACTTGAAAGCGACTTGTCTGCATTATCTTATGCAGTAAATCACATTTTAAAAAGTGGAGTACATTTACAAAATGTGTCTGCTAAGGATTTTATGGAGAAAGTGCAGCACCGAGATGATCATTTGGAAACACAACTGATCAATCTGATGGCTTGTCAGCGTGGGACAAATGAATATTGGTACCGACGCCATGGTGAATTAAAATGCATGTTACGGAATTTAGGAACTCCAACATGGTTCCTTACCCTAAGCTGTGCTGAGTACGCTTGGGATGATTTACTGTATTTTCTACGAGAGGCAAATTCAAACATTAAAAACATTGAATACAAGACAGCTGGAGAACTGTGCTCATTGGATCCGGTTAATGTTTGCAGATATTTCAATCATAGATTTGAGGCTATGATGTGCTTCATCTGCAATAAAAAAAATCCACCTCTTGGAGAAGTTGTGGATTTCTTTTGGAGAAAAGAGTACCAAGCAAGAGGTGCTCCTCATATTCATATGCTGTTGTGGATCAAGGATGCCCCAAAATTTGGAACAGATGCTGATGAAGCAGTGTTATCTTTCATTGAAGAATATGCAACATGTGCTATACCAAAAAGCACAGAAGAGAAAAAGTTAAAGGAGCAAGTTTTACGTTTCCAAAGTCATCGGTGTGGAAAATACTGTCACCGGAAATACAAGACCAAAGATAAATTCTACACTAAATGTCGATTTGGATTTCCTAGACCTGTTCTTTCAAAAGGAAGAGTAAACAGTTTTATGTCAGCTGTGAGACATACTATTACAAGAAAATCACCTAAGAATACCTACAACCTAAAAAGAAAAGAAGAATCAAAATATATAAATGACTACAACCCAGTCATTTTATACATGTGGAATGCTAACCTGGATATACAGTATGTAGCTGACAATTCCATTGCTGTTGCTCGATATGTAACGTCTTACATTACTAAATCAGAAAAGACTGAATTGAAAGAAATGTGGGAAGAGATTTCTCACGAGAAGACTGTCAGTAAGAAGCTATACAGTTTCAGTTTAAAGATGTTATCGCATCGAGAAATTGGATCCTACGAATGTTCAGATAGGTTATCTTCTGCAAGTCTCTACTCGAAATCAAGAAGAATAATTTGGGCAAGTTTAGGCCTTGCAGCAATGAGAAATCGGGTACTGAAATCTGTTGGAGAAATTGAATATTTAGCACAGTTCGAACCTGAAAGTACAGACATTTTAAAAACAAACATGTTGGACACATATTACCCAAAAAGAAGTCATCACCTTGAAAACATGTGTCTCTATGAAGTGCTGCAGAACTTCATTTTTAAACGGAATGCCACAGAAGACATCAACAATGGAAAATATAAAGTCAGTGGTGAGGAAGGATGTTGTTTGGTGAAGCAAACAAAAGGAAGTTTGATAAATCACCGGAAGCTGACTTGCGACACTACTGACAAAAAGGAATTTTACTACTTGGCACTTTTACAGCTGTTCAAACCATGGCGTTCAGAGGATGAACTACTTGGAGAATTCCAGAGCTATGAGGACTCATTTAATGCATGTAAAGATACGATTGAATGCAGTACTTTCACAAATTATGTCCAAATGTTAAATGAAGAAATTGAACAGGAAGCTACAATTGCAGCTGAAGTAGCTAGAGACAGTTCTCAAGACAGCCAAAGTTCAGGAACGCTCAGTCAAGATCCCCTTGGACAACCAATCGTAGAAAATAAAGCTGCAATAGCCATGACTGAAGTGGAAACGGCTATGAATCAAGCTCAAGAAGAATTAATAGACTTACCAAACTTGGAAGAACAACTGAATGAAGAACAGCAACAAATTTATGAAGAGATCAGAAACAAAATTGATCACGGATTACTACATGAAAAAAAAGAGTGCTCATGCACATCATTTGAACCAATCAGGATGTATGTGAGCGGACAAGCTGGAACTGGAAAAAGTTTCTTAATAAAAGTCATCAGAAGCTACCTACAGCAAAAAACAGATTCAACTTTGTCTTGTGTGGTAACTGCTCCAACTGGGTTAGCAGCATATAACATAAAAGGAATTACCTTACATCGTTTGCTAATGTTACCAGTGGAGCATGAGAACAAAATAGAATACCACAAGCTAACAGGAGAAGCATGCTTTGAAGTGTCAAGAGTGTTGAAGAAGATGCAAGTTCTCATTATTGATGAGGTGAGCATGGTATCAAACTTAATGCTTGCCTTTGTGCATTTAAGAATGCAGCAAATTCTAAGGAGAGACTATGACGTGTTATTTGGTGGAAAACATGTCATAGTTTTTGGGGATCTTCTACAGCTTACTCCAGTTAAAGGACAACCAGTGTTTAATACTGTGACACATGAAGACACAAAGAAGTCATTGGGAAGCATTGGTAATGCAAATATTTGGTCCTTCTTTGAGTACAAGGAACTTACTACTAATATGAGGCAAGCAAACGATGAAGATTATGCAAGTATTCTGAAAGATATCAGAATTGGACTACTCACTGAAGTTGGCAGGAAAGCATTACAGAGTCGGTTGCTACATAATTTATTCCCAAGTGAAGAAATAGTTGCAGAGAAAATATACCACAACATTGCAGAAAAAAATACTGTAATCTGCTTAATGCCAACACTACGTGAGTGCTCAGTATTCAATGAGGAACTTTTGAAATTGGAAAAGGAAGAGATTAAGAAATTGGAAGCAGTGGACAAAATTCAGCATGAAAGAATTACAATTACATTAACAGGCGAACTGAGAAATAAATTGGATTCTCTAGAGAAGAACATTTCGAAAACAGCTGGATTAGAAAAAAATCTATATGTTTGCATGAACTGTAGAGTATTTTTAAGGAGAAATTTGGATGTTGAAAAAGGCTTAGTGAATGGAGCTATGGGTAAAGTTGTGGGTTTTGTGAACTACCAGAAAAAAGATGGGATTGAATTTTTAAAAATAAAGTTTGATCAGATTGAAGAGGTTAAAGACATTTGTCGTTGTTCAGTCCGTTTTTTGCTTGTGAAAGACTTATATGTACGTAGGAAGCAGTTTCCGTTTTCTCTAGCATATGCTGTAACTATTCACAAGTCTCAAGGATTAGCTGTGGTTTGTGCTTTTGTGAACATTGGTTCAACTGTGTTCAAAGAAGGTATGGCTTATGTTGCTTTGTCACGAGTGAAAACATTATCTGGTTTATTCATGATAGACTTTGATGACTCAAAAGTTAGTGCTGATGCAAATTGTGTAAAGGAGTATAATAGATTAAGAAGAACCTATGCTCCTCATTTAGGTCAGTATCCTGTGTTGGAAAAACGTGTTGTTTCTCGGAAAAGGAGAATTGAGAATATCTGTAATGAGGATGTAGAGAAGAGAAAACAAAAGAAGAGTGATGTAATTGCAAGCAAAAAGAAAAAGGACAATGTTGAAGAGGTTGTTGGTTGTCATTTTGAAAATAGCTCTGGTGTCAACTGCTACGCTAATGTAGTGCTGAATGTTGTATTTTATCTTGAAAGTTTGCAAGAGCAGATAATAGTAAATCAGGGAAAAAGATTCTGTTCTGTGCTGAGTCTCCTTTTTGAAAAGCTGAGTATTGATAAAACTAAAATAGAAAGTGCTACTGAAATTAGAAAACTTTTAGATGTATGTTCAGGATGTACACAGTTTTCTCAAAATGTACAGCAAGATGCACAGGAATTCTTGATGTATTTTCTTCAGGTACTGGAAGAAGAAGGGGTACAAATAGAAAATATGTTTGGTCTCTCTTATAAATGGGAACATAGTTGTGAAAACTGTTTCATACATGTGGCTCTAATGTTGATTCTGAAAGGTTTATTTATTTAACATTGCCAGAGAGTAAATCAGTCACTTTTGCTAAATTAGTTAAAGATGCTAATCATAGCATGGAATGCGGTGAGTGTAAATCTGACATGTTTTCAACGTTAATTTTAAAGGAATACGGACAGTATGTAATTTTAATGATGCAACGATGTAGAGCTGATGGTTCAAAATTGGATACTTTAATAAAGAAGTTTACAGGACAGCAATTATCAATTTCAGGAAAAACTTTTGTAACAGTTGCAATAATTTTCCATGATGGACCTACTGTAACTTCTGGTCATTACACAGTTTATCTAAAATGTAAAAAAGGCTGGACAATGTGTAATGATTGTCAATTGGTTTTTAAGCAACGTTTGCCTTTTGATTTAGCAAATTCCTATCTAATCTTCCTGAAACCTAAATTTTAGAGAGAATTGGCAACATCTGTACAAATCAATTTTACCATTTTATTGGATTACCATTGGAATTTTCTAATAAAAAGATTTTTAAAATTACCATTTGGCCTAAAGGAAAGGTAACCAATTGTATTGTGGACTTATTTAATTCCTAATTAATCTTTCGGAAACCAAAATTTTAGAGAGAATTGGTAACATCTGTACAAATCAAATTTTGGAATTTTATTGGATTACCATTGGAAATTTAATCAAAAAAGAATTTAAAAATTACCATTTGGCCTAAAGGAAAGGTAACCAGATGTATTGTGGAGTTATTTGAGATATATTATTTTTGTGATTATGCTTCTGTAACAAAATTGTCAGACGGTATTTTTTAGAAATATTTATTGTTATTAGATGAAATTTTTTTTGAATATTTTGCATTTCTATAATGTTATGTTTAAGTGAGAAGAGATTCTGGGCTTTTTTAAAACAATCTTTGAGATTGTTATTTTTTTTTTGCCCGCTGTTAAGTGATGAATGCAATTGCTTTCACGATTTACAGTGAAATGCAATATATTCTGAAAACAGCAAAAAAATTGCAAAAAATTGTTTTTGGAAAATATGTAAATACGTGTGCTGTATTATAAAATGTTTTATTAAATATTAATACTTTTTTCTTTTTTTTCAGATTGAGAAAGAAAATTTTCGAAAAATAAAACTATTTTTCTAGCAATTTAAATAAAATTTAAATTGATATTTAATTTTTTGGGTGGGTCAGGTAAGTCAGAAATTTCATGGTCCCTTTTTTCCACTTTTCCTCAATCAGATTTTCAGTTTTTCGTTATTAATCCCTCAAGGACCTTGTAATGTGGTAATTGTTTTTTAGTGTTTTTAAAAAAAAAAAAAAAAAAATACTCTTACCGTACGGTAAAAAAAAAAAAAAAAGTTTTTTTTTAAAAATTAAAAAAAGTTGAAAGGTAAGGTTGGCTCTTAAAAGAGCCGTTGTGTTCATACAGGGACAGAGGAAAGAAAGAATGGGAATATTAGCTGGTAGGACAAATGTGCTGGTCTATTCTGTTGTTAATTAGGGGAACACTAGTCTCCCCAAGAACAATTAGACCATGACAATTTGAGCACCGCATTGTAACCCTCACAAATCGATGGTTAGTTTCCAGAGGACCAGAAAAAGGTGATTCTCCCCCCACAGATGAAGGGCTCAGCTGAGCTGCCGAAGATGTACTCGGCTGAGCTGCTGTGGATGTGCTCGGTCGACTTACTGAAGGGTTTGCTCCAGTATGTCGAGCATTTGTCCTAGGGTGTACATCCTCAAGGTGTCTTAACATAGTGTGATTCCCGAAGGAATACTTCTTGTTAGGATTACCTCTAGAAAGTACACGCTGGCAAAGCTTGCAAGTCATTAAAGGAGCATTTACCTTTTTCTGGCCATCAGGAAACGTAAAATACTCCCATATAAAAGAGCTCTTTTGTTTCCTCCTTCTCTGCCTGATGGTGGTGCTGCTAGCCTCACTTGAAGAAGAGGACTGCTGGTCTGCCATTGTATCCCAAAGACAACTCAGCTCCTTCTCCGAAGGGATCACAAGCAGAAATGAGGGGAATGGGTGTGGTGTAGGAGAGTTCTAGAACTGAAAGTAGTTTAAACAAATCAAAAGTGTTATTTCTTGATCACATGACCCACCGTGCGCGTACGTTACGCTTACGAAGCGCTTACGGAGCGCTTACGGTAAAAGTACGCAGCGCGTATAAAAGACACGCGCACGCGCGCATGCGCATAACAGGCACGCCCCAACACTTCCGCGTAACGTGCGCGTGTAACGTATGCGCAGTACGCACGTTTACGTAAATTGCGTAACCATACGCAAAAAGAGTAGAAATTACGTACATAAAGCAAAACGTGCGCTTACGGTAAGCTTACCGTACGCGCACGTAAAAAAAAAAAAAAAAATTTGGAAAAAAAGAATCACTATGTTATACTAATATATCTTACCTGTTTGGTTAAAAAAAAGGTGAAAAAAATATATATTGCAGAATTTTTAAAATTTTACCATAGTGTTTAAAGAGAATATAAAGTAAAAATAAAAAGATGTAAAAAACCTTGCAAAAAAAACACACGTTCAATATAAGAATTAGCATTTAAAAAACCATACAAATTCACTGAAAAAACCATGGGTTTCACACACGTTATAGTTAGGAATTAGCATTTAAAAAACCATACAAATTCACTGAAAAAACCATGGGTTTCACACACGTTATAG
This sequence comes from Triturus cristatus, assembly GCF_964204655.1. NCBI lineage: Eukaryota > Metazoa > Chordata > Amphibia > Caudata > Salamandridae > Triturus > Triturus cristatus. Next base: position 530,226,045 of record NC_140584.1, read on the forward strand.
TTAGGAATTAGCATTTAAAAAACCTTGCAAATTCAGTGAAAAAACCATAGGTTTCACAGACGTTATAGTTAGGTGGACATTTCACTCGTAAAAAACCAATGAAATTCCCCCGTTATAGTTAGTTAAGCTAACTATAACTCGCACACCCGCAATCCACTGCTGATGACGTCACATATAACATCACTCATGACATGGTCACTGACATCACTCATGACATCACTGATGACATCTCAAACGACATCACTGATGACATCACTGATTACATCATCCTTGTGAAAAAGCGGCAGACCTCCTCTTACCCTAATATAACCTTTGATACACACATTAAAAAATAGAGACTAAAAAATAAAAAATTAATGGAAATTCCAATACCAGTTTCAACAAACTCTTCTGTAATTCTAAGAACCACATACACATCTACTCATTTACCAACAGTCCTATACAGTCACTCATACATGTACTCACTCATATGTACTCATACACCTGTACATCCTGTTACACAATGCCACTCATCCATAGAGTTACTCACACACATAGTCACTCATGCTAATAAAGAATCAAACATATATTTACCTTCATATACAGTTATACACACACCACCACACTTACTTCAACGGAAACTTACACATACTTGGTCTTTTAAACAATCACTTATAGAAACACATACTTATTGATACAGGAACTCTTCCAATCTCTCACTATCACATATACTCACTTATATACACCAATAGTCACATACACTAGTTTAAAACATATGTAGTTACTCATAAAGACACTATTGAGACAGTCATTCACTCACTAACACACCCACACACACACTCATCCACCCATACAGTCCTGCACACATGCTGTCTTCAACACATACAGTGAGTCACTCATTCATGCACCTATGCACTACGTAATTTCTTCCACCAAACCATGCAGACACTCAGACTGATACTCAAAAAACCAACTTATAACCTATATAGACACCCATGTAGCTACTCACCAACCCATGCAGCCACTTATACACAAAGTGAGAGACTGATACAGATATTTACATATTTAAACATTACTCACTAAGCCATGTATTCACTATGATACACTTAATCAGTCAGTTACAAAATATATTTTTGAAAAAAAATCATCCTTTTAGACACTTATATACCCATTTATTCTTCCATCGACCTTGAGATATACATATATAAAACATATTTAATTTTCAGAAAAACACACATTCACTGGATGATGTCATCAGTGATGTCATCAGTGATGTCATTTGAGATGTCATCAGTGATGTCATGAGTGATGTCAGTGACCATGTCATGAGTGATGTTATATGTGACGTCATCAGCAGTGGATTGCGGGTGCGCGAGTTATAGTTAGCTTAACTAACTATAACGGGGGAATTTCATTGGTTTTTTATGAGTGAAATGTCCACCTAACTATAACGTCTGTGAAACCTATGGTTTTTTCACTGAATTTGCAAGGTTTTTTAAATGCCAATTCCTAACTATAACGTGTGTGAAACCCATGGTTTTTTCAGTGAATATATATATATATATATATCTATATATATATCTATATATATATATATATATTCCCCCGTTATAGTTAGTGCAGGCAACTATAACTCACGCGACCGCAATCCTCTGCTGATGACGTCAGATATTACATCACTGTATTTAGACACTTATTTACCCATGTCTTCTTCCATTAATTTTTAGCTATACATATATTACAAATATTTTTTTTTCAGAAAGACACATTTGTCATTAGTGATGTCATATCTGATGTCATCAGCAGAGGATTGCGGTCGCGTGAGTTATAGTTGCCTGCACTAACTATAACGGGGAATTTCAATGGTTTTTCACGAGTGAAATGTCCAGCTAACTATAACATGTGTGAAACCTATGGTTTTTTAAGTGAATTTGCAAGGTTTTTTAAATGCTAATTCCTAACTATAACGTGTGTGAAACCTATGGTTTTTTCTGTGAATTTGTACGTTTTTTTAAATGCTAAGTTATGTATTTATTATTTTATTTTTTAAAGGTTTTTCACCGTGCGCGTACCATACGCGCACGGTGCGCTTCGCGTACCGTATGCGCACGGTGCGCTTCGCCCACCGTGCACTCACCCACGTTACGCAGTTCGCAGAATTTTTCAGTTTCTACCGTACGGGCACGCTACGCATACTCCGCGATTTTCCGCAAAAAAATTAAAGGAAATTTTGGCCCTTGGGGGTCCTTCTGGGACCCCCTGACAAAGGCTAGGGAGTCAGGAACTGTCCAACCTGCCCCTTTTTCACGTTCTCCACCTTTGTTTTTCACCCCCTCAGACTGCGAGAGACAAAATGGCGGCCGACACATCCTGGTTTCGACCGATTCGAATGTTTACTAAGACCTAACAACCAATCAGAATCGCGCTCGCGCACGGCAGCGTGCGCGTACGGTAAGTTTTACCGTACGCGCACGGTGCGCGCTTATAGATATATATACTTTTAAATGCTATTTTCTCAGGAAATACTGAACAGATTTACACCAGACCTGCAAAAGGCACATCCCTGACCTGAGGACTACCTCTCTGCCAAATTTCAAGTAATTCTGTTCAGCCGTTCGGGCTGTAGCTTGGACTAAAGGTCCTATGGAAAAATGCATGGGGAAAACGCGTTCTGGGACCCCCCCTTTTTCTCAGCCCCCGCTTGACGAATCTCCCCGAGACTTTCAGGGAAGGAGCGGAGTGGAGCGCCCCACCTATTTTGAAAATTTCGCGAGGATTCGTCAATCGGCGCCAAAGTTATTCCAAATAGAATGTTGCGGATTTCCTATGGAAACACGATCCTAACTATAACTATCTACTGGCGACTGCCAGTAGATAATATATATATATATATATATATATATGTATATGTATATATATATATATATATATATATTTCACGCAAATGACCCAGATTCCTGAAATCCTGAAAAATATGTAACACAAATAGTGTTACATATTTTGATGTATTTAGCTGTGTACGGAATAACTTTAGACAATGTGTAACCATGAACTATGGCAGGTCCCATATCTTTATACTGTATTTAGACCTTTAGTAATGGCCGCCGTAGTTACTGACATCACTTGCCAAACAATTTTGCCTGTCGTCTGTTTCAACAGTCAGATAAATACTTCCTTTTTCCTGTTGCACTTCGTGTGATCAAGTCAGTTTCACTGACGAAACGCGTTACAAGTGTTAATTAAACTTTGAGTTTATCCTTCCGAGTGCGAGTCCTTCTATTAGAAGTTTCTGTGTGCATATATATATATATATATATATATATATATATATATATATATGCATTCCAACAAAGTCTCTGTCGTTGGGGAGCCCCAACCCTACAGAAATTCTCATAATGAAATCCAAGAAAGAAAGTGCCACGGCCCAGATCCAGAGATATCAGCATTTATTGAATTAGCATAGGCAGCAGCCCTCGTTATTCACCCTGGCACGTTTTGGCGAGATACCTTGTTCACAGGTAAAACAACAACAGTGCTTAAACACTAATTGCATCATATGTCTGTGTGCTTGTGTACTTCATTTCCCATAATGCAATTCGCATAGAAATGTAATGACTGTAGTGCCAAAATAGGGTTGTGACTTAACGCATACTGCAATGTTCTTTCTTTCAAGATCATACACAGGCATATTTTAATATATAGTCATTAAAGGAACTTGCACATTATGATTTATTCCTTGGTGCTGCCAAAAGATTTCTAAATGTACAAAGTCCAGACCCTACCAAGAGGGGGAGATAACCTCGCTTGTCGCCCTTTCTCACCTCCACAAGGAACATAACCGGTAATCCATAGGTCCATGAAGAGGCAAGATGGTCATGCAACCCAGTCCTGCAGGGCGGCCGTGGCTGTGGGAGATAGAAATTCCCGTAATTAAATCCAAGGAAGAAAGTGCCACAGCCCAGATCAGGATATGGCAGGCTTTATTGAATTAGCATAGGCAGCAGCCCTCGATGTTCACCCTGACACATTTCGGCGAGATGCCTTGTTCACAGGTATGTAACAACAGTCAAGTTCCAGGTGCCAACTACTGATTGCATCATGTGCCTGTGTGTTTGTGTACTTCATTTTCCATAATGCAATTCGTATGGCAGTGTAATGTCTGTAGAGCCAAAATAGGGTTGTGACCTATGTTCCCACTAACGTGCACGCCTGAGCGCCCGCGCACCTTTAAGGCACCGAGCGCGCAGTGCCCCATGTGAAGCGCGCACACATTCTCGTCGCCGCCCGCGTTTAAAACGCGAGCGACGAAAAACGGCAATTTACCGGTTGCCTGAGGCCTTTCTGAAAAGGATTCCTGTTAATCCCAGCGCCCGTCATGCGCTGCAATTAACAGGAATACTTTCACAAATGCCCACAATCAGCACCCAGCCACGCTCTATTGAGAAAAGACATGCATCAAGTCCAACAGCACGACGTGTGCTTTACACATCATGCTTTCGGACTTGCTTCATTTCTTTTCTAAATACAGCGCAGCTGGGTGCTGATTGTGTGCCATCGTGAAAATATTCCTGTTAATTGCAGCGCATGACGGGTGCTGGGATTGACAGGAATCATTTCACAAAGGCCCAGTGGCATAGCTAGGGGGGGGCGGTAGGGGCGGTCCGCCCTAGGCGGACTATTTTGGGGGCGGACAAAGGCATTCAGATAAGGCTCGGCTTGCTTTCGTGGACGTTCGGGCACGGGCAGAGAGGAATAGGACTCGGGCAATGTCCTCTTCTTTTTTGTGCTGGCAGCTGTCCCCCCCTCTCTTCCTATTATTCCCTCTCTTTCTGTCTTGCTCCTCACTTACTGGAAACCGTGACTTGAAGAAACGGTTTAAAGCCTCTCTTTCCTTCTTTCATTTAGTTGCTTCCCTGTGAAATGGATCCAAACAAGAAAAACACTCTTGCGAGAAATGCCCTTTTTCTGACATTTTTGTATTCCAAAGTGCAGTGGGATGGAGAGAAATAGAAGGTTTTAAATATGAAAAATAAATACATAACTAAATAAAGCAAGACAGTTGCAAAGTGGCCAGATTGGTTTTATTCGCACCCAAACACATCAGCAGCCTCACTTTACAGACATTGCAGTGAAGCGCTACTTTTGTTTTCTAGTCTTTCTTTGAACAGCATTGTAGTCCGCAGGTGGGAAAGTGTACCATTCCTGGAGGGACTGCAATACCTGGTTGATGGGTGGATTGGAAAACAAAATGTGTACCATGGCTCTGTTTATGAATGTGGTCTTTTTAACCCATACTGCTTATGTTTTTGTAAGGAAATAAGCAATGGACATTGAAACGGTTCCCTTCAGGGCCCTGTAGTCATGTCCTTAACTTTTCAGGTAAAACCACTCGCTGATTTCTGAATAGTGAGTGAGAGATCGTTAAGGTAACCATGTTGTTTCTGCTTACATTTCACATGCTTTACTTAATCTTGCATTCCCTATAAGTGGTTGCTTTTACTTTTTTTTAAGCAGCATATTACTCTTATCAAGTGCATAATTTGAATTAAGCCACATCCAAGTGTTTATAGCGGGCACAATTAGGTTGTAGCTGAAGGCAGTGCGTGTTTCTCTCAGTGGGGCAGTATGGTGTTTAGTGGGGGAGAGGATGTGGCACTGTGGCCAGAGCTGTCGAATTTGGAACTGGGGAACTGGGTTCAGCCTTCATAACCTGTCCACCAGGCCACTCTATTGAGGGAGCATATTCCCATGCTAGACCTAAGAAGGCCCCACTAGACCTTAGAATGCTTGATGTCTTAGCACAAGCAGGTGTACCCTAGTGGTGTCAATTGTGAGTTAACCTTGAAGGCCTGTCCACCACAATCCATACTGAAGTTTATCTCCAGTCTTGCAGGCAGGCCTACGAAGCAGCACACCCTAGAACAACAGTGATCCAGTCACTGTGACTCTGTCTCTGAGGTCATATGAACCTTGAGCAGGTTAGGGCGGTGCGAAAGGTGTGACCGCACTGGGTACCTATTTCGGGTGGGTGCGTAGTGTTTGCAAGTATATTATGGTTTAAAAAAAACTTGCTGCCTCCTTCCTGGCCTCCAACAATTTTCAGATACAATAAAAATGTCATGATAACTTCGGTGATTAATGTTCTTCCTAGAGAGAGATCCCAGTTTTGTCTAGTGGAAGGGTTGACTCCTGGTAAGGTAGCACAGAGGGTTAATGTGCCTGCTGCAAAGAACATGTACCATGCAGATCACAAAGTGCACTGCTTTAATGGGTGGACCATGATGAATGGTCATTTAATGTCAGCTGTAGATGATGGATCCCTGAACAGTGTCATGTATGTGCATGTTTGCATTGTGCTGAGGGGATTACCAGGTAATTGTTCACACAGCTCTCTGATGGATGTCACATGCGGTTTTTCTGAGTCCCCAGATAGATCATGCAGTCTGTGTGTTCTCTTTTGTACTGCCAGTCACTGCCAGTCACCGGTGTATTCAACTGTGTAGCCTTGGACCGTGTCATGTATGTGTATGTAACTTGCATGATCGAGGTAACTATTAGCGGCGATACTACGTGTCTCTCGGTCCTCTTTCAAGTGCTTGCCGTCCTTTTTCCCCAGCAACCCACCTCCTAGGGGCGGCAATCTGAGGGATAGCCCCAGGCGCCACAAGCTCTAGCTACGCCTCTGCAGAGGCCCACAGTCAGCCGCAGCCAGGATCCATTACAAATGCAGCAAGTCCAAAAGCATGAGTGTAAAGCACACGTCGTGGTTCTGGACTTGATGCATGTCTTTTTTCTCAATAGAGAGAAGCAGCGGGTTGATTGTGGGCATTTGTGAAAGTATTCCTGTTAATTGCGGCGCATGATGGGCGCTGTGATTAACAGGAATACTTTCACAAATCCCCACATAATTCACATGCAACATCCATGTACATAGCTGCCAAGGTGTCAGATTGCAGTGATGACCAGGGAAACCTATAAATATCAGAAATTGCACTCTGTCCTCCCTAGAAGAGGTCCTTTCATCTCTCCTATCTATTAATCTCTCCACCCTTTAAGCCTTTCATCCAGCGTCCATTTCACATGTCTATTCATGCTCCCATCCATCTGTCTTTTCATCTAATCCATCCATCCTTCCTTTACCATTCCATCCATCCATCCATCCATCATTTCACCCACCTTTTATCAATCACCCATCCTTTCACCCTTCCATCCAGGTTTCCATCCATCTATCCAAACATTCATCCTTCAATCCATTCTTACGTGCACCCACCCATGCAAATATAAAGTTATTCTTCCATCTCTCAAACCTTTCACCTTTGTATCCATCCTTATATTGACCTCTCCTTCTTGTCGCAGTTTCTTCCTTCTTTTCATATTTCCTATATTTCATTCTTCATTTCTGCCCTCTCTTTCTCTTTCCCTCTATTTCCCTCATTCTTTCTCCATCTGTTATGGTTTCTACCCCGCATTTAGAAAAGAAATACAGCAAGTTTTTATATAGTGTGAACTCAACCCAAAAGTATTGGAGCGCTTTACATGATTTATTATTATATATTTTTTTGTATGCATGGGGAGATTAATTGATTTGCCCAGAATCATAGGATGTTAGGCTGACCCGAAACTAAAAACCCATCTCCTAAACTGACAGCTCGAGCATTAAGCCACAACCCCAACCACAAAAGCGGAAGCATTTTCAATATTATATACAACTTGATGCAAAAAACAACCATTGACAGAGACAATAGTCTTGGCTTCTTGTAGGTGTAATGTTACTTGTATTATATATCTGGATGCAATGACAGAAGCAACAAAATATCAGTAGGGTGGCACACTATGCGATGCACATATTTTTAGTGTAATTGCTTTAAAGCCACACCCTTAATTGCATTGGTTACGCCCCTTTGAAAGATCCCCGAGTATTTTCATCCCACTCAAAGCCTTGGCCTACACGCGTGGTCAGGTTCTTGGCGCACATAGCCTTGGCTGCAGCGCACAGAGACCTTACTCTGCCGCACACAGAGGAAAATAATTGGAGGGAACATTGGTTGTGACATACCAAATACTGCAATGTTCTTTCTTTCAAGTTCATACACAGGCATATTTTAATATATAGTCATTAAAGGAACGTACATATTATGATTCATTCCTTGGTGCTGCCAAAAGATTTCAAAATGTACGAAGTCCAGATCCTAAAGAGACGAGGAGATAACCTCGCTTGTCACCCTTTCTCACCTCTACAAGGAAAATAACTGGTAATCCATAGGTCCATGAAGAGGCAAGCTGGTCATGCCCCCCTCATTAAACACTCCAACAAAGCCTCTGTCGTCAGCAAACCCTGCAGGGTGGCTGTGGCTGCGGGAGACAATTAATTCCAAGGAAGAAAGTGCCACAGTTCAGATCCAGAGATAGCAACATTTATTGAAGTAGCATAGGCAGCAGCCCTCGTTGTTCAGCCTGGCACATTTCAGCGAGATGCCTTGTTCACAGGTAAGTAACAACAGTCAAGTCCCAGGTGCTGAAATACTGATTGCATCATGTATATATATATATGCATTACTTTTTTTTCTTTCTGTGTGTTTTTTCTTCTTTCTTCACATGTCCTATCTCTGTAGCCATAGTTAGAAATTAGCATTTAAAAAACCTTTAAAATTCACTGACAAAACCATAGGTTTCAGGCACGTTATAGTTAGGAATTAGCATTTAAAAAACCTTATATATTCACTGAAAAAACCATAGGTTTCAGGGGCGTTATAGTTAGCTGGACTTTTCACTCGTACAAAACCATTGAAATTCCCCCGTTATAGTTAGTTCAGCTAACTATAACTTACGCGCCCGCAATGCACTGCTGATGACATCCCATATTACATCACTCATGACATGGTCAGTGACATCACTCATGACATCACTGATGACACCTCAAATGACATCACTGATGACATCATCTTTGTGATAGAGTGGCAGACCTCCTCTCCCCCTAATATAACCTTTGATACACACATTCAAAAATAGAAACTAAAATTTTCAAAACAATGGACATACCAATATCAGTTACAACAACCTATTCAGTAATTCTAAGATCCACATACACATCCACTCATTCACCAACAGTCCTATACAGTCACTCATACATGTACTCACTCATCATATGTACTCATACACCTATACATCCTGTTACACAACGCCACTCATCCATAGAGTTACTCACACACATAGTCACTCATGCTAATAAAGACTCAAACATCCATTTACTTGCATATACAGTTATACACACACCACCACACTTCTACAGAAACTTACACATACTTATTCTTTTATACAATCAGTAATGTCATCAGTGATGTCATTTGAGATGTCATCAGTGATGTCATCAGTGATGTCACTGACCATGTCATGAGTGATGTAATATGTGACGTCATCAGCAGTGCATTGCGGGCGCGCGAGTTATAGTTAGCTGAACTAACTATAACGGGGGAATTTCAATGGTTTTGTACGAGTGAAAAGTCCAGCTAACTATAACGCCCCTGAAACCTATAGTTTTTTCAGTGAATTTCTAAGGTTTTTTAAATGCTAATTCCTAACTATAACGTGCCTGAAACCTATGGTTTTTTCAGTGAATTTTAAAGGTTTTTTAAATGCTAATTTCTAACTATGGCTACAGAGATAGGACATGTGAAGAAAGAAGAAAAAACGCACAGAAAGAAAAAAAAGTAATGCAGAAAGAAGCAACAGAAGTCCTCAAAGATGAAGAAAAGTGCAGGAAGAAGGATAACGTGCAGAAAGAACAAACAGAAGAACAGAAAGAAGCCTTGTTGCAAAATCATCCTGTACCCTCAACTTTTTCAGACGGATACTGGTGTTAACTGAGTCTGACTAACCAGTCCTAGAGCCAGTGCTATGTTAAAAGACACTCAGAATACAGTGAAAACACCTACATACACTAGGTAACACTATGCGTTGGGGTCCCCCTGTGATTAGCATGACGTCCTCTGTAAGCCCCTAGTATATAATAGGGCAGGTGATTAAAACTACCTCTTAAAACGTGCCACAGGGCGTGTTTGCACACGTCATCTCAGGCCCCGTCCCCTCACTTCCATACTGTGTAAACACGCCCTGTGGCCGTTTTAAGTTGGGAGATTAAGTCCCCTTGAATCCTGAGGGTCCCTAGGGTCCAACTAGACCACTAGGTATCTCCGGTAAGCGCCACAGAGCTGCGTTGCAGAGAGATGTAAAAAGGGGCATGGCCTAGACCACCTCTCTGTAACACAGCGCAGTGGCGCTTACTGGAAGCACCTGGTGGGCTAGTTGGCCCCCAGGGGCACTCAGGATTGAAGGGGAATTATTTCCCCAACTTAAAACGTGCCACAGCGCGTGTTTGCACACGTTAACTCAGGCCCCGTCCCCTCCCTTCACCACTGTGTACACACGCCCTGTGGCCGTTTTTAGTTGGGAGATTAAGTTCATTTGAATCCTGAGCGTCCCTAGGGTCCAACTAGCCCACTAGGTACCTCCAGTAAGCGCCACAGAGCTGCATTGCAGAGAGGTGTAAAAAGGGGCACGGCCTGCACCACCTCTCTGCAACGCAGAGCAGTGGCGCTTACTGGAAGCCCCTGGTGGGCTAGTTGGCCCCCAGGGTCCCTCAGGAATGAAAGGGAATTATTTCCCCAACTTAAAACGTGCCACAGGGCGTGTTTGCACATGTCACCTCAGGCCCCGTCCCCTCCCTTCATCACTGTGTAAACGCACCCTGTGGCCGTTATAAGTTGAGAGATTAAGTCCCCTTGAATCCTAAGGGTCCCTAGGGTCAAACTAGCCCACTAAGTACCTCCAGTAAGCGCCACAGAGCTGCGTTGCATAGAGGTGTAAAAAGGGGCGTGGCCTCAGAACACCTGTCTGCCACGCAGCTCCCTGGCGCATACTGGAGATACCTGTTGGGCTAGTTGGCCCTCAGGGACCCTCAGTATTGAAGGGGAATTAATTCCCCAACTTACAACTGGCCAGGGGGTGCATTTGCAGAGTGCTGCTAGGAGGGGGCGTGGCCTCCGGCGCGATGCCGGTCTTTTATTTATTTTTTAAGAAGGAGGGCTGTGTGGCCCCCCTTCTTTTTCTAATTTACTGGCCCTGGGGACCCCATCCCCCAGGGCCTGCACCCTAATTTTTTTGTTTAAAAAAAAAAATTTGGCCCTCCCAAGGCCTTAATCGGCCCCGGGGACCCCAACCCCCGGGTCAAGGCCTTTTTTTTTTATTCTTTAGGAGGGGGCTGCGTTGCCCCCCTCCTCAGGCCACTTATGGCCCCGGGGACCCCATCCCCCAGGGCCGGCCTTTGTTTTTTATTATTTAAAAAAAATATATATTTAAAGAAACACTTAGGACATGCTGGACAAACCGTATGTACCTATCACCATGACGATTTGCGTGATAATGCATAGAATGAATCCACATGGAATGTATTTACACCGCTTGTGAAGCTCTGACGTGTCTGACGCCCTACCGTGCCTAATTCCGGCGCCCCCGCAGGTGGGTACTCTCCAAGTAGACACCCTTGTCGTTTATTTATACAAACATGGGTAGCTATTGACGGGCACATTTAATATACACGCACACCAAGCCATTCAAAGGGGATTCCACAAAAATTCGACCAAACTATGCAAGAAACCCCCCTCACGGTTAATAAAACACACATCCACCGCCGGATGTGTAATACTTTTTATTTTACTCTCTGGAAAGGAGACGAACCTCACTTGAGAGTCACAGTGTGCTCCTGGCTGAGCCCAATGCTGTGTTACACCCACCAGTGCCCGCCGAGTGCCTCACACCTCTGTGTTGTATTCCACCAGCTAGTGCGTATGCTATGACACTCTCTAGCCCATGTGCACTGTAACACCACCCTGTGAATATGTCGTGCCACACTTGCCTTCGCACGGGTTACATTGCCCCATCTAACGTGCCTTCCTCGATGCCTATGTTATAACGCACAGCGCTATGCCATACATATTACAATCTGGAATCCATATCTTTGTCACAGTGCATATGCAACGTTATACTCCCCAGCACATATTTTATATTACAACTTTAGAGACTAGTTAGGTTACAAAACACTGCCCTGTGCATATTACACTCCAAGGCGTATATCGCATAGCACGAGCTAGTGCCTGTGCTATCTCGTGCTCTCCAATGAATCTGTCATTGCGCACAATGTATTGCATATTATATTTCACGCCCCGGTTCATCTTATATCACACTTTTTGGTGCATAGTTTATACCATATACTATATCTAGTTTTCATTTTCAATCGTGCTCTCAGGACTATGTTCTATATAACACTGCGTACACCTACCCTTTTCACGGACATTACATTTTGTGATGGGGGTGGAGGGTCAGGGGGTGTTTCTGACAAGTGAGCCCGGAGTCACAGTCACAAACGTCCTCTTCTTCCTGAATAAAAGTGAGATTATGCTGCATACTTGTTCATATTTTAAGTAGTTCGCACAGACACACATTTTAAAAACAATAAAGTTCCTAAAAGTTAGCTTGCTGCCCCATCCACCTCCTCCCTATCCTCTGCTGTCTGAATCCATGGACTAGCCTCCTCCCTCCTGCCATGCATGGTCTGATGTGCTGCCACTGCCCTCCATTTAGCATGATGTACCAGTCCACTCCTCCTGCCCTCCATTGCCCAATTCTATGGCCCATCATTGACCTCCTGCTTAGCCTCTGTGCTTAGCTTGCTGCCCCTATTCTCCTTCCCCCTGCCATCCGATGTCTTTGTGCATGCCCCTGCTCCATCCCATGGACCTGCCACTCCTATCTACTCTGCGTGTTCTGTTGAGCTGCCACTTCCCTCCCACCTGCCTAGCATTGTCAGATGACTGTAACCTGTCCCTGCCACCTCCACCCTGCCTGTCCACATGCCATGCCCTTATCCCCTTCCTCCTGTCCTCCATGGTCCATTTTACTGCCACACCCTTCTGCCCTCCCTGGTCTGTTGTGCTGCAACTGCTCCTCCTGCCTGCCCCGTGCGGTCTGTTGTGAGGCCCCTTCCCCTGAACTCTCTTGTCTGTGCCCAGGTCCTGACCCTCCCTTCTATCCTCCATGGTCCTTTGTGCATGCCCCTGCACCCTCCTTCTTGCCCATCATAGCCATTGTGCTGCCACTAACCCTCCTGCTTGCAATGCATGGTCTTCTGTGCTGCCATGGCCCCTCCCACCTTCCCTGTGTGGTCAGCTAGCTGCCCCTGCCCCCTCCCACCTTCCCTCCATGGTCTGTGTGTATGACATCATAGTCTCATTGTTGCTCTCCATGGTGTGTCTTGTTTCTAGTGCCCATACTGCCTGACCTCCATGGTCATCTTGCTGCTCCTGCCCTGCCCCCTTGCCCCAGCCCTCTTTTTCCATGTGCAGACCCCTATTCCCTCCCTCCTGGCTTGCCTGTTCCATTGTAATGCCCCTGATCCGTCCCTCCTGCCCTTTATGGTCTGTTATGCTGCAGCTTTCTCTCCTGTCTGTCCATTATGGTCAGCTAGCTACCATTGCCTCTTTCCCCTCTGTTCTCTGTTGTCCATGTGCATGGTCCTGTCTCTCCCTATTGCTTTCCATGGATTGTTGTGCTGCACTCCCTGATGCCTGCCCTGTAGGGTCAGTTTGGTGCACCTCTCCATGTCCCTCCTGTCCTCTGTTATCCGAGTCCATGTCCCTACCCCAATTCCTCCTGCCTACCATGATCCAATGTACCATACTTGCAAACATTTTGAACTTGGTAAGAGGGAGATTTTGAAAAAAAACTGGGGTATTGATTTTCCCCTTTGAGTTACATTAAAAAAGAGGAGATTGTAGACAGGAGACAGATCAAGTAAAGCCCATTTGAGCTTAAAAACATTGGACTTTTCCTGGCTGAAACGGGTCTGTTGGCATGTATGGTTGTTCTACCACTGCCTCTTCCTTCTGCCCACAATGGTCTATTATATTGCCACAGCCTCTCTTGCCAGTCCTGTATTGTTGGTTTGTTGCCCCTGCCCCCCTTTCCACTGCCCTCCATAGTCTGTTGTGCTGCCACTGCCCTTCCTGCCTGCCTAGTGTGGTCAAATTGTTGCCTCTGCACTCTCCTACCTGCATTCAATTTTCAGAGTCCGTGCCCTGGCCTCTGCCTCTCAACAGTATCCCAATGAACAACTAGATTGCTAACATTCTATATTTATTACAAAAGTGTGGAACGCCTGAGGTCATCTTGATGTAATCAAAACTGTAATACCTAGAGTATTTCCTTTAGAAATTACATATATGAGAGGGTCTTATTTGCATCAAAATTATGGTTAGTGCTCTAAAAAACTAAAATGAGGGCATATTTTCTGAGTTTTCAAATAGCGACAAAGAACTTTTAAATTATTTGTAATCTTCATGTTTTTTTATCCAGTTGACCACTTGATTAAATGTTGCACCTAGGGGAGAGGATGTGGTGTTACTTCCAGAGCTGCAGACTTTGCAACTGGGGAACCAGGTTGGAGTTTCTGCTTCAGCTCAACATTCTGTGATTCTGGTCAAATCCCTTAATCTCCCCATGTCTACAGCCAGAATGAATTTGATCTTGTGTGATGTAACCAATGCTCATGTAAAGCACTCCAATACCTGACAAGTCTGCACTATATAAAACTGCAAATACACAAAAAATAACTGTTTTGCACACTTCTGTCATTGGGCTACATGTGGGCTACATCTGGGTGATATTTGTGCTGCATTTGGGCTCTTTTGTCTCTGGTGGCTATCTTGGGAGATTTATTTGTTATGAAGTTTCCTAATTTCCTCATTTACTGCAGTCTCCTCAGTAGGAAATGCTTTCAGTTTTTTACTTTGATTCCATCAAGAAGGTATTCATATATTTCACACATTTGCCATAAACTCTGAATGTTAGCACTCCAGTTGCTCATTAGATCACTGTAGTAAATCTACTGCTCACCACTGAGGTCTGCTGCTGGTATTAAAAGTGTATGTTTCAGTCTGCATGTCAGAATATTTTTATGAAATAGAAGAGAATTTGAGAAGTCAAAATGTGCCCTAATTTTTCTTTCTGCAGAACTATTCATAATTTCTATGGGAAAATGAACCCCCTCATTTTGTTCCATTGTAAATTAAATGTTTTAAGTGTTACCACTTTATTCCAATCAAGATGGCTTTAGGTGTGCCATACTTTTGTCATAAGTAAGACTGTTAGCGCTCTAGTTGTTCGTTAGAACACTCTGGGACATTCTGTCATTGGGCTATACTTGGGCTACATATCGGTGATATTTGGGCTACATTTGGGCTCTTTTGTCTCTGGTGGCCATCTTGGGAGATTTATTTGTTATGAAGTTTACAAATTTCCTCATTTACTGCAGTCTCCTCAGTAGGAAATACTTTCAGTTTTTTAGTTTGGTTCCATCAAGAAGGCATTCAGATGTGTCACACATTTGCCATAAATTCTGAATGTTAGCACTCTAGTTGCTCATTAGATCACTGTAGTAAAGCTACTGCTCACCAGGGAAGTCTGCTGCTGGTATTCAAAGTGCATGTTTCAATCTGCATGTCAGAATTTTTTTATGAAATAGAAGAGGATTTGAGAAGTCAAAATGTGCCCTAATTTTTCTTTCTGCACCACTAATCATAATTGCTGTGGCAAAATGAACCCCCTCAGTTTGTTCCTTTGTAAATTAAATGTTTTAACTGTTACCACTTTATTCCAATCAAGATGGCTTCAGGTGTGCCATACTTTTGTCATAAGTAAGACTGTTAGCGCTCTAGTTGTTCGTTAGAACACTCTGGGACATTCTGTCATTGGGCTATACTTGGGCAACATCTCGGTGATATTTGGGCTACATTTGGGCTCTTTTGTCTCTGGTGGCCATTTTGGGAGACTTATTTGTTATGATGTTTCCTAATTTCCTCATTTACTACAGTCTCCTCAGTAGGATAAACTTTCAGTTTTTTACTTTGATTCCATCAAGAAGGCATTCAGATGTGTCACACATTTGCCATAAATTCAGAATGTTAGCACTCTAGTTGCTTATTAGATCACTGTAGTAAAGCTACTGCTCACCAGCGAAGTCTGCTACTGGTATTGAAAGTGCATGTTTCAGTCTGCATGTCAGAATGTTTTAATGAAATAGAAGAGGATTTGAGAAGTCACTCAAAATGTGCCCTAACTTTTCTTTCTGCAGCACTAATCATACTTTCTATGGCAAAATGAACCCCCTCATTTTGTTCATTTTTAAATTAAATGTTTTAAGAGTTACCACTTTATTCCAACCAAGATGGCTTCAGGTGTGCCATACTTTTGTCATAAATGGGACTGTTAGCCCTCTAGTTGTTCTTTAGAACACTCTGGGAAGCTGCAGTAGAACACAAAGGAATCAACTGACAGTCTCTGCCCTTGTTGGATGTACATGTTTTACTGAGAATGTCAGACTTCATTTTCCCATGACTGAGAAAGATAATGTGAATTTACAGAAAATATGCTCTCAGTTTAGCTTATTGATCACCTTCCAAACCTCTGTGGGAAAAGCATGAGAAAATAGTTTTCTCTCAAACATGATTCATGATATCCCAGCAGAAGGCTTTTTCACATGGTAAAATCACCTTTGAACACACCACAATTCCTAAAATTAGTATGGTACCATCAACAAATGATTTATAATGTAACTAAAGTCTTAAAATCTTCTATTAACTGCAAGGCTTTTTAATGAGGTGCTATCGTGTATATTGGTCCCAAGATGGCTGCCAACACTTCTTGGATGAAGTGCTGACAGCCAATCAGATCTCACGATGAGATGTGTGGTTAGGCTCCGCCCAGATATATATATGATTTTACTTTTGATTTTCTCAGGAACGACTGAACGGATTGACACCAGATATGCAAAAGGCACATCCCTGACCTGAGGACTACCTCTTTGCCAAATTTAAAGTAATTCTGTTCAGCCGTTTGGGCTGTACCTTGGACTAAAGGTCCCTATGGAAAATTGCATGGGAAAAACGTGTTTTGGGACCCCCCTTTTTTCTCAGCCCCCGCTTGACGAATCCCCCCAACACTTTCAGGGTACAAGCGGAGCGGAGCGCCCCACCTATTTTGAAAATTTCGCGAGGATCCGTCAATCGGCGCCAAAGTTATTCCAAATAGAATGCTGCGGATTTCCTATGGAAACACGGTCCTAACTATAACTATCTACTGGCTAACGCCAGTAGATAATATATATATATATATATATATATATATATATATCTTTTTTTTTTTTTTTTTTTTTTTTTTTCACTGAAAAAACCATGGGTTTCACACACGTTGTAGTTAGGAATTAGCATTTAAAAAACCTTGCAAATTCAGTGAAAAAACCATAGGTTTCACAGACGTTATAGTTAGGTGGACATTTCACTCGTAAAAAACCATTGAAATTCCCCCGTTATAGTTAGTTCAGCTAACTATAACTCGCGCGCCCGCAATCCACTGCTGATGACGTCACATATAACATCACTCATGACATGGTCACTGACATCACTCATGACATCACTGATGACATCTCAAATGACATCACTGATGACATCCCTGATGACATCATCCAGTGAATGTGTGTT
Organism: Triturus cristatus; assembly: GCF_964204655.1. Taxonomy (NCBI): domain Eukaryota; kingdom Metazoa; phylum Chordata; class Amphibia; order Caudata; family Salamandridae; genus Triturus; species Triturus cristatus. Next base: position 530,243,612 of record NC_140584.1, read on the forward strand.
TTTTTGAAAATTAAATATGTTTTATATATGTATATCTCAAGGTCGATGGAAGAATAAATGGGTATATAAGTGTCTAAATGGATGATTTTTTTTGAAAAATATATTTTGTAACTGACTGATAAAGTGTATGAAAGTGAATACATGGCTTAGTGAGTAATGTTTTAATATGTAAATATCTGTATCAGTCTCTCACTTTGTGTATAAGTGGCTGCATGGGTTGGTGAGTAGCTACATGGGTGTCTATATAGGTTATTAGTTGGTTTTTTGAGTATCAGTCTGAGTGTCTGCATGGTTTGGAGGAAGAAATTACGTAGTGCATAGGTGCATGAATGAGTGACTCACTGTATGTGTTGAAGACAGCATGTGTACAGGACTGTATCGGTGGATGAGTGTGTGTATGAGTGTGTTAGTGAGTGAATGACTGTCTCAATAGTGTCTTTATGAGTAACTACATATGTTTAAAACTAATATATGTGACTATTGGTGTATATAAGTGAGTATATGTGATAGTGAGAAATTGGAAGAGTTCCTGTATCAATAAGTATGTGTTTCTATAAGTGATTGTTTAAAAGACCAAGTATGTGTAAGTTTCCGTAGAAGTAAGTGTGGTGGTGTGTGTATAACTGTATATGAAGGTAAATGGATGTTTGATTCTTTATTAGCATGAGTGACTATGTGTGTGAGTAACTCTATGGATGAGTGGCATTGTGTAATAGGATGTACAGGTGTATAAGTACATATGAGTGAGTACATGTATGAGTGACTGTATAGGACTGTTGGTAAATGAGTAGATGTGTATGTGGTTCTTAGAATTACAGAAGAGTTTGTTGAAACTAGTATTGGAATTTCCATTAATTTTTTATTTTTTAGTCTCTATTTTTTAATGTGTGTATCAAAGGTTATATTAGAGTAAGAGGAGTTCTGCCACTTTTTCACAAGGATGATGTCATCAGTGATGTCATCAGTGATGTCATTTGAGATGTCATCAGTGATGTCATGAGTGATGTCAGTGACCATGTCATGAGTGATGTTATATGTGATGTCATCAGCAGTGGATTGCGGGCGCGCGAGTTATAGTTAGCTGAACTAACTATAACGGGGGAATTTCAATGGTTTTTTACGAGTGAAATGACCACCTAACTATAACGTCTGTGAAACCTATGGTTTTTTCTCTGAATTTGCAAGGTTTTTTAAATGCTAATTCCTAACTATAACGTGTGTGAAACCCATGGTTTTTTCAGTGAATTTGTATGGTTTTTTAAATGCTAATTCCTAACTATAACGTGTGTGAAACCCATGGTTTTTTCAGTGAATTTGTATGGTTTTTTAAATGCTAATTCTTATATTTACCGTGTGTTTTTTATTTTTTTGCAAGGTTTTTTACTTTACATCTTTTTATTTTGACTTTATATTCTCTTTAAACACTATGGTAAAATTTTAAAAATTCTGTAATATATATTTTTTTTACCTTTTTTTTTTAACCAAAAAAGTAAGATATATTAGTATAACATAGTGATTCTTTTTTTCCATTTTTTTTTTTTTCCGTGCGCGTACGGTAAGCTTCCCGTAAGCGCACGTTTTGCTTTATGTACGTAATATTTCTACGCTTTTTGCGGCGCGTAAGTGCATACGTTACACGCGCACGTTACGTGGAAGTGTTGGGGCGTGCCTGTTATGCGCATGCGCGCGTGCGCGCGTGCGCGTGTCTTTTATACGCGCATGCGTACTTTTACCGTAAGCACTCCGTAAGCGCTCCGTAAGCGTAACGTACGCGCACGGTGGGTCATGTGATCAAGAAACAACACTTTTGATTGGTTTAAACTACATTCAGTTCTAGAACTCTCCTACACCACACCCATTCCCCTCATTTCTGCTTGTGATCCCTTAGGAGAAGGAGCTGAGTTGTCTTTGGGATACAATGGCAGACCAGCACTCCTCTTCTGAGAGTGAGGCTAGCAGCACCACCATCAGGCAGAGAAGGAGGAAACAAAAGAGCTCTTTTATATGGGAGTATTTTACGTTTCCTGATGGCCAGAAAAAGGTTAATGCTCCTTTAGTGACTTGCAAGCTTTGCCAGCGTGTACTTTCTAGAGGTAATCCTAACAAGAAGTATTCCTTCGGGAATCACACTATGTTAAGACACCTTGAGGATGTACACCCTAGAGGACAAATGCTCGACATACTGGAGCTAACCCTTCAGTAAGTCGACCGAGCACATCCACAGCAGCTCAGCCGAGTCCATCTTCGGCAGCTCAGCTGAGCCCTTCATCTGTGGGAGGAGAATCACCTTTTTCTGGTCCTCTGGAAATTAACCATCGATTTGCGAGGTTTACAATGCGGTGCTCAAATTGTCATGGTCTAATTGTTCGTGGGGAGACCAGTGTTCCCCTAATTAACAACAGAATAGATCAGCACATTTGTCCTACCAGCTAATACTCCCATTCTTTCTTTTCTCTGTCCCTGTATGAACACAACGGCTCTTTTAAGAGCCAACCTTACCTTTCAACTTTTTTTAATTTTTTAAAGCGTATTTTTTTTTTTTTTTTTTAAAACACTAAAAAACAATTACCACATTACAAAGTCCTTGAGGGATTAATAACGAAAAAGTGAAAATCTGATTGAGGAGAAGTGGAAAAAAAGGACCTTAAAATTTCTGACTTACCTGACCCACCCAAAAAATTAAATATCAATTTAAATTTTATTTAAATTGCTAGAAAAATAGTTTTATTTTTCGAAAATGTTCTTTCTCAATCTGAAAAAAAAAGAAAAAAGTATTAATATTTAATAAAACATTTTATAATGCAGTACACGTATTTACATATTTTCAAAAAACAATTTTTTGCCATTTTTTTGCTGTTTTCAGAATATATTGCATTTCACTATTAATCGTGAAAGCAATTGCATTCATCACTTAACAGCGGGCAAAAAAAAAATAACAATCTCAAAGATTGTTTTAAAAAAGCCCAGAATCTCTTCTCACTTAAACATAACATTATAGAAATGCAAAATATTCAAAAAAAAATTCATCTAATAACAATAACTATTTCTAAAAAATACCGTCTGACAATTTTGTTACAGAAGCATAATCACAAAAATAATATATCTCAAATAACTCCACAAAACATCTGGTTACCTTTCCTTTAGGCCAAATGGTAATTTTTACATTCTTTTTTGATTAAATTTCCAATGGTAATCCACTAAAATTCCAAAATTTGATTTGTACAGATGTCACCAATTCTCTCTAAAATTTTGGTTTCCGAAAGATTAATTAGGAATTAAATTAGTCCACAATACAATTGGTTACCTTTCCTTTAGGCCAAATGGTAATTTTAAAAATCTTTTTATTAGAAAATTCCAATGGTAATCCAATAAAATGGTAAAATTGATTTGTACAGATGTTGCCAATTCTCTCTAAAATTTTGGTTTCAGGAAGATTAGATAGGAATTTGCTAAATCAAAAGGCAAACGTTGCTTAAAAACCAATTGACAATCATTACACATTGTCCAGCCTTTTTTACATTTTAGATAAACTGTGTAATGACCAGAAGTTACAGTAGGTCCATCATGGAAAATTATTGCAACTGTTACAAAAGTTTTTCCTGAAATTGATAATTGCTGTCCTGTAAACTTCTTTATTAAAGTATCCAATTTTGAACCATCAGCTCTACATCGTTGCATCATTAAAATTACATACTGTCCGTATTCCTTTAAAATTAACGTTGAAAACATGTCAGATTTACACTCACCGCATTCCATGCTATGATTAGCATCTTTAACTAATTTAGCAAAAGTGACTGATTTACTCTCTGGCAATGTTAAATAAATAAACCTTTCAGAATCAACATTAGAGCCACATGTATTGAAACAGTTTTCACAACTATGTTCCCATTTATAAGAGAGACCAAACATATTTTCTATTTGTACCCCTTCTTCTTCCAGTACCTGAAGAAAATACATCAAGAATTCCTGTGCATCTTGCTGTACATTTTGAGAAAACTGAGTACATCCTGAACATACATCTAAAAGTTTTCTAATTTCAGTAGCACTTTCTATTTTAGTTTTATCAATACTCAGCTTTTCAAAAAGGAGACTCAGCACAGAACAGAATCTTTTTCCCTGATTTACTATTATCTGCTCTTGCAAACTTTCAAGATAAAATACAACATTCAGCACTACATTAGCGTAGCAGTTGACACCAGAGCTATTTTCAAAATGACAACCAACAACCTCTTCAACATTGTCCTTTTTCTTTTTGCTTGCAATTACATCACTCTTCTTTTGTTTTCTGTTCTCTACATCCTCATTACAGACATTCTCAATTCTCCTTTTCCGAGAAACAACACGTTTTTCCAACACAGGATACTGACCTAAATGAGGAGCATAGGTTCTTCTTAATCTATTATACTCCTTTACACAATTTGCATCAGCACTAACTTTTGAGTCATCAAAGTCTATCATGAATAAACCAGATAATGTTTTCACTCGTGACAAAGCAACATAAGCCATACCTTCTTTGAACACAGTTGAACCAATGTTCACAAAAGCACAATCTACAGTTAATCCTTGAGACTTGTGAATAGTTACAGCATATGCTAGAGAAAACGGAAACTGCTTCCTACGTACATATAAGTCTTTCACAAGCAAAAAACGGACTGAACAACGACAAATGTGTTTAACCTCTTCAATCTGATCAAACTTTATTTTTAAAAATTCAATCCCATCTTTTTTCTGGTAGTTCACAAAACCCACAACTTTACCCATAGCTCCATTCACTAAGCCTTTTTAAACATCCAAATTTCTCCTTAAAAATACTCTACAGTTCATGCAAACATATAGATTTTTTTCTAATCCAGCTGTTTTCGAAATTTTCTTCTCTAGAGAATCCAATTTTTTTCTCAGTTCGCCTGTTAATGTAATTGTAATTCTTTCATGCTGAATTTTGTCCACTGCTTCCAATTTCTTAATCTCTTCCTTTTCCAATTTCAAAAGTTCCTCATTGAATACTGAGCACTCACGTAGTGTTGGCATTAAGCAGATTACAGTATTTTTTTCTGCAATGTTGTGGTATATTTTCTCTGCAACTATTTCTTCACTTGGGAATAAATTATGTAGCAACCGACTCTGTAATGCTTTCCTGCCAACTTCAGTGAGTAGTCCAATTCTGATATCTTTCAGAATACTTGCATAATCTTCATCGTTTGCTTGCCTCATATTAGTAGTAAGTTCCTTGTACTCAAAGAAGGACCAAATATTTGCATTACCAATGCTTCCCAATGACTTCTTTGTGTCTTCATGTGTCACAGTATTAAACACTGGTTGTCCTTTAACTGGAGTAAGCTGTAGAAGATCCCCAAAAACTATGACATGTTTTCCACCAAATAACACGTCATAGTCTCTCCTTAGAATTTGCTGCATTCTTAAATGCACAAAGGCAAGCATTAAGTTTGATACCATGCTCACCTCATCAATAATGAGAACTTGCATCTTCTTCAACACTCTTGACACTTCAAAGCATGCTTCTCCTGTTAGCTTGTGGTATTCTATTTTGTTCTCATGCTCCACTGGTAACATTAGCAAACAATGTAAGGTAATTCCTTTTATGTTATATGCTGCTAACCCAGTTGGAGCAGTTACCACACAAGACAAAGTTGAATCTGTTTTTTGCTGTAGGTAGCTTCTGATGACTTTTATTAAGAAACTTTTTCCAGTTCCAGCTTGTCCGCTCACATACATCCTGATTGGTTCAAATGATGTGCATGAGCACTCTTTTTTTTCATGTAGTAATCCGTGATCAATTTTGTTTCTGATCTCTTCATAAATTTGTTGCTGTTCTTCATTCAGTTGTTCTTCCAAGTTTGGTAAGTCTATTAATTCTTCTTGAGCTTGATTCATAGCCGTTTCCACTTCAGTCATGGCTATTGCAGCTTTATTTTCTACGATTGGTTGTCCAAGGGGATCTTGACTGAGCGTTCCTGAACTTTGGCTGTCTTGAGAACTGTCTCTAGCTACTTCAGCTGCAATTGTAGCTTCCTGTTCAATTTCTTCATTTAACATTTGGACATAATTTGTGAAAGTACTGCATTCAATCGTATCTTTACATGCATTAAATGAGTCCTCATAGCTCTGGAATTCTCCAAGTAGTTCATCCTCTGAACGCCATGGTTTGAACAGCTGTAAAAGTGCCAAGTAATTCCTTTTTGTCAGTAGTGTCGCAAGTCAGCTTCCGGTGATTTATCAAACTTCCTTTTGTTTGCTTCACCAAATATCCTTCCTCACCACTGACTTTATATTTTCCATTGTTGATGTCTTCTGTGGCATTCCGTTTAAAAATGAAGTTCTGCAGCACTTCATAGAGACACATGTTTTCAAGGTGATGACTTCTTTTTGGGTAATATGTGTCCAACATGTTTGTTTTTAAAATGTCTGTACTTTCAGGTTCGAACTGTGCTAAATATTCAATTTCTCCAACAGATTTCAGTACCCGATTTCTCATTGCTGCAAGGCCTAAACTTGCTCAAATTATTCTTCTTGATTTCGAGTAGAGACTTGCAGAAGATAACCTATCTGAACATTCGTAGGATCCAATTTCTCGATGCGATAACATCTTTAAACTGAAACTGTATAGCTTCTTACTGACAGTCTTCTCGTGAGAAATCTCTTCCCACATTTCTTTCAATTCAGTCTTTTCTGATTTAGTAATGTAAGACGTTACATATCGAGCAACAGCAATGGAATTGTCAGCTACATACTGTATATCCATGTTAGCATTCCACATGGATAAAATGACTGGGTTGTAGTCATTTTTATATTTTGATTCTTCTTTTCTTTTTAGGTTGTAGGTATTCTTAGGTGGTTTTCTTGTAATAGTATGTCTCACAGCTGACATAAAACTGTTTACTCTTCCTTTTGAAAGAACAGGTCTAGGAAATCCAATTCGACATTTAGTGTAGAATTTATCTTTGCTCTTGTATTTCCGTCGACAGTATTTTCCACACCGATGACTTTGGAAACGTAAAACTTGCTCCTTTAACTTTTTCTCTTCTGTGCTTTTTGGTATAGCACATGTTGCATATTCTTCAATGAAAGATAACACTGCTTCATCAGCATCTGTTCCAAATGTTGGGGCATCCTTGATCCACAACAGCATATGAATATGAGGTGCACCTCTTGCTTGGTACTCTTTTCTCCCAAAAAAATCCACAACTTCTCCAAGAGGTGGATTTTTTTTATTGCAGATGAAGCACATCATAGCCTCAAATCTATGATTGAAATATCTGCAAACATTAACTGGATCCAATGAGCACAGTTCTCCAGCTGTCTTGTATTCAATGTTTTTAATGTTTGAATTTGCCTCTTGTAGAAAATCCAGTAAATCATCCCAAGCGTACTCAGCACAGCTTAGGGTAAGGAACCATGTTGGAGTTCCTAAATTCCGTAACATGCATTTTAATTCACCATGGCGTCGGTACCAATATTCATTTGTCCCACGCTGACAAGCCATCAGATTGATCAGTTGTGTTTCCAAATGATCATCTCGGTGCTGCACTTTCTCCATAAAATCCTTAGCAGACACATTTTGTAAATGTACTCCACTTTTTAAAATGTGATTTACTGCATAAGATAATGCAGACAAGTCGCTTTCAAATAAAAGATGGAACAAATAAGGAATACTTTGACGAAATCTTGGATCTTCTGCATATAGTCTTGTAGTCCGATACTCAGAAGCTGGAATCTGTTCTGGACGTTCATCGTATCGTCCTCCTTTTCCTGTAGGAAACAGCTGGGGAAAACATCGAGCTTCCAAGCTCTCCTCCCATACACTCACGGGAGTTCCTTTTGCTTTCTTCATCTGAAACAGATCAATAGTGTCTCCCATAACTTCTTTTGAATGAAGAGGATGTATGCTAAAATGTTCATAAATTTCTTCTTCCTTTGACTTGTCCACTTTTTCAATTTGACCAGTTGGTGTTTCTGTGTCTTCTTGTAAATCTTCTTCTTCTTCTTCTTCTATATAAATTGATTCATACCATTTATTATTTTTTTTCAAATACAAATTTGCCCTTTGTACTTTTCGTACATCCACCAGCTCTTGCCAAATCTTCTTATTCTTTGTAGGTACACCATTAACCAGAATTACTAATGGTTCAGTTTCCAAAGTATCTGCATCAATAGTTTCCATATTTTTTTTCAAATCCAAGGGCAAATACACCACTCTTCCTTTTAAACCTCTCAGTAAATCAGAAGGAGGTAATTTACCAGTTTTGGGCTCCATACGTACTATGGTCTGGAACGGATGAACACATTGAATGAGTATAGACTCATATGTATTTAAATCAGAAAGTTCGGCAGGAATAGCATCCAATTCTAAATTATTATGTACAGCTCTGGTCGGCATTCTATTTTCTTCTAACTTGTTATAACAGTATTTACAAATACGCTGTTCTTCACCCAATTCAAAACAATTTTCCAGAAATATATATGTTGCAAAATCCTTCCACTTATAATTATCTTCATTTTCACTTTTTTTATACAGATCAACATTCCTGGTTTGATTTTTATGATGAGTTCTGCGGCAACAAATACAAGTAATATTTGGTCTTTCATTAGAGATTATTGCAAATTTTGTCATTTGATCATCAAATTTCTTACTTACAGAGGGTTCTACATTCTCTTCCACATCTTCCTCGATAACTGTGTCATTACCTGCACTCTCTTGTTCTGAACCAAAGTAACTAAACTGAATTTCATCAGTAACCTTCTCTACATCTGATACCGATCCACGGAACAGAGCCCTATTCAATTCATCTAACTTTATTGCTGGACTTTTAGCAAAATACAATCGTCTCACAAACTTTCTCATTTCAGTATGATGAACTGCCAGCATCCTAAAATGGTGAAAAACACTTTGACACACTTTCCTAGATAGACAAGCCAGAGACTGTCCTTGCAAACCAGTATTCTCTCTCACTCTGCATGGATCTAGACTTTGAAGCACCTTCATCTTCTGTTTAACACTTTTTTTACTATATTCTCTTAGAAACTCACAAAATGTATCAATAGATTCCTGACGCACAGTGCAAATACTACTACAATTCCAAGTATACACTGGGGCTTTAGGACGTCTCCCCATAACCTCATCCGCCATCACTTGTTCCTCATCTCTTGGAACCATTTTCTCCTTCTCCATTTTACAACCATTTTTCACTTCATAAGCACGACCTCTGGTGTCAACTGCATGCAGCAAACTATTACTTTGAAGATAACTCTCTTCATTAAAAAAAGGTTCACTACTTGAACTATGCATCCATTCTCCTAAAAACACTTTACAAAAGTTTGTTCTTTTCACTAGTTTTTTCCTTTTGCTTTGTGATTTCAGTACATTGACCATTTTATCTAATGTACGCATCCTGTTCAAAATTAAAATGAATAGTTTCCTTTTTAATTCTAAAGCCTTTGCTACAATGGCTTCAATTTCTTTTTTTCTCTTATAAAATTTTGCTTTTTTCTTATATTTCTTCACATCCTTTATCAAATTGGACATAACTCTTCTCTGAAACATTTTTCTACGAATCTCTTTAAACGCTGTTTTTCTTTTTAAGTTAATCTTTATTGTTTCTGAAGGTATATTTGCATTAACTAAATGCTCAATTTTCTCCTGTTGTTTTTTATTTAAAACATTATTTCCAGTACAGACATTTTGTACATTTTTCCTTTTTTTGAAGATATTTTAAAAAAAATCTTTTGTCTGCTTACCAGAAGACTTTCTCTTTTTCCCAACATGTGCATCTCCAACTAACTTAGGTCCTCCAGTTGTCTTCAAATATACATTTTTTTTCTGGTTTTTCCTTAGTCTGGATTTTGTAGGCATCTTAAATTTTGTTCACTGCTCTTCAGCAATACCTGAAAGAAACTAAAAAAAAATTCATTTATTTTATTTAAATATATTACTATATTTTTTATGATCTTTTCAAATCTTAAAATACTATGTACCCCTTTCCTACAAGTGAAAATCACAATAAAACCATCACAAATTAAATATCTAAAAACAATTTCTGTGTGCACACAGACTCATGGTTTAATATTAGGCAGAAAACGAAATTTCTTTGCCATTTTGAAAGCACACTTACTACTCTTTTTTTGGCAAGTGATAAGTACTTTTACTGTCTGACACATTTTCAATCCACTTTTCAGAATCTGAAAACAGCACATGTCCAAACAGCTTTTTGAGACCAGGAACATGTGTAACCTGGGTGAATGACTACACTCCAGCAAAGGCAACCAGCCTTAGTGTTGTTGAATGTATTTGCATTACTCACTGCAACCTCAAACACCACTTGGTTGTGAATACTATGCATGATTCTACAGGATAAGCAGCTGGGTGTGTGCTAAGAGTCTGCTTCTGCCGAAAAATAGCTGCCCCTTTCCTACTAATGCCAATCTAAAATTACCAGAGTAATACGCAATAAATCTCTGTCAACAATTCCTCTTTGCACACAGTCATGGTTTAATATTAGGCAGAAAACGAAATTTCTTTGCCATTTTGAAAGCACACTTACTACTCTTTTTTTGGCAAGTGATAAGTACTTTTACAGTCTGACACATTTTCAATCCACTTTTCAGAATCTGAAAACAGCACATGTCCAAACAGCTTTTTGAGACCAGGAACATGTGTAACCTGGGTGAATGACTACACTCCAGCAAAGGCAACCAGCCTTAGTGTTGTTGAATGTATTTGCATTACTCACTGCAACCTCAAACACCACTTGGTTGTGAATACTATGCATGATTCTACAGGATAAGCAGCTGGGTGTGTGCTAAGAGTCTGCTTCTGCCGAAAAATAGCTGCCCCTTTCCTACTAATGCCAATCTAAAATTACCAGAGTAATACGCAATAAATCTCTGTCAACAATTCCTCTTTGCACACAGAGTCATGGTTTAATATTAGGCAGAAAACGAAATTTCTTTGCCATTTTGAAAGCACACTTACTACTTTTTTTTTGGCAAGTGATAAGTACTTTTACTGTCTGACACATTTTCAATCCACTTTTCAGAATCTGAAAACAGCACATGTCCAAACAGCTTTTTGAGACCAGGAACATGTGTAACCTGGGTGAATGACTACACTCCAGCAAAGCCAACCAGCCTTAGTGTTGTTGAATGTATTTGCATTACTCACTGCAACCTCAAACACCACTTGGTTGTGAACACTATGCATCATTCTACAGGATAAGCAGCTGGGTGTGTGCTAAGAGTCTGCTTCTGCCGAAAAATAGCTGCCCCTTTCCTACTAATGCCAATCTAAAATTACCAGAGTAATACGCAATAAATCTCTGTCAACAATTCCTCTTTGCACACAGAGTCATGGTTTAATATTAGGCAGAAAACGAAATTTCTTTGCCATTTTGAAAGCATACTTACTACTTTTTTTTTGGCAAGTGATAAGTACTTTTACTGTCTGACACATTTTCAATCCACCTTTCAGAATCTGAAAACAGCACATGTCCAAACAGCTTTTTGAGACCAGGAACATGTGTAACCTGGGTGAATGACTACACTCCAGCAAAGGCAACCAGCCTTAGTGTTGTTGAATGTATTTGCATTACTCACTGCAACCTCAAACACCACTCGGTTGTGAATACTATGCATGATTCTACAGGATAAGCAGCTGGGTGTGTGCTCAGAGTCTGCTTCTGCAGAAAAATAGCTGCCCCTTTCCTACTAATGCCAATCTAAAATTACCAGAGTAATAAGCAATAAATCTCTTTCAACAATTCCTCTTTGCACATGGTGAAAACATAGTCCATAATATTTTACATGTTCCTTACATTTAAATTTCTCCCAAAACACAAATTGAAAAACACAACTTCAACAAAAGGAATTCCAATTCTATTATTCATTTCTAAATTTACCACATACATCCCCTCTCAAACTCTTAACTCACCTTTAAAATTAGTTAGTTGTGAAAGAAATGTGGCACTCAAACAGCAGATTACCAGAGCCAGGATCTCTGTTCTGTACACCTCTCTCCTCTCAGTAGAACCAGATAATGGCAATGTTTCCCTCTCTTTTTCCACACATATACATGTTAATTACAAATCTCATTGCTTCCCCCTTTTTTTCAAATGAAATCACACATTTCTATTGGTTGAAAACCAACCCTTTTCCAAAAGTACCCTTCCCCCAACTTGACTTCTGCCTGCTACCATAGCAACAGCTCATGGAACACTGCTGTGTGGAGTCAGGTCAGAAGTTCACCACACAATATTTCATTTTCAAAGAGCAAGAGTGCTTGACTTTTCAAACCTAACAGCAAATCCATAGTAATGTTCTTTGGTAACACATTTTTCTGTACCAATACAAAACATGCTTCTATAAATTTACACATACAGCCTAGTTTTTAGTGTAGAATGGTGTGAAACAGCCAATGAGTTCTTTTTATTTTAAAAAAATATGTATGCCTCCATTTCCAAACTGTCTTTCATTTTTTTTCCCATTCTACTGAAATACACCTCCTGAGTGCATCCAGATCTCCTTGGAAGATGTTCACAATGTGGATTGTAGGGCACAGCTATGTCTTCTGGAGTGAAAAGTATGCAGAGAAAACAGGTATGGTGAGAGGCCTTGCTTTGCCAAATGTAGACATTAAATGGATTGGTCAGAGAGGGTTAAAGTGGCACCAATTGATGCCATTGGTGAAATCCTTCATGCAAATCCAACACCATGACCTCATAATAGTGCACTGTGGTGGCAATGACCTAGGCACTTTGACTGGGGTAGGTCTGGAAATGCTTATGAAGGAGACCTTTGCACAAGTATTTTCACTTTTCCCTAAAACTGCCTTTTCGTATTCTAACATATGCCAAAGGCAAAAATGGAACTGGTCCAATCAATTTTGTCCACAGATTGACAAAGCAAGAAAGCACGTCAACAAATCTGTTTCTGCTTTCCTCCGAGACTATGGTATGGGTTCCATTTACCACAACAACTTGCGTTACAACATGCAAGACATTTATAGAGGAGATGGTGTACACTTCACTGATGAAGGGAACAGAGTCTTCCTCTTGAACCTTAGACTCTGCATCTGTACTTACTTGTAGGTACCACTAAAAAATCACTTCATAAACACAACAGCTCTTTTTAGAGCCCCCTAATATCTAAACACTTAAATCTGAATTTTATTTCTTTTTTATTTTTTTTTTCTGCCGTACGCGTACGGTAAGCTTACCGTACGCGCACTCCGCGATTTTTTTTAAAAATTAATAAATGTCTTTTTCGTACTTTTGTGTCCTTCTTTGACCCCCTTTCAAATGTTAGGGGGTCTGTAACTCTCTTCCTTGCCCCCTTTTCATGTTATCCACCTTTTTTTTTCTGTGTGAAACACACGAAATGGCGGCCGACACTTCCTGATTTCGTCCGATTCGAATGTTTACAGTCATGTGACAACCAATCAGATTTGAGCTCGCGCACGGCACACGGAGCGCGCTTACAGATATATATATTGCTTTAAATGCTATTTTCTCAGGAACTACTGAACAGATTTACACCAGACCTACAAAAGGCACATCCTTGACCTACAGACTACCTCTCTGCCAAATTACAAGTAATTCTGTTCAGCCGTTCGGGCTGTAGCTCGGACTAAAGGTCCTATGGAAAAATGCATGGGGAAAACGCGTTTTGGGACCCCCCTTTTTTCTCGGCCCCCGCTTGACAAATCACCCCAAAACGTTCAGGGTAGGAGCGGAGCGGAGCGCCCCATTAGTTTTGAAAATTTCGCGAGGATTCGACAACCGGCGCCAAAGTTATTCAAAATAGAATTTTCAGATTTCCTATGGAAACACGGTCCTAACTATAACTACCTACTGGCGACCGCCAGTAGGTAATATATATGTATATTATTATGTGTTATTTTGCACATGTGAAAGTGGAGAAAATAACACTTTCATAGTATGTTTTCTATGTCCTTTGGGAGCACGTGACACTAGTAGGTGGTATTTAAAAAAGCTATGGTGTACGCATTTCTCCATGTGATCAAGGCTGCTGTGTCAGTCGAAACGCGTAATGACATATTGAGTGAGCAATAAACATCCTGTCATTCCAACTAAGAGGAGTTCGTGCTGGTTCTTTTCATCGCCCGTGGGGAAGTTGGAAGGCAGCAATTCAGTCATAGGATTAGAACGGAAGTGGGTCTGCTTCCTGTCGACGAACCCCCTCTCCGCAAGCCGGCTGCCGTGTTCAGCCACTTTATCCAAGTGTATCCGGAAGGATTTCTCTAACGGCGGCCCCCTGTGCAGACTATTGCGGTACGACACATCACCTGGAGCAGTAACAGGCTGAGTCGGAGGACGCGCCCGAAGCCGTTTCATGGTGGTGAGTACAGTATAACAGTTGTAGAACAGGAGGAGAGGTGTTTTGGAATATTAGTAGCGGCAGCACCAGAAATCGCTGCGCCGCGCTCACAGATGATGAATATGTCAGGAAATGCACTACGCGACCGGGAGGCTGAGGCGGACGAGTTGTTTAAAAACCTGCCAAGTACTTCTAATCGTACATACCAAGGTAAAGCTGATATTGTGGAAGGAGACGCGAAATCCCTCCTCAAAGCACTGGAAAAATGTTTACGTTCGGAAATGACTAAATGGTGGGAGCAGAAATCATTGGAGAAATACCAGGAAGCTGGTCGGGTGCCGAGGGGATTAAGAATTTTATTAGCTCCAAGCTTTGAAAACCCCAACCCAAAAATGCTAACTGAATGGGCTGAAAGCAATCTGTCTGCCTCGATGAATCTTGTCAATATTTTGGTGAAATATGCCCAAATAGATCGAGAAATGCTTTGCAAAGAAATAGACAAGCTAAATGAACAAATAAACAAATTAGAACAAACGGAGCATATAACCAAAATGAGAAAAGACATACAGGACAGAATTAAAAAACAAGAAGATAAAATAAAACTGAGAAAAGTTCAGAAATTTGCCCGTGACAAAGAGGATTACGAGTTGGGGCAGATTTTCACGTTTGCGCGCAAGTATGACAATGTGAGAAAAATGAGGCTGAATGAATCCAGGGCAACGGGAAATCCGACTACTCAAGCCAGTGAAATACCGAATGACATAGAATCCTCGGTGTCGGATGTGACCTCGTTAACAAGTGGAAGTGATTTGGAAGAAATGAGTGATAATGCACGTGATAACAATGACGAAAGAAGTAGATTGAAACCAGGTGAAGAATTGAATTTTTTAGCCAACGACAGGCGGCAAACACTGAGGCCGCGCAATCCACGGAATTATCAAGGGCAAGAAGAAACAAGAGGCGCAAAGCAAGGCGCAAGCTCAGGCGGAGCAAAACCGAAAAGAGGTCAGTGGTACAGGCGCTAGAAGATAATACCATTGTCAATCTATCCAAAGTGACCCTGAGCAAAGCGGAAACACAACTTTTGGCGCTGGGACTTTCTTTCTGCCCTGAAAGTAGTTTTAACTATGGCAAAACAAGAGTGGACATTTTCTCCTACATACGAAAATTGAAGCTAAAAAAATTCTTTACAATTAAAGGTAACAACAATGAATCACAAGACATTATCCACAATGAGGCTTTCACTGATGGCGGCCCTGTTACCAATCTGCAGGCTTCCGATGTGAGCATGCTTCTGACCATTCACGAACTCGCAGGGAATACAGCGGTGGAAAGTGATAGCACTACAATACCAAACTCAACACAAGAACAAATTAAGACACTGGATTTAATTGACTCAAGTGCTGGCAAAAGCCCATTCAAGAACAAATCCACCTTTTGTCCTATGATGCCAAAGGACGCTATTGATATCTTCCATGAGAGAACAACCGAAGATCTGAAAAATCTATACCACAAGGTTAACCATGTGAAGAACAAGCACAGAGTAAAATTCCATGACATTGAATACAAAAAATTGATATCCAAATTAAAAAACAATCAGGAAATCATCATCAATAAGTCCGACAAAGGTGGCAATCTGGTTATATGGCCACGCAATGACTATACAAATGAAGCATTACGTCAACTCAATGATACCACATGTTATGCTCAGTCATCTATGGGTGAATACAATAAAGCCAAAGAAGCCCTTAAGAAACTTCTGTTGGAATACAAACGGAATGGCCTGATTTCCAAACAGGAATATCTGTTTCTGCACAAGGAATTTCCTATTATACCCATCCTATATCTTATCCCAAAGATCCATAAACAAATAAAACCTGTTCCTGGAAGACCGATTATCTCTGCTATTGGGGGGATGTGTGAAAATATAAGTCGTTATGTGGATTACTTTTTACAAAGTCATGTACAGACGCTCCCAACGTACATTAAAGATACTGGAGACTTTCTTAAAAAATTGGAACAAGCCAGCTGGAATGATGATTGTATACTCATCACTCTTGACATAGAAGCGCTGTATACAAGTATTGAACACCAAAAAGGATTGGCTGCTGTGCAACACTATTTAGAGACTAGATCCCTCAGTTATTATAACCACAACAAAATGTTAATTGAAATGATCAATTGGTGTTTGAATAACAACTTCTTTATGTTCAATAAGAAAATGTATAGACAGTCTAGAGGTGTGGCGATGGGAGCTTGCTTCTCTCCCAGCT
This sequence comes from Triturus cristatus, assembly GCF_964204655.1. NCBI lineage: Eukaryota > Metazoa > Chordata > Amphibia > Caudata > Salamandridae > Triturus > Triturus cristatus. Next base: position 530,260,231 of record NC_140584.1, read on the forward strand.
ACGCATGTTTACACGTGGGCTGGTGGGAGGAGCAGGCTCTCAGAGGCATCTTTAGTGAGACAGTGGACACTCATGTTAAGAGCTGGTTTCGTTACATAGACGACATCTTTATCATTTGGGAGGGAAGTGTTGAGAGTGCTGAATCGTTTATATCCAACATTAATGTCAATGAAATGAATTTACATTTTACATCATGTATCAACAAAAGTAGCGTTGACTTTTTGGACACCACGGTCTATGTTGAAAATAGGACACTTCACACAACTCTACACAGGAAGTCCACCTCAGGCAACTCCACACTACACGCCACCAGCTCACATCCATACCATTTGATAGCAAGTATCCCATTGGGTGAGATATTAAGACTTAAAAGAATTTGCTGCACAGAACAGCAATTCAATAAATGCAAATTAGAGTCCCTTGATCGTTTCAGAAAAAGAGGGTATAGCGATGACATTTTACAGAAAGCCATTCTCAAAGCTACTCTTAGATCTAGGGATTCATTGTTAAACAGAGACACCGTGAGTAAGGACACTAGTAGTGGAACTGAGGCTAACTTAGAAGTACCCAGACTAATCACTACTTTTAGTCAACAGCAAAGACAAGTAAAGGCCATTATTGTGAAAAACTGGCCTATTTTACTTACTGACGCTGTTTTGGCACCAAGTTTACCCAAAAAACCCACCCTTACTTTTAGAAGGGCTAAATCTATGAGGACGGAACTGGTCAAGAACAGTCCTGAAATTCTTACCAATACGACATGGTTAAAGCCTCAATCAGGTTTCTATAAATGCTCAACATGTAGAGCCTGTAAATTTGGTAAGAATACTACTCATTTTACGGTGCCTTTCAGTCCCTATAAAAGAGAAATAAGAGGACATTTTACATGTCGCACAGATTTCGCTGTTTATGTCCTTACCTGTACCTGCAATTTACAATATATAGGCAGTACCAAATTACCAGTTCATATGCGTATTCTGCAGCACCTCCGTGCTATAGTCAACAATGACACAAATTATCCTGTAGCGCGCCATTTTAAGACAACACATCAGAATGACCTTAACTGTCTAAAGTATTATGTAGTAGCAGCAATCCCTGTTCCGACAAGAGGTGGTGACAGGGAACTCATGCTGAGGAAACTTGAAACGCATATGATAATGGAGTTTGATAGTAAGTCGCCCAATGGACTTAATACAACAGAAGATCTGCACTATTATTTATAATCTATTTCCGTTCGTACTACTTTTTCCACCATCAGGTATTATACCACGATTATTAATACAGCATATCCTTGGTTAGGCATATTTATTAAGGTCTATGCACTTGGCCTTATCTCTGGAGGTTTCTTTTTACACTCGCTAGCCCCAGTCTTTCCCAGTAATATTACCATCTTACGGTCACATACATGGTTTTATAAATAATCAATTAGAAAATTATCCCATAAAAATCAACTTAGTTAACATATATTTTAGAGTGTTTAGATGTGTTTTTAGATAAGGGTTTTATTATATATGGTATTTATTGAGCACTAGAGAAGCACTTTTGTACTAATAATTAGGTGTTTTTAGGCGTAATTTGCACAAATTTTTTGATAAGAAACAACTGGTACTTTAATTCAGATCTGACAATACGACCATGGGAAACTATCAAAATTGTTCACAATCAAATAAGTGTTTGCAATATAGTTTCAAGAGAGGTACATGTGAGATTTTACTGTGGGTTTGTAACTACAGGATTTTAGTACTAAAGGATGTACCCCATTGCTGGCTGGAATTTTTTTTGCATTTGAGCAAAGTATTTAAGCATATGTTTATGCGGACAAACTTTTGTCTTGTAGAATATTATTTTTTATGACAGCAATTTAATGGTATCCACTCACATATTTATGTGTTTTATTTCTGCATAGATGAATACAGAATCCGGCCCACAGTATTATGTACTTCACCAAACTCCATATCTTGATTTCCATGGATCTAGATGTATTATTTATGGATTTATCCGATTAATATTGGAGAGATTGTTTTAAATAATGTATTTATTGTTGTTACCTATTTATTATAATATTAGCGTTATTTTGCACATGTGAAAGTGGAGAAAATAACACTTTCATAGTATGTTTTCTATGTCCTTAGGGAGCACGTGACACTAGTAGGTGGTATTTAAAAAAGCTATGGTATACGCATTTCTCCATGTGATCAAGGCTGCTGTGTCAGTCGAAACGCGTAATGACATATTGAGTGAGCAATAAACATCCTGTCATTCCAACTAAGAGGAGTTCGTGCTGGTTCTTTTCATCGCCCGTGGGGAAGTTGGAAGGCAGCAATTCAGTCATATATATATATATATATGCAAGAAAGACCCTCTTGCACCACAACAAGAAAGGTAAGAGACGCACTCAGGATTTGCAGGAAACAAAGAATTTAATGACTGACGCGTTTCAACCTCACGGTCTTTGTCAAAGTCACTCCATGAAGGGGAAGTGGGTACATATATAGGTGTTCAATTAAGACAACAAAGCATGACCGAGCAGATTTTTCAATAGACATAGAAAAAATATATATCATGATTACATGCAGAAAACAGACTCTCCATACACTGAGACTGTCATCAAATGAAAACAGGAAAAAATAATATGACTTCCCTATTAGCTCAAAAAAATATATATTAATAGCTAGTGCTAAGGTCCATCCAATACGTGAAAGGAAAAATAATGATAGTCATCATTTCATAAATAATATATCACAAAGAGATGGTACAGAGACAGGGTAAGTGGGGCTGCCAAGTGGCAACAGGCGAAACTACCCTGAATTTGCGTAAAACAATTAAACTACAAAAAATAGAAAATAACACACATGGTGTGTTCATGAAAAAATGTGTCTAAGGAAAAGCTTGGGTAACTGTCAAAAAAAGGAAAGACGAAAAAACCCACCCCCAAAATATTTAAAAACTAAGGCGGAGCAGCTGAGCCCCCCTAAAATTCCGACCAAGCAGCCGCTTGGGCGGAATGGCGGTGATAAGGAATATGGAAGGGAGAAAAATTAGTATGAAAAAAGAATTAAACAAACATTTGCAGATGCCAAATGTAAATGGTGGTAAACACAGCAACAAAAGAAGGTGGGAGAAGGCCTGAAGGGAGCCCACCTAACAGGAAAGCAAGAGTATATCAATACAGTGTCCCGAATTGTAGGTACACCTCAGTTATATGATATCACCTCAACCTAGGTGAACATGAAGATCTTCTTCTCGGTTTAGGCCACCAGGCGCCTTACTCTGTAGGCGGATGATATACTCCGACTCCAAACGTCGCAGGCGGCGTTCTCGGTCACCTCCACGTGGATGTCCCGTAACCCTGTCAATTCCCAAAAACGAGATCTTAGAGCTAATGTCAGGAAACTCAGCATGTTCTAACGCACAGTGTTTAGCGATAGTGTAAGTTAGATCCCTGTTCCTAATAGCACGGAGATGCTCCAAGATCTGCTTTTTGACTGGAAACACCGTGCTGCCAATATAGCGCAAGCCACAAATGCAGGTCACAACATAAACAACAAATTCTGTATTGCAGTTTATAAAAGAAATAATTTTCTAATTTCTGCCAATTGGTAACTGTTAGCTTTTTACATTGTGGCTGTTAGCACAGGCCTTGCAACGGCCACATTTGTGGAAACCAGAAAGTTCTTTAAGCCATGTGCCTGTTTTCTTACTTTGCTGCGAAAAATGGCTATGCACCAATGTGTCCCATAGAGATTTACATCTACGGTAAGTGATGTGTGGCTTGGGACTAACCAACTTGCCTATCACTGAATCCTGTCTGACCAAATGCCAGTGCTTACTGACAATCTTGTGTAATGCCTGAGATGCAGTGGAAAAGGTGGTAATCAGTCTGACCTCCTGTTTATCTTTCCCTTGTACTTTAGGAATCAATAGACTGTCCCTACTCTTTAAGCAAGATTTCTCCAGGGCTGCTCTAATAGTTTTACCAGAATAACCCCATCTACGAAAACGAGCAGTCATGTTGGTTTGCTCTTTGGACAGGGCCTGAGGCGTACTGCAATTGCGTTTGGCCCTAAGGAGCTCTCCATAAGGGATACTTCTCTTGAGGCCTTCAGGATGATGACTCTGCGCATGAAGGATGCTGTTCCCGGCAGTGGCCTTCCTGAACAGGCTAGTGTGGATGGTGTTATCAGAGACTTCCACTAGGGTATCCAGAAATTCAATAGTGGTGACGTTAATCTTGCTAGTAAATTTGAGATTGAGGATGTTAATGTAACGGGTCCACAGGATTACATTGTCTGAATAACACTCATTACCTTGATGCCAGAGATATTCTGCCTCCCACCATTCCGTGAAAATACAGACATAACTAGGTGCGAACAAACTTCCCATCGCGGTACCTGTGTATTGTTTGTACCAAGTATCCCCAAATAGAAAGCAGTTATTGTGTAAACAAAAGTGAAGCATGTCCAAGAGTAACACAGTGTGATCAAACAATGAAATAGGTCTATCACGTAAAAAATACTTGCACGCTTCTAATCCTAGATCATGCTCAATACAAGTGTACAGCGATACCACATCAATGGTGGCTAGCACATATGAGGATTTCCAAGGAATGCCCTGTATTTTAGAGAGGAAGTCCATGGTGTCCCTGCAATAAGAAGGCAAGTTAAGAACACAATCAGAGAGGAAAAAGTCTAAATAATCGAAGAATTTTCGAATAGGCTTTGATTGGCCTCAATGAGGGGTCGCCCTGGTGGATTAGTAAGGTCTTTATGCACCTTGGGGAGCATATAAAACACTAGGACAACTGGTTTCTTGATCATCAGGAATAAGAATTCATTGCGCCTCAGAATGCCTTGGCCTAGCCATGACTCTAATAACTGATGGTATTGGACAATGGTATTCTTGTATTCGGCCTGGCTAGATCTCAGGTAGCTTCCTGAAAATTCGAGCTGCCGTATTGCTTCAGTTTTGTACTTATTGGCATCCCATAATACAACGTTCCCCCCTTTGTCAGAAGGCTTAATGACAAATGAATTAGCTGTTTGCAGGGAAAGCAGGCCCTCCTTCTGGGCAGCTGTAAGATTATTGCCAAAAAGATTGTTTTATTTCTCCCAAAGTTGTATGAGGTCTGATAGAATCATCTCATGATAAGTATCTATTCCATCATGGAGGGTCACAGGATTGAATCTGGATTTGGGCTTGAAATCATTCCTTGTTTTATGGTCGACAGTGATACCCATGCTGATCAGCAAATCCATATCCGTATCCCAGTCTTTGCTACCCTGCTCAATCTCTCTGGCAGCAGCCAAAAGTCCTATATCACATATAGTCAAGGGGTCAGGTATCGGGTACTGGGTGCTGAGAGAACACTCCATGGCAGGTACAGCCACACCTTGCTTTAAGGAATGAATTTTGAGGAGTTTAAGTTTCCTTATAAAAAGAAAAATGTCAATGCGCGTTCTGGGAAAGTTAAAATTTGCAGTGGGACAGAAGGATAGACCCAGTTCCAACAACGCACGTTCTTCATTTGTGAGATTGTGAGAAGAAATATTTATGATAGAAGAATTGTTATCATTAGATTGCTCACCCATCAGTTGTTGCGCTTGGAACGCCGTTGTCATTTCCCATAGGGCGTCTCGTTGTCTTTGGCCTTCGCCTCCTCTCCTTGCTTGTCTCTTCCTTGTGCGTTGTTTGCGCCTCTTCCTCTGGGTGGTTTCTTTCTTACACCCAGGCTTTCCCGTAAAAAACAGTATTCGGTTAGTGAGGGAAAGGGGCCTCCAATCGGTACCAGGGTGCCTGGCGTTTCATCCAAGTCTGACTGTATATCCGAACTAGATTCGGAAGTTGCAGGTGCCACAGAACGCGTCATTTCAGATTGCACAAAGTCTCTCCTTGCTGGATCATATTTACGGCCAAAGGTTAAAATACGGCCTCATATATATATATATTCACTGAAAAAACCATAGGTTTCACACATGTTATAGTTAGCGGAAATGTTACTGATAAAAAACCAATGAAATTCCCCCGTTATAGTTAGTGCAGGCAACTATAACTCACGCGACCGCAATCCTCTGCTGATGCTAATACTGTATTTAGACACTTATTTGCCCATGTCTTCTTCCATAAATTTTTAGCTATACATATATTACAAATATTTTTTTTTCATAAAGACACATATGTCATCAGCAGAAGATTGCGGTCGCGTGAGTTATAGTTGCCTGCACTAACTATAACGGGGGAATTTCATTGGTTTTTTATCAGTAAAATTTCCGCTAACTATAACATGTGTGAAACCTATGGTTTTTTCAGTGAATTTGCAAGGTTTTTTAAATGCTAATTCCTAACTATAACGTGTGTGAAACCTATGGTTTTTTCAGTGAATTTGTACGTTTTTTTAAATGCTAAGTTACTTTACGCCATTCGTGGCGTGCGCGCCCACTTAACGCAGTTCGTTCCGTGCGCGCACGGTGCGCGAAGCGCACCGTGCGCGCACAGTGAGCACGCGGTGCGCTTTGCGCACCGCGCGCCCACTTTACGCAGTTAGTGCCGTTCCGCACGTTACGCTAGATGGGCCATGTACGCACGATGCGCTTCGCGCACCGTGCGCACATGGAGGATTGGGGGATCTTTGGGGACTCCCCCAACATGGCTAGGTGCTTAGGAGCTGTCTAAACAGCCCCTTTACATGTTTTGGTCCTTTGTTTTTTAATCCCCACTCAGAGTGCGAGAGAGAAAATGGCGGCCGCCGCTTCCTGGTTTCGACCGATTCGAATGTTTACTAAGATCTAACAGCCAGTCAGAATCGTGCTCGCGCACGTCACCGTACGCGTACGGTAAGCGCACCGTAAGCGCACCGTAAGCTGGCTCAGATATATATATTGATTTAAAGGCTATTTTCTCAGAATCTACTGAACAGATTTACACCAAACCTACAAAAGGCACTTCCTTGACCTGTAGACTACCTCTCTGCCAAATTTCAAGGAACTCTGTTGAGCCGTTCGGGCTGTAGCTGTGTCTAAAGGTCCTATGGAAAAATGCATGGGAAAAACGCGTTTTGGGACCCCCCTTTTATCTCAGCCCCCGCTTGACGAATCCCCCCGAGACTTTCAGGATAGGAGCGGAGCGCAGCGCCCCACCTATTTTGAAAATTTCGCGAGGATTCGTCGACCGGCGCCAAAGTTATTCAAAATAGAATGTTGCGGTTTTCCTATGGAAACAGGGTCCTAACTATAACTACCTACTGGCGACCGCCAGAAGGTAATATATATATATATATATATATATATATATATATATATATATATATATATATATATATATATCAGAAAGACTACTTCCCACAGCCTTGAGGATCCTTCAACTGCCAAAGGAAAGAGTACACGAGCCTGATTTGGTGCTGGTTTCTTTATTTGCCCAGAGCGACGGCCATAACGTTTCGGCTCCGTGGAGCCTTGATCACATGACAGCAAATAGTTCGTGAGGTAACAAATTTAAAGTAAAAAGGTAGGTCACATGGGGGGAATCACTTAACGTTTGCAGTCATAGACATAGACAAGAATAAAACACCGTTGGTAAAAAAAGAGAAGAAGTATCCAATCGCTAATTTACAAGTGATTATAACTCAACAAGTAAAATAATAAATAGCTATACAAGCAAGTAATGCTTTAAAATATCGGCTTGAATGCTTTAAAATTCGGAAAGGATAGGAGCAATTGTCTATTGTAAGACCTGGAAATAAGAATAACCAGTTGCTCATGATTACCAAAATACCAATCAGATGAATCAAAAAATTACTAGTCAGACCATAATGCCATAAAACTGTATAATACATATAAATAAATATATAAATATATATTAAAAACATTTTTTGGCATAAAAACATTACTGAATGTGGTTAATTCAAGTTGTCCCATGAACCCCTCTTAATAAAAAAGTGAATAGTGTAGAAAAAGAAATATATGTAAATGAATAAACTAATGAAATAAATATATAAACAAGCGAATAAGCATGTTATCTGAAGTGCCTGATTTCTTATGTTAAGGGAAACTGCATAACCACGGTAATTGGAAAAATTATATATGCAGCTCTCATCCAGATGTTACACAGGGATTGGGGTAATAAAAGGGTGAATACCACTTAGGTGGAATCGGTGGCATAGAAGGGAAATTCATAGATACCGTGGACTCCCAGTTGAGAGAGCCAAACTAATTCATATAGAGTTCATACAGCTCGATGGGACCGGAGAGGGTTTCAATAATGTACCAGTGTGATTGAACTAACATGGTCAAATGGACAGCATATGGGCAACAGTAGGGGCAGATTTGGATCTCAGGCTGGGGAACATTACATTCTATAATGGCAACCGGATGTGTAAATCTCATAAATTTTACATAGGATAAAGTGCATAATGTCAACAATAAATAGTAAAATACTAAATAAATAACCTAAAAAACATATTAAATAGGATTATGACAAATGACTAAAAATCCGTTAAAAATGGCTAAGAACACATCAGATAAAAAAGGTTTCCCATTAAAAACAGTAAAAAAGGTGTAAAATCAACCCAAGCATGTATGCATGTCCTCCGTCATGTTTAGACCTGTGGGGACCTTGGTGTTCAGTTGTAGAATATATCGTGTTTCCAATTTGCGGAGGTTAGACTCTCGATCCCCACCCCTTCTGCTGGGTTCAATACAATCAATAACATAATAGCTTAAGCCCCTATTGTCACTATTATGTGTTTCCCTGAAATGGCGTGCCACGGGGTAGGTATTGTCCTGATTGGTAATTGCACGCAAGTGTTGTAAAATGCGTTTGTGTACCGCTAGCTTCGTGCTGCCTATGTATTTCAGGTCGCATGGACAAGTGAGGACATATACAGTGAATTCAGTCTTGCAGGTCATCAATTTATTGATCCTGAGCTGTCTCATGCTAAAAGGATCAATGTAGGTTTTGGTGTTGACTCCATGCGAACAGGCTTTGCAGGTTTTGCATTTGTAAAAACCACTGCTGAGCTGTAGCCAGGACGTTTTGTCAACTGTTTCAGGATTAGTGTTGACCAATGCTTGTCTCATGGTGGGGGCTCGGCTGTGTGTAATAGAAGCCTGACGCGGTAGCAAGGAGCCTAATACAGGGTCACTACGTACTATGGGCCAGTTTTTGTTAATGATTTTACGCAGATCAGTCTGTTGTTTGCTGTAGCCCATGATTATCCTAAAATTGTGGCATGAATTCTTATTGACCTCCTCAGGATTGGAGGGCACCAATGTGTTGCTAGATACCCCGCTGATGGGTCTTAGCAGGTCTTCACGATTCAGAGCATTGGATCGGACTATGGCACTTTCAATGGTACTCGCCGAGTAACCCCTCGCCCTAAATCTGAGTTTACTGAGCTCTTGAGCTATCTGGAGATCCTTTTCATTGCTACAGATTCTCCTCAGTCGTACCATCTCCCCATAAGGTATACTATTAATGAGGTGGGGTGGATGTGCGCTTGTGGCATGAAGGGTTGTATTGCCTGCTGTGGGTTTACGGTGTAGCCTGGTTTCTAGTTTGCCCGCATGGGTGTATACCTCGGTGTCTAGGAAGGTGACTTGTGTTTGGCTACATGTGGCAGTGAAATGAAGGTTGAGGTTGTTCACATTTATACTCTCAACAAACCCAAGTGCCTCCTCCAGTGACCCTTTCCAAATAACAAAAAGGTCATCAATAAATCTTAGCCATAAGACAACATTTTCTGCGAGGCACTGTGCATAGTCATGGCGAAGGGTAGTTTCCTCCCAGTACCCCATGTGGAGGCAGGCGTAGCTAGGGGAAAAACTAGCCCCCATTGCTACGCCCCTCAATTGTCGATACAGCAAGCCGTTGAACATAAAATTGTTGTTAAGGAGGCAGAGTTCAAGCATCTCAGTTAACATAGCATTGTGGCTCTCAAATTGAATGGGTTTGCGTGAGAGAAAATACTTAGTGGCCTGTATGCCATCATCATGGCTAATGCTGGTATAAAGAGATGTTACGTCTAAAGCCAACATCCAATAGCCATCCCTCCATTGGACTCCATTGATCTTCTGCAAAAAATCCCCAGTGTCCTGTATGTATGAATCCAATGATCTAACAAAGTCTTGTAAAAAATAATCAATGTATTGCGACGTTTTCTCATACATACCCTCACGTGCTGAGATTATAGGTCTGCCTGGTGGTTTGACAGGGTCCTTATGAATCTTGGGGATAAAGTACAGAGTGGGAATTACAGGGTTGTCTTTTTTCAGGAAGTTAAATTCCGCTTCCGTAATGAGCTTGCGTCCCCTCCAGTTGGCCAATTTGTCCCGAAATTCTTTGTTGGCAATTTGGATGGCCACCGCCGTGGTACGAGTGTAACAGTTCCTGTCATTGAGTTGAATAGAAGCTTCATGGTCGTAGAGTTCCTTGGTTAATAGAACGATATTGCCACCTTTATCGCTCTGGCGAATAATAATCTTTTTGTTGTTTTTGAGTTTGCTGATAAGTTGACTATATAGCCGAGATTGTCGGTTGTAGCGTGGCTTCCTAGATTGAATTTTAGTATGCAAGGCTTTTATCTCTGTTGTCACATTTTCATAGAAAATATCGATGGCATCATGGGGCATGATAGGGGTGTACGTAGACTTGGGTCTAAAGGGCGTAGTGGGCCCCCTGGAGCTTGAGCCATCCGGGCAGTCTGCACTGACTCCTGTTCCTTCCGTGTCCCAAAGATCCTGGATTGCCTCCTGCAGGGCATTGTCGTTGTCATGGTCGGGAGGATTGCGCTTGTTGCTGCACATCGCAAATGATTTCTTATATATATATATATATATATATTATCTACTGGCGGTCGCCAGTAGATAGTTATAGTTAGGACCGAGTTCCCATAGGAAATCTGAAAATTCTGTTTTGAATAACTTTGGCGCCGGTTGACTTATCTTCGTGAAAGTTCCAAAACTAATGGGGCGCTCCGCTCAGCTCCTACCCTGAAAGTCTCGGGGTGATTTGTCAAGCGGGGGCTGAGAAAAAAGGGGGGTCCCAAAACGCGTTTTCCCCATGCATTTTCCCATGGGACCTTTAGTCGAAGGTACAGCCTGAAGTGCTGAACGGAATTACACCAAATTTGGCAAACAGGTAGTGCTCAGTTCAGACTCGTGCCTTTTTCTTAAATGGTGTAAATCCGTTCAGTAGTTCCTGAGAAAATCAAAAGTAAAATCACATATATATCTGGGCGGAGCCTAACCACTCATCTCATCGTGAGATCTGATTGGCTGTCAGCACTTCATCCAAGGAGTGTTGGCAGCCATCTTGGGACCAATATACATGATAGCACCTCATTAAAAAGCATTGCAGTTAATAGAAGGTTTTAAGACTTTAGTTACATTATAAATCATTTGTTGATGGTACCATACTCATTTTAGGAATTGTGGTGTGTTCTAAGGGGATTTTACCATGTGAAAAAGCCTTCTGCTGGGATATCATGAATCATGTTTGAGAGAAAACTATTTTCTCATGCTTTTCCCACAGAGGTTTGGAAGGTGATCTATAAGCTAAACTGAGAGCATATTTTCTGTAAATTCACATTATCTTTCTCAGTCATGTGAGAATGAAGTCTGCCATTCTCAGTAAAACATGTACATCCAACAAGGACAGAGACTGTCAGTTGATTCCTTTGTGTTCTACTGCAGCTTCCCAGAGTGTTCTAAAGAACAACTAGAGCGCTAACAGTCCTACTTATGACAAACGTATGGCACACCTGAAGCCATCTTGGTTGCAATAAAGTGGTAACTCTTAAAACATTTCATTTAAAAAGGAACAAAATGAGGGGGTTCATTTTGCCATAGAAATTATGATTAGTGCTGCAGAAAGAAAAATTAGGGCACATTTTGAGTGACTTCTCAAGTCCTCTTCTATTTCATAAAAAAATTCTGACATGCAGACTGAAACATGCACCTTGAATACCAGCAGCAGACTTCCCTGTTGAGCAGTAGTTTTACTACAGTGATCTGATGAGCAACTAGAGTGCTAACATTCAGAATTTATGGCAAATGTGTGACACATCTGAATGCCTTCTTGATGGAACCAAAATAAAAAACTGAAAGTATTCCCACTGAGGAGACTGCAGTAAATGAGGAAATTAGGAAACTTCATAACAAATAAATGTCCCGAGATGGCCACCAGAGACAAAAGAGCCCAAATGTAGCCCAAATATCACCCAGATGTAGCCCAAGTATAGCCCAATGACAGAAGTGTGCAAAACACTTACTTTTGAGTATTTGCAGTTTTATATAGTGCAGACTAGTCAGGTATTGGAGTGCTTTACATGAGCATTGGTTACATCACACAAGATAAAATTCATTTTGGTTGTAGCCATGGGGAGATTAAGTGATTTGACCAGAATCACAGAATGTTGAGCTGAAGCAGAAACTCCAACCTGGTTCCCCAGTTGCAAAGTCTGCAGCACATCCTCTCCCCTAGGTGCAACATTTAATCAAGTGGTCAACTGGATAAAAAAACATAAAGATTACAAATAATTTAAAAGTTCTTTGTCGCTATTTGAAAACATAGAAAATATGTCCTCATTTTAGTTTTTTAGAGCACTAACCATAATTTTATGCAAATAAGAGCCTCTCATATATTTAATTTCTAAAGGAAATACTCTAGGTATTACAGTTTTGATTACATCAAGATGACGTCAGGCGTTCCAAACTTTTGTAATAAATATAGAATGTTAGCAATCTAGTTGTTCATTGGGATACTGTTGAGAGGCAGAGGCCAGGGGCACGGACTCTGAAAATTGAAGGCAGGTAGGAGAGTGCAGAGGCAACAATTTGACCACACTGGGCAGGCAGGAAGGGCAGTGGCAGCACAACAGACTATGGAGGGCAGTGGAAAGGGGGGCAGGGGCAACAAACCAACAATACAGGACTGGCAAGAGAGGCTGTGGCAATATAATAGACCATTGTGGGCAGAACCATACATGCCAACGGACCCGTTTCAGCCAGGAAACGTCCAATGTTTTTAAGCTCAAATGGGCTTTATTTGATCTGTCTCCTGTCTACAATCTCCTCTTTTTCAATGTAACTCAAAGGGGAAAATCAATACCCCAGTTTTTTTTTCAAAATCTCCCTCTTACCAAGTTCAAAATGTTCGCAAGTATGGTACATTGGATCATGGTAGGCAGGAGGAATTGGGGTAGGGACATGGACTCGGATAACAGAGGACAGGAGGGACATGGAGAGGTGCACCAAACTGACCCTACAGGGCAGGCATCAGGGTTTGCAGCAGCACAATACACCACACAGAGCATGCGGGACGGGAGTGCAGCACAACAATCCATAGAAAGCAATAGGGAGGGGACAGGACCATGCACATGGACAACAGAGAACAGAGGGGAAAGAGGCAATGGTAGCTAGCTGACCATAATGGACAGACAGGAGAGAAAGCTGCAGCATAACAGACCATAAAGGGCAGGAGGGACGGATCATTGGCATACAATGGAACAGACAAGCCAGGAGGGAGGGAATAGGGGTCTGCACATGGAAACAGAGGGCTGGGTGCAAGGGGGCAGGGCAGGAGCAGCAAGATGACCATAGAGGTCAGGCCGGATGGGTACTAGAAACCATGGAGAGGAAACAATGAGACTATGATGGCATACACACAGACCATGGAGGGAAGGTGGGAGGGGGTCAGGGGCAGCTTGCTGACCACACAGGGAAGGTGGGAGGGGCCATGGCAGCACAGAAGATCATGCATGGCAAGCGGGAGGGTTAGTGGCAGCACAATGGCTATGATAGGCAAGAAGGAGGGTGCAGGGGCATGCTCAAAGGACCATGGAGGATAGAAGGGAGGGTCAGGACCTGGGCACAGACAAGAGAGTTCAGGGGAAGGGGCCTCACAACAGACCGCACGGGGCAGGCAGGAGGAGCAGTTTCAGCACAACAGACCAGGGAGGGCAGAAGGGTGTGGCAGTAAAATGGACCATGGAGGACAGGAGGAAGTGGATAGGGGCATGGCATATGGACAGGCAGGGTGGAGGTGGCAGGGACAGGTTACAGTCATCTGACAATGCTAGGCAGGTGGGAGGGGAGTGGCAGCTCAACAGAACGCTCAGAGTAGATAGGAGTGGCAGGTCCATGGAACATAGTGGGCAAAAAGGATGGAGCAGGGGCATGCACAAAGACATCGGAGGGCAGGGGGAAGGAGAATAGGGGCAGCAAGCTAAGCACAGAGGCTAAGCAGGAGGTATTTGATGGGCCATAGAATTGGGCAATGGAGGGCAGGAGGAGTGGACTGGTACATCATGCTAAATGGAGGGCAGTGGCAGCACATCAGACCATGCATGGCAGGAGGGAGGAGGCTAGTCCATGGATTCAGACAACAGAGGATAGGGAGGAGGTGGATGGGGCAGCAAGCTAACTGTTCAGAGAAGGTGGGTATTAGGAACTTTATTGTTTTTAAAATGTGTGTCTGTGCAAACTACTTAAAATATGAACAAGTATGCAGCATAATCTCACTTTTATTCAGGAAGAAGAGGATGTTTGTGACTGTGACTCCGGGCTCACTTGGCAGAAACACCCCCTGACCCTCCACCCCCCATCGCAAAATGTAATGCCCGTGAAAAGGGTAGGTGGACGCAGTGTTATATAGAACATAGTCCTGAGAGCACGATTGAAAAATGAAAACTAGATATAGTATATGGTATAAACTATGCACCAAAGAGTGTGATATAAGATGAACCGGGCGTGAAATATAATATGCCATAAATTGTGCGCAATGACAGATTCATTGGAGAGCGTGAGATAGCACAGGCACTAGCGCGTGCTATGCGATATGCGCGTTGGAGTGTAATATGCACAGGGCAGTGTTGTGTAACCTAACTAGTCTCTAAAGTTGTAATATAAAATATGTGCTGGGGAGTGTAACGTTGCATATGCACTGTGACAAAGATATGGATCCCAGATTGTAATATGTATGGCATAGCGCTGTGCGTTATAACATAGGCATGGAGGAAGGCACGTTAGATGGGGCAATATAACCCGTGCAAAGGCAAGTGTGGCATGACATATTCACGGGGTGGTGTTACAGTGCACATGGGCTAGAGAGTGTCATAGCATATGCACTAGCTGGTGGAGTACAACACAGAGGTGTGAGGCACTCGGCGGGCACTGGTGGGTGTAACACAGCATTGGGCTCAGCCAGGAGCACGCTGTGACTCTCAAGTGAGGTTCGTCTCCTTTCCAGAGAGTAAAATAAAAAGTATTACACATCCGGCGGTGGATGTGTATTTTATTAACCGTGAGGGGGGTTTCTTGCATAGTTTGGTCGAATTTTTGTCGAATCCCCTTTGAATGGCTTGGTGTGCGTGTATATTAAATGTGCCCGTCAATAGCTACCCATGTTTGTATAAATAAACGACAAGGGTGTCCACTTGGAGAGTACCCACCAGCGGGGGCGCCGGGATTAGGCACGTTAGGGCATCAGACACGTCAGAGCTTCACTAGCGTTGTAAATACATTCCATGTGGATTCATTCTATGCATAGTCGCCTTTTAATGAATATCACGCAAATTGTCATGGTGATAGGTACGTACGGTTTGTCCAGCATGTTTTAGGTGTTTCTATAAATATACATTTTTTTTAAATAATAAAAAAACAAAGGCCGGCCCCGGGGGATGGGTTCCCCGGGGCCATAAGTGACCTGAGGAGGGGGGCAACGCAGCCCCCTCCTAAATAATTTTTTTTAAAAAGGCCATGACCCAGGGGTTGGGGTCCCCGGGGCCGATTAAGGCCTTGGGAGGGCCAAATTTATTTTTTTCAACAAAATAAATTAGGGTGCAGGCCCCAGGGCCAGTAAATTAGAAAAAGAAGGGGGGGCCACACAGCCCTCCTTCTTAAAAAACATAAAATAAATAAAAGACCGGCATCGCGCCGGAGGCCACGCCCCCTCCTTGCAGCACTCTGCAAACGTGCCCCCTGGCCAGTTGTAAGTTGGGGAATTAATTCCCCTTCAATACTGAGGGTCCCTGATGGCCAACTAGCCCAATAGGTATCTCCAGTATGCGCCAGGGAGCTGCGTTGCAGACAGGAGTTCTGAGACCACGCCCCTTTTTACACCTCTATGCAACGCAGCTCTGTGGCGCTTACTGGAGGTACCTAGTGGGCTAGTTTGACCCTAGGGACCCTTAGGATTCAAGGGGACTTAATCTCTCAACTTAGAAAGGCCACAGAGCGCGTTTACACAGTGGTGAAGGGAGGGGACGGGGCCTGAGGTGACGTGTGCAAACACACCCTGTGGAGCGTTTTAAGTTGGGGAAATAATTCCCTTTCAATCCTGAGGGACCCTGGGGGCCAACTAGCCCACCAGGTGCTTCCAGTAAGCGCCACTGCTCTGCGTTGCAGAGAGGTGGTGCAGGCCGTGCCCCTTTTTACACCTCTCTGCAATGGCACTTACTGGACGTACCTAGTGGGCTATTTTGCCCCTAGGGATCCTCAGGATTCAAGAGGACTTAATCTCCCAACTTAAAAAACGGCCACAGGGCGTGTTTACACAGTGGTAAAGGGAGGGGACGGGGCCTGAGTTAACATGTGCAAACAAGCCCTGTGGCGCGTTTTAAGTTAGGGAAATAATTCTCCTTCAATCCTGAGGGACCCTGGGGCCCAACTAGCCCACCAGGTGCTTCCAGGAAGCGCCACTGTGCTGCGTTGCAGAGAGGTGGTCTAGGCCGTGCCCCTTTTTACATCTCTCTGCAACGCAGCTCTGTGGCACTTACTGGAGGTACCTAGTGGTCTAGTTGGACCCTAGGGACCCTCAGGATTCAAGGGGACTTAATCTTCCAATTTAAAATGGCCACAGGGCATTTTTACACAGTGGGGAAGTGAGGGGACGGGGCCTGAGGTGACGTGTGCAAACACGCCCTGTGGCACGTTTTAAGAGGTAGTTTAAATCCCCTGCCCTATTATATACTAGGGGCTTACAGAGGAGGTCATGCTGATCACAGGGGGACCTCAACGCATAGTGTTCCCTAGTGTATGTAGATGTTTTCACTGTATTCTGAGTGTCTTTTAACATAGCACTGGCTCTAGGACTGGTTAGTCAGACTCAGTTACCACCAGTATCTGTCTGAAAAAGTTGAGGGTACAGGATGATTTTGCAACAAGGCTTCTTTCTGCTCTTCTGTTTGTTCTTTCTGCGCGTTATCCTTCTTCCTGCACTTTTCTTCGTCTTTGAGGACTTCTGTTGCTTCTTTCTGCATTTCTTTTTTTTCTTTCTGTGTGTTTTTTCATCTTTCTTCACATGTCCTATCTCTGTTGGCATAATTAGAAATTAGCATTTAAAAAACCTTTGAAATTCACTGAAAAAACCATAGGTTTCAGGCACGTTATAGTTAGGAATTAGCATTTAAAAAACCTTGGAAATTCACTGAAAAAATCACAGGTTTCAGGGGCGTTATAGTTAGCTGGACTTTTCACTCGTACAAAACCATTGAAATTCCCCCGTTATAGTTAGTTCAGCTAACTATAACTCGCGCGCCCGCAATGCACTGCTGATGACGTCACATATTACATCACTCATGACATGGTCAGTGACATCACTCATGACATCACTGATGACATCTCAAATGACATCACTGATGATATCGTCCTTGTGATAGAGTGGCAGACCTCCTCTCCCCCTAATATAACCTTTGATACACACATTCAAAAATAGAAACTAACATTTTCAAAACAATGGACATACCAACATCAGTTACAACAACCTATTCAGTAATTCTAAGATCCACATACACATCCACTCATTCACCAACAGTCCTATACAGTCACTCATACATGTACTCACTCATCATATGTACTCATACACCTATACATCCTGTAACACAACACCACTCATCCATAGAGTTACTCACACACATAGTCACTCATGCTAATAAAGAATCAAACATCCATTTACTTGCATATACAGTTATACACACACCACCACACTTACTTCTACAGAAACTTACACATACTTAGTCTTTTAAACAATCACTTATAGAAACACATACTTATTCATACTGGAACTCTTTCAATCTCTCACTCTCACATATACTCACTTATATACACCAATAGTCACATATACTAGTTTAAAACATATGTAGTTACTCATAAAGACACTATTGAGACAGTCATTCACTCACTAACACACCCATGCACACACTCATCCACCCATACAGTCCTGCAGACATGCAGTCTTCAACACATACAAACAGTGAGTCACTCATTCATGTACCTATGCACTACGTAATACCCCCCACCGAACCATACAGGCACTCAGACACTCATACTGATACTCAAAAACAAACTAATAACCTATACAGACACTCATGTAGCTACTCACCAACCCATGCAGCCACTTATACACAAAGTGAGAGACTGATACAGATATTTACATATTTAAACATTACTCACTAAGCCATGTATTCACTAAGATACACTTAATCAGTCAGTTATACAATCAATTTTTCAACAACAAATCATCCATTTAGACACTTATATACCCATTTATTCTTCCATCGACCTTGAGATTTACATATATAAAACATATGTAATTTTCAGAAAAACACACATTTACTGGATGATGTCATCAGTGATGTCATTTGAGATGTCATCAGTGATGTCACTGACCATGTCATGAGTGATGTAATATGTGACGTCATCAGCGCGCAAGTTATAGTTAGCTGAACTAACTATAACGGGGGAATTTCAATGGTTTTGTACGAGTGAAAAGTCCAGCTAACTATAACGCCCCTGAAACCTATGGTTTTTTCAGTGAATTTCTAACGGTTTTTTAATGCTAATTCCTAATTATAACGTGCCTGAAACCAATGTTTTTTTCAGTGAATATATATATATATATATCTACACATACATATATAAACATATATATAATCTGCATATTTATATAAATACAAATCTAAATGCATAGATATACATATACATATATGTACATGGAAGTTTGAAAAACACTAATACAAGCAAAGCTAAAAAGTCACCTAATTACAAACAGAATTGCTTTAACTTTAACCAGGGCGAGATCTATTGCATTTTCAATGCTTGTTTACTTTGGTTCCATCAAGAAGGCATTCAGATGTGTGACACATTTGCCATAAATTCTGAATGTTAGCATTCTAGTTGCTCTTTTGATCATTGTAGTAAAGCTACTGCTCACCAGGGAAGTCTGCTGCTGGTATTCAAAGTGCATGTTTCAGTCTGCATGTCAGAATTTTTTTATGAAATGGAAGAGGATTTGAGAAGTCAAAATGTGCCCTAATTTTTCTTTCTGCAGCACTAATCATAATTTCTATGGCAAAATGAACCCCCTCATTTTGTTCCTTTGCAAGTTAAATGTTTTAAGTGTTACCACTTTATTCCAATCAAGATGGCTTCAGGTGTGCCAAACTTTTGTCATAAGTAAGACTGTTAGCACTCTAGTTGTTCTTTAGAACACTCTGGGACATTCTGTCATTGGGCTATACTTGGGCTACATCTGGGTGATATTTGTGATATATGTGGGCTCTTTTGTCCCAGGTGGTCATCTTGGGAGACTTATTTGTTATGAAGTTTCCTAATTTCCCCATTTACTACAGTCTCCTCAGTAGGAAATACTTTCAGTTATTTACTTTGATTCCATCAAGAAGGCATTCAGATGTGTCACACATTTGACTTAAATTCAGAATGTTAGCACTCCAGTTGCTTATTAGATCACTGTAGTAAAGCTACTGCTCACCAGGGAAGTCTGCTGCTGGTATTGAAAGTGCATGTTTCAGTCTGCATGTCAGAATATTTTAATGAACTAGAAGAGGATTTGAGAAGTCACTCAAAATGTGCCCTAATTTTTCATTTTTCAGCACTAATCATAATTTCTATGGCAAAATGAACCCCCTCCTTTTGTTCCTTTTAAATTAAACTACTCACTCTCTACTACTCACTTTCTACTACTCACACTCTACTACTCTCTACTACTCTCTACTACTACTTACTCTCTACTACTCACTCTCTACTACTCGCTACTACTCACTTTACTACGCTCTACTATTCTCTACCACTCACTCTCCACTAGTCTACTACTCCCTCTCTACTACTCCCACTCTACTACTCACTCTACTACTCTCTACTACTCACTCTCTACTACTCTCTACTACTCACTCTCTACTCTCTATTACTCACTCTCTACTCTCTACCTCTACCTCTCTACCTCTACCTCTCTACCTCTACCTCTCTACCTCTACACCTCTACCTCTACACCTCTACCTCTCTACACGCACACATATGCACATATATATATGCATGTATATTCATATGTATTTATATACATGTATGTGTATATATATACATACATATATAAACAAATATATAATCTGCATATTTATACAAATACAAATATAAATGCATACATATACATATATGCATACATATGCATGTTATGTACATGAAAGTTTGAAAAACACTAGTACAAGCAAAGCTAAAAAGCCACCTAATTACAAACAGAATTGCTTTAACTTAAACCAGGGCAAGACCTATAGCATTTTCAATGCTTGTTTACTTTGGTTCCATCAAGAAGGCATTCAGATGTGTGACACATTTGCCATAAATTCTGAATGTTAGCACTCTAGTTGCTCTTTTGATCACTGTAGTAAAGCTACTGCTCACCAGGGAAGTCTGCTGCTGGTATTCAAAGTGCATGTTTCAGTCTGCATGTCAGAATTTTTTTATGAAATAGAAGAGGATTTTAGAAGTCAAAATGTGCCCTAATTTTTCTTTCTGCAGCACTTATCATAATTTCTATGGCAAAATGAACCCCCTCATTTTGTTCCTTTGCAAATTACATGTTTTAAGTGTTACCACTTTATTCCAATCAAGATGGCTTCAGGTGTGCCATACTTTTGTCATAAGTAAGACTGTTAGCACTCTAGTTGTTCTTTAGAACACTCTGGGACATTCTGTCATTGGGCTAAACTTGGGCTACGTCTGGGTGATATTTGTGCTACATTTGGGCTCTTTTGTCTCAGGTGGCCATCTTGGCAGACTTATTTGTTATCAAGTTTCCTAATTTTCTCATTAACTACAGTCTCCTCAGTAGGAAATATTTTCAGTTTTTTACTTTGATTCCATCAAGAAGGCATTCAGACGTGTCACACATTTGCCTTAAATTCAGAATGCTAGCACTCTAGTTGCTTATTAGATCACTGTATTAAAGCTACTGCTCACCAGGGAAGTCTGCTACTGGTATTGAAAGTGCATGTTTCAGTCTGAATGTCAGAATATTTTATTGAAATAGAAGAGGATTTGAGAAGTAACTCAAAATGTGCCCTAATTTTTCTTTTTTCAGCAATAATCATAATTTCTATGGCAAAATGAACCCCCTCCTTGTGTTGCTTTTAAATTATACTACTCACTCTCTACTATTCACTCGCTACTACTCTCTACTACTCACTCTCTACTACTCTCTACTACTCTCTACTGCTACTTACTCTCTACTACTCACTCTCTACTACTCTCTACTATTCACTTTACTACTCTCTACTACTCTCTACCACTCACTCTCTACTACTCCACTACTCACTCTCTACTACTCTCTACTACTCTCTCTACTACTCCCTCTCTACTACTCACTCTACTACTCTCTACTACTCACTCTCTGCTACTCTCTACTACTCACTCTCTACTACTCACTCTACTACTCTCTACTACTCACTCTGCTGCTCTCTCTACTACTCTCTACTACTCACTCTCTACTCTCTATTACTCACTCTCTACTCTCTACCTCTACCTCTCTACCTCTACCTCTCTACCTCTACCTCTCTACCTCTACACCTCTACCTCTCTACCTCTCTACACGCACACATATGCACATATATATATGCATGTATATACATATGTATTTATATACATGTATGTGTATATATATACATACATATATAAACATATATTTAATCTGCATATTTATATAAATACAAATATAAATGCATACATATACATATATGCATACATATGCATGTTATGTACATGAAAGTTTGAAAAACACTAATACAAGCAAAGCTAAAAAGCCACCTAATTACAAACAGAATTGCTTTAACTTAAAGCAGGGCAAGACCTATAGCATTTTCAATGCTTGTTTACTTTGGTTCCATCAAGACGGCATTCAGATGTGTGACACATTTGCCATAAATTCTGAATGTTATCACTCTAGTTGCTCTTTTGATCACTGTAGTAAAGCTACTGCTCACCAGGGAAGTCTGCTGCTGGTATTCAAAGTGGATGTTTCAGTCTGCATGTCAGAGTTTTTTTATGAAATAGAAGAGGATTTTAGAAGTCAAAATGTGCCCTAATTTTTCTTTCTGCAGCACTTATCATAATTTCTATGGCAAAATGAACCCCATTATTTTTTTCCTTTGGAAATTAAATGTTTTAAAGGTTACCACTTTATTCCATTCAAGATGGCTTCAGGTGTGCCATACATTTGTCATAAGTAAGACTGTTAGCACTCTAGTTGTTCTTTAGAACACTTTGGGACATTCTGTCATTGGACTAAACTTGGGCTACGTTAGGGTGATATTTGTGCTACATTTGGGCTCTTTTGTCTCAGGTGGCCATCTTGGGAGACTTATTTGTTATGAAGTTTCCTAATTTCCTCATTAACTACAGTCTCCTTAGTAGGAAATACTTTCAGCTTTTTACTTTGATTCCATCAAGAAGGCATTCAGACGTGTCACACATTTGCCTTAAATTCAGAATGCTAGCACTCTAGTTGCTTATTAAATCACTGTAGTAAAGCTACTACTCACCAGGGAAGTCTGCTACTGGTATTGAAAGTGCATGTTTCAGTCTGCATGTCAGAATTTTTTAATGAAATAAAAGAGGATTTGAGAAGTCACTCAAAATGTGCCCTAATTTTTCTTTTTTCAGCACTAATCATAATTTCTATGGCAAAATGAACCCACTCCTTGTGTTCCTTTTAAATTAAACTACTCACTCTCTACTACTCACTCGCTACTACTCTCTACTACTCACTCTCTACTACTCACTCTCTACTACTCTCTACTACTACTTACTCTCTACTACTCACTCTCTACTACTCCCTACTACTCACTTTACTACGCTCTACTACTCTCTACCACTCACTCTCTACTACTCCACTACTCACTCTCTACTACTCTCTACTACTCTCTCTACTACTCACTCTCTACTACTCACTCTACTACTCTCTACTACTCACTCTCTACTACTCTCTACTACTCACTCTCTACTACTCACTCTACTACTCTCTACTACTCACTCTCTGCTGCTCTCTCTACTACTCTCTACTACTCACTCTCTACTCTCTATTACTCACCCTCTACTCTCTACCTCTACCTCTCTACCTCTACCTCTCTACCTCTACCTCTACACCTCTACCTCTACACCTCTACCTCTACACCTCTACCTCTCTACACGCACACATGTGCACATATATATATGCATGTGTATACATATGTATTTATATACATGTATGTGTATATATATATATACATACATATATACACATATATTTAATCTGCATATTTATATAAATACAAATATAAATGCATATATATACATATATGCATACATATGCATGTTATGTACATGAAAGTTTGAAAAACACTAATACAAGCAAAGCTAAAAAGCCACCTAATTACAAACAGAATTGCTTTAACTTAAAACAGGGCAAGACCTATAGCATTTTTAATGCTTGTTTACTTTGGTTCCATCAAGAAGGCATTCAGATGTGTGACACATTTGCCATAAATTCTGAATGTTAGCACTCTAGTTGCTCTTTTGATCACTGTAGTAAAGCTACTGCTCACCAGGGAAGTCTGCTACTGGTATTCAAAGTGGATGTTTCAGTCTGCATGTCAGAATTCTTTTATGAAATAGAAGAGGATTTTAGAAGTCAAAATATGCCCTAATTTTCCTTTCTGCAGCACTTATCATAATTTCTATGGCAAAATGAATCCCGTCATTTTGTTCCTTTCCAAATTAAATGTTTTAAGTGTTACCACTTTATTCCAAACAAGATGGCTTCAGGTGTGCCATACTTTTGTCATAAGTAAGACTGTTAGCACTCTAGTTGATCTTTAGAACACTTTGGGACATTCTGTCATTGGGCTATACTTGGGCTACGTCTGGGTGATATTTGTGCTACATTTGGGCTCTTTTGTCTCAGGTGGCCATTTTGGGAGACTTATTTGTTATGAAGATTCCTAAATTCCTCATTAACTACAGTCTCCTCAGTAGGAAATACTTTCAGTTTTTTACTTTGATTCCATCAAGAAGGCATTCAGATGTGTCACACATTTGCCTTAAATTCAGAATGCTAGCACTCTAGTTGCTTATTAGATCACTGTAGTAAAGCTACTGCTCACCAGGGAAGTCTGCTGCTGGTATTGAAAGTGCATGTTTCAGTCTGCATGTCAGAATTTTTTAATGAAATAGAAGAGGATTTGAGAAGTCACTCAAAATGTGCCCTCATTTTTCTTTTTTCAGCACTAATCATAATTTCTATGGCAAAATGAACCCCCTCCTTGTGTTCCTTTTAAATTAAACCACTCACTCTCTACTACTCACTCGCTACTACTCTCTCTCTACTACTCTCTACTACTACTCTCTACTACTTACTCTCTACTACTCACTCTCTACTTCTCTCTACTACTCACAATACTACTCTCTACTACTCTCTACCACTCACTCTCTACTACTCACTCTCTACTACTCTCTACTACTCTCTCTCTACTACTCACTATACTACTTTCTGCTACTCACTCTCTACTACTCTCTCCTACTCACTCTCTCCTACTCACTCTACTACTCTCTACTAATCACTCTCTGCTACTCTCTCTACTACTCTCTACTACTCACTCTCCACTCTCCATAACTCACTCTCTACTACTCTCTACTACTCACTATACTACTCTCTAATACTCTTTCCCACTCACCATCTACTACTCTACTACTCACTCTCTACTACTCTCCCTACTACTCCCTCTCTACTACTCACTCCACTACTCTACTACCCACTCTCTACTACTCACTCTCTACTTCTCACTCTCTACTACTCGCTCTCTACAACTCTCTACTACTCACTCCCACTACTCACTCTCTACTACTCGCTCTCTACTACTCTCTTCTACTCACTCTCTACTTCCCACTCTCTACTACTCTACTACTCTCTACTACTCTCTACTACTACTCTCTACTACTCACTCTCTACTACTCACTCTCTTCTACTCTACTACTCTCTACTACTCTCTCTACTACTCTCTACTTCTCACTCTACTACTCTCTACTACTCACGTTCTACTACTCTACTACTCATTCTCTACTACTCTCTACTACTCTCTTTCTACTACTCACTCACTACTACTCACTCTACTACTCTCTACTACTCTCTCTCTACTACTCACTCTCTACTACTCTCTACTACTCACTCTACACTACTCACTCTCTACTACTCTCTACTACTCTCTCTACTGCTTACTCTCTACTACTCACTCTCTACTACTCAATCTCTACTACACACTCTCTACTACACACGCTCTACTACTTGCTCTCTACTACTCACTCTCTACTATTCACTACTACTCACTCTACTACTCACTCTCTACTACTCTCTAGTACTCACTCTACTACTCACTCTCTACTACTCTCTACTACTCATTCTCTACTACTACTCTCTCTCTACTACTCACTCTCTACTACTCACTCTCTACTACTCTCTCTCTACTACTCTCTCTACTACTCACTGTCTACTACTCTCTACTACTCACTCTCTACTACTCTCTCTACTACTCACTCTCTACTACTCACTCTCTACTACTCTCTACTACTCACTCTCCACTACTCGCTCTCTACTACTCGCTCTCTACTACTCTCTACTACTCACTCTACTACTCACTCTCTACTACTCTGTACTACTCTCTCTACTGCTTACTCTCTACTACTCACTCTCTACTACTCAATCTCTACTACACACTCTCTACTACACACTCTCTACTACTTGCTCTCTACTATTCACTCTCTACTATTCTCTACTACTCACTCTACTACTCACTCTCTACCACTCTCTAGTACTCACTCTACTACTCACTCTCTACTACTCTCTACTACTCATTCTCTACTACTCCACTACTCTCTACTACTCTCTCTCTACTACTCACTCCCTACTACACACTCTCTACTACTCACTCTCTGCTACTCTCTCTCTCTCCTACTCTCTCTACTACTCACTCTCTACTACTCTCTCTGCACTACTCTCTACTACTCACTCTCTTCTACTCACTCTCTACTACTCTACTACTCTCTCTCTACTACTCTCTCTACTACTCACCACTTCTCACTCTCTACTACTCTCTACTACTCACTCTCTACTACTCTCTCTCTACCACTCTTTACTACTCACTCTCTAATACTCACCCTCTACTACTCACTCTACTTCTCTCTCTCTACTCTCTACTACTCACTCTACTACTCACTTTCTACTACTCTCTCTGCTACTCACTCTCTACTACTCACTCTCTACTACTCACTCTCTACTACTCTCTACTACTCACTCTCTACTACTCTCTACTACTCACTCTACTACTCACTCGCTACTACTCTCTGCTATTCTCTACTACTCACTCTCTACTACCCTCTACTAGTCTCTACTACTCACTCTACTACTCACTCTCTATTACTCACTCTACTACTCTCTACTACTCACTCTCTGCTACTCTCTCTACTACTCTCTACTACTCACTCTCTACTCTCTATTACTCATCCTCTACTCTCTACCTCTCAACCTCTCTACCTCTCTACATCTACCTCTCTACCTCTACACCTCTACCTTTACACCTCTACCTCTCTACCTCTCTCTACACGCACACATATGCACATATATATATATATATATATATATATATATATATATATATATGCATATATAAGCATATGCATTTATATATGTATGTGTATATATATATACACATACATATATGAACATATATATAATCTGCATATCTATATAAATACAAATATAAATGCATGCATACATATACATATACATATATGCATACATATACATGTTATGTACATGACAGTTTGAAAAACACTAATAAAAGCAAAGCTAAAAAGCCACCTAATTACAAACAGAATTGCTTTAACTTAAACCAGGG
Source organism: Triturus cristatus (assembly GCF_964204655.1). Classification (NCBI taxonomy): domain Eukaryota; kingdom Metazoa; phylum Chordata; class Amphibia; order Caudata; family Salamandridae; genus Triturus; species Triturus cristatus. The sequence goes on from NC_140584.1 coordinate 530,287,436, forward strand.
CGAGACCTATTGCATTTTCAATGCTTGTTTACTTTGGTTCCATTAAGAAGGCATTCAGATGTGTCACACATTTGCCATAAATTCTGAATGTTAGCACTCTAATTGCTCATTAGATCACTGTAGTAAAGCTACTGCTCACCAGGGAAGTCTGCTGCTGGTATTCAAAGTGCATGTTTCAGTCTGCATGTCAGAATTTTTTAATGAAATAGAAGAGGATTTGAGAAGTCAAAATGTGCCCTAATTTTTCTTTCTGCAGCACTAATCATACTTGCTATGGCAAAATGAACCCCCTAATTTCTTTCCTTTTTAAATTAAATGTTTTAAGAGTTACCACTTTATTCCAATCAAGATGGCTTCAGGTGTAGCATACGTTTGTCATAAGTAGTACTGTTAGCGCTCTAGTTGTTCTTTAGAACACTCTGGGAAGCTGCAGTAGAACACAAAGGAATCAACTGACAGTCTCTGCCCTTGTTGGATGTACATGTTTTACTGAGAATGTCAAACTTAATTCTCACATGACTGCGAAAGATAATGTGAATTTACAGAAAATATGCTCTCAGTTTAGCTCATAAATCACCTTCCAAACCTCTGTGGGAAAAGCATGAGAAAATAGTTTTCTCTCAAACATGATTCATGATGTCCCAGCAGAAGGCTTTATCACATTGTAAAATCACCTTAGAACACATCACAATTTCTAAAATAAGTATGGTACCATCAGCAAATGATTTATAATGTAACAAAAGTCTTAAAACCTTCTATTAACTGCAATGCTTTTCAATGAGATGCTATCATGTATATTGGTCCCAAGATGGCTGTCAACACTTCTTGGATGAAGTGCGGACAGCCAATCAGATCTCAGGATGAGATGAGTGGTTAGGCTCCGCCCAGATATATCTATCTTTTTTCCCTTTAATATCTAAAAAACTACTGAACAGATTTACACCATTTAACAAAAAGGCACGACTCCGAACCAAGGGCTACCTTTTTGCCAAATTTGGTGTCATTCTGTTTAGCAGTTCGGGCTGTAGCAGCGATTAAAGGTTCCTATGGAAAATTGCATGGGGAAAACACGTTTTGGGAACCCCCTTTTTTCTCGGCCCCTGCTTCACGAATCTCCCTGAGACTTTCAGGATAGGAGCAGACCGGAGCACCCCACCAGTTTTGAAAATTTCGCGAAGATTTGTCAACCGGCACCAAAGTTATTCCAAATAGAATGTTGCAGATTTCCTATGGATAATAGGTCCTAACTAGAACTACCTACTGGCGACCGCCAGTAGGATATATATATATCGAAACGCGTAATGCCTGTTTTGGCTTTTTTTAAATAAAAGAACTGGTTGAAAGCACTGTTGGTGTGGCCCGTTTGACGCTGCTGGAGGAAGCGCGCGTTTTCCTGAGGATTGTTAAGAGGTGTCTGACACACCTCAACCGGGCCCCGAATCCAAGAGGTAGAGGCATTCCCGATGTCAGGGGTTTTGTGGAAGTTGAAAGCTTATGTAGGAATGCCCACCGGCTGCGATATTGAGCATGGACGAAGCTCTGATGGAAGGGCCACTGTGAGAGGCCCGCCCGAACTTGGGATGTGAACTTTTTTGCAGCCAGGATTTGCAAGAGGAATGTTCCTATGCACTTCCTGCTGGATATCACTTTGAAAGGCGGACTGTAAGCTGCCTAAGTATACGGTGGTAGTGGGATTTCCCTCTCATGAACTGTGGCCGAGGTATGGAACTTTCCTTGTATAGCATGTATTGCACTCGGGACAGAGTTAAGCCATTGAAATTTTGCCAAAATCGACATTGGGAACCAGTTAAGTAATAAAGGACAGATGTGAAGCATTGTGGGAGATGAAGTCCTGAAAACGAAGCTAATAGTGAAATGAATTTGGCAACGATGGGACACATTGAATATAAACCACTTAGGGTTGAAAGGATTAACCTAAAGAAAAATGAAAAGTCTGTACTTACCCTCGCTGCTTAAAGAATATGTAAATAAGTGATGCAATTTTGAACACTTGAAAATGAAACTGTTCCTTTAATCTGGGAGTATTGTCCTTTCTCAATGTTTATCAAGCTACGTTTTAAAAGCTAACGAACCCACCGTAATTGCAGCTAATGGCATATGATTAAGGGTCGCAGGACTCGAAACGCGTAATGCCTGTTTTGGCTTTTTTTTAAATAACAGAACTGGTTGAAAGCACTGTTGGTGTGGCCTGTTTGACGCTGCTGGAGGAAGCGCGCGTTTTCCTGAGGATATATATATATATATATCCACACTCCTGGCTCACCACATCCAACGATACAGCGAAGAACCGGTACGGACCACAGCATGTAGATTTGTAGAATTGCAGTGCTTTATTTGCAGAAAATGAAAGAATCAATAGCATTCATTCGATTGAAAGGAAGTGCCCAGCATGCCGCGTTTCAACCGCGTTTCCACTGTCTTGATCACTTGAGGCGCTGGACCAATTACAACCCTTAAATAGTGACCACGTCCTCGGCTGATAATTCTCAACCACACCTCTAGGCAATAGAAATAGGTAAAAGACTTGACGGCAAAACACTCCATGATTTGCATACAATAAATACAATGATTTAAAAGTAACCACAAGTGTGAATTCATGAGTTTAAAAATTAGAGTAAAACTGTAAAACACAAGATAAAAAGGCACATAAAAATAAATGTATTAAAAACCGACCATAGTGGTAAAATATGCCTCATCCTGGAAATGAAAAACTGATACATCTAATCATATTACTCATATTGTGTTGCCACAAAGTTTGCCAAGTACTGTTGTACCTCTATTACACACTCCCTAAAAAAAGGTGCTAAAAGTAAAGTGCCAGTGCAAAATTGTGCAAACAACAAGAGTGTGCAAAAAATTGTACGCCCAATTCATAATTATGGCAACTGCAAGCGCACTGCAAACATACGACTGAGTGCAAAATGCAAAATATTCATATATACGTAAATACAGAGTATACCAGAACAGAAACAGTACATGGGATGAACAGGATTTGAAAAGGTCAAATCAGTCTGAAATGCATAAGGCCCGTAAATTATCAACTTATAAGAAGTTATGTACGTCCTCCCCTGTGTTCAATCCATTAGGCAAGTTGTTTCTCCCTGTTTCCACCACAGATTGATTTGGCCACTGACCCAATCACAAATACCTCAGGTCATTCAGATTATTATTGTGGACAAGTTTCAAATGTCGGACAACTGCGTAGTTTGGGTCTGAATTAACCACAGCTCTTAAGTGCTGGAGTATCCTGCTGTAAACTTGGAGCTTAGTGCTCCCAACATTTTCCAATTGGCAGGTACATGCCAGGATGTAGACTGTTAGTCAGTCCTGTAGGTATAGTGGCCCTGGATCTTAACAGGATTGGGGTCAAAAGCTGTGGTGTATTCAGTGGTGTTAACCCTGAATTTACACGCTTCACAGGAGGTGCATTTGAAGAAACCTGTCCTCGATGATAACCACGTAGCTGAAGAGCTAACTTCAGGACTACTTTTAACAAGAGTGTTCCACATAGAGGGTGCACGCCTAAATGTAAGAGAAGGTAGATTGGGCAAGTTCTGGGACAAAGTCTTGTCTGACAGAACTATAGGTCAGTTGGAGTAAATAATTTTCCTGATCTGTTTCTCTTGACGACTATAGGTGGTTATTAGTCTAACTTTGTCTGCTGTATATATATATTACCTACTGGTGGTTGCCAGTAGGTAGTTATAGTTAAGACCTAGTATGCATAGGAAGAGCGTTTTATGATTTGCCAATACCTTTGGCGTCGTTTGACAAATCTTTGTGACATTTTCAAAACTATTGAGGCACTCTGGTCAGCGCCTATCTTGAATGTTTTGGGGTTATTCGTCAAGTGGGGGCCGAGTAAAAAGGGGGGTGCAAAAACGTGTTTTCTACATGTTAATTTACATAGGAAACTTTAAACAAACCTACAGCCTGAACTGCTGAACGGAACTACACCAAATTTGCAAAAAGGTAGCTGTTGATTTAGAAAGCGTTCTTTTTTTTTTAATGGTGTAAATCTGTTCAGCAATATTCATATTTAAAAATCTTTATATATCTGGTGATCACGGTGGATTTGCGAATACTCCCAAACACGAGCTTGATTCTGATTGGCTGCCAACACTTCAAACCAGAAAGTGTGGGCAGCCATCTTGTGACTCTGTAGAACCGAGTCACAAGAAACAAGGTTAAAAATGAAGGAAAGGGGTCGGGGTAGAAACAGACTGACACCCTAGGACTGCTCAGGGGGCATCCTGCAATCTAATAAATTACAAGTGAAGGTAGGTGTTTACATTCATCTTTCAACTTTGGTAAAAACACATTTATCTTAAAATAATGTGCAATTTATGTATTTTATTTTAGTCCTGTAGCAATATCTGACCTGCACAAGAAGGTGAAATAAATTGATTTGAGGTACTCTTCAATTACTCAACAGTGATCTAACGACAAAATGGGAACATTTTGTGAAAACCTACATACAATAATTAAATTGTGTATGTCTGTTTTCTCAATGAAGCTGCATTTTCTTTGTGATACATCAAACAATGCTTATAGTTTCACTATAGTTTCACTGGTCTAGTTAACTTCGCATTCAGACTTCCAATAGAAATAGTTGTTTCCAGCAAAGCTTTCACAAAAGCAGGTTTAAGATAGTATTCTGTAATTTACTCCGTTGCATTTAGCCTTCTAGGCGATAGGACAAAGGATTCCAAGAAACCAACTGAAGCAGAAGCTTCAACAAAGAAGTGTTAGAATTGCTTTTCTGAGAACGGCTTTGAATACATTACTGCTGCCTGGAATCGCTTGCAAAATAGAAACACATCATGTATTTAAAATAGTGACAGCCCCTAGTGAAAGCAAGGTCCTTTTAATTTTTCCTTTTTGACCCTCTGAATTTTCAATACAGCAATTTCACTTTCAAATGACATATTTGTGATTTCTACAGAATGCACAGTGTTAAGAGAAATAGGCACTTACCAGCTGAGAAGACCGCATTTCTTACTATTTTTTTAATTTCTAATGGTGTTTCTCTTGCTTTCTTGCACTCCAAAACGCAAAACTAATGTTTGCAACCCTACAAAGTTTTTGAAACCTGCTACTTTGCAGATCCCGTTGGAGAACTTACGAGTGCTCTGCTCACCAAAAAAGGACAATATTCATTTGTTTCAAATTCTGCTTCAGGACGGTAACGAACGTCACTTCCACTGGAGTGACGCATTGAGCGTAGGATGTGGTCCTTAGCTATGCCATATCCCCAGTCTCTATGTCGCAGAATGCTCTGTTTGTTACATTCGGCCTTGTGAAGTGAGCTGGGGGCACAGTATTGCCTTTGGGCATGCGCTTCACTTGTACCTATAAAACGCACTGATCACAGTGTTTGGTAGTTCGCAATTGACTCTTTGTCCAAGGCATGGCCTAAACACTGTATGCATGGCCCTTGGTATTGTCACTCTGGGCTACAATCATATGATGAGGCCTTCAGACAGTCTTCCTGTCCTAAGTATACAGATTTTCTTAGTGTGTACCAAATTGACAAAGGTATATCGGATCATAAAGGTAAGTGTATGAACGAATTTACCTTTTTTAAACTTGACAGAAATTCTGATTCCTGACAAGAGGGAATAGGGCACTCCCAGGGTGTGGAAAATTTGGAATGTCCACAACCATGTATTCATTTTGCACATTCCCAAACTTCGATCCAGGCAGTACTCAGACATATATGTTCAGTGGGCATGGACCTTAGTAATTACACAATCTCAAAGAAGGGCATTCGTGACCAGTAATTGTTTCACAACATGATGGGTTTAATGAAAGGTTGTGGAAAGGTGCAAAATTGGCTGATGTACACTCGTCAGTATTTTTTCTTAAATTTGTAATCTTTTCTGAAATGCATTTTGTTAAATTGGAAGAAATGTTAGCAGTCTATTGAGAGAGCAGCAAGCTGTTCCCATTGCAGCTCAGTGTTGTGAGGAGCAGTGGGCTAATTCAGCCACTTAGCTGCTGGCCTGTATAAGGAACCTCAAAACACATCATACTTGGGCTAATGCTTGTCCAGCCTCAGCAATCAGCAGTTTACTGCTGGTAGATGTCCTATCGTCTTTGGCCTTGACATTATGCATCAGGAAATCACCATCACATGAGGTTCAATGGGATAAACCACACCACAAGTAAAGTCAAGAAGCTCTGTCTGCTTTTGTGAAGGGTGAAGTTTCTGAACATTCAACAAATATTGGGGCAAGTTAAACAGGCATGGTGGTGGGAGCTTTGTTTGCATCAAGGCTAGTGAGGACCTTAATTCCATCTTCAGTCACAGGAGACATATCCGACTGGACAGAAGTCCTTTCCATAGCCTCTGCCAGTGAGTGGTGTAGTTTGCATCAAGGGTCAGGTTTATGCTGATGCTTGTATGGTGCTTCCCATTTGGGTGCTAGAGAGGGCTGACTTGCCTAGAACAACATGCATCTCCTTTCCTTTCGATTGCAATAGGCCCCTTTCATGTACTATTAATTGTGGTACCCATTAGACAGCTATCATTGCTTGGACAGGCTTGCCCATTCCAGCAACATGGTGAATCATGGGAGCCGGTGATGTGTCTAGAAAAGAAAAGCGTTTACTTGCATGGGGGAAAGGTTTGGCCTTACTAAGGATGTAGCAAAAACGCAGGCTTCGAGTTATGAGGCAATAAACAGGTGGAAATGTCAAAGCTTACAAGAGAAACCCATGATATAATCTTCATATTAGATCCTGCAATTCTCAAAATATATGCTGGGCTTTACGGAAATTCTAGGCATGACTCACAAAAATGCACTGGGGAAGTATATTCACTTCTCAGCAAGAGCAGACAGTAATCTACAAATAACCAGGAAAAAGGGGTGGAGTGCCATTGTTAAGGGATTTGCCAAAAACGCAATGTAGGGCAAATAATAATATTCACATATTGATATGAAATTATGGACAACTTTGCAGGGGGATTTTTGTGTTCAAGCCTACGTATATTTTATTATTTAGATAATTAGTTCAAGATTGTGCATTTGAAACACATTAGGCTTGTAGCATTGGCCAAAGAATGATCGGGGTTATTCACTTAGACAACTTACACATGTAAGTTCACTCTTACACTTTTTAGTAACTTTACTACTTATGGGATTAGCAAAACCAGTGTAAAGTAACTAAAAAGTGTGCTCCGGCCCATTTTAGTATCCGTCAATTATCTACTAGAACCCACTCTGGTCCGATGGAGCTTTTTACTTGCCCAATAGCGTGGAGGGAATAAACACAATTATCAGAAAATGCGGTCCGCAATTTGTCATAATCAAGGACTCGAGACTTAATCTCTTGGCTCTCTGGCTTTTATTATCAGCATAAAGATTTGAAGGTACAAACTCCTCAATACAAGGCACAACAAGTACATAGGCACTAACACAAATGCTACTCTACGAAGAATCCGCATGCGACTAAAAATAACTAAAAGCACAATTTCTAAAAGCATGAGGTAGAAAACTACCAAGCCAATGTCGATATTAGGGACACTGGACCATACCATCTCTGTCCCTACTCTGTACTGGATGACATCCCTACTTAGCAATCCCTTGAGACCCTCAATTGAGAAAAAGGTGTCAGAGTGAAACTTCCTAAGAAGTCTTCACTTAGAGAGCTTGATCTATAAAAATGCCCCCTCTATCTCTTCGCCTAACCCTTCTCTGCTCTGGGCTGCTCTGATCTGCCTCCACCCTCGGGGCGCTTTCCCTAATACAGAACCCCAAGTCCCAGAACACGCCCTTTTGCACCTCCTCTTCAGCTGGGTCGTCTTTCAGTAATTTTCCATAGAGCGCTGTCCAGTTCCATCGTCCATCAGCTTGGCCTTGAGTCCCAGACACCGTCCGCACTAGGAGTTACGATTGGCACATTCCAATGCACTCCCATGTCTGGCTTTAACTACATAAGTCAATTCGTGAACAAAGAACTTCTCTACTAACGAGCAACTGTCCTTGCACCTGGGGTGAGATCATGCAAGGCAGACATACTTTACATCTTTTAACTTTGCAATTTACTACAGCCTAAAACCTCTACTGGAATAAATCCTTCTTGGCCTATTGCCCTCAGCTAACATAAGAAAATAACAGGCCTTTCGCCTCAACGATATATGTGAATTCTGGCCACTACTTCGGTTACACAAGCATGTCTAAATCACACTATTGACATTTACGTCTTTCTTTTCATGTATGGTTAAACTAAACAGTCTGCAATCACGTATTCTAGGCTACACATTTTAACATCGCCTGGAGTTTATATATACCAAGCTCTTATGCATTTCTCTAATACATTCACAATATGCTTGTACATAGCTAACACTTCTATTTAAATCGATATAGGTTATACAATTCTTAATACATTGCACACAAAATACCTGAGTACACATTTGATTATATGCGGGTGCCGACTAACAGTGAATATAACGCACCCCTACAATTTTCAACCTTTTAAACGCTACATCAGTTCCCCCCTTTGATGACATCTGTCATCACACCATTACAATCTTCCTTCTTTAGAACTGATTTAAACCATACTGGTCATGACTCTGCCATGTCGAACTCCCTCCATTCTCTTAAGACTCTCATATTGCTGATCCTGAAACTTCGCCATCCTTTTCTCATTGGCTCTAAGAGCTCTTTCAACTTTGCCTCCTTGATACCACTTCCACGCTTTCACGCATCCCCACAAACAAATCACACAAACAACTGCAATGATAATTGGCTTCAACACCGATCCAAGAAATCCTCTTCCCAAATTCGCAAACCAAGTTCCCACTCTTCCAAATCCTTGTCCAATCTTTTCCCACACATTCTCCTCTGTCAAATCCATAATTTCCTTGTGAATAGTTGTGATGTTGTCTATGTACTTCCCCAACTCCTTCGTATTGTCTGGAATATAGGTGCAGCATTCTTGAACCTTCAATAATTTACAGACCCCACCCTCCTTAGCTAATAACACGTCTAACGCAAGTCGATTCTGCATAACCATATTCCGTATCGACAACATCTCTCCAGTCACCAACAACAAAGACCTCGCCGTATTCATAGACAGCTCATCAACTACAGTCGCCAACCTTCTGATCTTCACGTCATTCAACACCACACCCATACTAGGTATCATTGCTCCATATAAATCACCAATCACTGCACCTGCCTTTACAGTCCTACGTCTCCTAGAATGTTGTCTCGTCTCTAACAACTCCAAGTCCTCCGTGTGATAAATCTTCAGGAATATGATGGCCAAATAACATATGCCATACCAATTTGCAGGCAATCTGACATAAGCATTCTTCCCACATACATAATACACTGTCGGAATCACTTCTACTGGACCTTGCATAAAGTCCTTAACAGAAGCCTCCATAGTGAAGGTCTGAGAGCAAGTGCTATGTCCTACTGCAACCTTCTCCGTAGCTGATTGAGGCCGTCCAATACACAAATTCCCTTTCTGCACTTCATCTAATGCTATTGGTCCATAGCTTCCCTTGGACTTGTGAGATTTCTCCTCCTCAGTCCAATCTACTGGACTATCTCCGGTGTCTCGTGTCTGGGTCAACTTTCTATATCTGTCCTCTACCTGATCAATGAATTTCTTCTCTGTCTCAGATAACGCACATGTCAGGTTGTGCCGGTGAGCATGCGCAGTATCTAAGTTCACAGTAGGTCTAAAATACTTCAGGAGTCTGTCCTCTTTCTTTTAATAATCGTATTTATTCAAATGCTTGATTGCTGGAACTTCAGGAAGTACCGTATCAAAATTTGAAAAGAAATACTCGAACTGTCTCCTGTCGTAAAATAAACTAAGCAATAAACTACAAGAAATCCCATATGTCAATGGGAGGTGATGATACTTGATACCTTCATCTACTGAAGCGGGCAACTGCATACACACATAACAATCCTTTACATCCATCGCATCAACATATTCGTACAACAACTTCGCATAAGCATTAAGTTTAAAATCACTCTTCGACAAATCCATGTGGAGTCTGCGATCCTCCCTTAACTTCGATGTTCCCTGTTCTCTGATACTGACACCTCTCTGTCCTGGGGTAATAGGTGTAGGGGCTCCCTGAACCTCCCCCTCCTGCCTGCGAGCCACCATGTATGAACTTATCACTACTGCAAATATAGTGGCTATCACAACTCCTACCAATGTGCCTATTATCAATCTAGCCCTACGATGTGTGTTTGCAGGATTTGCCATCTTCGGAATATACTCAATGTCCAATACAGTCTCTGAAATGGTAAGTCTCTTTCTCATTAATGTCTCTTTCATGAACTTTTGGCAAACCTCCCTAACTTTTCTTCGTTCTACAACGGAAAAAGTCCCTAATTTTATTCTTCTTCCCCTCGGATCTAGGTTATCTTCCTTTTCCCTGCTTTACAACGCTCTTGAATCAGTCCAAAATAACTGCTGGTCCCAACAGTTCCAGGACCCCCTGCAATATTTCGAGCTTAAGAATGGTCAATTCTTGTGGAGCTGGCACAACTGTGAACGTCGGGAAATCCAAAGTGTCCAAGATCATACCACGAATGAGGCTTAGAAATGGTGGATTCGGGATGTTGATGGTCAGGATTCCATCGATCTCCAATCCCGGAATTCTCAGCAACACTTCTACTCTCGGAAACGGAGCACTGCTGACCAATGTCATTGACCTCAATCTTCCCGTGCTCGGTAAGCCTGGCATCAGTCACTGGATATGCCCACTCGCGGCGGGATGCCTGACTTTCACCTTGTGGATACCCTGCTATCTCACAGGGGAATACCAGGACGGGTTCCCTAAGCAAGCCCCGGGAAACCCACAGCGGGTAGCTGTGCGCTATATAAGCTCAACTACATTTACATTTACTCTGGTGAAGCGTACTTCCGACTTGGCACTCTAGTTCTCTTTGACCTTCTCAAAGTACCTTGAGGATGCTCCTCGTCACTCGATTCTGCTTCTGGAGCCTCCGAAACTGGTGCAAGATCTGTGCCCGGTGCCAACCTCAGGTTTACCCGTTTCTGTTTTGCGGGCCAAACCCTTTCTGCTTCAGTAGCACCTCCGATCTTCCCTTCGATACCCTGTGCACTGTCCTCCTCCTCCTCGGCAGAACTCGATTCTGCCCTGCCCACTGCACCTCTTATTCCTTCACCTGTTTCTGGGTCTGTGCTTCTCTCTCGTTCTTCCTCAGCTTGATTCAGTGCACCATCAACTGCTTCAGCAACCCTTACAGCTTGACTGGCCCTCTCAGGTGGTTCTGTCGGCTCAGCTGGGTTTTCGTTCTCAAGAGGGGCTGTATCTTCTAAGGGTGCTGGAACTCTGCGGGTATGGGAAGCATGCACCCAGTTCGGTAAACCTCCACACTTGACTGCTGTGTTCGTGATGAGAATCACTTGAAACGGGCCTCGCCACCTAGCATCCAGGCAACTCTTCCTCACGTGCTTTCGGACTAGGACCCAATCTCCTGGGCATAAGTCGTGGCACAGGTCACTCGCAGCTGGAACCGTTGCTGTCTGCACCTGCTGAGACACAGAACGGACCACGTCAGCAAGGCCTTTACAATAGTCCAGGATCATATCCTCAGTGATATTTATCAGAGCAGTGGCAGGTATTGCAGGCAAATGCATCGCTCTCCCCATGAGGATTTCATGGGTAACAATCCAGTCCTTCTATCAGGCACACTTCGGAGGCTCATGAGGACCAAAGGTAATGCGTCAGGCCATTTTAGGGACGTTGACGAACACACTTTCGCCATCCGAGCCTTCAGAGTTCCATTCACCTGCTCCACTATCCCTGAAGCTTCTGGTCTATAGCTATAGTGTAACCTCTGATCTATATTTAAGGCAGCACAAAGCAATTTCATGACTTCACTGTGGAAATGAGTTCCTTTGTCTGATTCAAAGGACGTCGGGAACCCGTACCTTGGAATGAGTTCTCTCAATAATAGTTTTGCTACCGTGAGTGTGTCACATCTGCGTGTAGGGTATGCCTCCACCCACCTAGAAAAGACACATACTATCACTAATATGTACCTCAACCCATTACACTTCGGCATTTCAACGAAATCCAGCTGCATCCTATTGAAAGGTCCACCTGACCTCCCTATGTGACTCAACGTCACAGCTGTCCTTTTTCCTACATTCATCTGTTGACAAGTGACGCACCTCTGGCACACGGTTTCGGCCACCGCCCGAAACTTCGGGTTGTTCCAAGTCTGACGAAACACTCTCATCATTGCGTCTCTACCAAGATGTACAGCACCATGTATCAACCTCGCCATGGGATTCAATAAACATTCCGGCAACACTGCTCGTCCATCATTCGAAACCCATATATCCACATCTCCTTTCTCACACCCAGCTGGTATCCAACTGTCTCGCTCCTGATCCGAAACCTCTTCCTGAAGCTGCTTCAGTTCCTCCCATGAGTCTGCCATTGCTAACATCTGATCATACACCGTTTTCTCCTCAGTTTCCTCAATGTGCTTCTCCGTGTAATTACATCCCTGCTCTGCACAAAACCGAGCTACTTCGTCGGCATAATTGTTACCCAATGAAACAAAATCATTTCCCTTTGTGTGTGCGGCACATTTAACAACAGCAATTTCGTCAGGACCTTGCAATGCTTCAAGCAATTTTCGCACATGGTCACCATTTCTTATGGGTGAACCTGAAGACGTCATAAACCCTCTCTGGGACCATAGTTGTCCGAAGTCATGAACCACACCAAACCCATACTGGCTGTCCGTGTAAATAGTTACACGGATCTTATCAGCTGCCACACAGGCACGAGTCAAGGCAATAAGCTCAGCCACCTGCGCGGAGTGTACTCCTTCTAAACAAGCGGCTTCAACCACCCCCGCGATGGTGCATACAGCAAACGCTGCTCTCAATCGACCGACACTGTCTCTTAAGCATGAACCGTCCACAAAGAAGATCTCATCTGAAACTGGGAGCGGTTCATCGACAATGTCAGGTCTCGGTTTGGTCCATAGTTCAGTCACGTCGAGACAATCATGGTCCTCACAATCTCCATCATCATCTACATTTGGGACAGGTAACAATGTAGCAGGATTTAAAACAGCACACATCTTCAATACCACATTATCGGCTGCAAGAATGACTTGCTCATAACGAGTCAGCCTATTATTCGTGAGGTGCTGTGTTTTAGTCCTAGTCATCAACAATTCCACAGAATGTGGCACATGTACAGTAAGAGGATGACCCATCACAATGCTCTCACATCTCTCGATGCTGACACCTGTTGCCGCAACGGATCTGAGACATCCGGCAACGCAGAAGCTACTGGATCTAGAGTAGCTGAGAAATAGGCAACTGGTCTACGGACACCTCCATGATTCTGGGTTAACACTGCTAATGCGCAACCTTCTCTTTCGCAGCAGAATAATGCGAATGCCTTGTTGTAGTCCGGCATTCCCAACGCAGGAGCGCTACATAAGGCTTCTCTCAGCCTCAGAAATGATTTCAAACAGTCGTCGTCCCATGGTACCGGATCACTTACGTCCTTTCGCGTCAGCCGCTGTAAAGGCTTCGCTTCAAAGGAAAAGTTTGGGATCCACTGGCGGCAATAACCCACCATTCCCAAAAACATTCTAACTTCCCTCTGCGTCGAGGGAACTGGCATTCTCAGAATCGCATCAATGCGATCTGGAGACACCTTCCTTTTACCCTTCTCAATTCTGTGCCCCAAATACTGTACCTCAGGTAAACAGTATTGCAGCTTGTTTGGGGACACCTTGTGACCATTCTCTCCCAGGAAATTCAACAACGCAATTGTATCAGTTCTGCAAGCGTCTTCTGTTTCCGACGCAACAAGCAGATCATCAATGTATTGCACTAAAACAGAGTTTTGTGGCAACACAAGACTTTCGAGGTTTTTCTTCAAAAGTTGATTAAAAATCGATGGACTCTCTGTATACCCCTGTGGGATACGACACCATGTTAATACACGATTTTCTAGTCTAAATGCAAAAAGAAATCTGCTCTCTTCATGTAGGGGAATCGAAAAAAATGCTTGACACAAGTCAATCACTGTGAACCATTCAGCTTCACATGGGATCTGGACCAGTATCACTGATGGATTCGGTACCACTGGACAACATGGAACAACTATGTTGTTTATTTTTCACAAATCTTGTACTATCCTGAACTTCCCACTTGGCTTCTGCAGTCCCATAATGGGCGAATTGCATGGACTACCCATGATTTCCACCAGTATTCCCTGCTTAATCATAGACTCGATCACAGGTTTAATCCCTGCAATCGTCTCAGGGGATAATTTATACTGAGGGGTTCTCGGGAATTCCGCGTTTGTCTTGACCTGTATCTTCACTGGTTCCACTCCCCTGACTAAACCAATCTCCTCTCCACTTAGGTCCCACACATCAGTCGATACTGACTCCTTCAAATCAAGTGGGAGCTCCTCCACTGTCAAAGCTGGGTACATTTCCACACACACCCGCTGATTTGCAACCTTAAAGGTCGCATCATCATCCCTTGTCTGTACCTCTACTCCTTTTGGGGTACAGTAGATTGTGCAATTGAGTTTACACAATAAGTCTCTCCCCAACAAACAAACAGGACTAGAATCGCACACCACGAACTGGTGTCGATCCCTAAAGTTTCCTATCCTGACTTTAATCGGTTCTGTCAAAGGGCTAACTAGCCTCTTATTCGCCACTCCAACCACCTGTATACTTTCCCCGGAAAGGGCTACACCCGGAACTACTGCCGATCTTATAGTCGACCTAGAAGCCCCCGCATCAACCAAAAAGGTAGTAGGGTGTTCGTCAAGCTCTGCTTCCACAAAGGGTCCTCTCTGGTCTACTTCTAAGATGGCCCTAAGTATGCAGTCATCATCTTGGCTTAAACTCAACCGGGCCAGCAAATCTATATCCCTCTCCTCGCTTACTTCAAACATGGGCATCTGCAAATAAGTTAGAGCTCCCTGCTGTTCTGTATCCTGGGTGGCTGGGGAACCTGCACTTGCGGGATGCCGGTCCCCCCTTGCATCATTCTCGGTGTAGTCACCGTCTGTACCTGTTCCGCCCCAGGGACCTGAGCTATTCCTCCCTCCATCTGTTGCTGGTTGCAGGGGTTCAGGGGACACTCGCGCCTCCAGTCTCCCACCGGGTGACACTGGTGACAAGCTGTCGTCTTTTTCAGTATCGCTACATCCATGCCTGTTCTAGGGTCTATAGGCCTCGGCCTCCCCTGCCCCTGGACATTCTGATTCCCTACCTGATAGTTTCCCTGTCTCCTTACCATGGGTCCCCCATTCGGCGGTCCCTGCGCGGCTTGCATCTGAATAAACAACAAATTATCTTTCATCTTCTTGTGCTTCGACTCAATCTAATCCGTGCAGTACCTGGCGTACCGCAAGATTTCATCCACGGGCTTATTCTGCCATCAGATCAAATGCTGCTGTATCATGAGACTAACCTCGGGCTTCAAACCCAGCACGAACTTAGAAACAAACTGTCCCATATTCTTCGTTTCCAGTTCATCTAGGCCACTGTACTGCTTGAAAGCCTTCAAAAGTCTCTCATAAAACTCATGTACTGTCTCCTTTGGTTCTTGCACGGTCCTGTCTATCTTCACCCAATCAATATCTTGGGGTGAAACCTTCGATTTCAACCAGGTAATTACCTTATCATACAGCCTCATCACCGCTGGCGACGGGCCATTTGTAATCCTGTTCCTATCGGGCTCATAGTCCGGCCAATCAACAGCAACCTTACATGCGTTCCACAAATCTCCTGGAACCACAATATCAAATAAGGTATTCAGATCGATCCATAATACCTTTGAAATCTTAACGAAGCGCTCAACTTGCTTGTACCACTCTGCAGGCTTCTCCCTGAGCCTGGGAAAATCATTCGTAAATGATGCCAAATCCCCCCTGCTCCATGGTACATGCACATATCCTCCATTCACCACTTCCCTCAGGGGAAAGGTCCTTGCTAGTAGCAACCCTTCACCCGGAGTTCCTCCTTCCGCTCCCTTAGAGGTCTTTTTCTTAGACCATCTCTCTTCCCATTTATCAAGCATCAACCATGGTCGCATGGCTAGAATCAGTTCTCTAGCATGTGACCTTAATCCAACAACCCTTTTCTCCTCTAGCTCCCGCTCGGTATAATGCATCCTATGACTTCCTTGCAACGCCCTAGTCTTGGTTAAATCCACACCATATTCTTTCGCCAATCCCCTTAATTTCTCATGTGCAATTCGTGCCTTACGAGTCACATCTTTCGCTACAAAAGACAGCTCATCCGGGTTGTAAGTTACTATTCTCTCAAGAGGTAGACTTTCATATATTATTTCATCTACCTCTGCCTTGAGCCTTACTATGTCTATCATCCCTGCTCTCAAGGCTCCTTTCAACACCTGACAGCTTGCTCCACGTCCCTCATCATATTCACATTCCGGTTCCTTCTCTCTCCTCTCTTCTGGTGCTTCTATAGGAGCAGAATAACTCCTAAAGTTATCCCGAGCTCTCTCCGATTGGACCACATTTGGGTTCTGATGCCTCTCTGACGGTACCCATGACCTTAAATCTGATCTCGACTCCATCAGATTTCTCGGCCTCACCGGTCTCTGTTCCTCTTCGCCCCTAGATGTATCTGACACCGCTACCAATGGTGTACTCCATTGTACAGGGCTTGGAGGTCGGGCCATTGTCCCTTCCAACCCACTTTCCTCGCTTTCCCTCCTCGTTCTTTCCGCTACCTGTTCGGACCTCTCCCTTTCCTCCGATTCCGGACTATAAATCGACACAATCGGCCCAATGGTGACCGGTACCCTCAATGCATCCGGTAACCTCATCTCTCTCTCAATCCTCCCACTAGCTTCAGACTGACTCCGTGGACTCTCTGTTCCAAACGAAACCAACCCTTCCACTCGAGTCTCGGGTTGTATTGTCACTCTTCTAGTTTCCCCTCTCTCGCCCCACCTGTCGTCTCCTTCTTCTGGATTATAAGGAGGTGGTCTCTCCTCCAACAATCTTTGCAATACTCCGTCATCGGAGTCACTCTCTTCATCCTGTGCTTTCACATGCCTTATCCCCGTCGAGTCTATCAATAAGGGATACAGTTTCTCTTCCTCAATTGCCTGCACTCTCCATCTTTTCTACGCTGCATCCCACTTGGCATCCTGAAATGCCCTGATCGATTTTCTCATCCTTTCCTGACTCCTTCCCTTTTCCTTATCATGTGCTGATCTAATCCACGCATGGAATGCTTCGAACTATGTTGGTCTTGGCAAGGGTCTTAAGGACCCCATCAACGACTTCAACTGGTACAGCACCGCTAGTCTAAATGAGCCATACCTCGGGAAAGCTAGTTCCCCTTCCCCTTGTGTAATCTTGTGCCAATTCTCGATCCAAACTATGGTATGTAACCCCACGTTCTTTGCCATGTAGTGTGCTGGGGTATCCTCGGGAGGGGCTTCCTCTCCCTTCCGAGTGACCACATGCTTGTCGCCTCTACACAATTCTCGTAAAACCTTAAGACACTTCATGACGAGCAAATTCGATCTCGCGCTCTGTTTACTTCTTGCTCTTAAATCCTCCAATAACAGCACGACTCACGCCAACCGGCCTATCACAGCGCGACACTCTCTGACGTCACCTTCCTTCGTTCGCAGCAGTTCCCTTCTCCAAACACGTTTCACGCCTACTCTCGTCCCATTCAAACACTGAAATAACCGATTAAGTTACTTCTCTGGCTGTCCGTCCACAGCCTCTGACTGTTCGTCCACAGTCTCTCGACCTTGTTGACCTCGATTGGCGACCGTCTGCCCCCGTCCGGCCAGATAAATCGCCACTGATAGGTTACTAACACTCCAATCCACACACAACAACCCACGACCAGCGTCAAGTTGCCATACACACACACGTTCGCTCCCCCTATCTCGGTCCAGGTGATCGATGGTACCTCACGATCCCCTTTGGGTGGTCAACAAAATCTATCTCAGGTGTATTCTACACCACAACTCCCGGGCTGCGCGCGCTCACAGCCTGATCTCACAATCACACAACATACACATCAACTCCGCAAGACATCACAAAACAAATCAACACCGCAATCTACAACATCTCATTTTGTTCATACTCACTCCTGGAACTGCTGCTTCCTGCCGCACTGCTACTCGTCGTCGATGCTCATCTGCCGCCGTCTGCTGCTCGCCATCTGATGATTCACCATCACTTATCGTCTATGGGCCTCAAGGATCACTTATCCTTATCTAATCTAATCGTCCCTCGCTATCGGAAGTAACCATCCGTCTCTGCTACCAACTGCTCCGGCCCATTTTAGTATCCGTCAATTATCTACTAGAACCCACTCTGGTCGGATGGAACTTTTTACTTGCCCAATAGCGTGGAGGGAATAAACACAATTATCAGAAAATGCGGTCCGCAATTTGTCATAATCAAGGACTCGAGACTTAATCTCTTGGCTCTCTGGCTTTTATTATCAGCATAAAGATTTGAAGGTACAAACTCCTCAATACAAGGCACAACAAGTACATAGGCACTAACACAAATGCTACTCTACGAAGAATCCGCATACGACTAAAAATAACTAAAAGCACAATTTCTAAAAGCAAAACTACCAAGCCAATGTCGATATTAGGGACACTGGACCATACCATCTCTGTCCCTACTCTGTACTGGATGACATCCCTACTTAGCAATCCCTTGAGACCCTCAATCGAGAAAAAGGTGTCAGAGTGAAACTTCCTAAGAAGTCTTCACTTAGAGAGCTTGATCTATAAAAATGCCCCCTCTATCTCTTTGCCTAACCCTTCTCTGCTCTGGACTGCTCTGATCTGCCTCCACCCTCGGGGCGCTTTCCCTAATACAGAACCCCAAGTCCCAGAACATGCCCTTTTGCACCTCCTCTTCAGCTGGGTCGTCTTTCAGTAATTTTCCATAGAGCGCTGTCCAGTTCCATCGTCCATCAGCTTGGCCTTGAGTCCCAGACACCGTCCGCACTAGGAGTTACGATTGGCACATTCCAATGCACTCCCATGTCTGGCTTTAACTACATAAGTCAATTCGTGAACAAAGAACTTCTCTACTAACGAGCAACTGTCCTTGCACCTGGGGTGAGATCATGCAAGGCAGACATACTTTACATCTTTTAACTTTGCAATTTACTACAGCCTAAAACCTCTACTGGAATAAATCCTTCTTGGCCTATTGCCCTCAGCTAATATAAGAAAATAACAGGCCTTTCGCCTCAACGATATATGTGAATTCTGGCCACTACTTCGGTTACACAAGCATGTCTAAATCACACTATTGACATTTACGTCTTTCTTTTCATGTATGGTTAAACTAAACAGTCTGCAATCACGTATTCTAGGCTACACATTTTAACATCGCCTGGAGTTTATATATACCAAGCTCTTATGCATTTCTCTAATACATTCACAATATGCTTGTACATAGCTAACACTTCTATTTAAATCGATATAGGTTATACAATTCTTAATACATTGCACACAAAATACCTGAGTACACATTTGATTATATGCGGGTGCTGACTAACAGTGAATATAACGCACCCCTACAATTTTCAACCTTTTAATCGCTACATCAAGTGTATACTTGCACTTCTCCACCCCCTGAAAAAGGGGGTGGAGCCAAATGCATTAGTGTGAGTTACTACTGTCAAAAAGTAGCACCAGGCATTGTCAACCACTGAAACTGCAACACCCTCCCATGGAAATAATGGTTGCAAGGACTTCAAATAAAACCCCTCAGGAAATAATGTTAACATAAATACAATGATTTAAAAAATCTAAAAATATAAATACATTTAATTTAATGTTAAGAATATATACAAATAAAACGTATATTATCTAGCTCTATAAAATATTTTGAAAATGTTAACCTTTTTTGATTTACAAAAATTATTGTAACATTACAATCTAATAAAATATTTTGAAATTACTTTTGATAATTATAATGCACAATACAATAAAAAAAAATCTTTTGGTGGGAATTGATTTTTTAATTCAAAATTACAAACATTATTTTCATTGAATTTAATATACTTAAATTCATTAAATATTTAATTAAAAAAATGCTAAAAGTGCTGGCACATTATTTTCTTTGGTTCTACATTAAAAATAAATATATAAAATTAATTTATAATATGTAACATAAACATATTTTTATGATAATTTTGTCCAACTTTAATAAAATTTCTTAGTTTTTCCTATATATTACCACTCAGAGGTCAGCACCCCAACTGAGGAGGCTCCCTATAGTAAAATAAAATAAAAATATGTATATAAAAATATATAACATTAAAATATATATATAATATATATTTAAAAAAATTATATATATAGTAAAGTAAAATAAAAAAGATTATTTAGCAGAACAAATTGGAAAAATATTTATATGTTAATCCAGCTTTTGGAACCTAGATAAATATGTGCCCACCGATATATATTTCACACAAGGTGATTGCTCCTAAAAAGGCTGTAATCTGGAAAGTGTCAGTCAAATGTAAGTCATACCTGACATGATAGACACTGTCCCTGCTCTACTGGAAAATCAAAGAACTATCCTGTGTGGTAGCCTGGAAGTGTCCTGATTTGACATAGCTGCTGACTGACTGATAGGGTTTGGGTTGTGACAGACACTTATGTATTAGGGATGAGAAAGGTCATGAAAGGTGCTGGGTTGTGCAAGCCTTTGACAATGCAAATTTATGTTTATCATACCTGATATGAAAGTTGAGGAGAGAACTCAAGATATGCCCTTTCATTTTTTGGCCTCTCAACTGTGAATGCGAACAAGTGGAGGTACTATGTCTTTTAATAAACCCTAGTCCTTTTGATAATTGCTATTATAGGCATTAAGGCTCTAAAAGTGATAGGCTTCCTGAGAAACATTGTTACTGTCCTTACTGAGAAGTACTGATTGTGTCCCAATAAACATGCACTGTAATGTATTTAACTCATCAGTGCATTCGAAAGTACCTGTAATTTCCCTTTAAGATGTAATAGTACCTCTCCTGAGAAATGTTAATAAGCTTTACCCACTGCCCACCAAGCTGATTCATACCAATTTTAGCATTTCAAGCATGGGGATGGAGGATTTTTGAAGATAGCATAATAATATATTCCTTTGCTCTTTCAATGAGATTGTTATCTAATAATATAAAAGTTCAGTTTTCTATGCAGTGCTTCATACCAGAGTTTTTCTAAGCCCTCCATGGGCTCAATTTTTAAAACTGTTTGCTCATTCAAGTTAATCTTACATATGCAAATACCTTGGTCAAGCAAGTTATTCCCAAACAGTGACATTAGATTGGCAAATCAATTTACCTATGCCTAATATATTCTGAACTTAAAGAAGAACACCTGTTCACCAGAAGGAAGGAAGTGGAAGCACTCACCAAAGTTATGCCACCAAAGCATCTTATATCTTCCCATCTGACATCCTCGTCAAACACAGACCGGCACCTATCTAAGGTGGCTAAGTCCTTTGTGGTTCCGATTTCCTGGCTTCCCTGATGATGCCTTCTCAAGCACTATGTTACAACCTTGCTCTGTTCTTTTGTGAAAAAAATCAAGAAAATCTATGAAGAGATTCAATGATAATGTCCTTTGCATCTGATATTCGTTCAAGGCACCCCAAGATCTCCACAGAGCTAGCTTTCCTCAATGTACCATACAGATCTACATCAAATACTTAGAAATTTAAAGTCAGTATCACTGATGACCCATGCCCTACTACCATCTTAAAGTCTCCAGTCCTGAACCCAATCCTCCGTGCAGCGATAAATTCTTCCTTCCACACAGGAGCTAGTCCACAGTTCTCTAAGAAGGTCATTATTTCCCTGTAGCTAAAAAAAAATGGTCTGGATCCACATGAAATTAAGAACTTTAAACCTATTGCTCTTCATTTAGCCCTCTCAAAAATTCTAGAGGCATTTATAGCTAGGTGTCTTGTGGAAATAGCTCTGGACTGGTTCATAGTATTTTGCTTAGGGCAGACTCAGTCACCCTTAATCCTTTTTGGTTTATTACAAATCTAAATAATGAGCCTCTTCGGAACCAGTGGCGGCCCCCCTTTTAGGGCGGAGGAGCACCACCTCCTACCACCACTGTATTTTTATCATCCTGGATCCACCCCCAGGACTCCGATGAGTCTTGGGGGCAGGTCCAAGGGTGATGGGGAGTGCCAGTGCACTCCCTTGTCCCTTCACTGCACATGAAGATTTGTCCAGCTGTTTCAGGCCGGCCAAACCCTCATGAGCAGTGAAGCTTTCTCCAGCCCCAGCTGCGTTGCTGGGGCTAGAGAAAGCAGGCAAAGGCTCTCAGTCTGCCTGGGGGTACAAGGTCCCAGCTGTGAAGCCAATCTTGATGATGTTTTCCTGCAGTGTCATGATTGGCCACAGTACATTCTGAGAGCTTGTGCCCGTAAGAGAGCAAAGCAAAACGGCGGCTGCAATAGGGTAAGTTCTTTTTCTAAAATTGTTTATATTTTGTACCCAACCTTTTCCCCTCCACCTCTCCATCTACCTTCTCTGGTCTGCCCCACCACTTTGGAAGGTAACGGACGGCTACTGTCAGGAGCTGATGTGATGCTCTGTTTTTTATTTGGTGCCCTATGTTCACGACAGTCACATCCTCTTAAATTTAATAACACTACATCTGACTCTGTTAATCCTTTTAGAATTAGCCACCCATGGTCCAGGACTGGATGATTGCCAATATTCTAAAATTAAATGCCAACCAGGCAGACGCTCTTCAGGGTAGGGAGCAAACCAGACTCTTTGGTCTGTTCACTTATGCAATTTACAGCCCCAAATAGAAAACTAGGGGAGAGCCAAATTCACAATAATTGTTATTTTGCAATTTAGGCAAATTTATGTGTAAGCACACGAAAAGCAAACCTATCACTTTCTGCTATATGATAGCACCAAATGTGTCCAACACATTTTGCTCTAAAACATAGTGCAAAAAAATAAAGGCATAACGAATATCAGTTTTGTTCTGTTGGTTCAATGCATTTGTGGTAAATTCTTATAACAAATGCCTTGTTTGAAATTTATGCAAATTACGTTGGAATAATTGAAATTTCACCCAGACTGAGAAAATAACGGATTTCTAGTTTGATCATAAGCTATCTCTGAATGCCCAGATACAGAAAATGTGCACTTCTTGCTTTACTCTTCATGGAGAATACTTAAATAAATTCTTCCACTTCTCCCTCAGAATAGTTGGACTTCCCTAATCAATGCTCTATGTCTTGACTATTGAAATGCCCCCTACTTCAATCTTGCATATCATCAAATTGCTATATTCCGTAAAGGACAAAACATAGGTGCACAATTACAAGGACATTGCTCCACCAGAGCGTCACTTTTTGCGAGGCTCGGGTGGCGCTGTGACCTACTCCATGTTTACAAGGCAGCGTTAAGCCACTTTGCGTGGCTTAATGCCACCTTGTAAATATGGGCCTCCTGGGAGCAGTTTTCTGCAGTAAAGGGGCATGCAATGCATTGCTTTTTGACACTGCTCCAGATTTACAAGGATCTGTAAGTCTGAGGCAGTGCCAAAAAAGATATGCTTTCCCAAGGGAGGCATACGAGTAGCACAACAAGGAGAAATGCTTTTATATCTCTCCATTTCTTGATCTTTCTATGTGTGCTGCTATTTGCAGCACACATAGAGAGGAGCAAAATGCCACTGATGATTGCAACACAAGCATCCTTTCACCATGGTCTCTTGCGCTGACCTTTTACCTAGTTAGGTGTCGAATAAAGTTGTATTGTTTTCTTCGAAAACTAGCCTAATTTATTATGCATGAGGGACCTTAGTATCATAGCAGGATTACCATCTTCTGCATAATAACTCTGTACAAATGTCACCGTTATGGTCATCCTTGGACGACAGGCCCACATTATCATGACACATCTAGGAAGAACCCCTGAGGGTACCTTGTCAGGTATATAAGTACCACCTCTTCTCTGGGCAAACCAGAGAAAAAGGGTCGCTGAAGTCCCTGCACACAGACATTCCAGCACGCAGTGGCCTGAGATTCCTTGAGGGGTGTCCAACTTGAGACCAAGACGGGGTCCTTCATCCTCTCCCATCAGGTAACGGGGTTGGCCGGTTCCAAGGAGGATTCTTGGCTTAGGTACACTTAGTTAGGGTTTGGCTCTTAGGAGTACTCAAGATTACTGCCATGTATCAATATGCCAGCATATATTCACTGTTATAGCACCATGGTAGAATTCTACCTTTTATCTACTCTGTTGCTGTTTGTAATCGTATATATCTGTTTCTGTCTAATGGTTGTTGCAGCACACATGTTTTATACAAGAATGACACTGGTTCAAAAAAATGCCTATTAAAAAACGTCACCAGCCTTTATTCTGGGTATCTCTCTGAGACTAAGTGAGCTTGAGTGACTGAGAAAATAGTACTAGGCTGTTTCCATGATCCCTGAAGGGTCTGGGTTGTCATGTTCGATAGTTACCAGAAACTATTTGCTCCTTGGTAAGATTGTGGGGCTTATTGTGGCACTGTGAGCTAGCTGGTCTACAGACTAACATACCCCTTGAGGGTGTCAATCTGGACACCAATCTCTTAGTTTATGTTGTCTAAGTGCACAGATCCTATATAGATTTATAGGAACTACACGACACTCCTACTCTCCCTACAAATTGGTTTTCTGTGTGGCTGCATCCTTGGATATCCATGTATTGAGCAGGTCTTTAATTACTTGCTGCATCATGAATTATTCTGGATTTTAAACAGTAGAAACTCTGGCAAAAAATAGATTTTTCATAGGATTTTCTTATAAAAGTATCCTTTTATAGTCCACACAATCATTTGCCACTTTATAACTTATGTTTTTCTACAGCATATGATTCATGAAAGTTTGCAAATACCATACATACCATACAGCTGTGACAACAATATTTTCAGCCTTTACCAGCCAATTAGATAATCGATCTCCACGAAACCAGTTAAGATCCGCAGGAACTAGAAAGGGTGAGACAAAACATGCTTTTTAATTCAATCAGATTTTCAAAGTTTTTACACTTCGATCTTCTTTTGATCCAAATCTCAACTGATTTGTGAATTAACAGTGAAGACATATATAACACAAACTTGGCCAAGCCCACCTGACATGTTTTTATAATGCAAGTGTCTGAAAAACTACTAAATATAGTCTTTTTTTTTTGATTGAGCAGAAAAATACGAATAATTAATTACATCAATAAATCCTAATTAATAAAAGCTGGATAATAATAATAATTCTGATACAATGGAGTAGACTTCATACTATATAAAATACAGGAAAGGACCCCGCCCTTAAAGAAAGATAAAGTGCATTATGACTAGAGTAGATGTAGATTACGCTTAGTGACGCTACATAAAACAGAAAAAAAGGTAAACATCGACTGGATCCCACCCGGAAAAAAACATCAAGTGTTTTCATTTATCTCCTATACCATCCTCCATCCATTCTCTATCATCATAAGTAGACCTCATCATAGCAGCCCTACAAGTCATTTTCTAGTTGTTCCCTAAACACCCAAACTCATACAAACCTTTTAGTTGCACCAACCCTTTTAGCCTAGGCATTCTAGATATGTAGGGCTTTATTTGTCTTCCAATTCTGCAGGATCAAGGACAGAGCCAATAGAGACGATAAAAATAAAAATGCCTTTGCCTTTCATATTTGAAGAAATTTGCCTCTGTTTTGACAGTCCGAAAAGTGCCACTGCTGTCTCTGTATCTATTTGACTCTGTAAACCTCTACTAAGAGCACAAAATATTTTTTGCCAAAATTGAGTCAGAAATGGGCAGGTGAAAAACAGTATGGAGCCAACCCCCTCAGCCTAATTGCCAGCAATGAAAACAGTCATCTTCCAATTCCGGATACATCCTTAGGTGTATAATACACCATCTTTTGTGACAAAAAAAACATATACTGAAAATTATTAGCCCTTAAGGCTTTATTTCCAAATTCTGAGATTGTCTGCCACTTGACCTCAAAAAGTGAACATTGCATTGTCTAGGCAATTTTTACTAAAACAATTCATTACTAACTGGTCTTCCTCTTGATTCTTCAGAAATCTATACCAATTTCCGACCCCACTCAGCCATGCTTTAAAAAGAGCGACCGCTAATGATGATGGACCAGTGGAGGATATCAAACAATACTTTTTGACTGAAAGGATAATTTGTATAAGTTGCCCCAAAAATAACTTACTGCTATCCCCGCACCTAGCTAAAATTTCTTGCCAGGTGATACATCTCTCTTGCAGCAAAAAATGGGCCAGGTTACTGAAGCCATTTGCATTCCAAAACTGTAAGTGCCTAAACTGATTATATAACCCTAAGACTTTACACTCCTTTAATTGTGGATATTCATAAGCCGCTGTCAAAGTGTTAGCAGAGTTTTGTGTCAGAAGTCTCATACGAAGGTCTTGTGATGTCTTAATGAAAACCGGTAGCTGTGATCCCACTTCGTTTACCATTTTATTCCCCAACAAATTAGCTAAAGATCCCCTAAATCTGAATCTGGAGCAATGCAAGCCTGCCCTGATATGTTGCCAACTGCAGTACTTTATATTTTACTCTTGAGACCTTTCTACTCCAAACAAACTATCAGTAAAGTACATATAACTCTTTGAAAAATTCTGTATTGATTTTTATCAGGACATTTATAAATAAGAAAAGTAATAGAGGTAAGATTGACATTTTAATCAGGGCAGCCCTTCTGAGAAGTGTAAGAGGAAAAAAATACCATCTATACAGTAGATCCCTAATTTTTCTTGACATAGATTCATAATTGAGCTTGTAGAGCTCAACATAGGAATTTGTTACGTAGACCCCTAGAAATTGAATCAAATTACTCAAAACCCCGGACACCGCAAGCTACAGGGAAGATTACCTCCAAATGGATATTTCTGTTTTGTTATGATTAATTTTGTGACCCCAATAGCTTGAAACTGTTCAAACTTGACCAGGACTCCACTTATATTTTTTTATTGGGGTCTGATATACAAAACTATATCATCTGCAAATAGTTTAAGTTTAGACATATCTTCTATTGGTGGTTCAATTCCCTGGTTCGCCCTTATCCTGTTTGCCAACTGTTTGATAAAAAAAAGTAAAAAGTACCGGTGATTAGGGACATCCGGGATGAGTTCCCCCATTTATATCAATAGTACCAGCTATGCTAGCATTCACAAATATGTGTGCCTGCCAACCCTGATATTTATTATAAAACATATTAATAATTGAGCTAGAAAAACCCACCCTTTTAAGACCAAAAAACATAGTATCCCAGTTAACAAGTTTGAATGCTTTTTCCGCACCTACCATCATTATAAGTGGGTTATAAAAAAAACGGTTCCATGTATTAAAGAAATTGCATTGGAAGACATTTGTCTTCCTGTGAGGAAGCGAGTCTGATATTTAGCAATAACCTTCTGGGCGATAGGCATGATTCGATCAGCCCAAACTTTCATTAACATTTTATAATTGGAGATTAATAGGCTAGTGGGCCGATATGAGTTGACGTTGTGGGATTCTTCCCCTTTTTAAGAAAGCTAACAATAATCGATTCCTTGAATGCTGCTGGAACCTCTAGGCCATTTCTCACCACATTAAAGAGTTCGATTAGTAAGGTTATTAATTCTTCCTGAAACATTGCATACAACTCGATTGGAAGCCCATCACTCCCTCAGGCCTTACCAGATGTCACTGACACTATAACTTGGTGAATTTCTGCTGATGTAATATTGACTGCCAATTCTTCTACCTGAAAATTTGACACCTCTGGTAAATTAATATCTAAGAAGTACCGATGTATCACTTCTTTTGAAACTGTATATTTAGTCGCATATAATTGCCTATAATGATCAAGGAACATTTTTGCAACCTCTTCCTTCTCAGAGGCCAGGACCCCTGACACAGGTTTCTGCAATTCGGTAATTAATGCAGCTGTCTGCTTCACCCTAGATGACCAAGCCAAAAATTTGCCGACCATCTAACTTTCTTCATAAACTCGTTATTGAAAAGTCCACGAGCTATTTATCTCTACGAGAACAAAGAATTCCTTTATCTCTTGTTTTGTACTAGCCAACAGCAGAACCTCGGTCGTTCAGTCGATCAATGACCCTGCCACCCTTGGAACTGCGGTATCAACCACAATTGGAGTTGTGAGATACGGAACTGCCACAATTTAGAGTGAGCAGCCATTAAGGCCACCATCTGCCAAAGAACGGCTGCCTTAATGGCACCCCAGATAGAAAAAAGTGTTGCTGGCCCTTATTAATCTGAAAAAATTCTTTGACCGATTTTTCTAGGATTTATCAATCATTCCTGATTGGTGAGAAGAAGACGATCCATCTGCCACCTCGATCTTTCACTTCGCCTTACATCTAATTCTATGTTGAGACTGATGGCTGAGTGATCTGAAAAAGAGTTGGCCCATATTTTAGAATCAAGAGACCTAAGAGAATGTGAAATAAGAAAGTAATCTATACGCAAAGCAGACTGAAATTGTCGAGAGTAATAAGTATATTGTGACATTCCTAAATGGGCTCTACGCCATGGGCCAATGAGTTGATATTCTTGGATCATCACATCTCATACCTTTTCAGTATTTAGTTTCAACTGTTTTTTGTTTTATTCGAGGTATCACTAGCTAGATCCTGAATTTTATTAAAATCCCCCCTAATATTATGGGACCTCCTGCACCTCTCATGATCTCATTGATTTAAAAATAGATCTTGGATTGTCAAATATCAGGGTGTAGTAATTCACAAGATTACATACATAGCAATTAACTCCGCAGTAATCCAAATCCACCTGCCTTCGGAGTCCCTCTGGACCTGCATAATTTTCCAGTCTAGCCCTCGCCCAAAATAAATTGCAACCCCCGCATGGCCAACCCAGCAGAAGCAAAGTATGCCTTCGTATAATAAATAGGAATGAACATCTTTGGGGAATTTGACTTTAAATGAGTTTCTTGCTGAAACAAAATTTAGGGTGAAAAAGAGGTTAGCCATCTAAGTAAAGCCCCATACCTTTGCTTATTGGATAGCCCATTGACATTAACCGATATTATTCGTGCTTCAGCCCCCATTTCAAAACTTCCCTTTCAAACATAAAAGCCAAGAGAACAGGAATATTTTACAACATTGCTTTCCCATCTATGATTCTGCTCTTTTTAATACCTGTGCTCCCAACCACCATTTCCCTCCCCAACCTTGCCCCCATCCCTGGAAGGAGGGGAATAGCCCACCATACCGCTCTCTACCCTTGCTGTATAGATGCCCCAGCTAGGTGCCATGTTGGAGCACCCTGAGTGAACAACCCACCCCCACACCCCACCATTAATCATACATATTGGATCTCTCCCTATATTAAACCTTCTAGGTAGAAATTGATTGCATCATTTCTTGTGCTTCTTCTAAGCTTGTAAACATGTGGAATTTGCCCTTTACTAACCCCCCGAGTTTGGACTGCTGTGCTATTGCTACCTGCGTGCCCTGAGCCTTAAACTGATAAATTCCTTTCAACGTCGTGCTGCAGCAGCTGACATATTAGAAAAGATTAGGCAGCAAGAAACCTCATTGGTGGAGAATTGTTTTCTTTGTATGGCTCTAGAGAGTTTCTGTTCTATAAAACGATATTCCGCAAAGTTCACCGAAATTGGCATTGGCAAGTTTGAATTTGGGAATGAATGTGCTGGGACCCTGTGCACTCTTGTGATTGTCAGATCCCCTGCAAATTCCGGTACTACATTCATCTTAATAAATGACTTGACCCATTGCAAAGTTTGAACCCCTTCGCAGCCTTCTGGCACTTCTAATAAAGTCACTGTAAATGTTATGTTATGTTATGTTATGATATTAAGATTTCTAGAGCGCTCTGCTACCCAGAGGAAAACTGGAACAGTGGGCTGGAAGATCATCTAGGAGAATAACAAAGTTTTTAATCCCTTCCTAAAGGGAAGAAGTTCTGTAGAGTTCCTAAGATGAAAAGGAAGACTGTTCCATGCCTTAATGGCGCAATGGCAAAAACTTCTACCACCCCAGCTAGTTTTATTATAGCGGGGGAGGATAGCGAGTCTGGATTGCAGGGAGCGAAGAGCTCTCCCTGGCACATACCACTGAATTGAATGTCACAAGAAGTCAGGGCTCATGCCATTAAGGGCTTTGAAGACAATGCACATGGCCTTAAACTGAATCCGTGATGCCACAGGCAGCCAGGGAAGAGAACTGAGTCCCGCCCTTACTGAAGTAAACCTGGGTGTGCCAGTAAGCATTCTAGCTGCTGCATCTGCATGGTCTGGAGTCTGGACAGATGTTTTTTCTGGATGTTAATATAAAGACTATTACAATAATCCAGTCGCGACAGAATGAGTGCAGTAACGGTGGATTTCAGGCAGTCTTCTGGGAGGAGGAATTTGACTTTACGTAAGACTTTAAGCATAAAAAAGCAAGATGAAACCACCCTGCTAACCTGGTCGTCAAAAGACAGTTTTGAATCTATGAGCACTCCGAGAATTTTTGCCTTCACCACCGGAGCAGGAGGCCCTCCCATTATAGTCGGCCACCAGTCAGGTGTTCAGAGGTTGGCCGTGTTCCTGAAGAGTATAACCTCGTTTTTTTCTGCATTAAGTTTGAGGTAGTTTGATGCCATCCAGGCGGCAATTGCCTGCATGCAGTTGTGACACTTTGAGGCAGTCTCAGCCTCTGATCCCTTTTTGATTGACAACATGATTTGCATGTCATCAGCGTAGGAGGACAACTGGAATCCAAAGGATTTAATCAGGGTTGCCAGTAGAGTGACATAAATATTAAATAATGTTGGGCTAAGCGACGACCCCTGTGGGACTCCACATGGAAGAGAAAAGGGTTTAGAGCTGTCTCTACCGAGGTCCACAGTTTGTATTCTGTTAGCTAGGAACAATTTCAGGAGGTCCCAGGCCTTATCTTTTACCCCGACCGCTGATAAACGGTCCATCAGGACTTCGTGATGGACCGTGTCAAATGCGGCCGAGAGATCCAGCATGACAAGTATGGCAGCGCCACCCTGATCTAGGGCCTCCCTAATCTCGTCCGTAGAGTTTATTAATGCCAATTTCGTGCTGTGTTCAGCACGAAATCCAAACTGCGTAGTGTCTAAAGATGAATTGGTCTGCAGGAATCGGTTAAGTTGACCATTCATGGCCCTTTCAATCATCTTACCCGGAAAAGGGAGACGAGAGATAGGTCTGTAATTGCTGGGAACTTTTGGGTCTTCTAAATTAGATTTTTTAAGCAATGGGAGAATGGGGGCAGTTTTCCAAGGGGCTGGGAAATGACTGGTTTTAAAAATAGAGCTAAGCAATGGGCTTCACCGGTGATATCCGGGACCGGTTTCAGTACTGAGGCTGGGCAGGGGTCCAACGGGGAGCCAGAACGAATCTCTGAGAGAAGCTTGATGACTCCAGGCTGATCTAAAGATGTAAAATGACCAACTAAAAAAGAGGGTCCACTAGGCTCTAGACGCTCTATTGGCACTACCTCATTAGTTACTATAGGCATTAATGTAAAGGAAGAAAAATATTTTCGACCTTTTGTAGAAAAAAGGCAGTGAAAGATTTGCATAATTCTACATTACTTCCAATCTGAGGCTTAGTGGAAGAAGTTAACAAAGAGATAGTTTTGAACAACTCTTTGGATGAGGAGCCAGCACCTCTAATCTGTCCCCCAAAGTAGATATTTTTTGTTTCAACTAGCAGTTTTTATAGTTGGTCAGGCCTATCTTTTAAGCCTCCCTACCAGCGTTGCTGTATTCACTCCTTCATACTATTTCCAGCTTTTTGCACTCTAATTTTTGATTTTTTAGGCTTTCGGAGTACCATGGGGCAGTTGGCAGTGCCCCCTTAGTGATGCACCATTTACCTGGCACTAGTTTTTTGCAGGCCAAGTCTTCCCAGTCTGTATAAATAATCGTGGCTTCATCTACGTCGGCCACTGGTGCTGGCGTTGAGCCTTGTAGAAGATTGCCTAAGGCAAGGTTATCCATGTTTATCCAGAACCTGGTATTTATAGTTGCTCTAACCGGAGGTTGATAGTTGTTATGTGGTGTTTGTTTAAGTTCAAATAGGACAGCAACATGTTCGGTCCAAGTAAGAGGAATGGTGTGGGTATAGACAAGGTTGGGATTATTGGAAAAAATTCCATCCAATGTATGAACTGCAGAGTGAGTAGAGTCTGATACTAGCTGCTTCAGGTCGCCCCCCCTAAATATTTGCTGTAGTTTTATATTATCCGGGTCCCTAACATCTTCCAGATAAAAGTTATAATCGCCCATGACTTTAAAGTGCTTGTTGCACAGTCCTTCCCCTAAAAATCATCCTAGGGAATCTAGAAATGCACCCCTGGGCCCAGGAGGACGGTACAAAAGGACATTGTTGAATGAATCATGGTTTGAGATTTGAATGTTGATTAGCAGAGCTTCACAAGTCTGATTGGAGGCTTTGGTGAAGGAGGGCCTAAGGGAGTCATGGTAAATGACAGCCAGCCCACCGCCTCTCTTCGAGAGTCTGTCTTGGGTAAAGCAGAGGAAGCCAGTGGGGGTTGCTTTAAGCAAGTCAGGCCCTGAGACTTCATCTGACCAGGATTCAGTTATGAAACCTAGTTTAATATTATGGTCTTCCATAAACAAAGCACATTCCACACTGTGTTTGATTAGCAACCGAGCATTTAGCAAGAGATATTTAATTGGTGCCTGAGGAGCTCGAATGAGCTTTACATAAGGTGTATTGCCATAAAAAGTACTACGATTCTCCGTAATGCAGGGCAAGGAAAAAGAACACTTGGGGCAATGCTCGTCCTGTGCCTCCTTAATTAAGTTAGGAATCATCCTTGGGCAACAGGCCTTAGACCCCTCACGGTCCCAACCTAAGGAGCTGTTCCCTTGAATATGTTTGAGAACTTGATAAAAACGGATCAGGGGAACGTGCCCTTAACCCGGACCGAGCGCGGACAGGCGCAGACGGGCTTTCCTTTGGCGTGACTTCGGCGCGCTGGCGGCGCGTCCGCTGCGCGGTCGCGTCAGCATGGTAATTTATAAGCCAAGGAAACAAAAGATTCGAATGACTAGAATGCTAACCGCCAAGATGGCGGTGTCCTAACAGTGATTCCCCCCACGAGCAACAATGAGAGCAATAAGTCGGCGCGAGGCCGAAAAATAAAGTGCAGACTGCGGATTTTAAGTCAGGTAAACAATTTACAGTTACAATCACAGTATTTCAAAACAGGTAAAATGAGACAAGTGACAGGAAAGATCACCAGCCTGGCTAGCGTTGAACGCAGCTTCGACTCAGGCGGTAGCGCTGCGCGGTCGCGTCAGCATGGTAATTTATAAGCCAAGGAAACAAAAGACTTGCATGACTAGAATGCTAACCTCCAAGATGGCGGTGTCCTAACAGTGATTCCCACCACGAGCAACAATGAGAGCCAAAAGTCGGCGCGAGGCCGAAAATAAAGTGCAGAGTGCAGATTTTAAGACAGGTAAACAATTTACAGTTACAATCACAGTATTTAAAAACAGGTAAAATGAGACAAGTGACAGGAAAGATCACCAGCCTGGCGAGCGTTGAACGCAGCTTCGACTCAGGCGGTGGCGAAAATGGCGTAAATGACAAAAAGGCAGTATTTTGAGTAAAGTGCTAAAGGTCATGCTAAGTTTGGTGCAATTCCTTTCAGCAATTTTTGATGTAGAAGAGAACAGAAATATTAATAGGACTTAAAATGAAAGGGTAACTTTTCCTATATCTCAAATATCTTTTCGTTTACCATTTGCATGGAATTTAAAATGAAGAATCTAAGCTGGACCAGTGACGTTGTTAGCTGTACTGCCACCCAGGACGGCCCCTAAGTTTGCCGATTGGGTGTGGGGGGGAGTTAGGTGGCGACAAATGAGTGACTTTTTTTGTGAGGGCGGGGTGTGCACAGCAGCTGACATGTTCCCGGGCAGGGGGATGGTGGTACAGACCCTAGCAACGCCAGTGAACTGGACGCTTCAAGCAACAACCACATTTGTCTGATTATGAAAAAAAGCATAAGTTATTTTAAATCAAAAATGCAATACCACATTGTATGTTTGTGAACTCGTACCTTGTTTGAAATCAGGCCCAGGAGAAATTAAATTATCCTGACGTAATTTGTGTAATTATAGCTCAGGATTTAGGGAAAGTGGCTGCTCTTCACTTGTACTTTTCACATTTGTTTGGGGGATGAAATAAGTCCCTATGTCAAAAATTGATCTGAGAATGCATTTTCCCCAAAAACCTTAGTGCTAAATGATAGATTTACATTTTGCATTATTACTTATAAATTTGCGTAATTTTCCCAAAACTCTATGTAAATATTCAAAAGCTAAATTAAAAAAATTGCACACCCTTATTTAAAATGTAGTAGGAACATTTTTAAATATTTATTTTGTTAATATGAAATTAACAAGGCTATTTTTTCAACCTATCACATTATAATTCCTAGTATTAACCTTTATGGGCCAGATTGTGAGTTGAGGCATTATTTATTGCCCCTGATAAATAACACATTTATGTTTATGGGGACTAACATGAGGATTTTGGTGTTTAAGCACCAACATCAGCATCATATGGTAATTATCGTATGTTTTCCGCTGTTAAATTTTGGCAGGTTTGAGCTACCGAAATTCAACGAATGTTGGGTTATTTAAAGCATCCAATAACTAAAGGATGTGTTAAACAAAACAAAACTCGTAATTCCGTCACATGCATAAACAGAGAATTACGCATGGGATGGAATTTAAGGAGCCATTCATAATTTAGCCCAGAGTAGTAATATCATTATAGATGCAAAAGGGAAAGGGACCTAGAGTTCAAAGAGGTTCCACTTCTTGCATTGATCCAAGTAACCTTACTTTCACTGGAAATGCAATATATCATTATAATTTTCACTTCTGAAGAGAAGCATTTCAACAAAAAAGAGATAGAGAGCAAGATTCATAGTGCAAATGCACATCACCTCACCATTTAAAATAATGTTTTTTGGAAAGTGGTGAAGAGGCATTGCATGTGATGAATTGCAAAAAAGAACTGAGAAGTAGCTAAGCCTATGGAGAGTGACAACCTGAAGGAACTGAGGTCCCGATTATGCGTTTGGCCACCATACCACCGCCCCACTCGGCGGGCGGCATAGTGGTCCCGCGGCGGTGCAGTTTAAAGGCTCATATATGAACCTTAAACTGTACCACCTCAGGACGACCAGTGCACATTCTTGCACAGCATGGACTGTGCAGTAGACCTGGGAAGTGGAATTGACTCTGTTTGCGCAGTTTGCAGAGTTTTTGCACACTCTGCGGAGCACGAGGAGTGACTTTTTTCCTCACTAACCAATATTAAGTGTTGGCAAGCGTTGAAAATCCATACGTTCGCGTCAAGAAAGCTGCCGCTAGAGTAGAAAATCATCTTGAGTGGCAAAAAGAAGCAGACCCCTCTTGCTCTGCGCATAGTGCTGTTCACACTGATTTTCCAGCACAGGACAAACACCCGGCGCTACAATTCAGCGTGATGGCAAGACCTAACACACTCTGCATCTTGCTGAACTCCACGTAGTATGGTGGAGTTTTTTCATCACTTCATGGAGCTCTGCATCGTGGAACTCCGTGATCTCCACCCAGGCCTCCAGTGCTGTCCTTGCCATACAAAAATGGAGTGCATGCACACAGGGAGGCACATGCACCCTCGTGCACAGGGCCAAGAGGGGGCCCTATAGTGACTCTTTCTTTCCTCACCAGCAGCGGTTTCATGGGGTAAGAACCTCCATGAGACCGCTGGTGGTGAGGAAAGTCGTAATATGCTTGGCGGAGCTGTAGGGCACCACCAATATTGCGGCCCTCAGACCACCATGCTACCACCAGCCCTGGTTGTTTCGGCGGTGCCATGAAGGTCCGAATGCCCAAGTTGTAATCCAGTGATCAGTCTGGTGGTACAGTGGTGGCCGGACCGCCACCACTGCGCCACCGTTAGTTTGGTGGTCCTCGACCGCCGAACTCATAATTAGCCCCTGAGACTTTGAGGGATATGAATTAAAAATGAATTAATGTCTGCCATCCTCACTGGACAAACTTTTCAGTCTTTAAATTAATTCCTAACAAACAGTGGACTCTCTAATTAAGATCCTAATGGTTTTATGGTATTATGAAATGTGTGTCATGATGTATGCACTTTATACAATTTAGTTTTAATGGTTGTTCATCAAGGGCGCACCACTACAGTTTTAATGGTTGATGGAATACTAAATGAGAAAAAAATAAGGTACAACTTTACAAAACACACATTACCATAGAATGTCTTTATCCAGGAATATATCTATACAGAAATATGAATGACTATTTATGCTTATAGCATATAATGTGAAAATACATACATGGCAAAATGAAATAAGCCCATATTTAAAATTATTGAGCGGAGAAATATAACTGATACATGAAACAAATTCACAGAGGTAGTCTGTGTCAATCAAAAATAACAGATTTTGGTTCATGGCAGGAATATTTTCTTAAACATATATGTTAGAACATAATGGTGACATCACAGACATAGGACATGTTACATGTTTCGCAATCTGGAAGACTAACAGAGAATGTAAGATGGTGTGGGAAGGGGAGTCATTAACTCGCCATGTGACACCTAAGTCACATTTAGAGAGGAAAATGGCAACTTTATTAAAGTGCCATTTTCAAAATAGTTACATAAAATTTAACTTTCCTATTAAGGTGAGTTTTAAATTACTATTAAATGAGTCTTTGAATCATTTCCTAGTTGCTGTTAAACTGAAATTAGACATTATTGATTTAAAAAATCTTTAATGGATTTTAAATTGAGATACAAGAAGTATGAAATAATAATACAATGAAGTACAAATCATACTTAATGGACAACATAGGCAAATACACAAATTATGTATACAGTGAACAAAGGCCCATAGAAAGTAAAACAAGAAGAAAAACCAAATAAAAGAAGTGATGAAGGGACTCGTCTATGCATACCTATTAAACAGCAGTCAGAACAATGGTAATAAGCTTGACTTCTGCAGGCGCTTTAACAGTGAGACGTGATGGACTCTTGTAAAAATACGGTGGCTGTCAGGGGATCAACACTGGTACTCATTTTTTAGTCCAAACCTTTTTTTACACTTGGACCCAGAGCAAGAGTGAGAAATGGAGAAACGAAGGAAGAAGAAAAAGACAGGAAACCAGTAACAAAAGGAGAAAGTTGGGATGATGAAAAGTAATCTGGAAGACTAACAGAGAATGTAAGATGGTGTGGGAAAGAGGCATGAGGAAGTATCAAAATTTGTAGAAATGGGATTCGCCAACCCCACCATCTCTAGATAGCATGTTAATATGAGGGGGTTTAGCACGAAAAGGCTATTTTATTTAAGTGCAGCTTCACTGGCAACTGATTCAAATCAGAGTGTTTAGACTTTGTTTACCTTTCATCAAAAATGTGTTGATAAAACAATAGGCAGTGGTGAGGCCAGTAGTTTATGACATAATTTCGATAAGCTTGCCGCATAATCCTAGTAACTCTGACAATGATAAAGCTCGGGAAATGTGATTTGGGGGCTGTCATTATGATGATGAAACCTATATTTCAGGGAATTGTTAAATATTTTCCAAATGACTTGGTTCACTGTGAAATATGGGTGTTATACTACTTCATTTTGTGCAATTAGAGCTCTCAAATATGTACTATAGATAGATAAATAGAAAGATAGATAGATAGAAAGATAGATAGATAGATAGATAGATAGATAGATAGATAGATAGATAGATAGATAGATAGATAGATAGATAGATAGATAGATAGATAGATAGATAGATAGATAGATAGATAGATAGATAGATAGATAGATAGATAGATAGATAGATAGATAGATAGATAGATAGATAGATAGATAGATAGATTATTTGAAGGGGGTTAGTACCCCCCTCATGTAATAATATAAGTCCTTGTCTGGGTGAACCTCTAAAGTCTCTAAATAAGTCTGTACTTAACCCTCAGATAGCTTGGCAACAGAAACCCAGTAAGCAGAACCGGAGTTATGAATGTTTAAAGATTTAGGTGCAAAATAGCATTAAGCACCAACAACGATCATCTGGTTGGGCTTTACCGGGACAAAGGTAAGGTTCAAGGCTGGCCATGAAGGAGTGCAGGTCAGATACAGGGAATGGGTTCATCTCAGTGAAAAGCTTAACTTTCGGCAGGGATTCACAAGGCCAGACTCCTTCTGCACAAAGCCCTAGATCAGATTTGCTGCTGTGGAGAAAAACTTGATTGGAGTAACCTAAATGTTTGACAGAGTAGCAATGCACCTTCATCTGAACAAATTGTCAGGTTAGTAGCCTACCCCTGTCAGTACTCAGAGAAAAAAAATTGCAAAAAGATTCTTAGTCTCAGCTTTCAGGAACTTTAGGAAGAGTGCACTTTGGCACCAGCCAAGGGTCCAGGACCTTGAGGACAACACTTGCGGGTCAAGACTCATCCCAGCATAGGCCACCAGTAGGGTCCAGGGCAGGCTCAGTCAGAACATGTAATCTGGGCAGTTGCAGAAACTGGAAACCCTCCCTTGTGGTAACTTCAAACCATTCTGGTTCAGGTGTCCTCTCACACTGGGTTGAAGCCAAGCTAACTATGAAGAAAAAGAAAGGCAGTCCTAGGAGGCAGCTTCATCTGCTAGTGACAAGGTTGATACCCTTTGAAGCTCAGGAAAGTGTTGGGCACAGCCCTCATCCTCAGAACATCCTGCTCAAGGAGGAAAAACACCTCCCCTCATGAAGCCTTTTCTCCATTGTCTGGTAGCATTCTACATCTCACCGCAGGGGAGTCATTAACTCGCCATGTGACACCTAAGTCACATTTGGCTTAGAGAGGAAAATGGCAACTTTATTAAAGTGCCATTTTCAAAATAGTTACATAAAATGTAACTTTCCTATTAAGGTGAGTTTTAAATTACTATTAAATGAGTCTTTGAATCATTTCCTAGTTGCTGTGAAACGGAAATTAGACATTATTGATTTAAAAAATCTTTAATGGATTTTAAATTGAGATACAAGAAGTATGAAATAATAATACAATGAAGTACAAATCATACTTAATGGACAACATAGGCAAATACACAAATTATGTATACAGTGAACAAAGGCCCATAGAAAGTAAAACAAGAAGAAAAACCAAATAAAAGAAGAAGTGATGAAGGGACTCGTCTATGCATACCTATTAAACAGCAGCCAGAACAATGGTAATAAGCTTGACTTCTGCAGGCGCTTTAACAGTGAGACGTGATGGACTCTTGTAAAAATACGGTGGCTGTTAGGAGCAATTGCTGGTTGTTAGGTCAATGGTGTGTGTATAATAGGCAGAGGCATAGACAAGTGTAATACAGGATAAAGCAACACATTCGTTATTGGCAGCTCTAATTTGGGCCGGTAGATGGTGTAGGCTAATGGGTCTGAGGGCTAGATGAAAGTGATATAAGTCCAGAGAGTAGCACACTGTAGTTGAGAGCAAGAGGACTATGCAAGGTATTGGGCCCGAAGGAGTGTTAAACATGATTGTGTCTAAGGAGGTTTTTTTGGGGCGAAGTAATTATCGAGGGTTTCCCAAAGGGGTTTGAGTGTAGATTTCCAAGGTAAGTGCTGAAGAGAAATGTCGGCTGCCCTTCTAATATGACAGACCCATTTGATTCAACTTTTTCAAAGAGACTTTGTGTGTATTTTTCCAGTTGGAAAGGACTATTTTGATTGCAGATGTAAGTAGTAGGTCAAACAGTGCGCTATTAGCGGAGTTGGCTAAGTTA
The DNA here is from genome assembly GCF_964204655.1 of Triturus cristatus. Classification (NCBI taxonomy): domain Eukaryota; kingdom Metazoa; phylum Chordata; class Amphibia; order Caudata; family Salamandridae; genus Triturus; species Triturus cristatus. Next base: position 530,327,395 of record NC_140584.1, read on the forward strand.
CTATCGAGAAATCCATTAACGAGGAATGCAAATTCTTTTTTTGGGTGGCATTTAAAGAGGTCAGATAGAAAGGAGAAAACCTTGTTCCAAAATTGTGAGTGGACCTTGCAGTGTATGGTGAGATGAGCAATATCCCCCAACCTCTTCCGTGCAGTTCCAGCACGTAGGGTTATCTAGAATTCTCACTGAGTGTAAGCAAGCTGGGGTCCAGAATGCTCTGTGACGGAGCCAGAAATTAGTTTGCGAAAGTACACGGGAGATTTTATGATAAGTGACTGACTTCCAGATATCGGACTAGTCTGTGGTCAATATGGCCTTGGAAGAGTGATTTTCCCAAAAAGTCATTAGGTCCTTAATTAGTTGCGACGATTTGGGACGTAGGAGTTTTGTAAAGGTTGGAAACCTGGTGCCCAGAGATTTTAATTTTCAGACTAAGATTCGAAAGGGATGATGTGATTTTATAAACCTCAGAATTTGTGATGGCCACTTTGTTTTTAAGGAAGTTATAGAACTCTATTGTTTCTAGTTGGTATGCTGATTGTAGCTCGGTGAAGGTAAGGGGTTACACGATTGAGCTTAGATGGTGGGGGAAGAAGATGCCTAGTCAATCCAGGTTTGGAAGTACAGCGAATTGCCAATATATTTAATGTGAGGGTTGTTCCAAAGTGATGCGAAGTTTGAAAGTTTTATTTCTGCGGATAGGTTTTTTTTCTTTTCTCAATTGGAAACTTTTGGTGTTTCGGAAAAAATATGTTTGGAGCTGTCGAGGAATTTTGTGTTGGAAGTTAGTAGTGTTAGCGGGTTAAGGTTGTGTAGGAGGATTTGCACTATTTCTAACTAAACTGGCGTGTAGTCACATGGGGGGGTGTCCAATATAAGCCCTGTTTCGCAAGGAAAGCGGATTGGTAGTCTCTGAAGTTGGCTAGGTTAACTCCCCCAAAGAGCTGTATAATCTGAGTTTTTTCAAGGCTATTCTGGCTTTTTTGTCCTGCCAAATGATTTAGAAATCTGTTTATCTAGTTTGTGATAAAAGTACTCTGAGAGAAGCAGGAGGAGCATGCTGATGAGGTAATTGATTATAGGGGTGATCATCATTTGTATTGTTTCAATTCTGCCCACCAAGTAATGAATTGGGGGACCATGCAGCTAGTAGTTTTAGTCTTGTTGAGAGTAATAGATTCATTGTGCTTAATGGTCTCAATCAGGTCGGATCTGAATTCGATGCCCAGGTATTTTATATGATCAATTTGCCAAGATAGGCCAGATGAGCCTAACACCTCTTTCATACTGTGAAGATTTAGGGGTTTCACCTCAGATTTATCTCTGTTAAGTTTGCAGCCTAAGTGTAAGGAGTAGAGATCTATGGAATGAGGACCTTTATAGAGGGACCAGGGTCCTCTGTGACTATCAAGATATCATCAGCGTATGCAGCCAGTTTGATATATTTGTCCTTAAATTCAACTCCTGTGATTGCAGTGTTTTGTTTTACGTCTGTTAACAGAGGTTCTAGAGCTAAAAGAAATAGTGAGGAGTTAAGGGGGCAACCTTGTCTGGTCCCCTGTTGGAGGATGAGCGGTTGTGACCATGAGCCATTAATTGAGAAGTGAGCTTTTGGATTTTCATAGAGGGCCATGACCATATTGCTGAAATTAGTGTCCAGATCAAAATATTCCATTCATTGATGTAGAAAAGCCCAAGACACTCTGTCAAATGCTTTCTCTGCCTCAAGTGTAATGGTAGCCAAGGATAGAAGGGATTTTTGTTGCTTTAGCTATAACGTGGCATACGAGACGTGTGTTGTCATTTGACATACAGTGTTTGAGAAAGCCTACTTCGGAGTTGCTTATTAGACTGGGGAGGTATACATAAGTCTAGTGGCTAGGATTTTCGTGTATATTTCTGCAGTCTGGGTTTATTAAGGAAAACGGTCTAAAATGTTTTGGATGGGTAGGGTCTTTCCGCTCTTTGGGAATTACGATGATGTTGGCTTCAGACATCATGCCTGTGACCGCACCAGAACCAGCAATATGGTTGAACAGGGACAGAAGTGTAGGTTGTAGCTAATCAGAGAAAGACTTATACAATTTTGCGGTAAAGCCATCTGGACCGAGGGCTTTATTGTCTTTTATGTTATTAATTGCTTTGAATACTTCGGTGGGAGAAATCTGTTGACCTAGAGCTAGTTTACCTTCTTCTGAAAGTTGGGGGAAGTTTTTAAGGTAAGAATTACATTATGAAATAAAGTGAATTCCTGTTTGTTTGCCCTGCGCTGGCACACAATTTGCTGCCTAGCGCCAACGTAGGCGCCCTTGCATCAAGGGTGCCTCAGTTGCACGCAGGATTGTTTTATGCAAGAAGAGGCACTTTCTTGCACAAAAACAAATCAGAGAGGTGTTTTCCTCTTTCTATGTGTTATGCAGAATGTAGCACACATGGAAACAGGAGAAACCGAGGAAAATTAAAAATATTACTCGTCGTTATAGCTGCTCTGGGGAAGTGTAAGGTCTTGGCGCTGCCCCAGGTTTGAGTGATTATATAAATCTGGGGTAGCATCAACATCTACTGAGAAAACCCACTGCAATGCTCATGGAACGCATGCAGAGTAAGGCAAGGCAGCGACTTATGCTGCTTTGTCTTCTGCCATATCTATAAGACCATGCAAAGCCACGCAGAGTGGCTTTGCGTGGTCTCACAGATATGATTGAGAGGCCTGCGCTATCAGAGCATCAAACAAATTGGCGCTCTGTAGGTGCAAGTTTCTCATAGACTAGCACCTTCTCGAAAGCCACTGAACAGATTTACAGCAAACCAATCCCTAAGTGAAATTGTATTCACTTGCCAACTTTAGTGTTTTAACCAGTCTATTTGTAGGCCTGGGCTTGAGAGATCCGCAAAAAACGTTCTATGATGAGCTGAAAGTGCATGTACCTTTTTTGGAAGGGTTCATGCTGATTCGTGGAATGGGTTGAACTTTTTCATACACATAATTTGGCCGAAAAAAAGCATTGAATGTTAGCTCTAACCAATCCATGGGGCATATTATCAAGCATGGCGTTAAAATAATTGCCGCTTTAGCGGCAGAAAACTGCCGCTAAAGCGGCGATAATGGGATTGATAATATGCCGCAGAGAATTCCAATAGAAGCCCATATTCAAACCGGAACCTGGGCTTCTATTGGAATTCTCAAGGGCATATTATCAAGTCCATTATCGGCGCCTTAAAGCGGCGATAATTTTAACACCGTTTCTTGATAATATGCCCCCACATTTTCGAAATTGTCACGTAGTGCACTACTTTAATGTTTACTATGAAAGAGCACAATACATCAACTGGAACAAATGTTAACGTGATCAAGTTTTTATGGGATGAGATGTCGTTGTAACTCATAGATGGTAAAAAACATTGTAAATATTCCTCTCTCTTCCCGTATGATTTCCAGACATCTGTTTGTTTGCACCTAATGCTTAGCACTTTATGCACTGCACATTGTCGACTAATGACCACAGAAAGGGTGGCACAGTCTCAATATATTTTATTTTATGTCACAGAAATTACTGAACTGAACAATAAGAAATTAAGCTAAAAATTAAGTTCATCCATCACTCTTTATGAGCCATGAAGAAAAAGAACTCCGAGGATAAATCTTTCTCCGAGCCAGACTATTTCTGTTACAAGTGCTTAATACTTCAAATACATTAATTTGAAGAAACCCATAACCTGTCCTGTGGTGTTGCTGTTGCATGCACAGGGTAACAAATGGCTGCTGTTCTCTTTTTTGCTTTTCATTTTGATTAGAATACTGCTATGGTTTAAATATATTTCAAGCGGAGAATGTCGTGAAAATATTATTGGGATCTGGAATTTCATAGTTTAAAATTTCCGTTTTCTTTGTGAAAAATTGGTAGAGGCAACTGCTCACAGAGGGATTGCACTATTTTGGGGGTGGCGGCTTCACGGCACTGGTGGCCCGTGGTGGCGGTCTTTATAATTTATTTGGGGACAGTAGTGTCAGTGTCCCAGTGCCATCAATCTTGTAGCGCACGTAAGCGCTACCAATGACGGCCCTGGTCATCGTTTTTGGACAGCCCCCATGCCGCGCTGAAAATGCAGCAGTGACGTGCGCCACCACTACGTGCTCTCCAGGCCGGCGCCGGACGGCAGGACGTGGCACGCTTGAGTTGCAGCAGGAGTTGTTGCGGCCACGAGGTGGCCCAAAACCGAATTGCTGCAAATGAGCATCGCAAAGTAAGTGTGCGTGACAGTGTTAACCACAAAAGAGCTGCTCCTAAAGTGGTGACCACTATGAGGTTTGGGTTATATTGTGTGTGAGGACATCTCACAAAAAGTAACAGACTGGTCTCACACACCACCTGGTGTCATGCTTCATCATTGACCAGTCCTCGCCCTCTAAAACCTTGGTTTGATAGAGGGCGGCCATACATCTGAAAACAGGGATGCACTTCTAAACTAAGTGGGGGCCCGTGTATAAGTGAGTGAGATTAAAAATCATTATAGTTATCCTCATTGTGTTTTTTAATGTGATAGGTAACTATATGATGTTAAAATAAGGTGACGGAATGTGGGGGAATTAGTGTCCCCTAACCGTTATGTTAGAAGTCGACATGTTTCTGCCATCTTGGCCCAGGGGGGTCCAGGAGATTCATCAGGACCTAAATATATAGAAAGGGGCTCTGTTCTTACCAAAGGTGGCAAGAGTGTACCACTGTGTGGGCGTGATCAATGTCACACTCCTCAATTGGACGGCTTCTAGATTCAACCCTGTAAAAGAAAATATGGGGAGAGATAAAAATATAACAACAAACCGTAACTCACACAGCTAAAAAATCATTAACAGCTGATCGGCCTAGCGCCCAGGGTCTGCAGCTCTGCCTGCTACCTGGGAGTTCATGGGCACCACAATCAGTGGCTCTAAGTCACCACAGCCTAAAATGAGTTAGTGCGCTGATGCACAAAACTACAAAGACAGACTTCGTGACTGCATAGTTCTCGGTAATACGAACACAGGCTGCTCCAGATGACCGTGTTTTTAAAAGCATAGTGAACTGAGTGCAAATAGGAGAATTAGACACATCAACTTACTTCTTTGGGGCAACAGGCGGACCCCTTTTCTGCCCGCACCTGTGGACTCCCGTGGCAACCATTGCCACAACACATTCTGGCTCTCACCCTGACTGGTGACTGTGCGCTGAGCTAATGGCAACTACTCCTGCGGCTGCCGGGCCAATGTTTCAAACTTCACACTCAGTCTGGCCACCGGTGCTCGGTGAGTTGCGTCAATCTGTCACGGAATCAATTAATAAATACCGCCGCTGTGCGAGCGGCTCTTCCATGTTGGCAGCAGGATTTACTTTCACGAGTCTTGCCCAGGAAAGATCAGGATCATCACACTTGAAAAGAGCTCACACTTTTGCTTCACGTCCTTCATCGCTAGTTGGTTGTTTCACTTGCTTCACACTCCAGGATCGCAGCTAAGCCATGTGTAGGCAACAGAACCTGGTGTTAGGTGACTTACAGAAGGACGTCTAGCAGCACACATTAACTGAATGCAAACTTTAAAAAATGCCGCCCATTCGCGCCTCAGCCAATTTGTTCCCACAAACTCACAGATGCTGGAAATGGAAGTAGCCGTTGGGCAGCCCCAGCCCTGACTTCTGACATTAGTCAGTGAATGTGTGCCACATGGTGTTGGATGCATGTACTTGGCTTAATACATTGTAGCAGGTAAGAGAGCTGCCTGCGAGCAGATGGATGAGCCAGCCCCCTAACTACCTGGGCAGCGTGATTGCACCTTTCTCAGTATGTGCATTATAGCAGCGCTCCGCCTTCACAGAGGAGACGCTATAATGCGTGATATTGCATTTCAAAGCGGTGATGCAGACCACCGAACTGGACTGCGTTAGCAAAATGCCTGCTGCGTGATACTTAGCAGGACTGGAAGTTCACACAGGTCAGCAGCGTCACTTAGCAGAGCAGCATTGGATGGCTCTCCGTGGAAGCCCTGCTGTGGTGTGATCTGTGCGTTAGGCACCCGAAACCACGTGGCTAGAACGTCACTAGTGACTACATTGTGAGTTGAGCCAGGCACTCTTTAATTTAGTTCAGCTACTGCCTCCTGAGATACAAGCGGTGTCGGGGCAGCATTCCTAATGTTTTTATAGTCTGCACTAGTGTAAGTGCTGATGGGGAATATTAGCCAGCTCTTGCCATGCTACAGTATCCTGCGACTTCACGGACTCGACCCCGCGGCCTTTTGCTTACCTGCAGTGGCACACACTTCTGCCCCGGCAATATGGCAGAGAGTTGCTGGCACACGGTATCCATAACCGGACCTGATCCCCCACCGGCCGCACCTGAGACTGTGTTTGCTCAGGGTTGAGCAAGAAAAAATCATGCAGCTGCAGCGTTAGGAGTTGTAGCAGCCACGGTGACTGGGGGCTGGCAGTCAATTCAACTGCACAGTGCACTTTTTTCAACAAGGAATGCAGGTACTTTAGTGGACGGAGTGACGCTGTCTCTGTGCCCTGAGTGAACCGCGATACCCTGCACCTGCACCCGTTTGTCAGTGTGGGTCTGCAATCACATGACCTTCATTTGATGGCCTGGCTGGCTCCACTAAAACAATTTCAAAGTCCTAAAAGTTCATTGCGCTGGCAGAAACATTTTAATCTTAATTTTGAGTTGGCCTGCGATTTAATTGTCAGGGGACTCAAAATTTTGACAGGTTGAGAGCAATGGCCCAGAAAATTCTTGTGGTACTATAGTGTGTGTAGGAAGGTGGAATCTGACTACATGGTTGCCCCCACTTTTTTCTGGTGTTTTGATGGTTTTTGACTAGTCTGTCTGGGATCCTGCTATCCAGGACCCCAGCCTATCTGCTTACTCCCTTAAACAGCATGGAGTGCATATTAGATGCACTAGTGATTGGATATTGTGGTGCCTTATGAGTCCCTAGTATCCTAGGAAGAGGATTTCCTGACTTCTCCGAGGCCATCGTGAGTCCCTAGCGACTCTGAGGCAAGTGGACCCCACGAGTGACGAGGAACCGCAATCCCTGGGTACCGTGCACTATGGTCAAGTGCAACCCCTTCAAGATGTTCTACGAACTTGTGCTTTAAACCACGTGTGGTCCAAGCCTCCAGTAGGATATCCACCGAAGATCAGAGGCCTACTCTGTCCCGAGTGACCGTGGGCCCCTGTTGAGTGAATCCTCCCGAGGTGTCTTTGCGGTCCCTTGCCGGTTGGCTTGTGGGTCCCCATAAGACTTTTCTACAAAACCAAAGGACTCCCCTGGTTGCTCCAGGCCTGCCCTGACTTACCCTTGCTGGGTGAGTCTCTCAGACCTTGCTGGTCTGCACCGCTCACTTTTTACACTTTCCACAAGACTTGCTGTTGCCAAGGCTTGTTGGCTCCAATCCAGTCACCGATACCGCAGTAAGCTGCAGACATTGTGGGACACAACGAATCCAGCTCCTGGTTGTCGTCGACACCTCCTGGACCTCGTGGCTGAAGAGTCAAGACACCCATGGATCACCTGAAATCACCCGATGGCTGTGGGCATCCATCTTCCTTGCCCCGGGTCACTGCCAAGTGACTTTGAACACTGTCCCCTCTGCTTTCAGGTCTTCCTTCTTCTGAATCCAGTCTTGGATTCCACCGGACACTTCTCCTGTCTTCACAAGCAGCAAGTTTTCTTTGGCTCCCATTGAAAACAACATCTTTTGATAGGGCTAGGCCCCCTTTAAAGGGTGCAGGGTTATAAATACAAGCCGTAGAGACTGGCAGAATGGCTTCAGCTCAGCTAATGAGTTCACATCAGTAGACAGATTCACATTTTATTTGAACTTGCTTTATTGTACATTAGTAGTGCACAGTATTTTTCAGGAGCCCTGAACCACGCAACATAGTTGAAGTCGCACTTAGCTCGCCGGTGATGGTGGAGTGACTCTGGTCAGTGGTGACGGAGACAGTGTCGCTCATAGTTGAAATGTCACTCATAATTACACTGAAATTCTGAAAATTTCACACTTAGCAATCTGAAACCTTGGCAGCTATGGGAGTGCTGGGCGATTTGCAGCAGAACAACCCCTACGGTAGGGGCCCTGCCACCACTTTGGACTCTACACACGACCGCCAAGAGCCTGAGGTAAGAGCTAAAAATGGTTGTCATAAGGGGAGGAAAGGATCTTTGGTGAGCAGTGAGCCTCCTCATTTTGGTGTTTAGAACTGCCCCTGAACATTACCCCAAAAGGGTTCTTTTCACAGGGCTCCAATCCCAACTACCTCAGACCTAGTGCCTCTATTTTCAGCAGCAGCGAAATCGAGAATAGGTTTAGTTGGTATCTTTAGTTGCAGCAGTTTGCTCCTGTCATTGCTTTACTCTATGGTTTGAAGAGGACAGTGTTCTGCTTCCCCTTTCCCAAGATATTAATGGACGTTTAGTTATATACCAAAGTTTTAAACCTTCCTTCATTCACGAGTCCTAATTCACTTCTTCTGTCCTGATGATGGTCCCGTTCATTGGTTGGACGTGGGAACAAATCATTTACACCTAAAAGTCGAAGATTATTAAAGCTGATTTAAGAATACAGCAATAATTTTTTGGGAAACCCATAGAAAGAGTAACACCATCATAGTGAGAGTATAAAGGAGCGTGGGCTATTCCCTGAAAGAGGACATGTAGAATAAAAGCAAAAAAGCGGTCATAGGATATGAGCACGGTCAACCTAGGCTCATATCGTTCGGCGCCCATGGAACTGTCCAAGGGAGTCCCACAGGACTCCTCCTTGAGTCCTACTTTATTCAATATCTATGTGGCTCCCTTGGCCAATGTTCTAAGAAAATATGGGTTTATTCCAATATCATATGCCAACGATACGCAGTTACTCTGTACTTTTGATGAACTTACTCCCACTGTCCAGGAGACCTTTTCTTTGGGTATGAGTGCCATTTCACAATGGATGAAGAATAACTTCCTCCAATGTAATGTTGGGAAAACTGAGCTTTTACTTTTCGGAGAGGCTCCCTTATTATGGTCACCTAATTTCTTTGCCTATCAATCTTGGGAATCCTCCTATTCCTAAAACTTCCGTTAAGAACTTAGGAGTCCATTTAGATCATGCCCTTACCTTTAAGGAACCTATTGGCCAGACAGTAGGCACATGTTTCCATACTTTGGGCCTACTTCGACGAGTTTTTCCTTTGCTCACGGACTCTGTTCGAAGGACTTTGACTCAGGCACTAATATTGAGTCGCCTGGACTATTGTAACGGTCTGCTGCTCTTTGCCAATGAAACTTCGATTAGTAAACTTCAGGTGGTTCAGAATTCAGCGGCGCGACTGGTCCTGAACATGCCTCCCAGATCAGCTTCCCGCCCTCTTCTTTTAAAACTTCACTGGTTACCCATATGCCAACGGATACAATTTAAAGTCTGTTGCACTATCCACAAGGCATTGTTTAATCTTGGCCCTAGTTATCTGTCAGAAAAGTTCTCTTTCTATCATCCCCCCAAGATCCCTACGTTCTAGTACTAAGGACTTGCTGAAGGTTATCCGAATCAGGAGAGCAAGATTAGGAGGAAAAGCTCTCTCACATCTTGGCCCGCAATACTGGAATGAACTTCCTTTACATTCAAGAGAATGTTCGAACCATCTTCATTTTAGAAAGTTACTTAAAACCATTTTGTTTTGCTTTTAAGTTCCACAGTTTCCGCATATGTAATTGATACGCGTCCAAAGCGCAGAGATAATCCTCTGAGTCGATTCTGGCACTATACAAAACCAAATAATAATAATAATGATAATATCTGAATCCATTTTGTTACATATTAAAGGAAAGTATTAGAAATAAACCAAAGATTCTGTGGTAGAAATGCAGTTGGCCATTACCATCACAGATCAGTCCGGGAGTCAAGTTTGATTGAGTAAAGTATACATCCTGTAGGATGGCAAACAAATTCCAGAGCAAATACGTACCCCCCCTTCCCCTGCCTGCCATGTGCGCCAATCTGAGGGATAGCCCCGGGCGCCAGAAGCTCTAGCTACGCCGATGGATCTGTAACGATATTTCCATATCTATCATTAAGTGCCAAAATCCTGCTTCAGTTTAGGAACATCATTTTTTTTTATCTTTGCAAAGATGCGTGTCAAGAGTTTGTCGGTAGTCGAAGAGCACGTGTTTTTTACAAAGTGTAAAACACATATTCACACTGCATCCTCTGCAATCAAGAGAACTGTCTGCACTCCAATGTGGGAATATTTCATCCGTCTTTTATCAAGCAAACCAGCAACCCTCGGGACATGTTTCAGTTTTATCAACAGAAAGGCGCGCCGTGATTTCTCTTATATGCGTGCACGTACCTTAATTAAAACCATGTGGTGATCTTAAAGATCCAGCTCCGAGTTACAACGTAGTAATGCCTTGACAAGTGCCATTGTAAATATTTTAGACAGGAAAGCACGCAAGTTTAAAACGTACTGTGCAGATAAATGTTCCATTTTAAGCAAAAGCGGCTCCCATTTTAAATGCTGGCATTTCGATTCAAAGTCCGTGCCTTTCTTTTAAAAAACAAACAATTAGGGTCCACATTGCACCACTTAGCTGAATGCTGTCCTAGTGCCCAGCCCCGAAGCACTGCGCAGCCCCGAAGCACTTTTGAATCTCCACAAGAACGGGTCAGAGTTTGATGTAAAGTGCTTTCATGCGAGACATTAACCCTCTCCTCGGTCACCATGTACTTCCTTTCCTTAGTAGTCCGGGGCAGACAGGTTTTACATGTCGTGACCCCACTGAAATGCAGTAATATATATAGACAAAGTCCACAGTATGGTTGACAGCAGAGGTTTTTTAGTATACTGTTTGAAATCATTTTTTTGAAGTGAGTTTCCAGAAAAATCATATTCAAAGCCTATTTTCCATGTTCATAGTGACGCAGGGCGTCAGGATGACTTCAGTAGTGGCGAAAAGCACATGTTTCGTAAAGAATATGAAACATATATATATATAGACACATTCTACAGTATGTTTAACAGCACAGGTTTATTAGTTTACTCTTAAACTCATGTTTTTGTAGTGACTTTCCAGAAAAATCATCTTGAATGCCTACTTTCTGTTTTCGCAGTGATGCCGGGCATCGCTATGATGTCTGTAGTAGCAACGAGCACATGGGGGCACATCTACAAGGGCTTTATCTCTGCTTTTTTGGCTTTAAAAGCCAAAAAAGCAGAGATAAAACTAGCGCCCTATCAACAACAGGGTGCTAACACGCAAATTTGCATGTTAGCACCCTTTTACTCTGCGCTTCCCCTTGCATCTCTAATGAGATGCAAAGGGGGCGTTCCAGAGTACAATAATAGGAGAAATGTCGCTAAGCGACATTTCTCCTATTATCAAGAATGTCTCTAACCCTGTTAGAGACAAAAAAAGCAGCGCTAACCGCGGTTAACGCTGCTTTTTTACGTCTGCTAATTTTCAGACTTAGCCATGATATCTTATGGAAGGAGGATATCATGGCTAAGTTTGCCTGTCCCTATCAACAAGGTAACGTGTGATTATCGCTGGGTTTCCAGCGATAATCTCACGTTAGCCTGTTAGCGTGTAGATTTTTATCGCTATTGAGATAAGCGTTGCTAATAGCACGCTATCTCAGCGATAAAAATTCACGCTAGCCGGCGATAATTATCCTCACGCTAAGAGCGCTGAGCGATAATTATCGCCGGTTGTTGTTGATATGCCCCATGGTTTTTACAAAGTGTAACACATAAATATAGACACATTTTACAGTATGTTAGACAGTAGAGGCGTTTTTGTGTATTGTTTAAACTTGCATTGTTGTAGCTATTTATAGTTTAAAACTAATGTTTAAATCTATTAGTCTGCTTCTGTGGTGATGCTGATCCTCGTGCCTATATCAAAACTTATAACGATCACGTGCTTTTGAAAAATGCAAAAAAGATATATACACATATTTTACAGTAGGTGTGACAGTAGGTGCTTATAAACCTGAGGGTTAAAGTTATGTTTTTGTTTTTACGTTACTGAAACCAAGTTTTATATTCTATTTCCGGTGTTCACAATGACGTTAGTAGTGGCGAAGATCATATGACGTGAAAAGAAAGTGAAATGATTGTATAAAACAGTTTTCAACTATATTAATAGGAAGTCCCAACCAATATTTTTTCTTGAATGTTTCGTTCATTGTGGAATCATTCTGAGCAGATGTATGTGTAGTGGAGAAGTTATTGTACAGGTTGGCTGCTTTTTCATTTTTCATCAGAAAAAGTCAACAGGAGGTGCAGAGGAATACCAGCTCCAACAAGAGGCACTACAGGATATTAAGGAGGTGAAAGGAGAAGGAGATTAAGAGCCCCAGATGAAAAAGAGCAGTATAGCTTGGGAGCTTTATTACATGTCCCGGCACACATTTTTATTATTTAAAACAGGTAAACAACTTGACTGTCCACGTAAATACATAAGAAACGAGAATGATTTTAATGCATTTCTTGTAGAAACTCCAGCCGACACGTGTTTCGTCGCTCGGGACAAGATACCCGCGACTTCCTCAGGGCTCTCACACGGTGCAAAAGTCTTACAAATGGCAATAGCTCCATCCCAACCAAATCAGGAAGGGTAACGCAGATAATTTCTTACAGAGATTCCAATCTATCACAAATATCTAAATCGCACGAAACAAAGTCAGGTCGTGATCAAAAAGCGGGCTTCTATATTTGAATCCCCACCACGAGCTGAAAGTAAACAGCATCAGAGTCTCAATCCGACTCCCGGCACCTCCGTATGGCCAAATTCTTGTTTCTTATGTATTTACATGGACAGTCAAGTTGTTTCCCTGTCTTAAATAATAGGAATGTGTGCCGGGACATGTTGTAAAATGGTTCATTGATCTTTGATTATAATTGGGAGGTGTTGGATGATTTGCCTCTTTCCCAAGCACCTATTGAATTATCTTGTTCATTTAATATCTATCGTACCTAGTGAGCGCCACTACCACACAGGATATAATCATCCCATTTTGCTCGTAATGGCTTGGGAGATTTTCACTATCCCATCTGGGGAGTTTATGACAGTTGCTAAACTTGTAAAATGTTCCCTTTGCAACAAGACATTGTCTAGAGGCAGAAAGTACTCATGTGGTACTATGTCTATGCTCTACCATCTTAAAAAGTACCTCAAAAATTATTTTAAAAGGTCAAAGAAAGCCTGAGAAGCTGTAGGACCATCAACATCATCTAGTGCTCCACCTGTTACAGGAGAAAAAGTCGAGATCTGTAAAAATCAATTAACATAAATACTTATAGATTGGTACTTGAGGAACCCTGGACAGGTTATTTACTTCAGCCGAAGTAAATATAGTTTCATAGACGTAGACTGTGATTAACAATCTTACCACAGTAACAATTTTATCGTTATACTACAAGCACAAAATAGAAAAAAGTGAAACAGTGCATCCCAGTGAGGTGATCGTAGCCTAACAAGGTGAAAATTACGTGAATTTAAACCAAAAGATATAAAAACAACAATAAGGGGCTTCCAGTAATATGATGAATCTTTATTGCCCTCTCTTTGTCAGTGTCAACGGCGTTTCAACCCGCTCTTGATGTGGGGTCTCTTCAGGACAAGTTATCTGGGGGCTAAGGTAAGGGAAATATCAGTGCAAGTAGTAAAAAGTGAAACACTAATTACTGGGCTCCAGGGTACTGAGTAGCTTACCTATTGGTTATTCTTGTATATCCACAGTGTTATATACCGGAACCACTGATCAAAGCAGGGCTACGAAAGGCACTTAGCCATATTCAAAGGGGCCTATATTAAAGAAAAAGTCATTGATATCTTATTAGTACATACATAATGTACAGCCCTAATTATGAAGTAGAGTCAATTTAAACAAGGCGTTCAGATCAATCTAAGGCGTAAGGGAGACTGATTACATAGGACCTTTTCTGAAGTGTCATAATGACAGCTATTCATAATAGACGCGCTAATATATGTATAACTGATGTCTCATTTCTATGAAGGTTTATCACTGGCCATATCATAGACGGTCTTCAGGTGGATACGAGTGTCATTAAAACCAAAACCACTATCAATGATCTTTGGTCTCCACCTCCAGTAACAGGTCACTACAAATGTGGTAGCTGTGTCGGGTGTAAGTTTACCATGGAAACTAAATCCTTTTCCCATGGGAATATAAATCTTACTTCACGCAATTTCTCTAACTGTTTGACATCTAATGTCATCTACTGCATATGGTGTCCGTGTGGCTTGATCTACATTGGACAAACTACCCAGCCAGTGAGAGCCCGCATTTGCCAGCATCGGAGTAGAATACGGTGTTTAACAGACAATGCCCCTCTGGTAGATCATTACAAAGAGAAAGCTCATTCACCAGATGATATCAAATGGCAGGTGATAGAAAAAGCTAGATTGCCCGCCAGAGGTGGTGATATTTCCTTACTTCTACAATTGTTAGAATGCAAATGGATTGATAAATGACAATCGACGAACAGAGGTTTGAACAGCCTAGAGGAATGGCGGTGGTTCATTAGTCTGTATTGATATATATAAAAATTTTGAGTAGGGCTCTGCTCAACTGTATATATATATATATCCACTGTTTAATAATATCTGGTTTCATTAAATATGATGGAATAGACCGAGATTAATGATATAGGCTGTCAGCACAGAAGTTGAGGAATATATCTCTTTCTTGCGTTAAATAATTATCACTGTATATATTGGCACCTTGATTTTGTTTTTGTTTGTATTGAAAATAATTCTCTCCTTTTTGTATATAAAATGGTTTTATTATCAATCATGGGTCAAGGATAAATTTAATACGCAACATGGCAGAACTGTGGTATTAGGGTGATATAGGCTCTGAAAAATTGTAGAATGTCTATAACTGTGCCTTAAAGTACTGTGCAATATTCATTGTAATTAATTGTTAACTAAACCAGGGTGATTCAAATTATATCGTTTTTCAATTGTTTTGATGTAGAACATTTTAAAATTGTTCAATAATAGTATTGGTCTTTTTGTCACTTAAAGATGGCTGCCGATGAATCTTTTTTACCGGCTCCTTTGCGCATGTGCGAAGAGTCCGGAACCACAATTAAAAATCACTTCCGGTTAGCTGTTCACATTGCAGCTCATTGAAATCTATTGAGTAGGAGTTCGTCTGACGATTAAATCGTTCTCTGTCTTATCCTGTTTTCTTCAAAGAGAAGCGTGAAAATGTGAGTGCTGGTAGATTGCACTGCTTTTCTTCGCTGCGTAACGTTGTACTAAATAGTAATTTGCCATCGGTTGCAGCCATCAGTAACCCCTGTGTCCTTTTTCAGCATTCCATTTTTTACACGCTGCCCATTGATTTAACGGACCTACGAGATCCATATTGAGTAAGTGGCACTTTGTTGCTGTACTTTGTGTTGCAGTAGGAGACGCGCTTTAAATCATTAATGACATTTTAGGTTACCATGTATTCTGTATGTATTATCCAGCCTCAACAGATATAAGTTGAGCTGCTCCCTCGCTCTGGTGGTAGTAGTCTCCACCTGAAGACCGTCTATGATATGGCCAGTGATAGACCTTCATAGAAATGAGACATCAGTTATACATATATTAGCGCGTCTATTATGAATAGCTGTCATTATGACACTTCAGATAAGGTCTTATGTGATCATTCTCCCTTACGCCTTAGATTGATCTGAACGCCTAGTTTAAATTGACTCTACTTCATAATTAGGGCTGTACATTATGTATGTACTAATAAGTTATCAATGACTTTTTCTTTAATATAGGCCCCTTTGAATATGGCTAAGTGCCTTTCGTAGCCCTGCTTTGATCAGTGGTTCCGGTATATAACACCGTGGATATACAAGAATAACCAATAGGTAAGCTACTCAGTACCCTGGAGCCCAGTAATTAGTGTTTCACTTTTTACTACTTGCACTGATATTTCCCTTACCTTAGCCCCCAGATAACTTGTCCTGAAGAGACCCAACATCAAGAGCGGGTTGAAACGCCGTCGACACTGACAAAGAAAGGGCAATAAAGATTCATCATATTACTGGAAGCCCCTTATTGTTGTTTTTATGACCTTTGGTTTAAATTCACGTAATTTTCACCTTGTTAGGCTACGATCACCTCACTGGGATGTACTGTTTCACTTTTTTCTATTTTGTGCTTGTAGTATAATGATAAAATTGTTACTGTGGTAAGATTGTTAATCACAGTCTACGTCTATGAAATAAACTATTTATGTTAATTGAATTTTACAGATCTCAATTTATTTGGAAAGTTCTGTTGATTTAATCAGCTGTGAGTACCTTTTTGCTCTCTATTGGCAAATGTGGCAAACTTAATAAGTTCCTTGTGGACATTGTTTCTTGCTTTTTGCAAAATGCCCAGTTCACAAGGACATATGGGTCGCTCTTGTGTTTTGAAATACAGGAGAAAAAGTGCCAGGTGAATTAAGAAAGCCATCATGTGGAGTTAGTCCCAGAATTTAGAAGGATGGCTGTGTATTGCATGGACTGTTCGGCTGTATTTACTGCTGGAGAGCAGTCATTTGCATCTTTGAAAAATGCAGCAAAGGAGCACAGATTTAATATTTTTTTTTTTGCAATCCTTACTTTGTGCTGCTCGTTTCTGCTGCTTGTTTTAATTTTTAAAACCATGTTTGCCATTTCTTTGTATTAAACACAGAAATACATGAGATGTATATGAGTGTTAGTATGAGTTCAGGAGTTTAGGAGTTTTACTTGGATGTTAGAAAGAGTGCATGAATACTGTGTGGATGATTGAATGATTTCATGAGTGGTGCATGAATCATTCAATGAGTGGCACATGGGTGATTGAGTGAGTGCATGAGTGGTGCATGGATGATAGAATAACTGAAAGAGAGGTACATGGATGTTAGAATGAGTGTATGAGTGATGCATCGCTTACATGCATGAGTGGTATATTGGTGATTGAAAGAGCACATGAGTAATGCATAGATACTAGAATAAGTGCATGAGTGGTGCATGGATGATTTTATAGGTGCATAGCTGCTATATGCTTGATTGGTGCGTGCATGATTAAATGAGTGTATGAGTATTACATGGATAATTGAATAAGGATATGAGTGTTTTGTGGATGCTAGAATGACTAGATGAGTGCTGCAAGGATGATTGAAAGAATACATAAGAGGTGCATGAATGATTGAACGTGGCTGTGAGTGGTGTATAGATGATTGAATGACCATGTACGTGGTGCATGGATAATTGAATGAGTGCATGCGTGATGTATGCATGATTGAATGAGTGCATGAGTGGTGCATGCATGCTTGAATGAGTGCAAAAGTGGTGCTTGGATAATGGAATGAGTGCATAAGTGATGTATGAATGATTGAATGAATGCATAAGCGGTACACGTTTGCCTGAATGCATGCATGAGATGTGTATGAGTGTCTGACTAGGTCTGTCACTGGACATATGAGTCTTTGAGTGGGTCTCTGAGTGGCACTATAAGTTTCCTACAGGCTCTGTCAGTAGGCGCATCTGTCTTTGAGTGGATGTGTGACTGGGTGCATGAGTCTCTCTGCGTGGGCCTTTCACTGGGTGCATCAGTGTCTCAGTGGGTCTGTAAGTAAGTGTCCCAGTCTCTGACAGGGTCTGTCAGTGAAGGCATGAGTCTGTCAGTACATCTTTTACTGGGTGTATGAGTATCTGAGTGGGTGTGTGAGTGAATGCATGAGAATAACAATGGGTCTGTATAAGGGGGCTTGTGATTGGGTGCATAAGTCTCTTAGTGAGTCTTAAAGTGTCAAAGTGTGTCTGTGAGTGGGTGTATGAGTCTCTGAATCGGTCCTGTGACTGGGTGCATAAGTCTCTGACTGGGTATATGAGTAGGTGCATGAGTCTGAGTGGATCAATCAGTGGGTACTTAAGTGTCTGAATGGGTATGTGACTGGGTGCATACGTCTCTGAATAGGTATGTCAGTGGGTGCATGACTGTCTCAGTGGGCTTACAGGTGGGTGAATGAGCCTCTCAAGGGGTCTGTGAGTGAGTACATAAGTGTATATATATAAAGCTCCCAACTCGTCTCCCGAAGGAAACCAGATGACCGCACACAATTTCAAGGGGTAAATTCGGTTTATTATACCAAAGAATAAAGCGGGACAGGAGGCGTTTCGGCGTTGCGCCTTTTTCCACTGTGATTGGGAACGAGGTAAAGAGTGCATTTAAATAATCCAACAAACATAGAAACAAGACAGCGATCTTAGCTGATGCTAGCATAGAGAAGGGACTAATGCATTGTTACATCTCTCAGCGCCATCTTGAAATAAACTTAATAATTCAGAAGCCTGCCAAATAACTCATATGCATATACATGTTTGCATTTTTGCTATCACTACATGATTAGCTCTGTATGAGCACTCGCTATAATTCATTATATAATATAAAAAAAAAATTCATGAAAGTGTGCGTATATACATATTTACATTTCGTGAATTCACTGCGTTATTAAGTTCTGAATGAGCATTTTGCTAAATCCCATAGTTTGAGCTGGAAAACAAATATGTTGAAACATGAACGTTCATTGCAACATCATTAAATAATATGTATATATATATACTTATATTATCCGTACTATCTTTTGCACACAAGCACCTTTTTGCACCATTTTTTGCACATTTGCACATATATATATAGTATAAAAATACAATAAAATCATAAATAGTTCCAATTGGTATCCCGTTTTTAGAACAAATAGGGATATGGGGGCATTTTCTCTCTTTATGCACTTAGACACTTTATATATAATATTTTAACATGGTTGAGCTACGCATTTTGGATGATTGTAACAGGATTATGTAGAGGGGCCAAGTTGTATTTAGACTGTGATATGCCCATCTACTTTTGCAATCTAGTTGGTGAATAGCAAAAAGAATATTGTGCCAACCAGGATTGATTATCATTATCAGGAACACAAAAGCTTCATTTTTAATCATTTGAATTTATTCTATGAATTATATGTTGACTGATATCTAATTTTATGATATGAATTCTAACCTGTCACAGTCACAAAACATCCAGAGGCATTAAGCCCAAACACATTTTCAAATTGTATTTGCATTTAACGCTATGCATACTTGTAATGCCATCATATGTAGTAACTCTTCTACGTTTACATTTTGCTGATTGTTTGCACTATTTAAAGAGGCATGCCGCTCATGCGCTGTTGTGTGAGCAAGGTCGGAGTTTCCGACCGAAACACGTCATGGCGACATGGTGGTGAACTAAATAAACATCTCTATTGACGAATCTGGGTCTGCTCTTGCTTTCCGGCAACACGAAGGAGTTAAGGCAAGGATCATTGATAAATTACCGGATTGACTTCCTCCGGTGCGGCGGACCCCTCCCCACGAGTTGGCTCCGAGGCAGGCGGTCTCTGTCTCTCGTTTTCTTCATACGGACTGGTGCTGGCGGCTGCCTGCGGTTACGTGAGTGGCATCAAGCAGTAGGAGGAGCGGAGGCTTTTTCAAAATTTTCCCGGTTGGGGAACCACGGAGCCCCCTGTGTTTGCAAAAGCAAGGAACTGAGACGAAGAGGTTTTGTGGATTACCAGCGGCAAAGTAACTTTCAGCTCTTAAGTGAGCTCTGATGCAAGCCTCGGACACGCTTTAGGAGGCTCGGCTGAGCAGCCTGGAATACAGCGGTAGAGGATTGCCAACGGATACGCATGCACGCTGAGGTAATTCTTAACCTTTGTCATACGCTAATGCAACATCATAACACAGGGGGGGAGGTGTCACTTTTGCTTACGGACTCGGTGATATTTACATTGGAGCCTGTAAGCATTTGGACTTAGATTTTACAGACAATTGCAGCCACCATGTTTGCCGCAGTGCATAGGGATCGAGAAAGTGCGGCAGAGGAAATGTTCACGGACAATCCTCAACAAAAGCAACAAAACACGGATATAGGAATGCCATTAACATCTACAGCAGTTAAAGGTTTGAAGCATAACTACCGTATAATGGAGAAATTGATGCACAAGGAGACTGCAAAATGGTGGGAGGCCAAATCCCTCCAGAGGTATTTAGACGTAGGCAGAATCCCGAGGGGGCTTAGAATTATGTTAGCCCCAAGTTACGATGCCCCAAACCCACAGATGATGGCAGAGTGGGCGGAGTGTAACTTGGACTCCTCTCGCAAATTAGTAGTTATACTGGTGAAATACGCAGAAATAGATAGACTAGAATTACAACATCAAATTGAAAATCTCAGCAAGGAAATTGAACAACAAGGTGATGACCAAATGAGAAAAAAATATCATGAAGAAATGACAGCCAGACTCAACAAAGAAGAGGAAAAAATAAAACAAAGAAAAACATACAAGTTTCAACGAGACAAAGATGATTATGCCAATGGCCAGATTTTTACTTTTTCATGCAAATACGATGTTTATAAAAACAAATCGAGGAAAAGCAATAAATTGCGGCAAGAACAAACTGGAGCATATGGTGTACTATCTACCTCGACTTCGGACCTAAGTTCGGCAGTCGAAAGTGAAGGTGAGATGGAAAATATGGGAAATGGGGAACAACCTTTACAACGCAACTTTTACAACGCACTACACTTACAACGCAATTTTTACAACGCAACATCCACTACAACGCATTCCATTACATCGCATGACACTACAACGCATTTTTAAAAACTACCTTTACAACGCATTCCATTACATCGCATACTACCTTTACAACGCATACCATTACAACGCATAATATTACACTACACTATCCAACACTTACCCTACTGTTGCACCCCCTGGAGTTAGAATAGTAATTTTTACCCCTATACTATCCAACACTTACCCTACTGTTGCACCCCCTGGAGTTAGAATAGTAATTTTTACCCCTATACTATCCAACACTTACCCTACTGTTGCACCCCCTGGAGTTAGAATAGTAATTTTTACCCCTATACTATCCAACACTTACCCTACTGTTGCACCCCCTGGAGTTAGAATAGTAATTTTTACCCCTATACTATCCAACACTTACCCTACTGTTGCACCCCCTGGAGTAAGAATAGTAATTTTTACCCCTATACTATCCAACACTTACCCTACTGTTGCACCCCCTGGAGTTAGAATAGTAATTTTTACCCCTATACTATCCAACACTTACCCTACTGTTGCACCCCCTGGAGTTAGAATAGTAATTTTTACCCCTATACTATCCAACACTTACCCTACTGTTGCACCCCCTGGAGTTAGAATAGTAATTTTTACCCCTATACTATCCAAAACTTACCTTAAATGCAATGTAATATTATGCGTTGTAATTGTATGCGTTGTAAAGGTAGTATGCGATGTAATGGAATGCGTTGTAAAGGTATTTTTTAAAAATGCGTTGTAGTGTCATGCGATGTAATGGAATGCGTTGTAGTGGATGTTGCGTTGTAAAAATTGCATTGTAAGTGCATGCGTTGTAAAAGTATGCGTTGTAACGTCATACATCCATGGGAAATAGACCGACCCCAGGGGCAACTAAGCCATCCCTGAGTGAAGAACTGGACTGCCTCCGGATGAGTCGCAGGGACACCCTTAGACCTAGGGTAAATCAAACGTCAAAAAACGAAGGACAAAGAACAGGCGGGAACGAAGGAGGGCAGCCAGACAAAGGAGGGAACAATGGAAACAAAAAACCAATGAGAGGGCGAGGGCAATGGAGGAAACGATAATACCCATAAATACCAGTAATTTGGGGACTTTGGAAACAAGTGTTAAACCAAGTATTGAAAATAGTACTATTATTAATCTTACTGAAATGGATCTAAACCAATCAGAAAAACAGATCCTCTCACTTGGTCTCTCCTTTTGTCCCTCAACTAACTTTGATTATACCAACAATAGAGCCGATATCTACAAGTTCGTGAGGAAACTTAAACTCAAAAAATTTCAGCAAGGTAAATCCTCCCGTTACTTTACAAACCACACAGACCAATCACAACCCACTAGCTATAACGGAGATGGGCAACTTAAATGTTGCTGACATTGGACCGCTCAAGGATTTGATCAGTCTCAATCGGGAAGGCGATGATTTTGGGGATTGTGATTTGGAACTGGTAACCCAGGATCTACTCTCACCTGGTTTTGAAACTTGTACCAAACCTGTAACCATGTTTAAAGAAACATCTAAGTTTACACCAATCCTGCCTCGTGATGCCATTGATTTATTTAAGGAACAAGTGGTGGCGGAAATTAAACAACTTTATACAACCACCAGTAAGAATTTTGCACCTACCAATAATGAGGAATGCAAATACCACCAACTGATGGACAAAATTAGGAAAAACAAACAGGTGGTAATCAGAAATGCGGATAAAGGGGGAAATGTGGTTTTATGGACACTCAAAGACTATGCAGAGGAGGCAGCTAAACATCTAATCGACACAAACTGCTACCGTAAAAGTACTATGGACAAATTTAAACAGGCACAACATAATTTCTTTGGGAAACTACTGGCCTGGAAAAGTGCAGGCCTCCTCAATTTGCAAGAGTTTAAATTCCTGAAAAAAGAAAACCCAACTATCCCTCTACTTTATTTCGTTCCCAAGGTCCACAAGTCTATTAATAAGCCACCTGGAAGGCCTATTATCTCGGCATGCGATGGCCTATTGGAAAACATGTCTATTTACATTGACTCTTTCCTACAGCAACATGTGAAATCCCTCAGATCTTATGTACAAGATACAAGTGACTTTATTCGAAAAATTGAAGAGATTAGGTGGCATGAGGACTATTGCCTTATTGCATTGAATGTTGCAGCTCTTTACACTTGTATACGCAACCATGATGGAGTTAGAGCTGTTGAGTACTTTTTGGCTAATCGACCTATGAAGTTTGCAAAACATAATCAGATGTTATTAGATCTTCTAACATTCTGTTTAGAAAACAATTTGTTTCTATATAACAGCCAAATTTACCAACAGGTACAAGGTGTAGCCATGGGGCCAGCTTCTCCCCTAGTTATGCTTGTCTCTTTATGGGATGGTGGGAGGAGCTGGTCCTCATGAAACAATATGCACAGACTTTTGAAAACAATATAATCGCATGGTTGCGTTTTATCGATGATTTGTTTGTCGTATGGAAAGGGCCTATGCAAGGTGCACATGACTTTGTTGCTAAAATCAACATGAATGACATCAATCTTAAGTTTACATGTGACATAAGTAGCGAGACTATAACATTTCTAGACACGAAGATTTACATCACCCCTATGGGCCTTGCCACGACTTCATTTAGAAAACCGACAGCAGGCAACTCGATATTGCACGTGTCAAGTGCCCACCTTCTCCACTTGATTAACAGTATCCCCTACGGGGAAATGTTAAGAATAAAAAGAATCTGTAGTGCAGAGAATGATATGCAAGAAAAACAGGAAGAATGCAGAAATAGATTCTTGCAACGGGGGTATAAGAATCATGTAGTTGAAGCGGCAATATTTAAATCGAGATCAAAAGCGAGGCAAGACCTACTACAATATAAATCCAAGCCCAACATCATGGTGTGAGACAGGATAAGGGAACCTATCAGGCTTATTCTGTGATACAGTAGACAAGAAGGACAAATTAGAGCAATAATCAGACGAAATTGGCCAATATTAAGGGGAGATCCTGTTATAGGGGGAGCCTTACCCAAAAAACCTTCCATTACATTTAGAAAAACTGTATCTATGGGTAATACACTAGTAAAGAATAACCCAGAGTTAGTGGAACCTAATACATGGCTAGCCCCTAGAACAGGTTTTTATAAATGCACCCAATGTAAAGCATGTCAATATGGAGTCAATACTAAAAGCTATCAAACGGCTTTTAGCTCTAAAAAACACCACATATTGAAATATCTGTCCTGCAAAACTGACTTCGCTGTCTACGCACTCACATGTAGTTGCAATCTAACTTATATAGGCAGCACTAAGCAGCCAGTCCATAAAAGAATCTTGCAACACATGCGAGCCATAACTAACAAAGATCCTAGTTACCCGGTTGCTAGGCACTTTAAGGAACAGCATCAAAGTAATCTTAAACACTTTATATACTATGTGTTGGATTCAGTGCCTTTCACCAAGAGGGGAGGAAACAGGGAAAGAAATCTTCGGCGTCTTGAGACTAGATTTATTCTGGAAATGGATACTATGCACCCTAGGGGTTTAAATGTTTGTGAAGATTTACATACATATCTATGAGATAAACCCCTTTCATTTGCATAAATTATACTTTATATTATATTTCATGCCATAACGACATTTGACTAGTATCCATTTAACCTTGAAAATGTATTCTTAATGCTATTTTGTTGAGACTATATTATATCATGGTAGATTTTTATGTATATTTTAGGAGTCTTTTAGCTAATTTATTGACAATTTTAGGTTGAAATGATTTTATAATATGGTTTTATAATTCATTATGTGGGAATCAACCTATTACTATGTTCATAGATTATCCATGGATCTACTTCCATCTTTCTCAATTCTTATTCTGTGAAAACTAACTGCACAATGGTATTGACATCCTATCCTCTTGCTATGGTATTAACACCATATAAAATCCTTTAATATATGTATATTAAATACTTATATTATCCGTACTATCTTTTGCACACAAGCACCTTTTTGCACCATTTTTTGCACATTTGCACATATATATATATATAGTATAAAAATACAATAAAATCATAAATAGTTCAAATTGGGATCCCGTTTTTAGAACAAATAGGGATATGGGGGCATTTTCTCTCTTTATGCACTTAGACACTTTATATATAATATTTTAACATGGTTGAGCTACGCATTTTGGATGATTGTAACAGGATTATGTAGAGGGGCCAAGTTGTATTTATACTGTGATATGCCCATCTACTTTTGTAATCTAGTTGGTGAATAGCAAAAAGAATATTGTGCCAACCAGGATTGATTATCATTATCAGGAACACAAAAGCTTCATTTTTAATCATTTGAATTTATTCTATGAATTATATGTTGACTGATATCTAATTTTATGATATGAATTCTAACCTGTCACAGTCACAAAACATCCAGAGGCATTAAGCCCAAACACATTTTTAAATTGTATTTGCATTTAACGCTATGCATACTTGTAATGCCATCATATGTAGTAACTCTTCTATGTTTACATTTTGCTGATTGTTTGCACTATTTAAAGAGGCATGCCGCTCATGCGCTGTTGTGTGAGCAAGGTCGGAGTTTCCGACCGAAACGCGTCATGGCGACATGGTGGTGAACTAAATAAACATCACTATTGACGAATCTGGGTCTGCTCTTGCTTTCCGGCAACATGAAGGAGTTAAGGCAAGGATCATTGATATATATATATATACACTACTGGCAAGAGCACCAGGAAGAGCGCAAAGCAGTGTGATTCCTTCTAAAGACAAAGACAATACATTGAACATACAACTTAGAAAGTATGAAAAACTTAAGAAATTGGAAATTTCAAAGTGGTGGGAGGCGGTTTCCCTTCAGGATTATGTAGACAAAAAAATGGTCCCACGAGGATTACGCATTTATACAACACCCTCCTATGAATCACCCAATCCGCGGATGTTAGAGGAATGGGCTGAAAATTCAGCAGTTAGCTCAAACAAAATGCTATGTATCCTGGTCAAATATGCGTGGGAAGATAGGGAAGCCACCATCAAAGATATCTTGGAATTAGAAGAAGACTTCAAGAAGTACTCTGATCAAACAACCATCACCAAATTTTTGGAAGAAATGAAAAAAAGAATGAGTCAGTACGAAGAAGATATCAAACTAAGAAAACAACGCAAACTTCACCGCGACTGCGCAGATTATGAGAGTGGCCGAATTCTGACATACAGTAGAAAGTACGACCACCTCTACAATTTCCAGCCCAAGGAATCAAGTTCTGCCTTGGTAGAAGAAAGGAACGAATCATCTGTAAATATTGCCATAACCGATGATTCTGACACTGATGGATCAGCTCATACCTCAAGTACAGCCTCAGAGGTAGAAGTAATCACTCGTCCGGCGACTTTTTTAGACGAGTACCGGACCCTGAGGAGGAACAAAGAGAAGACGAAAACCATTGCCTCCCAACCAACACCAAGAGGGAGAGGATATCGGGGAAGAGGAAGAGGAAGAGGAAGAGGAAGAGGCAGGGGCGGAGCAAACAACGAAGGGACAGACGAAAACACAGGACACAGAAACGAAACAAAGCCAATGGGAACCAGACGTGGGGGCTCACACAAGAAGATGTAAATATGTGGGACGACACTATGGTAAATAAAACTATTGTAAATCTCACGAGCCGTACCCTGTCCAATCTAGAGAAGAAAACGCTATGTCTAGGTCTTACCTTTTGCCCTACTGCCATCTTCGACTATTCCGACACGAGAATAGACATTTTTAAGTTTATAAGGAAGTTAAAACTAAAAAAATGGCATGAACTGAAAGGGAATATGCAGGACAATGCCAGGGTTATGACTACCACTGAACAAATTGCCCTTACGATAGCCGATACCAACATGCTGCTCACCATGCAAGAACTCGAACAGAATATCGAAGGTGACAATATGAATGGCAATCATGAAATCCAAGATATTGTTATAGATAGAG
This sequence comes from Triturus cristatus, assembly GCF_964204655.1. Taxonomy (NCBI): domain Eukaryota; kingdom Metazoa; phylum Chordata; class Amphibia; order Caudata; family Salamandridae; genus Triturus; species Triturus cristatus. The sequence goes on from NC_140584.1 coordinate 530,354,086, forward strand.
CAGCTGCTACACCTTTCAAACCCCGTTCTATCTTTTATCCGAATCTCCCACATGATAGTGTGGATACTTTTCATGAGGTTGTCACTAAAGCTCTCATTGAACATAAACACGAGAAATCCAACCATAATTTTGTGTGTGGTAATCTCACATTTAAACAAAGATCTATTATCTCATCACTAGCAAATGACAAGGATATCGTTATCCGCCCGGCGGATAAGGGAGGGAACATTGTTCTACTTAGCAAATCCATGTACATAACGGAAGCGCACAGACAGTTGAAAAACAACAGATTTTATGAAAGAACTAACACCAAGACCTACAATGACAGTATATTGGTCACCTGGGAAAAACTATCAGCCTGGCAAAGAGAAGGAATAATTACGTGGGAGGAATACTTGTATTTAAAGAAAGATTATCCCAAACTTCCGATTATATATTTCCTCCCCAAAGTACACAAAAATCCTACTGTTCCCCCAGGGAGACCCATTGTTTCATCTGTGGGAAGTGTTTTCGAAAATATCTCTAAGTATGTAGATTATTTCTTGCAAAACTATGTTACCAAACTCCCCTCATACGTTAGGGATACTAAAGACTTTTTATGTAAACTTGAGAACATACAATGGCAAACCAACTATATTTTTATCACTATGGATGTTTCCAGCTTATACACCATCATTGATCATGATCAGGGGATTTGTGCGTGTACCCACTTTCTGAATGAGAGAAATATCATGTATTCTGAACATACTAAGATGCTCATTGATATGATGTTACTATGTCTACAGAATAACATTTTTATGTTCAATGGTGAACTGTTCAGACAGACCCTAGGGACCGCCATGGGTACTTGCTTTGCCCCTAGCTTTGCTAACCTCTTTTTAGGCCTATGGGAAGAGGAGGTGAGAAAAGATGTTGAGCTTTCTCAGTACCTCAAACAGGTTAATACTTGGCTCCGCTACATAGACGATCTTTTTGTAATATGGGAGGGGAGCGAAGAAGAAGCAGTCGAGTTTATCCAGCAACTCAATAATAACACACTTAACATTGTATTGACATATAACATCAACAAGGAGGAAATAGATTTCCTCGATGTCAAAGTTAAAGCTGTCAACAATACACTTGAGACTAAATTGTTTCGGAAAGAAACTGCAGGCAACAGTATCCTACACGCTCACAGTCACCACCCTGAAACACTAAAGTGGAGTATACCATATGGGGAGTTACTGAGAGCTAGAAGAAATTGCAGTACTGACACGAATTATAAAATTGAAGAAACGATCATGCTGGATCGGTTTAGAGAGCGCGGTTACCCTAAATGGGTACTAGACAGAGCTGTCTCTAAACTCAAAGATACAGACAGAAAGAGTACCCTGAACACAAAAGAGAAGACTGCAGAATCTTCAGAGACACGAGTTATTCTTACTTACAACAGTAGCTCAAGCAGAATAAAGAAAATTCTCAACGACAACTGGAACATCCTTAAAAGTGACAGTATAGTAGGTCCTGCCATTAGCAATAGACCTAAAATCACATATAGGAAAGGACGTAGTCTCAGAAACATCCTGATGCACAGTGACATATCTGAACCACACTTTACATCCATGCATAACCTCAAGGGTTTTTATCCTTGCGGTCACTGTAAGGCTTGTAAAACAAGTAATATGATCAACGAATTCAGTGTACCACACACTCCCAAGAAAATTACCATATCACAATTCCTCACGTGTAGTTCCACCTATGCCATATATGTGTTAGTCTGCCCATGCCAGAAATGGTACGTGGGGAGTACTACTCACATGGCCAAGAAAAGGGTCCTAGAACACCTCAGGGCCATAAATAACAAAGACAGCCATTACCCAGTGGCTAGACACTTTGCTGAGTATCATTCATCTAACAGCTCATTACTAAAGTACTTTGTAATTGAACAAGTAGTGGGCAGTGGAAGAGGTGGTAACAGGGAGCTGATACTCAGAAAAAGAGAATCCAAGTGGATCTTAAATCTTGAGACAAAGTACCCGCTAGGGCACAATATAGATGAGGAGTTAGCAACACATCTTATGGAACAGTGACATGTTTCTTTCTCTCTGTGCTCTGTCTGCCATAAATTCAAGATGTATAGCTTGATGTTTTTGATGTTCATGTATTTGTATATGCTGCATGATACAATTGTAATTGTCATTTTTCTACTATATTATCTTTTAACTTTGTTCTTTTTCTTTCTCTTCACAGGAGGAAAGGAAGGGGCCCTTTGGGTATTCTCTACACGTCACGGGTCACCTACCCTTTTCTTCCCTAACCTCAGAAGAAAACTTCACCATGTAGAGATAAGACTTTCTACTCACTTTTTTATTGTATTTTGGATAGTGCTTTTCTATCCTTTTGTTTTTGTTGTTGCCAGTACTGAGAACTAGTGCTAGACATGGGTTTGCATCTGTGATTCTATCCTGGATCACTTGCTCTTCTGAGCAGTATGAGTGTTATAACCTGTTGGGACATTTTATCATTACTGTAGCATTAGGCCACTTGGCGCTAGTATAGCTTACAGCTTTGATTTGGATTTGTATCCTGTTTAGTCCACGTGTTGGTACATTGGGAGCATGGATTTAGTGCTTTTAATTGCAGTTGCGCTTAGCCACTTGGCGGTTATCCTCATCCCGTTTTCTTTCTCTTTACTTTTTCCTTTCACTATGAGGAAATAGCAACAGATTGTACACAGCTATTGTATACTAGGATTTCCTAAGTTTTCTTGTGCACTATGCACCTTTATATAATATTGTAAGATTCATTTATTATATGCATGTACATACCTGTGGACATTACAAGATGGCCGACAAACTTCTAATCACGGAAGTACACTTGCTGTTATGCTGTCCTATGTTTATGTCTAGTACCCTTCACTATGTAATGGGTGTTTTGTTTTCGGCTCTTCGTGTGATCAAGGAAGCTTGTCTTCCGAAACGCGTAGCCTGTACCTCTATTAAATATCCTCCTTGTACTCCTGAGAGCGCGTTATTATTGCATTTTGGATCGGAATTGTTCGCCAGCTGTGCCTTACTGGCTTCACGCGCCACCGATCTACGGGCGGAGCTTCCAGGAAAGGCGGAATCCATTACAGATATATATATATATATATATATATATATATATATATTATCTACTGGCGGTCGCCAGTAGATAGTTATAGTTACAACCTAGTTTCCATTGGAAATCTCAAAATTCTATTTTGAATAACTTTGGCGCCGGTTGACGAATTCTCGCGAAATTTTCAAAACAAATGGGGCGCTCCGTTCAGCTCCTACCCTGAAAGTCTCGGGGTGATTCGTCAAGCGGGGGCCGAGAAAAAGGGGGGGTCCCCATGCATTTTTCCATAGGACCTTTAGTCGAAGGTACAGCCCGAACGGCTGAACAGAATTACGTGAAATTTGGCAGAGAGGTAGCCATAAGGTCAAGGAAGTGCCTTTTGAAGGTCTCGTGTAAATCTGTTCAGTATTTCCTGAGAAAATAGCATTTAAAAGCATATAAATATCTATACGCGCGCACGGTGCACGCACACTGCCGCGCGCAAGCGCAATTCTGATTGGTTGTTAGATGTCGGTAAACATTCGAATCGGTCGAAACCAGGAAGTGTCGGCCGCCATTTTGTCTCTCGCAGTCTGAGGGGGTGAAAAACAAAGGTGGAGAACGTGAAAAGGGAGCAGGGTGGACAGTTCCTGACCCCCTAGCCTTTGTCAGGGGGTCCCAGAAGGACCCCCAAGGGCAAAAAAAAGATTTTATTTTTTTTTCGAAAAATCGCGGAGTGCGCGCACTGTGCGCGCACTGTGCGCGCACGCTTAAAAAACACACGTCAAAAATTTATTTTCATTCTTAACGGAAAATTAAGCGAGGTTCGCGCACCGTGCGCGCAGGCTAAAAATCCCATAAAAAAAAATAAAAAATACATACATAAATTAGCATTTAAAAAAAACCTTTGAAATTCACTGAAAAAACCATAGGTTTCACACACGTTATAGTTACGAATTAGCATTTAAAAAACCTTGCAAATTGGTGGGCATGCCTGCTTTATTAAACTAAAGGAGGGGGGCACATATTGCCCACTCCATGAGATTTTTATACCCTATGCCCCAGGGTCCACAACCTCCCCAGGAATTTAATTTAAACAAATTGTGCAGGGGGCCATGCAAACGCAGCCAGGGCCCGGGGACCACCACCTCCCTGGGGCTTTAGAACTAAAGTTTTGTGGGGTTGCGCAGACTCCCCTAGGGACCACCACCTCCAGGGGCTAAATAGAAAGAAATTTGAGTGAGGGCCCTCGCAGGACCCCCATGCACAGGGAACCACCACCTCCATTGAGCTCAATTGTTAGTAATGGGGGACCTTTCGGACCCCCTTGGGTGCTGGGTCCACAACCTCCCTGGGGCCAAAATAACATTTTTAAAGCAGGAGGGTGCCCACCCCGGGACAAAGCTGTTTGCTCCGACTTATTGGAAGCTTTGACGGCTCCCATCAAGTCAGAGCAAACATGAACTCTGCTCCAGCAAGCGAAAGCTGTGAAACCTCTCCCGCTTGCGGAAAGCAAAATAGATGTCTGTTTCATGCCTGCTGTCAAGCTGGAAGGGAAACAGATGAAAGGATTGCTCTCACACACAGGCAGGTGCATATTTAGCACCTCCCTGTGTGTAAGAGCAATGCCGGCTCCTGCAGGAGGTGGGTAGCTGGCATGGACTGGGTAGGGTCCATGTGGCCCCATCACCATTCATTTATGGCCAGGCCCCAGGGGATGGAGTCTCCAGGGCTAAAGTTAGCCCTGAGAGGGGGCTACACAGCACCCTCCCCCATTCATAATGTTGTATCCGGTAGGATAGGGTCCCTGGGGCCGGAATTGGGCCGGTCAGGGGGTGTGTGCATGATCCCATCCTCCCTTTGAATAATGGATAAAGAACAGGGTCACTGGAAGTATGCAAATGTGATGCGATTTATTTTGGCATAATTATGGATTTGCCGCATTAGCCACATAATCCACCCTCTGCCACATAATCTGCAAATTTTAACAAAAAAAGTGTTTCTAGCTCAAATGGCTCAAAGGTTACTATGCATGCAGCGAAATGCATTGCTGTGCAGTGGAAGTCCCTTTGCAAAGACTGACTAGTGACATTTTTGTTGCTTATTGCTATGTTTGGGTTTTAGACTTCTACTAATTAGGTGCAACCAATACCCAGACAATGTTATGAAGTTTGAAAATGAGAAAATAATGAAATAATACTAAATATATAATTTGTCTTTTCTTACAGTATAATTTGCTCTACCCTTTCACTTAATTTGGCCCTCCCCAGCCATACAATTGTAGTGGCCCTGATAAAGATGCACGAGGAACAATCACATTTCCAAAATGCACACAGGGTCACTGGAGACAGTTCCTTATGCTCCATTACGCAGCTGCAGTGCAGAATATGTACTGGCCATTTACCCAAGGAGGTAGCACTTAGTAATTAACCAGTAGAAAGTACTCCAATTCGGTAGACATTTTGTGCCATAATTGTGGAATCTTTTTGGATAAAGGGGCAGGTGCAATTGCATTGTGGTCTAGTTACTGACACATCTACTCAGACACTTAGATACCCACTCAGACATTCAGTGACTCACATACCCACTGACAAAACCCCTCAGACACTGATACACCCACTCACAGACCTACTCAGATGCTCGCACACCCACTTACAGATCTACTGAGACAATATCACATGCACTTATGGACCCACTCAGACAATCATACATCCACTGACAGAAGCACTCAGACACTGTCACGGCCACTCATAGACCCTTTCAAACACTCATTAACCCACTCATAGACCACTCAGGCATGTAAACCCACTCACAGACCCACTCAGACACATAAACCCACTCACAGACCCACTCAGGAACTCACACACCCACTTACAGACCCAGACACTCATGCACTCAATTACAGACTGAGCAACACACATATGGTGATACTCGCAAGCCTCATCAGACACTCTTACACCAGCTCACAGACCCACTCAGAAACTCATCCACCCACTCCCACACTCACACACCCACTCTCAGACCCACGGAGACACTCGTGCACCTATTCACACACCCAGTGAGGCATTCATGCACTAACTCACACACCCACTGAGACAGTCAGGCACTCACTCACACACTCACTCTCAAATGATACAGGTTACCGTTAGGAGATAATACTTTAAACCTTTAGAAATTCACTTAAATAACCAAATGTTACAGGGACGTTATAGTTAGGAAATCGAATTTCAAAAAGCATAGAAATTCACACAAAAAACAAAGGTTACATGGATGATATAGTTATTCACTGAAAAACAAAGGTTATAGAGATGTTATAGTTAGGCTCAGATTTCACTCATGCAAGTGAAATTCAGCAGTTTAGTTACCTGATCAAACTATTACTTACACCCCACCAATGCACTGCTTATGACCTCACATATTACATCACTCATGACATGGTCCATGACATCTCAAATGACATCACTGATGACATCATCCACACAACCACTCACACACCCACTCACACCTCTATAGAACCTCTCATACACCCACTCTCACACAACCTCTCAGATACTCATTTACAGACCCATAACAGTACTCACACAACCAATCACTCATTCATAGAGCCACTCACACATCCACTCACTCATACTGCTACTAATATACCCACTAAATCACCCAAGCAGCCACTCACACAACCAGTGATGCAGATATACAGACACTTATACACCCACTCATACACCCTTATAGCCACTCACACAACCACTCAATCACCCATACAGAATCTCACAAAGCCACTCACTCACCCATGAAGGTACTCACACACCCACACACTCACCCACACAGCCACTGACACTGCTACATACTCACCATTATAGCTACTAACTAGGGGTGGGCGGAATTTGCTAAATTCACTTTTGCAAATTATCGGAAAAATGTTAAAAATCTCCGCAAACACGCGGTAATATCGCGAAGATGCAGAAGTTTTTTCCCCGCCCGTTCGCGGTATTTTCTGCGTGGTCGCGGCTCGCCAACTTTCCCATGCGGTTGCTCACGGGCGCGGCCATCTTATTTTCACTTGTCTCGCGGTGCATGATCGCGAAAAGAAAGACGTGATCGCGCGACGAATAATGTTACTGCGGGCGCGAACTGTCACGAGACAGCTCAAATGGCTACCAACAATCCAACATCTCCTGGAGAACGCGACCGCATCGGGAAAACTTGTCGGCGAAAGCGGGGATTCAGGTAAGGCGATTGCGCGCACGCGAGAATGTATTATTTTACAGCGCGAGCAAGCAAAAAATTTCCGGTAAAATGCAGATTGCGGAAATTTTGCCATTTTCGCGCTCTCCGCGGAACATGAAAATGTCAAATTATCGCAATTTCCGCGAGCAGAATGGAATTTTAGCCCAGGCCTACTACTCACACACCCAATCACTTACCCATACATCCACTGACACAGCCACTCACACACCCACAGAACCACTTGCATTCCTTTTCACACTTCCATACAACCATGCACACACCCACTCATTCACAGATACTCACATAGGCATTCACTCACTAATACAGCCACTTACACCCACTCACCTACCAATACACACACTCAAACAGCTAGTCACCCACCCATACAACCACTCACACACTCACTCCCTCACCCATACAGCCACTCTCTCACCCAGTCAGTCACTCATACAGCCACTCAACACTCATTCACACATCTATGTAGCCACTCACACAACAACTAATTCATCCAAACAGTCACTCACACACCCACTCACTCGCTAATACAGCCACTCACACCCCCATACAGGTAAACACATACCCACTAACATATCCATACAGCCACTCACACACCCATTTAGCCACTCAAACATGCATCTACACACTGATACTGCCAGTCACACAGCCACTCAAATGAGATACGTTAGAAATAGTATGACTAATTACCACTAAAAAAGAAAAGTAATTAAACGTATGCTGTAGCTCAACATATCTTTAATTCTCTGAAACATTTACAAAACACTTACATGCACAGGAAGATGTCATCGGTGATGTCATCAGACATATATATATATATATATATATATATATATTACCTACTGGCGGTCGCCAGTAGGTAGTTATAGTTAGGACCCTCTTACCATAGGAAATCCGCAACATTCTATTTTGAATAACTTTGGCTCCGGTCGACGAATCCTCGCCAAATTTTCAAAATAGGTGGGGTGCTGCGTTCCGCTCCTACCCTGAAAGTCTCGGGGGGATTCGTCAAGCGGGGGCTGAGATAAAAGGGGGGTCCCAAAACGCGTTTTTCCCATGCATTTTTCCATAGGACCTTTAGACACAGCTACAGCCCGAACGGCTGAACAGAGTTAAAGGAAATTTGGCAGAGAGGTAGTTCTCAGGTCAAGGAAGTGCCTTTTGTAGGTTTGGTGTAAATCTGTTCAGTAGATTCTGAGAAAATAGCCTTTAAATCAATATATATATCTGAGCCAGCTTACGGTGCGCTTACCGTACGCGTACAGTGACGTGCGCGAGCGCGATTCTGATTGGCTGTTAGATCTTAGTAAACATTCGAATCGGTCGAAACCAGGAAGCGGCGGCCGCCATTTTGTGTGTTTCACTCAGAAAAAAAAAAAGGTGATAACTTGAAAAGGGGGCAAGGAAGAGAGTTACAGACCCCCTAACATTTGAAAGGGGGTCAAAGTAGGACAGAAAAGTACAAAAAAAACATTTATTAATTTTAAAAAAAAATCGCGGGGTACGCGTACGGTAAGCTTACCGTACGCGTACGGTAGAAAAAAAAAAAAAAAAAAGAAATAAAATTCAGATTTAAGTGTTTAGATATTAGGGGGCTCTAAAAAGAGCCGTTGTGTTTATGAAGTGATTTTTTAGTGGTACCTACAAGTAAGTACCGACGCAGAGTCTAAGGTTCAAGAGGAAGACTCTGTTCCCTTCATCAGTGAAGTGTACACCATCTCCTCTATAAATGTCTTGCATGTCGTAATGCAAGTTGTTGTGGTAAATGGAACCCATATCATAGTCACGGAGGAAAGCAGAAACAGATTTGTTGACGTGCTTTCTTGCTTTGTCAATCTGCGGACAAAAATGATTGGACCAGTTCCATTTTTGCCTTATATGTTAGAATACACAAAGGCAGTTTTAGGGAAAAGTGAAAACAGTTGTGCAAAGGTCTCCTTCATAAGCATTTCCAGACCTACCCCAGTCAAAGTGCCTAGGTCATTGCCACCACAGTGCACTATTATGGGGTCAGGGTGTTGGATTTGCATGAAGGCTTTCACCAACGGCATCAATTGGTGCCACTTTAACCCTCTCTGACCAATCCATTTAATGTCTACATTTGGCAAAGCAAGGTCTCTCACCATACCTGTTTTCCCTGCATACTTTTCACTCCAGAAGACATAGCTGTGCCCTACAATCCACACTGTGAACATCTTCAAAGGAGAACTGGATGCACTCAGGAGGTGTAATTCAGTAGAATGGTAAAAAGAAATGAAAGACAGTTTGGAAATGGAGGCATACATATTTTTTTAAATGATTGGCTGTTTCATACCATTCTACAATAAAAACTAGGCTGTATGTGTAAATTTATAGAAGCATGTTTTGTATTGGTACAGAAAAATGTCTTACCAAAGAACAGTACTATGGATTTGCTGTTAGGTTTGAAAAGTCAACCACTCCTGCTCTTTGGAAATGAAACATTGTTTGGTGAACTTCTGACCTAACTCTGCACAGCAGTGTTTCAAGAGCTGTTGCTATGGTAGCAGGCAGAAGTCAAGTTGGGGGAAGGGTACTAGGCAGAAGTCAAGTTGGGGGAAGGGTACTTTTGGAAAAGGGTTGGTTTTCAACCAATAGAAATGTGTGATTACATTTGAAAAAAAGGGGGAAGCACTGAGATTTGAAACTTACATGTATATGTGTGGAAAAAGAGAGGGAAACTTTGCCATTATCTGGTTCTGCTGAGAGAAGAGAGGTGTACAGAACAGAGATCCTGGCTCTGATAATCTGCTGTTTGAGTGCCACATTTCTTTCACAACTAACTAATTTTAAAGGTGAGTTTAGAGTTTGAGAGGGGATGTATATGGTAAATTAAGAAATGAATAATAGAATTGGAATTCCTTTTGTTGAAGTTGTGTTTATCATTTTCTGTTTTGGGAGAAATTTAAATGTGAGGAACATGTAAAATGTTATGGACTATGTTTTCACGATAAATTAAGGTGTACTGGTATAAATAAGGAATACTTTAAGGGTTTGAGGTTGCACTCAGTAATGCAAATACATTCAGCATCAGTAAGGCTGGTTGCCCTTGCTGGAGTGTAGTCAGTCACCCAGGCTACACATGTTGTTGGTCTCAGAAAGCTGTTTGGTATTGCTCTGGTAATTTTACATTTGCATTAGATGGAAAGGGGGAGGTATTTTCTTCTGCAGAAGCAGACTCTTAGCACACAGCCAGCTGCATATCATGTGGAATCATGCATAGTATTCACAACCGAGTGGGGTTTGAGGTTTCAGTCAGTAATGCAAATACATTCAGCATCACTAAGGCTGGTTGCCCTTGCTGGAGTGTAGTCAGTCACCCAGGTTACACATTTTGCTGGTCTGAAAATGTTGTTTGGACATGTGCTTTTTTAATAATCTGAAAAGTGGATTCATAATGTGTCAGACTGTAAAGGTACTTATCATTTGCCAAAAAAAAGAGTAGTAAGTGTGCTTTCAAATTGGCAAAGAAATTTCGTTTTGTGACTAATATGAAAACATGACTCTGTGTGCAAATAGGAATTACAGGCAGAGATTTATTGCGTATTGCTCTGGTGATTTTACATTTGCATTAGATGTAAAGGGGGAGCTATTTTTTTTGTGCAGAAGCAGACTCTTAGCACACAGCCAGCTGCTTATCCTGTGGAATCATGCACAGTATTCACAACCGAGTGGGGTTTGAGGTTGCAGTCAGTAATGCAAATACATTCAGCATCACTAAGGCTGGTTGCCCTTGCTGGAGTGTACTCAGTCAACCAGGTTACACATGTTGCTGGTCTGAAAATGTTGTTTGGACATGTGCTTTTTTAAGAATCTGAAAAGTGGATTTAAAATGTGTCAGACTGTAAAAGTATTTATCACTTGCCAAAAAAAAGAGTAGTAAGTGTGGTTTCAAATTGGCAAAGAAATTACGTTTTCAGACTAATATGAAAACATGACTCTGTGTGCAAATAGGAATTACAGGCAGAGATTTATTGCGTATTGCTCTGGTGATTTTACATTTGCATTAGATGTAAAGGGGGAGCATTTTTTTTATGCAGAAGCAATCTCTTAGCACACACCCAGCTGCTTATCCTGTGGAATCATGCACAGTATTCACAACCGAGTGGGGTTTGAGGTTGCACTTAGTAATGCAAATACATTCAGCATCACTAAGGCTGGTTGCCCTTGCTGGAGTGTAGTCAGTCACCCAGGTTACACATGTTGCTGGTCTGAAAAAGCAGTTTGGACATGTGCTTTTTTAAGAATCTGAAAAGTGGTTTTAAAATGTGTCAGACTGTAAAAGTATTTATCACTTGCCAAAAAAAAGAGTAGTAAGTGTGGTTTCAAATTGGCAAAGAAATTACGTTTTCAGACTAATATGAAAACATGACTCTGTGTGCTAATAGGAATTACAGGCAGAGATTTATTGCGTTATGCTCTGGTGATTTTACATTTGCATTAGATGTAAAGGGGGAGCATTTTTTTTTATGCAGAAGCAGACTCTTAGCACACACCCAGCTGCTTATCCTGTGGAATCATGCACAGTATTCACAACCGAGTGGGGTTTGAGGTTGCACTTTGTAATGCAAATACATTCAGCATCACTAAGGCTGGTTGCCCTTGCTGGAGTGTAGTCAGTCATCCAGGTTACACATGTTGCTGGTCTGAAAAAGCAGTTTGGACATGTGCTTTTTTAAGAATCTGAAAAGTGGTTTTAAAATGTGTCAGACTGTAAAAGTATTTTTCACTTGCCAAAAAAAAGAGTAGTAAGTGTGGTTTCAAATTGGCAAAGAAATTACGTTTTCAGACTAATATGAAAACATGACTCTGTGTGCAAAGAGGAATTACAGGCAGAGATTTATTGCGAATTACTCTGGTAATTTTACAGTTGCATTAGATGTAAAGGGGGAGCTATTTTTTTATGCAGAAGCAGACTTTTAGCACACACCCAGCTGCTTATCCTGTGGAATCATGCACAGTATTCACAACCGAGTGGGGTTTGAGGTTGCACTTTGTAATGCAAATACATTCAGCATCACTAATGCTGGTTGCCCTTGCTGGAGTGTAGTCAGTCACCCAGGTTACACATGTTGCTGGTCTCAGAAAGCTGTTTGGTATTGCTCTGGTGATTTTACATTTGCATTAGATGGAAAGGGGGTGTAATTTTTTTATGCAGAAGCAGACTCTTAGCACACAACCAGCTGATTATCCTATGGAATCATGCACAGTATTCACAACCGAGTGGGGTTTGAGGTTGCAGTCAGTAATGCAAATACATTCAACTTCACTAAGGCTGGTTGCCCTTGCTGGAGTGTACTCAGTCACCCAGGTTACACATGTTGCTGGTCTGAAAATGTTGTTTGGACATGTGCTTTTTTAAAAATCTAAAAAGTGGATTCATAATGTGTCAGACTGTAAAAGTACTTATCATTTGCCAAAAAAAAGAGTAGTAAGTGTGCTTTCAAATTGGCAAATAAATTTTGTTTTCAGACTAATATGAAAACATGACTCTGTGTGCAAAGAGGAATTACAGGCAGAGATTTATTGCGTATTACTCTGGTAATTTTACAGTTGCATTAGATGTAAAGGGGGAGCTATTTTTTTGTGCAGAAGCAGACTCTTAGCACACAGCCAGCTGCTTATTCTGTGGAATCATGCACAGTATTCACAACCGAGTGGGGTTTGAGATTGCAGTCAGTAATGCAAATACATTCAGCAACACTAAGGCTGGTTGCCCTTGCTGGAGTGTAGTCAGTCACCCAGGTTACACATGTTGCTGGTCTGAAAAAGCAGTTTGGACATGTGCTTTTTTAAGAATCAGAAAAGTGGATTTAAAATGTGTCAGACTGTAAAAGTATGTATCACTTGCCAAAAAAAAGAGTAGTAAGTGTGGTTTCAAATTGGCAAAGAAATTACGTTTTCAGACTAATATGAAAACATGACTCTGTGTGCAAAGAGGAATTACAGGCAGAGATTTATTGCGTTATTCTCTGGTAATTTTACAGTTGCATTAGTAGGAAAGGGGGAGCTATTTTTTTATGCAGAAGCAGATTTTTAGCACACACCCAGCTGCTTATCCTGTGGAATTATGCACAGTATTCACAACTGAGTGGGGTTTGAGGTTGCACTTAATAATGCAAATAAAAACATGTAAATAATATGGACTATGTTTTCACCATAAATTAAGGTGTAGTGGTATAAATGAGGAATACTTTTAGGGTTTGAGGTTGCAGTCAGTAATGCAAATACATTGAGCATCAGTAAGGCTGGTTGCCCTTGCTGGAGTGTAGTCAGTCACCCAGGTTACACATGTTGCTGGTCTCAGAAATCTGTTTGGTATTGCTCTGGTGATTTTACATTTGCATTAGATGGAAAGGGGGAGCTATTTTTTTATGCAGAAGCAGACTCTTAGCACACACCCAGCTGCTTATCCTGTGGAATCATGCACAGTATTCACAACCGAGTTGGGTTTGAGGTTGCAGTCAGTAATGCAAATACATTCAGCATCACTAAGGCTGGTTGCCCTTGCTGGAGTGTAGTCAGTCACCCAGGTTACACATGGTGCTGGTCTCAAAAAGCAGTTTGGACATGTGCTTTTATCAGAATCTGAAAAGTGGATTCAAAATGTGTCAGACTGTAAAAGTACTTATTACTTGCCAAAAAAAAGAGTAGTAAGTGTGCTTTCAAAATGGCAAAGAAATTTCGTTTTCTGCCTAATTTCAAACCATGACTCTGTGTGCACACAGGAATTGTTTTTAGATATTTAATTTGTGATGGTGTTATTGTGATTTTCACTTGTAGGAAAGGGGTACATAGTATTTTAAGATTTGAAAAGATCATAAAAAATGTAGTAATATATTTAAATAAAATAAAGGAATTTATTTTTAGTTTTTTTCAGGTATTGCTGAAGAGCAGTGAACAAAATTTAAGATGCCTACAAAATCCAGACAAAGGAAAAACCACAAAAAAAATCTATATTTGAAGACAACTGGAGGACCTAAGTTAGCTGGAGATGCTCATGTTGGGAAAAAGAGAAAGTCTTCTGGTAAGCAGACAACATTTTTTTTAAAGAACATCTTCAAAAAAAGGAAAAATGTACAAAATGTCTGTACTGGAAAGAATCTTTTCAATAGAAAAGAACAGGAAACAATTGAGAATTTAGTTAATGCAAATATACCTTCTGCAATAACAAAGATTAACTGAAACAGAAAAACAGCGTTTAAAGAGATACGTAGAAAAATGTTTCAGAGAAGAGTTATGTCCAATTTGATAAAGGATGTAAAGAAATATAAGAAAAAGGCAAAATATTACAAGAGAAAAAAAGAAATTGAAGCTATTGCAGCAAAGGCATTAGAATTAAAAAGGAAACTATTCATTTTAATTTTGAATAGGATGCGTACATTAGATAAAATGGTCAATGTACTGAAATCACAAAGCAAAAGGAAAAGAGTAGTGAAAAGAACAAACTTTTGTAAAGTGTTTTTAGGAGAATGGATGCATAGTTCAAGTAGTGAACCTTTTTTTAATGAAGAGAGTTATTTTCAAAGTAATAGTTTGCTGCATGCAGTTGACACCAGAGGTCGTGCTTACAAAGTGAAAAATGGTTGTATAATGGAGAAGGAGAAAATGGTTCCAAGAGATGAGGTACAAGTGATGGCGGATGAGGCTATGGGGAGACGTCCTAAAGCCCCAGTGTACACTTGGAATTGTAGTAGTATTTGCACTGTGCGTCAGGAATCTATTGATAAATTTCGTGAGTTTCTAAGAGAATATAGTAAAAAAAGTGTAAAACAGAAGATTAAGGTGCTTCAAAGTCTAGATCCATGCAGAGTGAGAGAGAATACTGGTTTGCAGGGTCATTCTCTGGCTTGTCTATCTAGAAAAGTGTGTAATAGTGTTTTCCATCATTTTAGGATGCTGGCTGTTCATCATACTGAAATGAGAAAGTTTGTGAGACGGTTGTATTTTGCTAAAAGTCCAGCAATAAAGTTAGATGAATTAAATAGGGCTCTGTTCCGTGGATCGGTATCAGATGTAGAGAAGGTTGTTGATGAAATTCAGTTTTGTTACTTTGGTCCTGAACAAGACAGTGCAGAAAAGGACACAGTAAATGAGGAAGAAGTGGAAGAGAATGTAGAACCCTCTGTAAGTAAGACATTTAATGATCACATAACAAAATTTGCAATAATCTCTAATGAAAGACCAAATATTACTTGTATTTGTTGCCGCAGAACTCACTATAGAAAACAAACCAGGTATGTTGATCTCTACAGAAAAAGTGAAAATGAAGATAATTATAAGTGGAATGATTTTGCCACATATATATTTCTTGAAAATTGTTTTGAATTGGGTGAAGTTCAGCGTATTTGTAAATACTGTTACAACAAATTAGAAGAAAATAGAATGCCGACCAGAGCTGTACATAATAATTTAGAATTGGATGCTATTCCTGCCGAACTTTCTGAATTAAATACATATGAGTCTATACTCATTCAATGTGTTCATCCCTTCCAGACCATAGTACGTATGGAGCCCAAAACTGGTAAATTACCTCCTTCAGATTTACTGAGAGGTTTAAAAGGTAGAGTGGTGTATTTGCCCTTGTATTTGAAAAAAAATATGGAAACTATTGATGCAGATACTTTGGAAAGTGAACCATTAGTTATTCTGGTTAATGGTGTACCTACAAAGAATAAGAAGATTTGGCAGGAGCTGGTAGATGTACGGAAAGTACAAAGAGCAAATTTGTATTTGAAAAGGAATAACAAATGGTATGAATCAATTTATATAGAAGAAGAAGAAGAAGATTTCCAAGAAGACACAGAAACACCAACTGGACAAATTGAAAAAGTGGACAAGTCAAAGGAAGAAGAAATTTATGAACATTTTAGCATACATCCTCTACATTCAAAAGAAGCTATGGGAGACAATATTGATCTGTTTCAGATTAAGAAAGCAAAAGGAACTCCCGTGAGTGTATGGGAGGAGAGCTTGGAAGCTCGATGTTTTCCCCAGCTGTTTCCTAAAGGAAAAGGAGGACGATACGATGAACGTCCAGAACAGATTCCAGCTTCTGAGTATCGGACTACAAGACTATATGCAGAAGATCCCAGATTTCGACAAAGTATTCCTTATTTGTTCCATCTTTTATTTGAAAGCGACTTGTCTGCACTATCTTATGCAGTAAATCACATTTTAAAAAGTGGAGTACATTTACAAAATGTGTCTGCTAAGGATTTTGTGGAGAAAGTGCAGCACCGAGATGATCATTTGGAAACACAACTGATCAATCTGATGGCTTGTCAGCGTGGGACAAATGAATATTGGTACCGACGCCATGGTGAATTAAAATGCATGTTACGGAATTTAGGAACACCAACATGGTTCCTTACCCAAAGCTGTGCTGAGTACGCTTGGGATGATTTACTGGATTTTCTACGAGAGGCAAATTCAAACATTAAAAACATTGAATACAAGACAGCAGGAGAACTGTGCTCATTGGATCCGGATAATGTTTGCAGATATTTCAATTATAGATTTGAGGCTATGATGTCCTTCATCTGCAATAAAAAAAATCACCCCTTGGAGAAGTAGTGGATTTCTTTTGGAGAAAAGAGTACCAGGCAAGAGGTACTCCTCATATTCAGATGCTGTTGTGGATCAAGGATGCCCCAAAGTTTGGAACAGATACTGATGAAGCAGTGTTATCTTACATTGAAAAATATGCAACATGTGCTATACCAAAAAGCACAGAAGAGAAAAAGTTAAAGGAGCAAGTTTTACGTTTCCAAAGTCATCGGTGTGGAAAATACTGTCGACGGAAATACAAGAGCAAAGATAAATACTACACTGAGGTGCCGATCACGATCCGGTAAAAAATTCCCCCGTGCGACTCGTATCGGGTCTTATTACCGTACGAATCGTACAAGTGCCGTACGAACTGGCAATCACGATTCGCATGGTAAAAAGTCCATACGAACCGCACTGGGAATCATTCCCCACACGTCCTCGGGTCGGAAAATGTGTCCGACACGTCCTCGGACGATTTACCTTACAAACGTAAAAATCCAAGTCCGACCGAGGAATCACGATCCATCCCGTGCGTCCGAGCGTACAACCGTATGGAAAAAACACCGTCCGCACCGAACACCCATAGCAACCATGGAGACATGTGCCCGCATAGGCGCCCAACACTCCCCCCAGCCCCCGTACGTCCGACACGTACCCCCCGTATATGTATACCCCCACCCGTCTAGGTACACCCCAGTACGTTCCAGTCGTACCCCCACCCCAGTACGTGTCGTACCACCGTCAATGTACACCCCCCCACCCCTGTACGTGTCGTACCACCGTCTATGTACACCCCAGTACGTTCCAGTCGCACCCCCACCCCAGTACGTGTCGTACCCCCCGTGTACCTACACCCCAGTACGTTCGAGCCACACCCCCACCCCAGTACGTGTCGTACCACCGTCAATGTACACCCCCCCACCCCTGTACGTGTCGTACCACCGTCTATGTACACCCCAGTACGTTCGAGCCCCACCCCCACCCCAGTACGTGTCATACCCCCGTGTACCTACACCCCAGTACGTTCCAGTCGTACCCCCACCCCAGTACGTGTCGTACCACCGTCAATGTACACCCCCCCCTGTACGTGTCGTACCACCGTCAATGTACACCCCCCCCTGTACGTGTCGTACCACCGTCAATGTACACCCCCCCACCCCTGTACGTGTCGTACCACCGTCAATGTACACCCCCCCCTGTACGTGTCGTACCACCGTCAATGTACACCCCCCCACCCCTGTACGTGTCGTACCACCGTCTATGTACACCCCAGTACGTTCCAGTCGCACCCCCACCCCAGTACGTGTCATACCCCCGTGTACCTACCCCCAGTACGTTCCAGTCGTACCCCCACCCCAGTACGTGTCGTACCACCGTCAATGTACACCCCCCCCTGTACGTGTCGTACCACCGTCAATGTACACCCCCCCACCCCTGTACGTGTCGTACCACCGTCTATGTACACCCCAGTACGTTCCAGTCGCACCCCCACCCCAGTACGTGTCGTACCCCCCGTGTACCTACACCCCAGTACGTTCGAGCCACACCCCCACCCCAGTACGTGTCGTACCACCGTCAATGTACACCCCCCCACCCCTGTACGTGTCGTACCACCGTCTATGTACACCCCAGTACGTTCGAGCCCCACCCCCACCCCAGTACGTGTCATACCCCCGTGTACCTACACCCCAGTACGTTCCAGTCATACCCCCACACCCAGTACGTGTCGTACCACCGTCAATGTACACCCCCCCCTGTACGTGTCGTACCACCGTCAATGTACACCCCCCCCTGTACGTGTCGTACCACCGTCAAAGTACACCCCCCCACCCCTGTACGTGTCGTACCACCGTCAATGTACACCCCCCCCTGTACGTGTCGTACCACCGTCAATGTACACCCCCCACCCCTGTACGTGTCGTACCACCGTCTATGTACACCCCAGTACGTTCCAGTCGCACCCCCACCCCAGTACGTGTCATACCCCCGTGTACCTACACCCCAGTACGTTGCAGTCGTACCCCCACCCCAGTACGTGTCGTACCACCGTCAATGTACACCCCCCCCTGTACGTGTCGTACCACCGTCAATGTACACCCCCCCACCCCTGTACGTGTCGTACCACCGTCTATGTACACCCCAGTACGTTCCAGTCGCACCCCCACCCCAGTACGTGTCGTACCCCCCGTGTACCTACACCCCAGTACGTTCGAGCCACACCCCCACCCCAGTACGTGTCGTACCACCGTCAATGTACACCCCCCCACCCCTGTACGTGTCGTACCACCGTCTATGTACACCCCAGTACGTTCGAGCCCCACCCCCACCCCAGTACGTGTCATACCCCCGTGTACCTACACCCCAGTACATTCCAGTCGTACCCCCACCCCAGTACGTGTCATACCCCCGTGTACCTACACCCCAGTACGTTCCAGTCGTACCCCCACCCCAGTACTTGTCGTACCACCGTCAATGTACACCCCCCCCTGTACGTGTCGTACCACCGTCAATGTACACCCCCCCTGTACGTGTCGTACCACCGTCAATGTACACCCCCCCACCCCTGTACGTGTCGTACCACCGTCAATGTACACCCCCCCCTGTACGTGTCGTACCACCGTCAATGTACACCCCCCCACCCCTGTACGTGTCGTACCACCGTCTATGTACACCCCAGTACGTTCCAGTCGTACCCCCACCCCAGTATGTGTCATACCCCCGTGTACCTACACCCCAGTACGTTCCAGTCGTACCCCCACCCCAGTACGTGTCGTACCACCATCAATGTACACCCCCCCCTGTACGTGTCGTACCACCGTCAATGTACACCCCCCCACCCCTGTATGTGTCGTACCACCGTCTATGTACACCCCAGTACGTTCGAGCCCCACCCCCACCCCAGTAAGTGTCAAACCCCCGTGTACCTACACCCCAGTACGTTCCAGTCGTACCCCCACCCCAGTACGTGTCGTACCACCGTCAATGTACACCCCCCCTGTACGTGTCGTACCACCGTCAATGTACACCCCCCCCTGTACGTGTCGTACCACCGTCTATGTACACCCCAGTACGTTCCAGTCGTACCCCCACCCCAGTACGTGTCATACCCCCGTGTACCTACACCCCAGTACGTTCCAGTCGTACCCCCACCCCAGTACGTGACGTACCACCGTGAACCTACACCCCAGTAGTTCCTGGCGCACCCCCAACACAACCTCCTAAGTACGGAGCGCACCCCATGCCCCAACATCACAACCGCATGTACGAGTCGTACAAAGCCACACACAAGGACATAATCGTACAACCAAATGGGCCATGTACACACCGTACACACGCTCAAAACGTACGTACACAACCAGGACAAAATAAAACAACACAAGAATACACCATTCGAAAGGCACACAGCCACTAAACATGGCCAACAACCACTAAAATAACACAATCACTGACCTGCAACTGCCAAAAACAAACAGAGGCCCAATACACCACCACTCCTTATAACACACCTACCCAAAATTCAAAAACTGCCACACCCACCCATGGACCAATAAAAAGGGCCCACACACACAAACCATGAGCCTTTGCAACAGACTCACTGCTGCCAGACACCACAGAACCAGACTACAAGCTACACCACACCTTACACTTTCACACCTTCACACGACCACCCTCACAAACACCCTCTCATCACATTCACACACACACACAACCATCCACACCCCCCCCAACATCCACACACTCCACACACCCACACCATCCCCACCCACACCCCTCACCATGCCCACTACCAAGAATCCAAAGTTCAGTCACCGAGAGTTGGAGGTCCTTGTTGATCAAATCCTCAGAGTCGAGCCACAGATCTTTGGAACATTGGTCAGAAGCACCAGCCAGGCAGCCAAAACAGCCATGTGGCAGACCATCGTCGATGCTGTGAATGCTGTTGCGGACACCAGGAGGACCAAGCAGGATTGCCAGAACAGGTGGTACGATCTGCGGAGGAGGGTCAGAGCCAAGAGGCAGGAGGAACACGACCAGGCCAACGCCACCGGAGGAGGACCCTCCCGCAGAGCCGTACAGTACCATCCCTGGGAGGAGAGGGTGATGGCCATACTGCCGGTGGAGGCAGTTGAAGGAGTAGAAGGACTCCGAGACCCGGGTGAGTACACAAACAACGCACCTCACATGGGGGAACTGCAACCACAACCAAAATTACTAACAGGCACGCAACCACCACAAGCCATCGCATGACTCAACCACACTCCATGAGCAGGCACATGCCACTGCTGCCACCATGCCCCATGCACCCAGCTGGACAATGTCAAGTCACAGGCCACAGAAGACAACAACACATGACACGGTAACCCGGATGGCGGGAGGCTGGGCACCAAAAATCACATAGTGCGACTCCAAAGCAGACAACAATGCCCTCTGCCCATATGGCCTAGGTCACAGCCAGACAAACACTGTGCCCCAACACAGGAATGACTTGCCAGCAAATGGCGGACGCCTTGCATCAACACATGGTGGTGAAGGCACTGTTTTGCACATGACAGCAGCTAATGAACAGCCAACATTGTGAAAGAGTGGCAGCACACACCACCACAGCAGCAGCGCACAGACACACAGCAGACAAAATGGGTGCCTGGAGATCAGAAACAAACTCACATCAACAGGCCAAGGGCCACTCAAAGATCTGCTAACAGTGTGTGCCCAGGAAGCTGGGCCAAGGTGACAGAGGGTGACACACGGAGGGAGGGAGAGGGGGACACAGAGGGAGGGAGAGGGGGACTGAGAGGGAGGGAGACGGACAGAGGGAGGAGGCTGACACACGGAGGGAGGGAGGAGGCTGACACACAGAGGGAGGGAGAGGGGGACAGAGAGGGAGGGAGAGGGGGACAGAGAGGGAGGGAGAGGGGGACAGAGAGGGAGGGAGACACAGGAAGACGGACAGAGGGAGGAGGCTGACACACAGAGGGAGGGAGAGGGGGACAGAGAGGGAGGGAGAGGGGGACAGAGAGGGAGGGAGAGGGGGACAGAGAAGGAGGGAGACACAGGGATAGCAAATCAGTCCTTTGGTGTGCGGGAATGTCTGCTCGTCAGCAGGTGGACTGCGTGCATGTAGACAAGGGTGGCCAGTGCCAGAACCCCCCCTCTTCATCATGGCAAAACGCAGGGCCATGTCACAACCTGTACACGAGCACAAGGACAGCCACCTGCATCATATGAGTGTGTGGATCCACTCCATGTGCACATGTACAGTGCTACAAGGAAGGCGCAAATGCATGGCTCGCCACACCTGCACACTCCACTGCTGACTGCAGTCACACTTGACGCAGCAAGTAAGACTGTGCCACACATAGTTAAAGGGGCCAAATTGGTGCCCAAGGGACACACCCATGCACAAGTGCACTGTGAGTGGAATGCAAGACAGATCCTAATTCCAAGAGGAAATGTGCCAACTTTGAAACGGATGAAACATGGATGTTGCATGGACCAAAATTAACATTTTCTCTCTCACACACAGGTCAACGTCGTGCTGCACCCCCCAACACTGGGGGGGAACACTCACAGGACCCGGATCTGCAGGAGACCGATCCCACCGGCAGCGACCACTCTCACCACTCTGCGGACGACCCCGACCGACCTGGCCCCTCTGGTGTCCAACCACCTGCAGCACCTGCGTCAGGTACAACCGTGCCAACCACCACCCCCACTCCTGCCACATCCCAGGAGACACCCAGGATCCCTGCCCCAACACCACAATGCAGCCAGACTCGCCAGGAGGGACACGGTGTCCCGGGCACCCAGGAGGAGGCAGGCGACAACGCCAATGCAACCCCTCAGGGGTCCCGGAGACCCGATGTGCCCACAAGTGCAGGCCAGACGCAAGTGGGCAGGGGTGGTGGGAGTGGAGGACGGCGGAGGCGCGAGCCTGACCAGTTGGCTGGGGATCCGGTATTTTCCCATGTCCGTAACATCCTGGACTCATACCGGCAGGACACCACGGGCATGGCCCAGGTCGTGTCCGTCCTCGAGGGGATCAAGGTCCAGCAGGCCCAGCAACATGCGGAGCTAATAGCCTGTCTACAGCTACACCAACGGAGGATGGAGGACAGACAGGCTGAGCAAGTGACGGCGTCCCAGGGGATTCACGCTGAACTCCGTCGGATGGCCGACACCATGGCCGACCCTCCCTGTGCCAGAAGGCGGAGAACATCACCACCCACAGGGAGGGATCATGAGGAGGAGGAGGAAACATCCGACGGAGCATCCCAGACGTCGTCACGGCCTGCTGCTGAGGTTCCCCGCAGGAGGCCGGGTCGTCCACGGAAAGGACCGTGAGGGTGGCTGCTACATCACCATCTCCCAGGACACCTGGCCTGGCACCTGGCCCACTGGAGCAACAGCATCACAGCATCAAGAGACATTCTCTGCCACATGGCCCTGCTGGTCACTGGCTGACCAATGTTGACAAAGACTGTGGCATGGACTCTGAGGATTTCCAATGGCAAGGACACCAACTCCCCTACTGAACTTTGGATTCCCTAATCCCGGAAAGCCCCTCACTTTGTCCCCCCCCCCCCCCCAATAATAAATCACACTATTAAGAGTAGATGCCTGCTGGTAGCATTATTACCTAACATGTGTCTTGTACAGTCGAAACATGCCTGAGTCATCTGTTCACTTCAACCATCCACACCCTGGGGCCTGAGTCTGGCACAGGACACATGGGTCACAGTTTATTAGGCAAGACAGACATGGAGCACCATACACACCCGTGATGGTCAGAACCAGCTGAGGGGGTGGCCGAACAACCGTGCTGACAGACACATTGAGTACAGCAACAGTCATGCGCAGAGGTCAGGGATCCTGGCCCGTGTCCTGGGGGGCACCCAGGTATGTGTAGACAGGTGGCAGAACCATGTCCTGCAAGCTTGAGTCCGGTGGATGCAGAGAATGGGGTCATGGACAACGTTGGATGCATGGGGATGGCACATGTCACAATACCCACACAGTCATGGACATCATGCCCAATACACAGTCTCAGCACACACACACAGCTTGCATCTTGCCACTCGAAACATTGACACATAGCCACAATCAGGGAATACCATGCCAGACATGCAGGATGCACCGTGCCAACACACCAGCATTGACTGAGAAGAGGCACCTTGGAGGCATAGGGACACCTTTATTAGTCATGTTTTTGGGATTGCAGAGGCAACTTGAAGTACACATGAACACATCATGTGGAGTAACATGTGGCTCCAACACTGGCACCCCCCTTCTGCAGCACAAATGCGTGATAGCCAGGGAACTGGCACACAAGCGTCGGCTAACAGCTAAACACCCACAGCTGCTCACGGAGAGCCTGCCATACACCATACATCCGCTGATGTGGAAGTCCCACGCCATGTCAAGACAATGTTAACCGTATATGTCCGAGGGCAGTGTCACACACATTGATGCCATCATCACAATCCACTATCCCATCACTGATGACTGACAACCAGGCAGCCCATCTATTCAGGTGTACCCAGCTGCATGTCGTGTCCCATGGGGATGCCACATGTCTGCAGAGGAACCAAACCCCAACCGGGCCAGTGTGCACACATCGTGAACAACTGCCACACCCAATACACCCCAGATGCATCCCTTACCCCATGGAGACTTCCAAACGTGTCCGTGCCTGTAACGCTGAGTCAGCCCACGATGTCATATCCATGAGGAATAGCAGTGCCACAACAATGCAACCAGCAAACGGCATGCGCAGGTACCTGGGGAAGAGAGACACACAAGAAGTCAGCCACAAAAAGCACAGCCACTTGCATGTGCAGTTACTCGACACATGTATGGATGACAACATGCTAGGTCACAATTATGACTGGGGAAATACTACCATCACTGCCACCATCACTCCAGTGACACACCCACACACACCTCTGACCCACGTGCCATACATGCAGGTGGAGACACACATCACAACGCATGCCACACGGGGACCAATGCGTGCACACTCAGACCCTGGTACTCACCACTAAGCAAAGAAGTCGCGTATGAGCCGAGTCCGGATGTCCTCTTGCGGCTCCACATCCTCCACATCACTAGCCCCATTGCCAAGCCCTTCGTCCTCCACGGGTGGATGGTCCTCGTCATGTTGATTCAGGATGAGTGGCACAGCTCTTTCAACTGCCATGTTGTGCAGCATGCAGCAGACCATGAAGATCTTGCAGACCTTCGCCGGGGCATAAGGGAGTGCACCGCCGGTCTTGTGGAGGCACCGGAATCGGCTCTTCAGCATGCCAAACGTCCTCTCTATCACTCGCCTTCTCCGGCCATGGGCGGTGTTATAGCGGAGCTGGGCCGGCGTGATGGGGTTGCGGAGAGGTGTCAGCAGCCAAGGCATGTTGGGATAGCCAGCGTCCCCTACATGGGAAGCACATGGACATCGTTAGAACTGGTGAAGCGGTCGTGCTGGTCGGCTATACAGAATACAGGACAGACAGACTGTACCCACCAACAACACATGCCCGTTCATTGCGCAGCTGCATCATCATATCAGGCATCCCGCTACGCCTCATGATGTAGGCATCGTGTGCTGACCCTGGGAAACGAGCACAGACATGTGAAATCACCATATTGGACAGACACACCACAAGGGCATTGATGGAGTGGTAGTGCTTCCGATTGCGGTACGCCACCTCCCGTGCGTGTGGTGGTACCAAACCTACATGTGTCCCATCTATGGACCCAATGACATGGGGCATCCCTCCCAGGGCATAGAATCCACGCTTGACCTCAGTCATCTGTTCAGGGGTTGGGAACTTGATGAAGTCATCAAGGTGAATCAACATGGCCTCCAAGAAATCATGCAGCACACCGCTGAACATGCTCTGGGACATGCCACCAACATGAGCTATGGTATTTTGGAAGGTACCCGTGGCCAGAAAATGTAGGGCAGCCATTACCTTCAGCTGGGGTGTCAGTGCCGTAGGATACCTGTGCTGCGGTTGCAGGTGTGGTGCCAGTCTCGCCGTCAGCTCCAGAATCAACGGTTGGGTGAAGCGGTAGAGCCGGATCCTGTCATTCTCCTGCATGGTAGCCAAGTCTGGAATTCTTCGGGCAAGAGGCGGCGCTCTGCAGTAATTTGGAAGTGACAAGGAAGAGTGAGTGCACTACGAGAACAACTCATGTCTACTGAGCACATGTAAATCTGGCAATACACACATGCCACATAGGGAGTCAGGCATGTGCTACATGCCCAGGACACGTATGGATGCAAGGTGACACTCCTTCCAAGACCCAGCTACACACGGTGATTGAGAACCTCCCCATGCCACGCCATGGAAATAGCTGTGTCCCAGTGCAAGTGCACTGCCCGACGCAAGACAGGAGTGACATACACCCACACATCAGCAGAAGTGTGATGCCGATTGCAGAGACTGGTAGCGGGACACTGGAGCCACAGGTCACATGACATTACACTAGTCCAGCCCACACACCTTGCCATGAAGGTGCACATGTCATGACTCACCACACATTCCTTGTGAGTTTGCTGACATGGCCTTGTCACGCTACTCCGTGTCCCATGCATACATGTGCACCTCACATCCGATAACACATGTGGCATGGTGTTGGGAACAGTGTGCAATGACAATCTACACACAGCCACATGTTGGTTGCTGCAACGGCTGCAGCTTTTGAGGGTGCTACAACATCAACCTGATGTAAATCCAGGACACATATAGGACATAGTCACATTGTGCACTGTGGGTAGTGACAAGTCATGTGTCATGACCCCTGTACCGGGCATCATGGGACACTTCCGTGTGTTGGTGTCCGTGCCATGCCAGTGACGCTCACCCCAAGTGCGCAGTCCCACATGCACACATGTCAAAGGAGTCAAGGGCATGCCTGGCACACATTGCACCCTCACACAGTACACATGTACACATCTCATCATACATCTGGTGCCTTCTCCACTCAGGAGGCATGTTCCACATCACAGCCTGTGACACCTGTGCCCCACACATGTAGTAATGCACAAACGATGCCTTGATGTCCATTCCTGGACAAGTATGTCCATCCATGGACAAGTATGTCCGCCCTATTCCTACATGTGTGTCGCCTATCACCACAGTGATGTGTAAAAACCGCCGTACTGCTGCTGAGAGGGCCTGTGCATGTTCCCAAATCACTGTGGGAGTGCTGCCGTATGTGTACCCATCGTGATGGCGAGCGTACAGGCATTTGTACGGTCCGTACCACTACGGGTACGCATACGCGTGCAGACCCATAGTGATAGTGAGCGTAGATGCGTGTGTATGGCCCTATCACTATGGGTCTGCACGCGTATGCGTACCCGTAGTGGTACGGACCGTACACTCGCATCTACGCTCACTATCACTATGGGTCTGCACGCGTATGCGTACCCGTAGTGGTACGGACCGTACACTCGCATCTACGCTCACTATCACTATGGGTCTGCACGCGTATGCGTACCCGTAGTGGTACGGACCGTACACTTGCATCTACGCTCACTATCACTAGGAGTACGCATACGCGTGCAGACCCATAGTGATAGAGAGCGTACATGCGTGTGTACGGTCCGTAACACTACGGGTACGCATACGCGTGCAGACCCATAGTGATAGAGAGCGTACATGCGTGTGTACGGTCCGTAACACTACGGGTACGCATACGCGTGCAGACCCATAGTGATAGAGAGCGTACATGCATGTGTACGGCCCTATCACTATGGGTCTGCACGCGTATGCGTACCCGTAGTGGTACGGACCGTACACTCGCATCTACGCTCACTATCACTATGGGTCTGCACGCGTATGCGTACCCGTAGTGGTACGGACCGTACACTCGCATCTACGCTCACTATCACTATGGGTCTGCACGCGTATGCGTACCCGTAGTGGTACGGACCGTACACTCGCATCTACGCTCACTATCACTAGGAGTACGCATACGCGTGCAGACCCATAGTGATAGAGAGCGTACATGCGTGTGTACGGTCCGTAACACTACGGGTACGCATACGCGTGCAGACCCATAGTGATAGAGAGCGTACATGCGTGTGTACGGTCCGTAACACTACGGGTACGCATACGCGTGCAGACCCATAGTGATAGAGAGCGTACATGCGTGTGTACGGCCCTATCACTATGGGTCTGCACGCGTATGCGTACCCGTAGTGGTACGGACCGTACACTCCCATCTACGCTCACTATCACTATGGGTCTGCACGCGTATGCGTACCCGTAGTGGTACGGACCGTACACTCGCATCTACGCTCACTATCACTATGGGTCTGCACGCGTATGCGTACCCGTAGTGGTACGGACCGTACACTCGCATCTACGCTCACTATCACTAGGAGTACGCATACGCGTGCAGACCCATAGTGATAGAGAGCGTACATGCGTGTGTACGGTCCGTAACACTACGGGTACGCATACGCGTGCAGACCCATAGTGATAGAGAGCGTACATGCGTGTGTACGGTCCGTAACACTATGGGTACGCATACGCGTGCAGACCCATAGTGATAGAGAGCGTACATGCGTGTGTACGGTCCGTAACACTACGGGTACGCATACGCGTGCAGACCCATAGTGATAGAGAGCGTACATGCGTGTGTACGGTCCGTAACACTACGGGTACGCATACGCGTGCAGACCCATAGTGATGGAGAGCGTAGGCATGCATGTACGGGCCGTTGCCATGCATTTGGGGTGCCCTAGGGCCCCGAAACGCATCGTACCTGTGTGTGATGCTCCAAATTACATAGGGGACAAGTATTAAGGCCTACATGCATGCTGGTTGTCATGGAGACCAAGTTCAAAATTCGAAATTGTTCTGGAAGGTGCACAGCAGAAGTCAGTTGGAATTCTTCTACTTTGTTGCAATGTGTTTGTGGGGCTGACATCATGCAGGAGAATGAAACCGATAGAGAACCCACAGACTGCTAGGTTTGAAGTGATTGGTGGAAACATAGGATGCAAATGTGAGTGACCAATCACTCTGTACTCCTGTGCATGAGACTGGGCAGAAGGGCACATATAAGGCAGCCAGGTCCCATGAGGGAGCACTTGCCTGCACATCTTTGCATTCGTCGACCCAGCTGCTGCGACTGATTCCCTGGAACCATGTCAAGGGCTGTGGAGAGGACACAGCCATTCACCCTGGAGGAGAACATGGCTCTGCTGGATGTGATCCTCCCACAGTACTCCATGCTGTATGGGCGACCAGGGTATCAGGTGAGTGCATAGGCCACTGCCACAGACTGTCCCTATGTTGTGACTGTGACTTCTGCCATTGCGTCCAGGTGTAACACACATGCCATGTACTGTCGGGGGGGTCCCAGGGGGGGGTGCCTGATGTCTCCCAGCAGTGCCCTGAGACAGGAGGGGTGGGGGCCTATCACTCCCAGCAGTGCCCTGAGACAGGAGGGGTGGGGGCCTATCACTCCCAGCAGTGCCCTGAGACAGGAGGGGTGGGGGCCTATCACTCACAGCAGTGCCCTGAGACAGGAGGGGTGGGGGCCTATCACTCACAGCAGTGCCCTGAGACAGGAGGGGTGGGTGTGATGCACAGTGTGAGCCTTGATCATTGATTGTGACATTGCCATCATTCCACCTGTGTACCCACTGTGGCACGTACTGCTTTTTCCCTCACCAGGGGATGATGTCCCTATGACAAAGGTGCAATGCGTTGGCTGCATGACATGCCGTGTTGTAACCAGCTAATTTGTACCCATATGTCTCTCTGTGACATGTGGCTGGTGTATTGATGTGGTGTCACTTGTTCCTCCTCACAGGTAGGCGCCACTGCCAAGGAGCAGATCTGGCTGACCGCCGTCAGTGCCGTGAGGGGTGTGGATGGTCGGAGGCGGAGCCTGCCCCAGGTGAGGAAACGCTGGCAGGATATCCGGTGCTGGACGCGGAGGATTGCACGGCTCCTGCTGGGGGACTCACCTGAGAGCCACAAGAACCGCGGCCGCCGCCGTCTGAGCCACCTCCACAGGCGTGTGCTGCCGGTGGTCTTTCCAGACCTGGAGAGGCGCTTACAGGCGATGCAGCAGCCGGAAGGGGGTAGGTACATGTGTGTTTGTTGTGTGTCACCGGCATTTGTAAGGGCACAGTAGCATGAATTCACTGGCAGGGTTTAAGGGTGCTGTGCAGATCCTGTTTGCCCCAGTATAGCCCTGTGCCCCTGCCACCCTTCCCCTCCTTGCAATGTGCTCCCTGGTCTGTGTGTAGTCACTCCTTCACAAGGTAATGTAGGGTGGCGCTTTGTCCACGAGAACAATGACTGTAGCATCATGTGTGGGGGTGGTGTGTAACAGGTTGTGGGACCTTGCCTGTGCACTGTCAAGTTCACTGCATGTGGGTTCCATGTCAGTTGGCACTGATGCTGACTCCAGACATGGGAGTTGGTCTCTCATGTGTCATGCCTTACAGCGCGCATGTCCTATGTAGTGGCCTGTGACATGATGTGCATGAGTGTGCGATACACATAGTGCAGGGATGGTGACGTGTGTTGCAGTCATTACCATTCAGTAGCATGTATTTGCGTGCCCACTACTGTCCCCTGGGGCACCTTTTCCTCAGTGGTGTATGTGTCATCATAAACGTGGCCAATCTCAGTGTCTACAGCGTAGGTTGTGCTCTGTGCTATTGTCCCCTGTCACCATGTATATAGACGTGCTATTTTGTACAGGTGTCCACTGTGCAGCCTGACCTGATTGTCCTTCTTCATACTCACAGTTGCCAGTGCCTGTGTGTCTTGTTATAATCATCTGAGGATGGGCACTGGTACCTCATTATTTGTACAGGCGCACCTTGGCTGTTTGGCGTCCAATCTTGCTTTTTGCCTGCCCCTGTGTGTATCACCCAGACTATGAGATGTTGGTGCCACCTGTGTCTCAACAATTTGCCTCGTGTAGGGTCTTGTTGGGGCGGGCAATGCCTATGTGTCAAATCCTGATTTCCACTTGCCGGGTCTGGGCAGTGTGTGATGTGTCTGGACACACACGCAATGTGCAGTGACCGAGTCATGTTGGGCATGTTTTCAGCATTACCTATGCAGCATGTGTCTCAAGTTCATGGATATGGTCCCTGGTCATCGGTATTTTCGCCAACGCTGTGTGGTGCAGATGCAGTGCTGGATTGTCCCCATGGCCTGGGTGCTATGTCAGACTCCGTTTCCTGTCTTTAGCTATTGTCTCATGCTCTCCATGGTATTTCAGTGGCATGGTGGCTCAACCAACTGTGTGTTTCATGCCCTACATCGGTACCCTGTTCAGTAGATGTTAGGGATCTTCCTTTTCAGGCTATGCAATGTTACCTATGTAGATTGGACTCATGTGACAGATGTGTACAGGTGTCTGATTAATTTCTGTCTCTCCACCCTGCCCACAGCATCGTCGGGGGACACAGAGGGAGACATGGACACAGACCAGGCGGAGGGACCGAGCACCAGTGCCAGCCGTGACATCGGGTCTGGCACATCGAGTGGGACAGAGGCGGAGGAGAGTGTGGCCGAGGACCTGTCGACTGGCACATCAGACTACGAAGCTGACAGGTCCGAGGACGATGTCTCCGAGTGGGCGGAGGCTGCACCAGCAGCTGACAGCGGAACAACACCTCGCACCGCCCCCTCAGTTTCCATCAGCCGCCTCCCACTTGCTCGTGTCCCTTCCCAGCGTGCCCGGTCACAGCATGTCTCCTTCCTGCCAGGCACCGCACCCCCTGCCCCTGTCTCCACTGCTGCCGCCAATGCAGAGTCTGTGGACATCCAGCGGCAACTGCAGGTTGGTCAGGCTGCGATCCTTAATGTCCTCCATGCCCACGGCAAAACCCTCACCAACATCGAGGCTTTCTTGGAGGGCATTCATTCATCGCAGGCTGACCAACGCAACTTGCTGAGGTCCATCGACTCCACACTGACTGCAGCAGTGGGTCTCCTGCAGCGCGACCTCCCCCCACCTACCCCTGCCCCATCCACACTTCCCACTCCCATGCCTGTCCCACGTACACCCAGACGTCGGCATGCACCCACATCAACGGACACGGGCACCACACCAGCAGGGAAGGTCCACCGCACTCCTCCTGACACGCACACACAGGGTGAGGTAGGCACACCCACTGGGTCGGGGGGCAAACGTGTGACACGCAGCCATAGTGGGAGTCCGCATTCCACCCAGTCCACTCCCTCCAAATCCCCTCCCCTCAGCTCTCCTGGCCACATCTCCCCCAAGGACTCCTTCATGGCCGCTCTGTCCCTGAGCCCCACGGTTACACCACCACGCAAGCGGTCAAGGAGGTCCCCGGTCAGGGTGGTTGAGTCTCCCCCCCTGTCTCCACCCTCCCCCAGTGGCGCTGCGACCCATCCCTCTGACCCCCCCCCCTTCTTGGGGCCTGAGGTCCCTTCGGGTGCAGGGGACTCCCTGGAGGACCTTGCAAAGGTGTGTAGTGCCATCCTGGCCTCCGCCTTTGGCCCTGCCCCACCCCCTGTGGTGGAGTCCTCCATCCCTGCACCCACAACGCCGCCCCTTTGCCCTGATGTCCCTGCAGTGCCTGTTGCTTCCCCCCCCCTGATGCCCTCACCAGTGTGGAAGACGATGCCATTTGACTGTGCAGGCAAGGTAGGGGACACGCATCCCACTGTGTCCCCCATCCAGCTGAGAATCATTGACTGCCCTATGGGCTTTGTGAAGATTGAACTGCCTGCGATCCACGGACATTGTGCTCATGCTGAATAAAGCTTACTTTTATTTTCATTATCACACTACTGCTATGCTGGTATTGGTGTTGGTGGGGCTGCTACATGGTTTTGGGTGGTGTGTAAGGGTTTTGGTGTGTGGGATGTGTAGTAGTGTACTGCTCATTGGTGGGACCCTGGGATCTGTGTGCCATCACAAGGTGTTGGCTAACTTTCTTTGTTCATGTAAGCAGTTACTGCATGGTGCACTTGTCCCAGGGTGTATTCCTTCCTCTGTGTACCCAGCTTTCTTCCCTGCAGGGTGTTCCCAATGTTTAGCGCAGAGCTGTGTCTACATGAGCTGTGTGTGTGACGGAGCCCTTCTACTTTGGCCATGCATGCAGGGCCATGTGTCCACCTGCAACAATCGTGGCATCCTTGGTGATCACTGTACTTGTGTGTGGAGTCTGTTGACATGAGTTCATGGGGACATGTTCCCTTGTAGCCAGTATGCATGTGGATAATTCTGGCCTCACACACATGTGTTACACCCCTCCTGTCTCAGGGCACTGCTGGGAGGACTCCACACCCACCCCTCCTGTCTCAGGGCACTGCTGGGAGTGATAGGCACCCACCCCTCCTGTCTCAGGGCACTGCTGGGAGGACTCTGCACACACCCCTCCTGTCTCAGGGCACTGCTCGGAGTGATAGGCACCCACCCCTCCTGTCTCAGGGCACTGCTGGGAGGACTCTGCACCCACCCCTCCTGTCTCAGGGCACTGCTGGGAGGACTCTGCACACACCCCTCCTGTCTCAGGGCACTGCTGGGAGTGATAGGCACCCACCCCTCCTGTCTCAGGGCACTGCTGGGAGGACTCTGCACACACCCCTCCTG
Organism: Triturus cristatus; assembly: GCF_964204655.1. Taxonomy (NCBI): domain Eukaryota; kingdom Metazoa; phylum Chordata; class Amphibia; order Caudata; family Salamandridae; genus Triturus; species Triturus cristatus. The sequence goes on from NC_140584.1 coordinate 530,387,566, forward strand.
TCTCAGGGCACTGCTGGGAGGACTCCACACCCACCCCTCCTGTCTCAGGGCACTGCTGGGAGTGATAGGCACCCACCCCTCCTGTCTCAGAGCACTGCTGGGAGGACTCTGCACACACCCCTCCTGTCTCAGGGCACTGCTGGGAGGACTCTGCACACACCCCTCCTGTCTCAGGGCACTGCTGGGAGTGATAGGCACCCACCCCTCCTGTCTCAGGGCACTGCTGGGAGGACTCTGCACACACCCCTCCTGTCTCAGGGCACTGCTGGGAGGACTCCACACCCACCCCTCCTGTCTCAGGGCACTGCTGGGAGTGATAGGCACCCACCCCTCCTGTCTCAGGGCACTGCTGGGAGGACTCTGCACACACCCCTCCTGTCTCAGGGCACTGCTGGGAGGACTCCACACCCACCCCTCCTGTCTCAGGGCACTGCTGGGAGTGATAGGCACCCACCCCTCCTGTCTCAGGGCACTGCTGGGAGGACTCTGCACACACCCCTCCTGTCTCAGGGCACTGCTGGGAGTGATAGGCACCCACCCCTCCTGTCTCAGGGCACTGCTGGGAGGACTCTGCACACACCCCTCCTGTCTCAGGGCACTGCTGGGTGGACTCTGCACACACACCTCCGATTTCAGGATATGTACGCTTGGAACATACACGGTGGGGGTACGCTCAATGCATTCGAGGTGAGGGTACGAGTCTACTTACACTGGTGTGGTGGGGGTACGCTCCATGCATACGCGGGTGGGGGTACGGGTCGTACTTACACTGTTGGCATGGGGGGTACGCTCCATGCATACGCGGGTGGGGGTACGGGTCGTACTTACACTGTTGGGCTGGGGGGTACGCTCCATGCATACGCGGGTGGGGGTACGGGTCGTACTTACACTGTTGGGCTGGGGGGTACGCTCCTTGCATACGCGGGTGAGGGTTCGAGTCGTACTTACACTGTTGGGCTGGGGGGTACGCTCCATGCATACGCGGGTGGGGGTACGGGTCGTACTTACACTGTTGGCATGGGGGGTACGCTCCATGCATACGCGGGTGGGGGTACGGGTCGTACTTACACTGTTGGCATGGGGGGTACGCTCCATGCATACGCGGGTGGGGGTACGGGTCGTACTTACACTGTTGGCATGGGGGGTACGCTCCATGCATACGCGGGTGGGGGTACGGGTCGTACTTACACTGTTGGGCTGGGGGGTACGCTCGATGCATACGCGGGTGGGGGTACGGGTCGTACTTACACTGTTGGGCTGGGGGGTACGCTCCTTGCATACGCGGGTGAGGGTTCGAGTCGTACTTACACTGTTGGGCTGGGGGGTACGCTCCATGCATACGCGGGTGGGGGTACGGGTCGTACTTACACTGTTGGGCTGGGGGGTACGCTCCTTGCATACGGGTTGGGGGTAGGGTCCGTACATATCCATCCCCACGCTATGTGATGTTTGTGCGGCCCGTACCCAGGCCTTTGCCACGTGGGTGCGATCCGTCCCGCCATTGTTGGGGTGACGTGTGTGGGCGTGGTCCGACTCGTACCCACGCTCTTCAGGCGTGGGTACGGGACGTACCTGTCTGGTTGTGTTGCCGGTTCGCGTGGTGACGGACTTCCGTTGTGGCGGTCGCTGGCTTATCAGGACACGCCCCCACCCCCTCGTGGTGACCAGGGCATGGGAGTCAGGTATGTCCAGGCCATGTGTGGTGTGTGACTTATGTGGTTGTTTTGTGGCCTGCCCTGGTCGTGCCACCCCCACCCCACCCCACTTTCCCCCCTCCCTTAGTTATTCTGACCTTCTGCGGCGTCTGCGTCGTAACCTGTAGAGGAGGTGTACTGCTATGAGGGCAGGGATGACTCGTAGGTTCGGGTCCATGTCTGTCCGTCGCGTACTGGTACTCCTTGCTCGCGTCGTCCTGTCGCGTACGGGTCCTCCTTGATCGCGTCGTCCTGTCGCGTACGGGTCCTCCTTGGTGGCGTCGTCCTGTGTGTCCGTCACGTACTGGTCCTCCTTGTTCGCGTCGTCCTGTCTGTCCGTCGCGTACTGGTGGTCCTTGTTCGCGTCGTCCTGATTTCCCGGCAGTTTTTGGCTGCCGCAAAATATTCACCGTGCGGGGTGACGTCAGTGCGAATCGTGATTCCTGGGTCGTGAATGGCTGGCTGCGAGCGTCCCGACGTCAGGTCGGCGCTTTCCCGGATCACATTGGTAGGTGTTTTTTGGTTCGGTCGGGCTTTTTTACGATTCGTACGGTGATGGTGTACCCGTGCGAATCGTAATTCCTTGTTTGTGAAAGTTGACGACCGGGTACGCGTCGGGCGGAGATTGTGCTCCGTCCGACGGTTCGTACCCGGTTTTTGCAGGATCGTGATCGGCACCAGAATGTCGATTTGGATTTCCTAGACCTGTTCTTTCAAATGGAAGAGTAAACATTTTTATGTCATCTGTGAGACATACTATCACAAGAAAATCACCTGAGAATACCTACAACCTTAAAAGAAAAGAAGAATCAAAAAATATAAATGACTACAACCCAGTCATTTTATCCATGTGGAATGCTAACATGGCTATACAGTATGTAGCTGACAATTCCATTGCTGTTGCTCGATATGTAACGTCTTACATTACTAAATCTGAAAAAACTGAATTGAAAGAAATGTGGGAAGAGATTTCTCACGAGAAGACTGTCAGTAAGAAGCTGTACAGTTTCAGTTTAAAGATGTTATCGCATCGAGAAATTGGATCCTACGAATGTTCAGATAGGTTATCTTCTGCAAGTCTCTACTCGAAATCAAGAAGAATAATTTGGGCAAGTTTAGGCCTTGCAGCAATGAGAAATCGGGTACTGAAATCTGTTGGAGAAATTGAATATTTGGCCGAGAATGACCCAGAAAGTACAGATATTTTGAAATCAAACATGTTGGACACATATTATCCAAAAAGAAGTCATCATCTGGAAAACATGTGTCTCTATGAAGTGCTGCAGAACTACATTTATTCACGGAAAGCCGCAGAAGACATCATCAATGGAAAATATAAAGTCATTGGTGAGGAAGGATGTTTGGTGAAGCAAACAAAAGGAAGTTTGATAAATCACAGGAAGCTGAGTTGCGACACTACTGACAAAAAGGAATTTTACTACTTGGCTCTTTTACAGCTGTTTAAACCATGGCGTACAGAGGATGAACTACTGGGAGAATTTCAAAGCTATGAAGATTCTTTTAATGCTTGCAAAGACAGCATACAATGCAGTACATTCACAACTTATCTGCAAATGTTAAATGAAGAAATTGAACAGGAAACTACAATTGCAGCTGAAGTAGCTAGAGACAGTTCTCATGACAGCCAAAGTTCAGGAACACTCAGTCAAGATCCCCTAGGACAACCAATCGTTGAAAATGAAGCATCAATAGCCATGAATGAAGTGGAAACGGCTATGAATCAAGCTCAAGAAGAATGTATAGACTTACAAAATTTGGAAAGACAACTGAATGAAGAGCAGCAACAAATTTATGAAGAGATCAGAAGCAAAATTGATCACGGATTACTACATGAAAAAAAAGAGTGCTCATGCACATCATTTCATCCAATCAGGATGTATGTAAGCGGACAAGCTGGAACTGGAAAAAGTTTCTTAATAAAAGTCATCAGAAGCTACCTACAGCAAAAAACGGATTCTACTTTGTCTTGTGTGGTTACTGCTCCAACTGGGTTAGCAGCATATAACATAAAAGGAATCACCTTACATCGTTTGCTAATGTTACCAGTGGAGCATGAGAACAAAATACAATACAACAAGCTAACTGGAGAAGCATGCTTGGAAGTTTCAAGAGTATTGAAGAAGATGCAAGTTCTCATTATTGATGAGGTGAGCATGGTATCAAACTTAATGCTTGCCTTTGTGCATTTAAGAATGCAGCAAATTCTAAGGACACACTATGACGTGTTATTTGGTGGAAAACATGTCATAGTTTTTGGGGATCTTCTACAACTTACTCCAGTTAAAGGACAACCAGTGTTTAATACTATGACACATGAAGACACAAAGAAGTCATTGGGAAGCATCGGTAATGCAAATATTTGGCCCTTCTTTGAGTACAAGGAACTTACTACTAATATGAGGCAAGCAAACGATGAAGAATATGGAAGTATTCTGAAAGATATCAGAATTGGACTACTCACTGAAGCTGGCACGAAAGCATTACAGAGTCGGCTGCTACATAATTTATTTCCAAAGGAAGAAATAGTTGCAGAGAAGATATACAAGAACATTGCAGAAAAGAAAAGTGTCATCTGCTTAATGCCAACTCTACGTGAATGCTCAATATTCAATGAGGAGCTTTTAAAATTGGAAAAGGAAGATATCAGGAAATTGGAAGCAGTGGACAAAATTGAGGATGGAAGAATTACTATCACATTAACAGGCACACTGAAAAATAAATTGGATTCACTAGAGAAGAACATTTCCAAAACAGCTGGATTAGAAAAAAATCTATATGTTTGCATGAACTGTAGAGTATTTTTAAGGAGAAATTTGGATGTTGAAAAAGGTTTAGTTAATGGAGCTATGGGAAGAGTTGTGGGTTTTATTAATTATCAGAAAAAAGATGGAATTGAATGTTTAAAAATAAAATTTGATCAGATAGAAGAAGTTAAAGACATTTGTCGTTGTTCAGTTCGTTTCATGCTTGTGAAAGACTTATATGTACGTAGGAAGCAGTTTCCGTTTTCTCTAGCATATGCTGTAACTATTCACAAGTCTCAAGGATTGACTGTAGATTGTGCTTTTGTGAACATTGGTTCAACTGTGTTCAAAGAAGGTATGGCTTATGTAGCTTTGTCACGAGTGAAAACATTATCTGGTTTATTCATGATAGACTTTGATGACTCAAAAGTTAGTGCTGATACAAATTGTGTAAAGGAGTATAATAGATTAAGAAGAACCTATGCTCCTCATTTAGGTCAGTATCCTGTGTTTGAGAAACGTGTAGTTTCTCGTAAAAGGAGAAATGAGAATATCTGTAATGAAGATGTAGAGAGGAGGAAAAAAAAGAGGAGTGATGTAATTGCAAGCAAAAAGAAAAAGGAAAATGTTGAAGAGGTTGTAGGTTGTCATTTTGAAAATAGCTCTGGTGTCAACTGCTACGCTAATGTAGTGCTGAATGTTGCATTTTATCTGGAAAGTGTGCAAGAGCAGATAATAGTAAATCAGAGAAAAAGATTCTGTTCTGAGTTGAGTCTCCTTTTTCAAAAGCTGAGTAATGATAAAACTCAAATAGAAAATGCTACTGAAATTAGAAAACTTTTAGATGTATGTTCAGGACGAACACAGTTTTCTCAAAATGTACAGCAAGACGCACAGGGATTCTTGATGTTTTTTCTTCAGGTACTGGAAGAAGAAGGGGTTCCCATTGAAAATATGTTTGGTGTCTCTTATAAATGGGAACATAGTTGTGAAAACTGTTACAATACATGTGGCTCTAATGTTGATTCTGAAAGGTTTATTTATTTAACATTGCCAGAAAGTAAAACAGGCACTTTTGCTAAATTAGTTAAAGATGCTAATCATAGCATGGAATGCAGTGAGTGTCAATCTGAAATGTTTTCAACGTTAATTTTAAAGGAATACAGAAAATATGTAATTTTAATGATGCAACGATGTAAAGCTGATGGTTCAAAATTGGATACTTTAATAAAGAAGTTTACAGGACAGCAATTATCAATTTCAGGAAAAACTTTTGTAACAGTTGCAATAATTTTCCATGAAGGACCTACTGTTACTTCTGGACATTACACAGTTTATCTTAAATGTGAAAAAGGCTGGACACTGTGTAATGATTCCCAATTGATTTTCAAGCAACGTTTGCCTTTTGATTTAGCAAATTCCTATCTAATCTTCCTGAAACCTAAATTTTAGAGAGACTTGGCAAGATCTGTACAAAACAATTTTACCATTTTATTGGATTACCATTGGAATTTAAAAAAAAAATGATTTTACAAATTATCATTTGGCCTAATGGAAAGGTAACCAATTGTAATGTGGACTTTTTAAATTTTTAATGAAACTTTGGAAAACCAAAAATTTAGACAAAATCGGTAACATCTGCACAATTTAAATTTTGGAATGTTATTGGATTGCCATTGGAAATTTATTCAAAAAAGATTTTTAAAATTACTATTTGGCCATGAGGAAAGGTAAACAATTGTATTGTGGACTTATTTAATTATTAATTATTCAATCGGAAACCAAAATGTTACAGAGAATCGGTGAGATCTGAACAATTTAAACTTTAGAATTTTATTGGATTAACATTGGAAATTTAATCAAAAAAGAATTTTAAAATTACTATTTGGCCTAAAGGAAATGGAACCAGATGTATTGTGGAGTTATTTGAGATATATTTTTGTGATTATACTTCTGAAACAAAAATGTCAGACGGTATTTTAAAGAAATAAGTATTGATATTAGATGATATTTTTTTAGAATATTATGCATTTCTATAATGTTATGTTTAAGTAAAAAGAGATTCTGGGCTTTTTTAAAACAATCTTTGAGATTGTTATTTTTTTTTTGCCCGCTGTTAAATGATGAATGCAATTGCTTTCACAATTTATAGTGAAATGCAATATATTCTGAAAACAGCAAAAAAAAAGGCAAAAAATGTTTTGGGAAAATATGTAAATATGTGTACTGTATAATAAAATGTTTTATTAAATATTAATACTTTTTTCTTTTTTTTCAGATTGAGATAGAAAATTTTCGAAAACTTGAACCATTGATAAAGCAATTAAAATTAAATTTTAATTCATAAATAATTTTTAAAGTGGGTATGGTAAGTCAAAAATGTCATGGTCCCTTTTTTCCACTTCTCCACAATCACATTTTCAGTTTTTCATTGTAGTCTCTCAAGGACCTTGTAATGTGATAATTGAAAAAAAAAAGTTTTAAAAAATATGTAAAAAAAAGTTAAAAGGTAAGGTTGGCTCTTAAAAGTGCCGTTGTGTTCATGCAGGGACAGAGGAAAGAAAGAATGGAAATATTAGTCGGTACGTCAAATGTGCTGATCTATTAAATTGTTCACTAGGGCAACACTGGTCTCCCTATGACAAATTAGATCATGACAAGTGGCGCACCGAATTAAAACCCTCGCAAACCGATGGTTGGTTTCCAGAGGACGAGAAAAAGGAGATGCTCCCCCCACAGATGAAGGGCTCAGCTGACCTACCGAAGATGGACTCGGCCCTGCAGATGATGGACCAGGCTGAGCTGCTGTGGATGTGCTTGGTTGACTTACTGAAGGGTTACCTTCAGTATGTCGAGCATGTGTCCTACCGTGTACATCTTGAAGGTGTCTCAACATGGTGTGATTCCCGAAGGAATACTTCTTGTTGGGATTCCCTCTTGAAAGTACACGGCCACAAACCTTACAAGTCACTAAGGGTGCATTTAGCTTTTTCTTGTCCTCTGGAAAAGAAAAATACTCCCATATGAAAGAGGTCTTTTGTTTCCTCCTTCTCTGCCTCAAGGTAGTGCTGCTAGCCTCACTCTCAGAAGAGCTCTGCTGTTCTGCCATCGTATCACAAAGACAACCCAGCTCCTTCTCCTAAGGGATCACAAGCAGAAATGAGGGGAATGGGTGTGGTGTAGGAGAGTTCTAGAACTGAAAGTAGTAAAAACCAATCAAAAGTCTTGTTTCTTGATCACATGACCCAACGTGCGCGTACGTTACGCTTACGGTGTGCTTACGGTGCGCTTACGGCAAAAGTACGCATGCGCGTAAAAAAGACACGCGCACGCACGCATGCGCAAAACAGGCACGCCCCTTCACTTCTGCGTAACATGCGCGTGCAGCGTACGCGTTACGCGCCGCGTACGCGTGACGTACGTCTACGCAAATTGCGTAAATGAACGCAAACAGCGTAGAAATCTAACGTAATAAAAGCAAGACGTGCGCTTACCGTACGCGCACGTTAAAAAAATACTAAAAAAAAAAAAAGGGGGAATTTAAAAAACACTATTTTATACTAATAAATCTTACCTGTTTAGTTTAAAAAAAAAGGTAAAAATAAAAAATATATTGTAGAATTTTTAAAATTTAACCATAGTCTTTAAAAAAGGATAGAAAATTAAAATAAAAATATGTATAAAACATTGCAAAAAAAAAAGGTAAATATAAGAATTAGCATTAAAAAAACCTTGCAAATTCACTGAAAAAACTATGGGTTTCACACACGTTATAGTTAGGAATTAGCATTTAAAAAACCTTAGAAATTCAATGAAAAAACCAAAGGTTTCACACACGTTATAGTTAGCTGGACATTTCACTCGTAAAAAACCAATGAAATACCCCCGTTATAGTTAGTTCAGCTAACTATAACTCGCGCGCCCGCAATGCACTACTGATGACGTCACATATTACATCACTCATGACATGGTCACTGACATCACTCATGACATCACTGATGACATCTCAAATGACATCACTGATGACATCACTGATGACATCATCCAGTGAATGTGTGTTTTTCTGAAAATTAAATATGTTTTATATATGTATATCTCAAGGTCAATGGAAGAATAAATGGGTATATAAGTGTCTAAATGGATGCTTTATTTTAGAAAAATTTATTGTGTAACTGACTGATTAAGTGTATCATAGTGAATACATGGCTTACTGAGTAATGTTTAAATATGTAAATATCTGTATCAGTCTCTCACTTTGTGTATAAGTGTCTGCATGGGTTGGTGAGTAGCTTCATGGGTGTCTATATAGGTTATTAGTTGTTTTTTTGAGTATCAGTCTGAGTGTCTGAGTGTCTGTGTGGTTCGGTGGGGGGTATTACGTAGTGCATAGGTGCATGAATGAGTGATTCACTCTTTGTATGTGTTGAAGACAGCATGTGTGCAGGAATGTATGGGCGGATGAGTGTGTGTATGGGTGTGTTAGTGAGTGAATGACTGTCTCAATAGTGTCTTTATGAGTAACTACATATGTTTTAAACTAGTATATGTGACTATTGGTGTATATAAGTGAGTATATGTGAGAGTGAGAGATTGAAAGAGTTCCTGTATGAATAAGTATGTGTTTCTATAAGTGACTGTTTATAAGACTAAGTATGTGTAAGTTTCCGTAGAAGTAAGTGTGGTGGTGTGTGTATAACTGTATATGCAAATAAATGTATGTTTGTTTCTTTATTAGCATGAGTGACTATGTGTGTGAGTAACTCTATGGATGAGTGGCATTGTGTAACAGGATGTATAGGTGTGTGAGTACATATGATGAGTGAGTACATGTATGAGTGACTGTATAGGACTGTTGGTGAATGAGTGGATGTGTATGTGGTTCTTAGAATTACTGAAGAGGTTGTTGTAACTGGTATTGGTATGTCCATTGTTTTGAAAATTTTAGTCTCTATTTTTGAATGTGTGTATCAAAGGTTATATTAGGGGAAGAGGAGGTCTGCCACTCTATCACAAGGATGATGTTATCAGTGATGTCATTTGAGATGTCATCAGTGATGTCATGAGTGATGTCAGTGACCATGTCATGAGTGATGTAATATGTGACGTCATCAGTAGTGCATTGCGGGCGTGCGAGTTATAGTTAGCTGAACTAACTATAACGGGGGAATTTCATTGGTTTTTTACGAGTGAAATGTCCAGCTAACTATAACGTGTGTGAAACCTTTGGTTTTTTTATTGAATTTCTAAGGTTTTTTAAATGCTAATTCCTAACTATAACGTGTGTGAAACCCATGGTTTTTTCAGTGAATATATATATATATATATATATTATCTACTGGCGGTTGCCAGTAGATAGTTATAGTTAGGACCGTGTTTCCATAGGAAATCTGAAAATTCTATTTGACAAATCCTCGCAAATTTTTCAAAATAGGTGGGGCGCTCCGCTCTGCTCCTACCCTGAAAGTCTCGGGGTGATTAGTCAAGCGGGGGCCGAGAAAAAAGGGGGGTCCCAAAACGCGTTTTCCCCATGCATTTTTCCATAGGGTCCTTTAGTCCAAGGTACAGCCCAAACGGCTGAACAGAATTATTTGAAATTTGGGAAAGAGGTCAGGTATGTGCCTTTTGAATATCTGGAGTCAATCTGTTCAGTAGTTCCTGAGAAAATTTCAGTTAAAAGTACATATATATCTATAGGCGCGCACCGTGCGCGTACAGGAAGAATACCGTACGGGCACGCTGCTGTGCGCGAGCGTAATTCTGATTGGTGGTTACATGACAGTAAACATTCCAGTCGGTCGAAATCAGGAAGTGTCGGACGCCATTTTGTGTGTCTCACACTAAAAAACAAAGGTGGAGAACGTGAAAAGGGGGCAAGGTAGAGAGTTGCAGACCCCCTAGCCTTTGTCAGGGGGTCCAAAAAGGACCCAGAAGTGTGAAAAATACATTTTTTGTTAAAAAATCGCGGTGTACGTGTACCGTGCGTGTACGGTACGCGTACGGCGGTAAAAAAACATTTAAAAAATAGAATTAAAAATCAAAATGAAATGTTTGGATGTTGGTTGGCTCTAAAAAGAGCCGTTGTGTTCATTGCATGTTTTTTTTGTACCTACAAGTAAGTACCGATGCAGAGTCTAAAGTTCAAGAGGAAGACTCTGTTCCCTTCATCATTGAAATGTACACCGTCTCCTCTATAAATGTCTTGCATGTTGTAACGCAAGTTGTTGTGGTACATAGAACCCATACCATAGTCTCTGAGGAAAGCAGAAACAGACTTATTGACGTGCTTTCTTGCTTTGTCAATCTGCGGACAAAATTGGTTGGACCAGTTCCACTTTTGCCTTTGGCATATATTAGAATATACAAAGGCATTTTGTGGAAAAAGTGACATCAATTGCACAAAGGTGTCCTTAATAAGCATTTCCAGACCTACCCCAGTTAAAGTGCCTAGGTCATTTCCACCACAGTGCACAATAATAAGGTTAGGCTGTGGGAGATGTAGAAAGGTTTTCACCAAAGGCATTAATTGGTGCCACTTTAACCCTCTCTGACCACCAATCCATTTAATGTCTACATTTGGCAAAGCAAGGTCTTTCACAATACCTCTTTTTTCTGCAAACGTTTCACTCCAGAAGACATAGCTGTGACCTACAATCCACACTGTGAACATCTTTCAAGGAGATCTGGATGCACTCAGAAGGTGTCTTTCAGTAGAATGGCAATATGAAAAGAAAGATAGTTGTAAAATGGAGGCTAACATACTTTAAAAAAAAAACTAATTGGCTGATTCAAACCATTTTACAGTTAAAACTAGGCTGTATGTTTAGATTTTTACAAGCATGTTTTGTATTGGCTCAGAAAAATGTGTACCCACAGAACATTACTTTAGATTTGCTGTTAGGTTTGAAAAGTCAAGTAATCTTGCTCTTTGGATTAGAAACATTGTGTGCTGAACTTCTGACCTCTCTGCTCACACCAGTGTTCCATGATCTGTTGCTATGGTAGCAGTCAGAAGTCATGTTGGGGGAAGGGATCATTTGGAAAGGGTTGACATTTGCAACCAATAGAAATGTGTGTTTCCATTTGAAAAAATTGTGGGAAGCACTGTGATTTGGAGTTAACATGTATATGTGTGGAAAAAGAGAGGGAAACATTGCCATTAACTGGTTCTGGTGAGAGTACAGCTCAGAGATTTTGGCTCTGATAATCTGCTGTTTGAGTGCCACATTTATTTCTGAACTAACTACTTTTAAAGGTGAGTTATGAATTTGAGATGTTGATATAAATAATAGAAATGTGATTCTTCTTTTAAAGTTGTTTTTCACATTTTGTGTTTTGGGAGATATTTAACTGTCTTGAAGTTGTGAGATATTATTGAGTATGTCTTCACCATAAGTTAAGGTGTACTGGTATCACCCAGGAATAATGTTTTCTGCCTAGAATCACACCATGAGTGTGTGTGCACACAGGAATTGTTATCAGAGATTTAATTCGTGTTGCTCTTGCTCTGTTAGCCTTGCACTCGCAGGAAAGGGGCAGCTTGTTTTTTGGAACTGTGATGGTTTGAATTCAGCATAAAAAAGCTGTTTGGGCATGTGCTATTTTCTGTTTCTGAAAAATAAAATGAAAATGTGTCAGACTGTTATAGTAATTATCACTTGCTCTACCACAGTAGTAAGTGTGCTTTCAAATTGCAAATTAAATTTCGTTTTCTGCCTAGAATCACACCATGAGTCTGTGCGCACACAGGAATTGTTCTCAGAGATTCAATTTGTGTTACTCTGGTTCTTTCAGAATTGCATTTGTAGGAAACGGTCAGCTTGTTTTATTGAACTGTGATGGCTAGCATTGAGCCCAAATTAATATGTCACAAATGAGAGGGCAATGCAAACACATTTGACATCAACATGGTAGATTTTCCTTCCACTCCTGCAATGGGTCATGTAGTTTGTACATGTTCAAAAGTCCAATTAACCCTTACCACACATGTAGTGTTCCATACATGTCTCCAATGTTTATGCAGTTGCGCAAGGATCAATGCAGATCTCTTTTGCACTTGACAGTAGACAGTCTCCAGAAGGACAATCTTAGCAGAGAGCAACCTGTTTCTCATGTACAGTCATGCTTACTATTCAGCGCTGTGTGGTGTTTCAGATAGCAGAGAGTAAAGCTAATACATTGAACATCACCAATGCTCATTTCCTTTGCTAGAGTGTAGTACGTCATTCAGGTTGCACATGTTCATGGTCTCAAAAAGCTGCTTGGGCAAGTGCTGTTTTCTGTTTCTGAAACAAATAATGAAAATGTGTCAGACTGTTACAGTAATTATCACTTGCTCTACCACAGTAGTAAGTGTGCTTTCAAATTGCAAATCAAATTTCATTTTCTGCCTAGAATCACAACATGAGTCTGTGCGCACACAGGAATTGTTGTCCGAGATTTAATTTGTGGTACTCTGGTTCTTTTAGAATTACATTCGTAGGAAAGGGGAAGCTTTAATTCGTGTTGGTTTTATTGTGTTTTTCACTTGTAGGAAAGGGGTAGATAGTATTATAAGATTTGAAAAGCACACAAAAAATATAGTAATAAATTTAAATTACATAAAGGTATTTTTTTTTTAGTTTCTTTCAGGTATTGCTGACCAACAGTGAAATAAATTAAAGATGCCTATACAATCAAGGAAGAGAAAAGAACAGAAAAAACATTTATATTTGAAGATAACTGGAGGAGCCAAATTAGTTGAAGATCCTCATGTTGGAAAAAAGAAAAAGTCTTCTGGTAAGCAAACCAAGGATTTTTTTAAAAATATCTTCAAAAAAAGAACAAATTTGAAAAAGGTCCCCACTGCAAATAGACTTTCAAGTAGAAAACAACGGGACAAAAACGAGAAATTAGAAAATGCTAATGTACAATTAGAAGCAATAAAGATTGACTTAAAAAGAAAAACAAATTTTATAAGCGAAAAAAAGATATTGAATCAATTGTAGCTAAGGCTTTAGATTTAAAAAGAAAACTATTCATTTTAATTTTGAACAGGATCCGTACATTAGATAAAATGGTCAATGTCATGAAGTCACAAAGCAAAACGAAAAGAGTAGTGAAAAGAAATAACTTTTGTAAAGTGTTTTAGGAGAATGGATGCATAGTTCAAGTACTGAACCATTTTTTAATGAAGAGAGTTATCTTCAAAGTAATAGTTTGCTGCATGCAGTTGACACCAGAGGTCGTGCTTATGAAGTGAAAGATGGTTGTATAATGGAAAAGGAGAAAATGGTTCCAAGAAATGAGGAAGAAGTGATAGCTGATGAGGTTATGGGGAGACGTCCTAAAGCCCCAGTGTACACTTGGAATTGTAGTAGTATTTGTACTGTACGACAGGAATCTATTGATAAATTACGTGAATTTCTAAGAGAATATAGTAAAAAAAAGTGTTAAACAGAAGATTAAGGTGCTTCAAAGACTAGATCTGTGTAGAGTGAGAGAGAATACTGGTTTGCAAGGACATTCTCTGGCTTGTCTTTCTAGGAAAGTTTGCCAAAGTGTTTTTCACCATTTTAGGATGCTGGCAGTTCATCAAACTGAAATGAGAAAGTTTGTGAGAAGATTGTATTTTGCTAAAAGGCCAGCACTAAAGTTAAATGAGTTGAATAGGGCTCTGTTCCGTGGATCTATATCGGATGTAAAGAAGGTTACTGATGAAATTCAGTTTTGTTACTTTGGTCCGGAACAAGAAAGTGCAGATAATGACACAGTAATTGAAGAAAATGTGGAAGAGAATGTAGAACCTACTATTAGTAAAAATTTTGAAGCTCAAATGACAAAATTTACTATCATCTCTAATGAAAGACCAAATATTACTTATATTTGTTGCCGGAGAAGCCATTATAAAAATCAAACAAGGTATGTTGATCTCTATTAAAAAAGTGAAAAAGAAAATAATACTAAGTGGTTGGATTTTGCTACATATTTATTTCTGGAAAATTGTTTTGATTTGGGTGAATATCACCGTATTTGTAAATACTGTTATAACAAGTTAGAAGAAAATAAAATGCCAGCAAGAGCTGTACATAATAATTTAGAATTGGTTGAAATTCCTGCAGAACTTAGTGATTTAAATACGTATGAGTCTATACTCATACAATGTGTCCATCCGTTCCAGACTATAGTTCGTATGGAGCCCAAAACAGGCAAATTACCTCCTTCGGATTTACAAAGAGGTTTAAAAGGAAGAGTTGTCTATTTGCCATTGGATTTGAAAAAAAATATGGAAACTATTGATGCAGATAGATTGGAAACTGAACCATTAGTTATTTTGGTTAATGGAGTACCAACAAAGAACAAGAAAATTTGGCAGGAGCTGGTAGATGTACGAAAAGTACAAAGAGCAAATTTATATTTGAAAAGAAATTTTAAATGGTATGAAACAATTTATATGGATGAAGATGAAGAAGTTTTACTACCAGACTCAGGAATACCAGCTGGGCAAATTGAAAAAGTGGATAAGTCAAAAGAAGAAGAAATTTATGAACATTTCAGCATACATCCTCTTCATTCAAAAGAAGTTATGGCAAACACTATTGATCTGTTTCAGATGAAAAAAGCACAAGGAACTCCCGTGAGTGTATGGGAGGAGAGCTTGGAAGCTCGTTGTTTTCCCCAGCTGTTTCCTACAGGAAAAGGTGGATGATATGATGAACGTCCAGTACAGATTCCTGCTTCTGAGTATCGGACTACCAGATTATATGCAGAAGATCCCAGATTTCATCAAAGTATTCCTTATTTGTTCCATCTTTTATATGAAAGTGACTTGTCAGCACTATCTTATGCAGTAAATCACATTTTGAAAACTGGAGTACATCTACGTAATGTGTCTGCAAAGGATTTTATGAACAAAGTGCAACAGCGAGATGATCATTTGGAATCTCAATTGATTAATCTAATGGCTTGTCAGCGTGGGACAAATGAATATTGGTACCGACGCCATGGAGAATTGAAGTGTATGTTACGGAATTTAGGAACTCCTACATGGTTTCTCACCCTAAGCTGTGCTGAGTACGCTTGGGATGATCTTCTGGATTTTCTTCGAGAGGCAAATTCAAATATTGAAAACATCCAATACAAGACAGCAGGAGAATTGTGCTCATTGGATCCGGTTAATGTTTGCAGATATTTCAATCATAGATTTGAGGCTATGATGTCCTTCATCTGCAATAAAAAAATCCACCTCTTGGAGAAGTTGTGGATTTCTTTTGGAGAAAAGAGTACCAAGCAAGAGGTGCTCCTCATATTCATATGCTGTTGTGGATCAAGGATGCCCCAAAATTTGGAACAGATTCTGATGATGCAGTTTTAAGTTTCATCGAAGGATATGCAACTTGTGCTATACCTAAAAGCACAGAAGAGAAACACTTAAAAGAGCAAGTTTTACGTTTCCAAAGTCTTCGCTGTGGAAAATACTGTCGACGAAAGTACAAGAGTAAAGAAAAATTCTACACAAAATGTCGATTTGGATTTCCACGTCTTGTTCTTTCAAAAGGAAGAGTCAACAGTTTTATGTCAGCTGTGCGACATACTATTACAAGAAAATCGTCTAAAAATACCTACAACCTAAGAAGAAAAGAAGAGTCAAAATTTATAAATGACTACAACCCAGTCATTTTATCCATGTGGAATGCTAACATGGATATTCAGTATGTAGCTGACAATTCTATTGCTGTTGCTCGGTATGTCACATCTTACATCACTAAATCTGAGAAAACGGAATTGAAGGAAATGTGGGAAGAGATTTCTCATGAGAAGACTGTCAGTAAAAAGCTATACAGTTTCAGTTTAAAGATGTTATCGCATTGAGAAATTGAATCCTACGAATGCTCAGATAGGTTATCATCTGCAAGTCTGTACTCCAAATCCAGAAGAATAATTTGGGTAAGTTTAGGCCTTGCAGGAATGCGAAATCGGGTACTGAAATCTGTTGGAGAAATTGAATATTTGGTAGAGAATGACCCGGAAAGTACAGATATTTTGAAATCAAACATGTTGGACACATATTACCCAAAAAGAAGTCGTCATCTTGAGAACATGTGTCTCTATGAAGTGCTGCAGAACTACATTTTTACACGGAAAGCCACAGAAGACATCAACAATGGAAAATATAAAGTCATTGGTGAGGAAGGATGTTTGGTGAAGCAAACAAAAGGATGCTTGATTAATCACAGGAAGCTGAGTTGCGACACTCCTGACAAAAAGGAATTTTACTACTTAGCACTTTTACAGCTGTTTAAACTATGGCGTTCAGAGGATGAATTACTTGGAGATTTTCACAGCTATGAAGATTCCTTTAATGCATGTAAAGATACGATTGAATGCAGTACTTTCACAAATTATGTGCAAATGTTAAATGAAGAAATTGAACAGGAAGCTACAATTGCAGCTGAAGTAGCTAGAGACAGTTCTCAAGACAGCCAAAGTTCTGGAACACTCAGTCAAGATCCCCTAGGACAACCAATTGTAGAAAATGAAGCTGCAATAGCAATGACTGAAGTGGAAACAGCTATGAATCAAGCTCAGGAAGATTTAGTAGACTTAACATATTTGGAACAGCAACTGAATGAAGAACAAAAACAAATTTATGAAGAAGTCACAAAAAAATTTGATCATGGATTACTACATGAAAAGAAAGAGTGCTCATGTGCATCATTTGAACCAATCAGGATGTATGTGAGTGGACAAGCTGGAACTGGAAAAAGTTTCTTAATTAAAGTCATCCGAAGCTACCTACAGCAAAAAACAGATTCAACTTTGTCTTGTGTTGTTACTGCTCCAACTGGGTTAGCAGCATATAACATAAAAGGAATTACCTTACATCGCTTGCTAATGTTACCAGTGGAGCATGAGAACAAAATAGAATATCACAAGTTAACAGGAGAAGCATGCTTCGAAGTTTCAAGAGTGTTGAAGAAGATGCAAGTTCTCATTATTAATGAGGTAAGCATGGTATCAAACTTAATGCTTGCCTTTGTGCATTTAAGAATGCAGCAAATTCTAAAGAGAGACTATGACGTGTTATTTGGAGGAAAACATGTTATAGTTTTTGGGGATCTTCTGCAGCTCACTCCAGTTAAAGGACAACCATTGTTTAATACTGTGACACATGAAGACACAAAGAAGTCATTAGGAAGTATTGGTAATGCGAATATTTGGTCATTCTTTGAGTACAAAGAACTCACTACCAATATGAGGCAAGCAAACAATAAAGATTATGCAAGTATTCTGAAAGATATCAGAATTGGACTACTTACAGAAGAAGCATTACAGAGTCGGATGCTACATAATTTATTTCCAAATGAAGAAATAGTTGCAGAGAAAATATACCAGAACATTGCAGAAAAAAATACTGTAATCTGCTTAATGCCAACACTACGTGAATGCTCGATATTCAATGAGGAACTTTTGAAATTGGAAAAGGAAGAGATTAAGAAAATGGAAGCAGTGGACAAAATTCAGCATGAAGGAATTACTATTACATTAACAGGCAAACTGAAAAATAAATTGGATTCTCTAGAGAAGAACATTTCGAAAACAGCTGGATTAGAAAAAAATCTTTATGTTTGTATGAACTGTCGAGTATTTTTAAGAAGAAATTTGGATGTAGAAAAAGGTTTAGTGAATGGAGCTATGGGTAAAGTTGTGGGTTTTGTGAAATACCAGAAAAAAGATGGAATTGAATTTTTAAAAATAAAATTTGATCAGATTGAAGAGGTTAAAGACATTTGTCGTTGTTCAGTTCGTTTCTTGTTTGTGAAAGACGTATATGTACGTAGGAAGCAGTTTCCGTTTTCTTTAGCATATGCTGTAACTATTCACAAATCTCAAGGATTAACTGTAGATAGTGCTTTTGTAAACATTGGTTCAACTGTGTTCAAAGAAGGTATGGCATATGTTGCTTTGTCATGAGTGAAAACATTATCTGGTCTATTCATGATAGACTTTGATGAGTCAAAAGTTAGTGCTGATGCAAACTGTGTAAAGGAATATAATAGATTAAGAAGAAGCTATGCTCCTCATTTAGGTCAGTATCCTGTGTTTGAAAAACATGTTGTTTGTCAGAAAAGGAGAATTGAGAATATCTGTAATGAGGATGTACAGAAGAGAAAACAAAAGGAGAGTGATGTGATTGCAAGCAAAAAGAAAAAGGACAATGCTGAAGAGGTTGTTGGTTGTCATTTTGAAAATAGCTCTGGTGTCAACTGCTACGCTAATGTAGTGCTGAATGTTGTTTTTTATCTTGAAAGTTTGCAAGAGCAGATAATACTAAATCATGAAAAAAGATTCTGTTCTCTGCTGAGTTTTCTTTTTGAGAAGCTGTGTAATGATAAAACTAAAATAGAAAGTGCTTCTGATGTTAGAAAACTTTTAGATGTATGTTCAGGAAGTACACATTTTACTCAAAATGTCCAGCAAGATGCACAGGAATTCTTGATGTATATTCTTATGGTACTGGAAGAAGAAGGGGTAGAAATAGAAAATAGAATAGAAATAGAAAATATGTTTGCTCGCTCTTATAAATGGGAACATAGTTGTGAAAACTGTTTCAACACATGCAGCTCTAATGTTGATTCTGAAAGGTTCATACATTACCAGAGAGTCAATCAGTCACTTTTAGTAAAATAGTTAAAGATGCCAATCACAGCATGGAATGTTCTAAATGTAAATCAGACATGTTTTCAACGTTATTTTTAAAGAAATATGGACAGTATGTAATTTTAATGATGCAACGTTGTAGAGCTGATGGAACAAAATTGGACACTTCTATAAAGAAGTTTGTAGGAAAACAATTATCAATATCAGGAAAAACTTTTGTTGCAGTTGCAATAATTTTCCATGATGGACCTTCGATAACCTCTGGTCATTACACAGTTTATCTTAAATGTGAAAAAGGCTGGACACTGTGTAATGATTCTCAATTGATTTTCAAGCAACGTTTGCCTGCAGAATTACCAAATTCCTATTTATTTTTTCTAAAACCAAAATTTTAGATACAAATTGCAACATCTGAACAAATCATTTTTTGCGATTTGATTGGATTACCTTTGGATATTTCATCAAAAAAGAATTTAAAAATTACAATTTGGCCTCATGGAAAGGTAAAAATTTCTCTTGTGGACTTCTTTGACAGATATTGGGCCCGATTCACAGAACTAACTTAAGACAAAATCCTAAACTTACTACCATTTTGGTATTCACAGAAGGCACTTACTCATTTTGGTATTCACAGAAGGCACTTACTCATTTCGGTATTCACAGAAGTTAGGAGTCCTAACTTTAGGACTCCTAAATGCCTTCTGTGAATACCGAAAGTCTTAAAATTTGGATTTTTCTCAGTTTAGTAGTAGTATAGTTAGGACTCCTAACTTTAGGACTCCTAAATGCCTTCTGTCAATACCGAAAGTCTTAAAAATAGGATTTTTCTCAATTTAGTAGTCCTAAGTCTAAACTTAGGACTATTAAATTGAGAAAAATCCTAATTTTAAGACTTTCGGTATTCACAGAAGGCATTTAGGAGTCCTAAAGTTAGGAGTCCTAACTATACTACTACTAAACTGAGAAAAATCCTAATTTTAAGGCTTTCGGTATTCACAGAAGGCATTTAGGAGTCCTAAAGTTAGGAGTCCTAAACTTAGGACTACTAAATTGAGAAAAATCCTAATTTTAAGACTTTCGGTATTCACAGAAGGCATTTAGGAGTCCTAAAGTTAGGAGTCCTAACTATACTACTACTAAACTGAGAAAAATCCTAAGTTTAAGACTTTCGGTATTCACAGAAGGCATTTAGGAGTCCTAAAGTTAGGACTCCTAACTTCTGTGAATACCGAATTGAGTAAGTGCCTTCTGTGAATACCAAAATGAGTAAGTGCCTTCTGTGAATACTAAAATGGTAGTAAGTTTAGGATTTTGTCTTAAGTTAGTTCTGTGAATCGGGCCCTTGATCTGGGTGTATGAGCGCGCATGCGCATTAGAGGCACGCGCGCACGTGTGCACGCACGTACGGCGGTTCCGCGTAACGTGCACGCGCGCGTGTGCGCGTAGGGAGCAAGCGCTTACGCGTCGCACAGGAAGTACGGACACGTACGTAAATCGCGTACGCATGCGCACACGGAGCATAAATATTACGTACGCGCACCGTACATAAAGCGTACCATGCGCGTACCATAAGCTTACCGTACGCGCACGGAAAAAAATCTTTAAATAAAATAAAATAAAAAAATAAAGGTTTGTAGAAGATATTAACTATGTTATTCAACTATATCTAACCATTTATTTAAAAAAGGTGAACCATTCTATATTGCAGGATACAGTAAATCAATGATTATATACATAGGTAGCATATTGTTTAAAAAAAAAAAGAAAAAGAAAAAAGAAAAAGAAAAAAAAAGGATTTAAAAAACCTTACAAATTCACTTAAAAAACCATAGGTTTCACACACGTTATAGTTAGGAATTAGCATTTAAAAAACCTTGCAAATTCACTGAAAAAACCATAGGTTTCACACACGTGATAGTTAGGAATTAGCATTTTAAAAACCTTGCAAATTCACTGAAAAAACAATAGGTTTCACACACGTTATAGTTAGGAATTAGCATTTTAAAAACCTTGCAAATTAACTGAAAAAACCAGAGGTTTCACACATGTTATAGTTAGCTGGACATTTCACTCGTACAAAACCATTGAAATTTCCCCGTTATAGTTAGTTTAGCTAACTATAACTCGCTCGCCCCCAATCCACTGCTGATGACGTCACATATTACATCACTCATGACATGGTCAGTGACATCACTCATGACATCACTGATGACATCTCAAATGACATCACTGATGACATCATCCATGTGATAAATTACCACATCTTCTCACACCCTAATATAACCTTTGATACACCGACTCAAAATTTAAGAGTTCCATTCTCAAAACCATACATACTGCAATACCAATAACTACATACCCACTTATTAACTCTTAGGTCTTCATACACCTCCACTCACTCACCTGTACAGTCACTCATACTTACAGTCACTCCATACAAAACTATCATATACATTTATACACTTATATAGACACTCACACACTAACAAGTATCCATAGAGCTATTCTTACACCTACTCAGTCATGCAAATAATCACACTCCCATTTACTCACCTATGCGGTTATACACACTCAAGTTCACTTACTCATAAAAATAGTATCACATTCTTACACTCTTATAGAATCATTGATACAAGCCCACACTCATCCATACAGTCACTTTCACAATCACACACTCTCACATCTACCCACTTATATACTCTTACACGCACATATACTGCCTTTCACATATGTAGTTAGTCACAAATGTACCACTGAGATATACATTCAATCCCTAACACACCCATACATACACTCACTCAACCATACAGTCCATCACAGATGCACTCTTAAAACCATGCACCCATAGAATCACCCACTCACACATCTATGCATAGAGTCACACACACCCTACCCACACAAACACTCAGGAACCCATACAGATACTGAGACAAGCAATCAATAACTTATATAGACACTCATATAGCTATTCACAAAACCATGCAGCCACTTATACACCAACATACAGACACATACAGACATTTACACAGTTTAGTCACTAGTCTGCAGTAAGATACATTTAATGACTCACTTATAGAATCACGTTACGCACCACAGAAAATCATCCATTCACACACTTTTACACCCACTCATTCTTCAACAGGCCTTTCCCTATATATATTAAACATATTAAAATTGTTCAGAACACATACTCAATGGATGATATCATCAGTGATGTCATCAGTGATGTCATTTGAGATGTCATCAGTGATGTCATGAGTGATGTCACTGGCCATGTCATGAGTGATGTAATATGTGACGTCATCAGCAGTGGATTGCGGGCGCGCGAGTTATAGTTAGCTGAACTAACTATAACGGGGAAATTTCAATGGTTTTGTATGAGTGAAATGTCCAGCTAACTATAACATGTGTGAAACCTCTGGTTTTTTCAGTGAATTTGCAAGGTTTTTAAAATGCTAATTCCTAACTATAACGTGTGTAAAACCTATGGTTTTTTCAGTGAATTTGCAAGGTTTTTAAAATGCTAATTCCTAACTATAACGTGTGTGAAACCTATGGTTTTTTCAGTGAAAATATATATATATATATATATATATATATATATTATCTACTGGCGGTCAGCATTAGATAGTTATGGTTACAACCTAGTTTCCATAGGAAATCTCAAAATTCTATTTAGAATAACTTTGGCGCCGGTTGACGAATCCTCGCGAAATTTTTAAAACAAATGGGGCACTCCGTTCAGCTCCTACCTTGAAAGTCTCGGGGTGATTCATCAAGCGGGGGCCGAGAAAAAGGGGGGGTCCCAAAACGCGTTTTTCCCATGCATTTTTCCATAGGAACTTTAGTCGCAGCTACAGCCCGAACGGCTGAACAGAATTACGTGAAATTTGACAGAGAGGTAGCCATAAGGTCAAGGAAGTGCCTTTTGCAGGTCTGGTGTAAATCTGTTCAGTATTTCCTGTGAAAATAGCATTTAAAAGTATATCAATATTTATACGCGCGCACCGTGCGCGTGCGCAATTCTGATTGGTTGTTAGATGTCGGCACACATTCGAATCGGTCGAAACCAGGAAGTGTCGGACGCCATTTTGTCTCTCGCAGTCTGATGGGGTGAAAAACAAAGGTGGAGAACGTGAAAAGGGGGCAGAGTGGACAGTTCCTGACCCCCTAGCCTTGGTCAGGGGGTCACAGAAGGACCCCCAAGGGCGAAAAAAACAATGTTTTTTATTTTTTAAATCGCGTGGTGCGTGCACGGCACGCGCACGGCAGGCACTGTGAACCGTGGGTGCTCGGTGCGCGAAGCGCACCGAGCGCCCACAGCACGCACACGGTGCACGCACGGTGAAAAACCTGAAAAAAAAAAAAAAATTATAAATACATAACTTAGCATTTAAAAAACCGTACAAATTCACTGAAAAAACCATAGGTTTCACACACGTTATAGTTACGAATTAGCATTTAAAAAAACTTTCAAATTCACTTAAAAAACCATAGGTTTCACACATGTTATAGTTAGCTGGACATTTCACTCGTAAAAAACAAATGAAATTCCCCCGTTATAGTTAGTGCAGGCAACTATAACTCACGCGACCGCAATCCTCTGCTGATGACGTCAGATATTACATCACTGATGACATATGTGTCTTTATGAAAAATAAATATTTGTAATATATGTATAGCTAAAGATTAATGGAAGAAGACATGGGTAAATAAGTGTCTAAATACAGTGATGTAATATCTGACGTCATCAGCAGAGGATTGCGGTCGCGTGAGTTATAGTTGCCTGCACTAACTATAACGGGGGAATTTCATTGGTTTTTTACGAGTGAAATGTCCAGCTAACTATAACGTGTGAAACCTATGGTTTTTTAAGTGAAAATATATATATATATATATATATATATATATATATATGACTGCTCCAGGTGCCCCTCTCGTAGAAATGCACTCGAAAAAGTTGGTGTTGCAATCCTTTATAAGGCAAACATCTCACAGCGCTGATGGCATTACAGCATGTCAAAAAGCCTGACGCGTTTCAAAGCTAGATTGCTTCTTCCCCAGAGGCTTGACAAATGCAAGAGGACACACCCACAGTTTTAAATTTCATCCCACGTCCCTCATAGGGCAAAGCATTCTGGGTCCTGTAGTGCGTCCATCAAATTACACCCAATATGGGCGCATCACTATTTCATTGCTGTCCATAATCAAAGCCCACAGATGGGCCCCAGTGCGAAGATGCATCCTGCGCCATCAACAGACTCCCACACATGAGGACAGGTAAATAGCCCGCCACGTGGCTCCCAGTTATCGGGATGGTGCGTTTCTCGCGGCAGGGGCTGCCGCGTGTTCAATTATTGCTCCAAGGGCCCCCACTTGGGCACTTGGAGCAATAATATATATATATATATATATATATATATATATATATATATATATATATATATATACATACCAATTCTCTCCAATACCCACAGAGAGATAATGAAACGCACTCCACTGCAAGTACCTTTTCTTTATTCATCCGGGACACGAGCATGGATGCGCCTTCCCGACGAGTTTCGTGTCATCACCATAATCATAGGGTCAAACGGCAGTTCAAATAATATTCAAAGCGACTGACGTTTTTTATATCTCCAAGGAAACAACCAATGAACATCATTCCCAATGCCTGCTGGTCTCTCGCCATGCATTGTGGTCATGTAAGTCCCTCCTTAGTCCTTTGTTTCAATCCATGTCGCTTTCACATAGTGAATTCTCATATCTTAAAAATCCAAGTGGAATTACCTCACTCGTGTCCTCAAAAATGTTATTAACTTTGCAGTCCCAGGATCGCCATATCTCAAAAGCGAAAGGGCCCTCTACGCAGTAAATCTGCGATGACCCAAACCACTCACTATTCTCTGAGCGGCGTGATGCCATTTATTATCGAGGTGGTGCAGTCTCTGACAAACGTTGGGCTACGCCGTCCTTAAACACACCAATTCTCTCCAATACCCACAGAGAGATAACGAAACGCTCTCCACTGCAAGTACATTTTCTTTATTCATCCGGGACACGAGCATGGGTGCGCCTTCCAAACGCATTTCGGTGTCATCACCTTAATCATGGGGTCAAACGGCAGATCAAATAATATTCAAAGCGACGGACGTTTTTTACATCTCCAAAGTATCATCCAATGAACATCATTCCCAATGCATGCTGGTCTCTTGCCATGCATTGTGGTCATGTAAGTCCCTCCTTAGTCCTTTGTTTCAATTCATGTCACTTTCACATAGTGAATTCTCATATCTTAAAAATCCAAGTGGAATCACCAAACTCGTGTCCTCAAGAATTTCATTAACTGTGCAGTCCCAGGATCGCCGTATCTCAAAAGCGAAAGGGCCCTCTACGCAGTAAATCTGCGATGGCCAAAACCACTCACTATTCTCTGAGCGGCATGATGCCATTTATTATCGAGGTGGTGCAGTCTCTGACAAACTTTGGGCTACGCCGTCCTTAAACACACCAATTCTCTCCAATACCCACAGAGAGATAACGAAACGCACTCCACTGCAAGTACATTTTCTTTATTCATCTGGGAAACGAGCATGGGTGCGCCTTCACGACGCTTTTCGGTGTCATCACCTTAATCATGGGGGTCAAACGGCAGTTCAAATAATATTCAAAGCGACTGACGTTTTTTACATCTCCAAGGAAACAACCAATAAATATCATTCCCAATGCATGCTGGTCCCTCGCCATGCATTGTGGTCATTTAAGTCCCTCCTTAGTCCTTTGTTTCAATTCATGTCGCTTTCACATAGTGAATTCTCATATCTTAAAAATCCAAGTGGAATCACCATACTCGTGTCCTCAAGAATTTCATTAACTTTGCACCCCCAGGATCGCCATACACACACATTCACTCACCCATAAAGCCACTCACAGACACACTCATGAGCCCATACACCCACTAAATCATCCACTCACATCCGTGCAGGGATTCACACACACTCCCAACCCCCACCCACACAGACACTCAGGCACCCATACAGGTACTCAGACAACCAATCATTAACTCATGTAGCTACTCACCAACCCATGCAGCCACTTACACACCAACTGACATACTGATACAGACATTCACACAGATTAGTCATTCACCCCTGCATTCACTAAGACACGTTTAATCACTCACACGCCCACTAAATGATCCATTCAGACATTCATTACCGACCCATTCTTCAATAAACCTTGGGGTGTATAATATATAACATTTTTAAACATTTTAGAAACACTCATTCACTGAATGATGTCATCAGTGATGTCATTTGAGATGTCATGAGTGATATCATCAGTGATGTCACTGACCTTGTCATGAGTGATGTAATATGTGACATCATCAGCAGTGCATTGCGGGGGAGCGAGTAATAGTTAGCTCAGCTAACTATAACGGATGAATTTCTCTGGTTTTGTACGAGTGAAATGTCAGCCTAACTACAACGTCCCTGAAAACTGTTTTTTTTTCAGTGAATATATATATATATATTTACATCCTAGAAAATATTAACAATTTAATTTTCAACAAAAAAAATATGATCAATTTAAAAAAAAAACAATTGCAAAAAGCATTATCAAAAATGTTACAACTATTGAAAATGCTAAAAATATATAACATTAAAATGTAAGCAAGTAATAATAACAAATATATGTTATCAATATTAGGAAAATTATTGGAGTGTGGGAAAATTAGATACACTATTCCCACTCCAGTTTATTCAACAGTAGGGAAAGTGTTGGACATCGGAGGGTTTACATTAACATTCCCACTCCAAACAGAGCAACAGTAGGCAAAGTGTTTGATTTCGGTGGGATCAGTTTAACTATTCCAACACCAAACAATGCAAGAGTAGGGAAAGTGTTAGACTTTGGAGGGGTTACATTTACTGTTCCTACTCGAGTCAACATTACAGTTGGGAAAAAGTAGGACTTTGGAGGGGTTAGATTTACTATTACTAATTCAGTCTGCGCAACAGTAAGGAAAGTGTTCGACTTTGGAGGTGTTAAATTTACTATTACTACTCCAGTCTAATCAACAGTAGGGAAGGCATTACATTTTGGCGTGGTTACATTTACCATAACTACTCCAGTCAGTGCAATAATATGGAAACAGTTTTGGACCTCAGGATGGTTGCATTTCTTATTCACACTCCAAACAGTGCAACAGTAGAGAAAATGTTAGTCTTAGGGGGGCATACATTTACTATTCCCGCTCCAAACAGCTCAAAGTACAGAAAGTGTTGCACTTCAGAGGTGTCAAGTATGTGTAAAAGCAGGAAAAGTGTTGGATGTCTGAGGAGCTACATTTAGTATTTTCACTACAAAGAGTGCAATAGTAGGGAAAGTGTTGGACTTCGGAGGGGTAAAATGTACTATTCACACTCCAGTGAGTGCAACAGTAGGGAAAGCATTGGACTTCTAAGGGATACGATTTACTATTCCCACTCCAGTCTGTACAGCAGAAGGGAACACATTGGACTTCGTAGAGGTTACATTTACTATTCCCACTCCAAACAGGACAATAGTAGGGAAAGTGTTAGACTTCGGAGGAGTATAGTTTACTATTCCCAGAAGGGTAAGATTTACTATTCCCACTCCAAGTTATGCAACAGCAGGGAAAACATTGGACTTCGAAGGGGTTATATTAACTATTCCCACTCCAGTCTAACTAACAATAGGGAAAGTACTTCACTTACATATTTGAAGAACCCTACTATTTAAAAAAAATATTGAACTCTTAATATAAACATTATTATTTAACATCGAAAGTATATATGTATTTATTGAAAATGTAAAAAACAATTACACAATGTACGTAATTATGAATAAAACATGGCTATTTAATTATTACTTAAATAACTTCCCAGACTATACCCCTACAAACCTAGCAGCCCACACCTAAAATAAAATTAAAATTAATATGTATAGCACAATTTACATAATTGATACTAAATTAAATGACAGTTAATAATTAATAGTTAAATAATTATTACATAATTAAATTCCCATTCTATACCCCTAAAAACCAGTAGCACACACCTACAATTTAACTTAAATATATACGTATTAGACAATTAAATCATTAATAAGCAATTAATAACTAATTTGTAATGAATTATTACTTATTGAACTCCCCACCCATTCCCCTGCAAAACATAGCAACCCACACCAAAGATATAACTAAAATATATAAGTATTACACATTTTACATAATTATTAGTCAATTAAATGATAAATTATACATTTATAATTCACTGCTATTCAATTACTACTTAATTAACTTCCCACCCTACAAACCTAGCATTCGGCACCTAATATATAACAAATTTCAATCACGTAATTAATTAATTAGAAACGACAAATTAATTAATGATTAATTAATACTTAATTACCTTCCCACCCTATCCCCTACAACCGAACAACCCTCTATGACACTATAAATTGGTAAACTATATTTTCAAAAATGATTAACAAATAATTAAATACTATTAGCACATCAAATTAATTTATGAATTAAAACACATCAAAATAATTATAAAACAATCTTTTTGCAACTTAATTAGTTAATCGATAATAAAAACAAAGATATAACTTACCTAAAAAACAATATTCCTTGAAAACAATATTCTTGCATCACAATATTATTGTATCAGGATATTTTATTTCTGATATTTCTGTTTCCCAATATTTACTAATTAATATGTTGTCCAAACACCATTTGTGTGACCATGTATATGTGTTCAAATGTGTATTCACTTACTGCTTAGAAGTGTGGGGCTATAGTGCAATTGTATTAGGTAAGTACTTCTCTGGGTATGTAGTGTTAGAGATGTGGCCAGACTGGAAGACTCAGTAAATTGCTGTTTGGTATTGTCTGGTATTCATAAAATTCATGAAGTTAAGTTTAGTGGCATTGATAGTTAACATAACATATTTTTATCTAGCACTGTCAAATAGTGGCCCAGGCCTTGGAGTTGTAAGGGCATGTTGTCAGAGCAGGTTTTATGGTTGTTATGAGCAGGTTTTGGTTATTTATGCGCTTTTCCTCCAGCACAGGTGTGCAGGGTAAACCACCATGCTTGCATCGATTAAAACTATACACTAAATACAGAAGATGGAGTAGTGGTTTTCCGTAACTCCATCTGTTATGTTTTGGGCATTATGACAGATGAATTAAAATATGGTAGAGGCAGAGGATGATTGTTGGACCTTCGTACATCAAGTTACCACACTCTAAATCTGACATACGGACCTCCAAAGCAGTGAACGGCTAAACGGACCATTTATGACAGCCTTTCATGCATCAGTCAAACTCTACATCAGGCACTAAATCTGCCTCCATCATCGTGTTGAATATTGTTGCACCAAAAAACTCTAGTATCTCTTGTCGTTTACAGAGATATTTTGGATCCCATGTTTACCATAGGTGTGTAAATGACAAAATTTAGAAATGCATGTTTATTTTTGTAGCACACAAAGGTGCCGATTACAATCCGGTAAAAACCGGGTACGAACCGTCGGTCGAAGCGTTTTCCCCGTCTGACTCGTACCCGGTCGTAAAACTTTACAAACATGGAATTACGATTCGCACGGAAACACCATTTCCGTACGAATCGTAAAAAACACCGACCGACGAAAATATACATACGAATGTGATCCGGGAATGCTGCGACGTGACGTCGGGACGCTTTCAGGCAGCGTTTCACGACCCAGGAATTACGATTCGAACCGACAGCAGTCCGGACGGCAATATTTTCACGGCACCCAAAAAGTGCCGGAAAAGCGAAGTACGGCGCGAATCGACCAGAGTAGGTGGCCCGGTACGCAGTAGGGAAAGCATTGGACTTCTAAGGGATACGATTTACTATTCCCACTCCAGTCTGTACAGCAGAAGGGAACACATTGGACTTCGTAGAGGTTACATTTACTATTCCCACTCCAAACAGGACAATAGTAGGGAAAGTGTTAGACTTCGGAGGAGTATAGTTTACTATTCCCACTTCAGTATTAAACAGTAGGCAAAGAATTGGACTTCAGAAGGGTAAGATTTACTATTCCCACTCCAAGTTATGCAACAGCAGGGAAAACATTGGACTTCGAAGGGGTTATATTAACTATTCCCACTCCAGTCTAACTAACAATAGGGAAAGTACTTCACTTACATATTTGAAGAACCCTACTATTTAAAAAAAATATTGAACTCTTAATATAAACATTATTATTTAACATCGAAAGTATATATGTATTTATTGAAAATGTAAAAAACAATTACACAATGTACGTAATTATGAATAAAACATGGCTATTTAATTATTACTTAAATAACTTCCCAGACTATACCCCTACAAACCTAGCAGCCCACACCTAAAATAAAATTAAAATTAATATGTATAGCACAATTTACATAATTGATACTAAATTAAATGACAGTTAATAATTAATAGTTAAATAATTATTACATAATTAAATTCCCATTCTATACCCCTAAAAACCAGTAGCACACACCTACAATTTAACTTAAATATATACGTATTAGACAATTAAATCATTAATAAGCAATTAATAACTAATTTGTAATGAATTATTACTTATTGAACTCCCCACCCATTCCCCTGCAAAACATAGCAACCCACACCAAAGATATAACTAAAATATATAAGTATTACACATTTTACATAATTATTAGTCAATTAAATGATAAATTATACATTTATAATTCACTGCTATTCAATTACTACTTAATTAACTTCCCACCCTACAAACCTAGCATCCGGCACCTAATATATAACAAATTTCAATCACGTAATTAATTAATTAGAAACGACAAATTAATTAATGATTAATTAATACTTAATTACCTTCCCACCCTATCCCCTACAACCGAACAACCCTCTATGACACTATAAATTGGTAAACTATATTTTCAAAAATGATTAACAAATAATTAAATACTATTAGCACATCAAATTAATTTATGAATTAAAACACATCAAAATAATTATAAAACAATCTTTTTGCAACTTAATTAGTTAATCGATAATAAAAACAAAGATATAACTTACCTAAAAAACAATATTCCTTGAAAACAATATTCTTGCATCACAATATTATTGTATCAGGATATTTTATTTCTGATATTTCTGTTTCCCAATATTTACTAATTAATATGTTGTCCAAACACCATTTGTGTGACCATGTATATGTGTTCAAATGTGTATTCACTTACAGCTTAGAAGTGTGGGGCTATAGTGCAATTGTATTAGGTAAGTACTTCTCTGGGTATGTAGTGTTAGAGATGTGGCCAGACTGGAAGACTCAGTAAATTGCTGTTTGGTATTGTCTGGTATTCATAAAATTCATGAAGTTAAGTTTAGTGGCATTGATAGTTAACATAACATATTTTTATCTAGCACTGTCAAATAGTGGCCCAGGCCTTGGAGTTGTAAGGGCATGTTGTCAGAGCAGGTTTTATGGTTGTTATGAGCAGGTTTTGGTTATTTATGCGCTTTTCCTCCAGCACAGGTGTGCAGGGTAAACCACCATGCTTGCATCGATTAAAACTATACACTAAATACAGAAGATGGAGTAGTGGTTTTCCGTAACTCCATCTGTTATGTTTTGGGCATTATGACAGATGAATTAAAATATGGTAGAGGCAGAGGATGATTGTTGGACCTTCGTACATCAAGTTACCACACTCTAAATCTGACATACGGACCTCCAAAGCAGTGAACGGCTAAACGGACCATTTATGACAGCCTTTCATGCATCAGTCAAACTCTACATCAGGCACTAAATCTGCCTCCATCATCGTGTTGAATATTGTTGCACCAAAAAACTCTAGTATCTCTTGTCGTTTACAGAGATATTTTGGATCCCATGTTTACCATAGGTGTGTAAATGACAAAATTTAGAAATGCATGTTTATTTTTGTAGCACACAAAGGTGCCGATTACAATCCGGTAAAAACCGGGTACGAACCGTCGGTCGAAGCGTTTTCCCCGTCTGACTCGTACCCGGTCGTAAAACTTTACAAACATGGAATTACGATTCGCACGGAAACACCATTTCCGTACGAATCGTAAAAAACACCGACCGACGAAAATATACATACGAATGTGATCCGGGAATGCTGCGACGTGACGTCGGGACGCTTTCAGGCAGCGTTTCACGACCCAGGAATTACGATTCGAACCGACAGCAGTCCGGACGGCAATATTTTCACGGCACCCAAAAAGTGCCGGAAAAGCGAAGTACGGCGCGAATCGACCAGAGTAGGTGGCCCGGTACGCACTGTACCCCCCCCGCCCCCGTACGTACGCGACGACCCCCCCCCAGCCCCCGTACGTACGCGCCGAACCCCCGTGTATGTACACCCGTGTACGTGTCGAACCCCCCCCGTGTACGTTCGAGTCGTACCCCCCGTGTACGTTCGAGTCGAACCCCCCGTGTACGTTCGAGTCGAACCCCCCGTGTACGTTCGAGTCGAACCCCCCCGTGTACGTTCGAGTCGAACCCCCCGTGTACATTCGAGTCGAACCCCCCCGTGTACGTTCGAGTCGAACCCCCCCGTGTACGTTCGACTCGAACCCCCCGTGTATGTACACCCGTGTACGTTCGAGTCGTACCCCCACCCGTGTATGTACGGTGCGTCCCCCCAGCCCCCAGAACGTACACGGGGGGTTCGACTCGAACGTACACGGGGGGGTTCGACTCGAACGTACACGGGTGTACATACACGGGGGGTTCGACTCGAACGTACACGGGTGGGGGTACGACTCGAACGTACACGGGTGTACATACACGGGGGGTTCGACTCGAACGTACACGGGGGGGTTCAACTCGAACGTACACGGGGGGGTTCGACTCGAACGTACACGGGGGGGTTCGACTCGAACGTACACGGGGGGTTCGACTCGAACGTACATGGGGGGGTTCGACTCGAACGTACACGGGGGGGTTCGATTCGAACGTACACGGGTGTACATACACGGGGGGTTCGACTCGAACGTACATGGGGGTACGACTCGAAAAGTACACGGGGGGGTTCGACTCGAACGTACACGGGGGGTTCGACTCGAACGTACACGGGGGGTTCGACTCGAACGTACACGGGGGGGTTCGACTCGAACGTACATGGGGGTTCGACTCGAACGTACACGGGGGGGTTCGACTCGAACGTACACGGGGGGTTCGACTCGAACGTACATGGGGGGTTCGACTCGAACGTACATGGGTGTACATACACGGGGGGTTCGACTCGAATGTACACGGGTGGGGGTACGACTCGAACGTACACGGGTGTACATACACGGGGGGTTCGACTCGAACGTACACGGGGGGGTTCGACTCGAACGTACACGGGGGGGGTTCGACTCGAACGTACACGGGGGGTTCGACTCGAACATACACGGGGGGTTCGACTCGAACGTACACGGGGGGGTTCGACTCGAACATACACGGGGGGTTTGACTCGAATGTACACGGGGGGGTTCGACTCGAATGTACACGGGTGTACATACACGGGGGGGTTCGACTCGAAAGTACACGGGGGGGTTCGACTCAAACGTACACGGGGGTTCGACTCGAACGTACACGGGGGGGTTCGACTCGAACGTACACGGGGGGTTCGACTCGAACGTACACGGGGGGTTCGACTCGAACGTACACGGGGGAGTTCGACTCGAACGTACACGGGGGGGTTCGACTCGAACGTACACGGGGGGGTTTGACTCGAACGTACACGGGTGTACGTACACGGGGGTTCGACTCGAACGTACACGGGGGTACGACTCGAATGTACACGGGTGTACACTCACGGGGGGGTTCGACTCGAACGTACACGGGTGGGTTCGACTCGAACGTACACGGGGGGTTTGACTCGAACGTACACGGGGGGTTCGACTCGAACGTACACGGGGGGTACGACTCGAACGTACACGGGTGTACATACAGGGGGGTTCGACTGGAACGTACACGGGGGGTACGACTCGAACGTACACGGGTGTACATACAGGGGGGTTTGGCGCGTACGTACGGGGGCTGGGGGGGGTCGGCGCGTACGTACGGGGGCTGGGGGGGGTCAGCGCGTACGTACGGGGGCTGGGGGGGGTCGGCGCGTACGTACGGGGGCTGGGGGGGTCGGCGCGTATGCGGGCACGTCTCCATGGTTGCTATGGGAGTTCGGTGCGGACGGTGTTTTTTCCATACGGTTGTAACCTCGGACGCACGGGATGGATCGTGATTCCTCGGTCGGACTTCACCTTTCACATTTGTACGGTAAATCGTACGAGGACGTGTCGGACACATTTTCCGACCCGAGGACGTGTGGGGAATGATTCCCAATGCGGTTCGTATGGACTTTTTACCATGCGAATCGTGATTGCCAGTTCGTACGGCACTTGTACAATTCGTACGGTGAAAAGACCGGATAAGAGTCGCACGGGGAAATTTTTTACCGGATCGTAATCGGCACCAAAATGTGGAATATAAGTCACTTATCAATTTACTGATGCAAAGTTTAACATAGGTTTGGTGTAACCTTGCATCTTAACCTTAACTTAAATCTACTCCTAACAGCAAGGAGTAGGACTTCTAATGCTGGAGAGCCTTGCTAATTTGGTGAACTCCCAAAAGCATTTGAGTTTGTGGACATTCACAAGTGTTTGCAAGACATATTTCTATTTGTCTATATTCAAAGATTAACTCCTTGCATGTGCAGGAGTAGATCTTGGCTGGTACCAGGATGGAACACACCAAACATTTGTGGGGTCCAGAAGAAATGCTTCTTTCACAAATAACTATTTTCCTGGTGAAGAAAAAAATCTTAGCATGTGAAAAGGCAATTTTGATAAGCATTTCTAAAAAAGAGCAGTATTGGCACTAACTGACCACACAGGCGTTTTGTATTGTTAATATGTATGCAATAGCACTCAACCTTCTAATCGTCCTACTGCTTTAAAACCATAAACCAAAGTGAAAAACAATATACAAAAGGGAGTGCTTAGGAAGTCCAATGTTTTTACTGACAGTTCACCTAATCACATCTTAATCCGGATTATTGAAACATATGAATTCTTCTTATAATTCCAATATAATGCAGGAGCCATGATTTGATATTTCAAAAAAGATTTTCTTTATTCTTCACAACATCAAATTGCAGCCCAGCGAATGCATTTTGTCCTGACAAGGGACTTAATCTGGGTTTAGAGAAAGTAAACTTTCAGTAAAAACATTGGACTTTTTAAGCACTCACTTTTGTATATTGTTTTCCAGTTTTGCTAAGCATCTACTTGTTATACGTGTGTAAATGTTTATTCATGTAAATGCTCTAAGAAAGCTGTGTTTGCTCCATTTTGATTTTAAAAAAGTGCGCTGGCTGCTACCCCAATACCAGGACCTACATTTAAATGCCATTATACATCATGACAATGCAAATGACATTCTTTCAGATGAACTTAGTCTTTGGTACATAGTGTGCATAGAACACAATAATAATCAATGACATTATTCAACCTTTTGTGTGCTGCCTAATGCCTCCTCACTGAACAGGTTGTGCTTCACTGTGGCTCCCCAGTGTTCTTCATAATTACACTGAATGATGGATTACTTAGAGTCACATTGTAAGTTTTAGAATATTGTTTCCTTAAAGGCTCAGTTCTACTCTTCCAGATATTTCTTATTTTGCATAAATGCTCAAAATTATTGCTGAAAATCCCACATAAAAGAAAAGCTGCATCTCTTGAGCTGTCAAAACCCAGCAACCATGATAACAGAAGCACTTTGATATTCTTTATCACAAAATGGTCCACTCTTCTTCTTTTATTGAATGTACTTAAACTTTAGAAAACATAATTTCCATTAACTTTGTTAGTGAATAATGGTCTGATATCCTAATTTAGTTCACTTAACGTTTCTGAATGCTATAAAGGTGCATTATATGCTTTATACTATTAGTTGGATACTTACTTCTATTTATTTCAAATCGTTATCAATTACTCCATCAGATTTACTTTTATATTTCTGCAACAGTATGTGGAAATACAATCTGAAATGAATAGTGAATTACTTGCGCTGGCTTTGAAGTTTCCACACCAGTGCCCTATTTACATATATACATCAAAAAAGAGTAACATTTGCCGCCTTGCAATGTACAGTTTGGTCACAGGCATGATCCACAAGCATTGAGGCTAGTGCCCCTGCCATGTTTTCACAAGCTGAGTGTAAATGTTTGACATGGTGTCAGGCTCAGAAAAGGGCGAAAACTGCTTGACATTTAAGAAGTTAGAAGAATAATTGGGTAGAAATATGTGTTAAACTTGTGAGATGTCTGTAGTGTGGTGTAGGGTCACACCTGATGGCACACACACCTTGACCTCATGTTGGAGGTCAGGGGCGAAGTACTAAAAGGGGCCAAACCCGGCCGGCTTGCAGTCATGAACTAGGCAGTAAAAGTAATGCAACCTTGTCTGTGTGCTCCTTGTGCCCCAGTCGCATAGTCACCACATTTGGTGATGAGGATGGCTGGCTCCGCTGCATCCACTTGTCCCTTGTTAGCACCCACTTGGCATGGGGGTCTCAGCACTCTGCCCCCGCTGACACTCCTCCACTCTTTCTGGCCTGTTGCCCCCCCCCCCCCCCATAAGAGTACAGATCATCCAGCTGAGCAGCTCTCCTCAACTCCACTGGAAAAGCCAGCATGTCATTTACCCACCCTGAAGTACCTGTATATTGGGGGCACTGCCAGTGATTGCTGTTATCATTCTGGTGTGTGACTCCTTGAGCTATGTGCACCACGATTGCCTTTTATGGCACAGGGCCCACTCTACACCACCACTATCAGAGATTTTGACACTCCTGTCCTCCTGAAACAATTTTCTTGTTTACCTATGAGTACCTATGCTGCTCCAACCATGATGCCACCCAAAGCATTATCATTAACCCAACACCCCCAGCGACCAGCTTTACCACCCATTGCTGCCTGGCCTCATCCTGCCATGGAAGCCAACTAGCATGGCAGCAGGCAGGCTGTGTCTCATCAACAGGCTCGGCCCCCAGGTCCTGAGCCTGCCACACTCCACCAGCGTCTCATACCAGCTCACACCAGTGGGGGCACCTCCAACCTACTTCTTCCATTCAGTGAACTAAGCAATCTGGCCACTGTGGCTCCTAGCCGCCCTCAACACCTACTTTATCCCACAGAGGGACCCTGTTGGAAATGGCCCTATTGTAGAGTTACCTCAAATATTTTGCCTTCCTCCTCTTCTTTTTCTGACCCACTTTTTGTTGGCCTTAGAACTCTGAGTGCTTTACCACTGCTAAGCAATGCTAAAGTGCATGTG
This sequence comes from Triturus cristatus, assembly GCF_964204655.1. Classification (NCBI taxonomy): domain Eukaryota; kingdom Metazoa; phylum Chordata; class Amphibia; order Caudata; family Salamandridae; genus Triturus; species Triturus cristatus. The sequence goes on from NC_140584.1 coordinate 530,425,045, forward strand.
CTTCTCCCCTAAACATGGCGACATTGGTGTATACCTGATTGGCATGTTTAGTTTACAAGTCCCTTGTAAAATGGTATGCCATCTACCCAAAGCCTGTAATCTAATTGCTACTAGTGGGCCTGCAGCACTGATTGTGCCACCCAAGCAAGTAGCTATTATAACCTGTCTCAGGCCTGCCTTTGCAAGGCCTGCGTGTGCAGTTTACAGCCACTTCGACTTGGAATTTAAAACCACTTGCCAAGCCTTAAACTCCCCTTTTATTACACATAGGTCACCCCTAAGGTAGGCCCTAGTTAGCCGTGTGGGTAGGGTGTTGTGTAACCAAAAGGTAGGACATGTATATTTACATTTTATATGTCCTGGTTGTGACAAACAGCTACATTTGCATTTCACTACTGTGGGACCTACTCCTCTCAATAGCTAGCATTGGGAATTCCTTGAACCACTTTAAAGCTGTAATTCCTGAGTAGAAAGGAGTAGCTTAGTCATGTTTCATATCTTTGGAATGGTAATGATAAATCCTCTTTAGTGGTAAAGTTGGATTCGATATTACTATTTTAGAAATCCCACTTTTAGTGAGTGGGCATTTCTCTGCTCTTGACTAGGGGTGGACGGAATTTGAGTAGTCGCGCTACTCAAAGCTCTGCGAAACGGTAACAAATATGGTATACGGGCATACTTGTCAGCATCTGACAGAGTGTCACTGGTGCAGGTGGCTTTATGGCAAGGGCTTCTTTTTCTATGTTGGTGTATCGGTTCTCTGTCTCCATGAGGGCTTTGTTGGCAAATGCGAAGGGAGCCCATTTGTCACCCTTGCCGATTTGCACGGGGTTTGCTTTGAGGGCTGGCATCTATCACAAGCTCAAAGTCCTATGTGGGGTCGAAATACTCCATTGCCATGTCCTGTAGGGGAAGGGCTTCTTTCATGGCCTGAAATGTGTCACTCTCAGTCTCTCCCAACATCCAGGAAGAAGATGTTTTCTTCAGGTGTCCCTGATGGCTTCACACCCCTGTATCTTTCTCTTCCTGATAAGCATCAACTCCCACAGCACAAAACATCTAGCTGCCCAGATATTGTTTGGCTTATTTACAGGGGTGGGCGGAATGTTCATTCTGTCTGAGGAATTGGCAGAATTTTGGCCACTCCGCGTTACTCTTTAACACGGAGTTCTGGCTGAATTCCACCAAGTGCCGTGTGGCACAGGCCTCCAGAATATGAGAGTGAAACTCAGTGAGTTCCACCCACCCCTACTGTTTTGCCTGTAGTGCAATATCCAATCTGAAAGCCTAAAGTTGTTGATGAGAGCTTCTAAATGAGAGACAAAGGTGGAAAGACTAAGCCTGCCGGTAGGCCTGGCAGCCTTAGGGTCATCTTCTCCCAACCTTTTGCCTGCCTCCCTTCATTGTACAGGCCTTGTTTTGCTGGTTTTGGAATCTGATCCTCCAAATTTCGTTTGTCACTCCAGCAAGACCAATCTCTCTCATGACATACAATTGAGATTACCTTATTACATATTTTAAGTGTAACTTCCAATTATGAAGAGATAGACTTTTCAAGTTGAGTGTGACTGAACTCACAATTTAAAAAGACAACTCATGGTGAAGTTGGATTTTAAATACCAGTTTAGCAAAAGTCACTTATAGAATGTTGGTATTTACTTACTTTAACAAATGTGTGCCTTCTGCCTGACTCTGGAATACACATCTGGGGTGGCTGATAGTAGGCTTACTGCATTCCCTCTAGACAGACCCACACAAAGGAAGAGTAGGTGTACCTGAGTGGCCATCCGCATGCAGATGGGCCATCCTCACCAGGATGGGAGGGAAGAGTTGATTACCCCCCCCCCGTAGTGTGGAGCAAGGGCAGGATGGCAGAACCACTGTGCATTTGAAAGCTTTCTTTGAAGTCTCCCCCACTTCAAAGGCACCACTAAATGTGAGTACTGGACCTCTGGCACTGTCAAATCTGTACATATCTGGACCTGTGACTGCTCTGCCAGGAAGAAGAGCTGCTTTGCTAATGAAATGACTGCTACTCTGCTGGACTACTGTTTTGCTCAACTCTCCCTTGCTTAGCTCTTGCCTTGCTGAGCTGCTCTTTTACCTGCTGCTCTCCTTCCTGTGTGAGGCCTGAACCCAGAGGGACTCCAAGGATTTGCTGACTTGCCTCCTGTTCGCAAGACTCAGGGATATCAAAGACCTGAACCACCTTCACCTGGATTCTGCAAGCTGTGAGTCTGCACTGCCAAGGAAGTGAGGTTGAATGTGCTTCTTCATCTAGAATCAAAGAATCCTCATCTGAACCAGCCCATCTTTGCTTTTGTGTTAGTCATATCCAGCACATCCTCATCGTTGCAGGTAGAGGATTTGATGCATTATCATCATCAGACCCAGTGCTTTTTCACTGTTGTGTGGAGAGGACCCAGCGCATCATCCTCAGATCCAGCACATTGCCTTTGGCATCGCCGCATGGCCTACTGCAGGAGCAGCAGCTGCACATTGCATCCGGTACCAGCGCTCGCATTAAAAACTGACGCATCGCCACAGTTGCATGAAGAAAATCGACTTATCTCGTCTACTGCGTGGCTGTACCCTGACTCATCGCCTCGGCTGCACCGTGCATCCTCGTCGACTACAAGGCATCTTGGATCAAGAAGCCAGCATTCAGATGGCCCATATGGGTCCCTATATCCAGCCCGCGCTCCATCATGGTAGGCTGGAACATTTGAGTTTGCCCCGGACTAGCAAGACCAGATACCCCATTTAAATGCTTATTGATTCTAAGGGCTATTTTGACATTTAATCTTTAAAAATTCATATCTCGACTTCTATGCATTTGATTTTTGTTGTTTTGGTCTTATTTTATTTAATAAAATCATAATCTATTTTTATAACCTGGTGTGGAGTTTTTTGTGGTGTTTTCACTGTGTTGTCATATGAAGTGTTGTACAAATACTTTACACATAGGCTCTTATGTTAAGCCTGACTGCTCTGTGCCAAGCTACCAGAAAGTGAGCACAGGATAATTTAGGTTATGTTGTTACCTACCCTGACTAGGATTGTGGTTCCTGGTTGGACAGGATGCATTCCTGGGGAGAGAATGTGGCCTAACAGCTAGGGCGGTCAACCTCGGAGCTGGGGAACCGGGCTCGAGTCTCAGCAGGGATGCTCAATATTCTGTGTTTCTGGGCAAATCAATTAATCTCCCTGTGCCTACCAAAAATGAATGTGTCTGTCTGTAACGTAGCTGGTTCTCATGTAAAGAAGAGCTCTGATACCTTCGGGTCTAGTTTGCGCTATATAAATCTCCACACACACCTCTGCCAATCAGAAAAAGAAATTTGTAACTCCTGCCTTTTATGCCTCCTTTATTTCTCTTCTGCTTTTGAAACTGTTGATTTCCAAGTACTGTAAAGACATACAACATTAAATGGCATTTTGAAGCATTCCTTAAATGGTTGAGCTTATGTTTCAATCACAGTACAAACAATATGTCCAATTTGATTCTGCAAAATTGCTCTTGCCCCCAATTAGAAATGGCTCCAGCCTCACTGCATTGAATTTCCATTTAAACATGTAGCTAGCAGGAAGTCTTTAAGACAATCTTGATAGTGCCTTCAATATGTGAATGTCCATAATTTTAGCTCAAGGCAGCCTAAGGCGCTAACATCCAGTGCCCCCAACTCTGCCTAGAAACATTCAGGTTTCAATTTCTACTATGCACATAAAGCTGAAACTGCTACATAAATGAATATTTCCTTATTGATGTTTGCAGATTGCAACCACAGATCAAGGTGTGGCTAAGCACTGTACTATTTATCGGTTGTCATCATATCTCTTCTTCAGCATTAAATCAATTTGCATTTTTATTGAGTAAGGTCTCTTGGAAAAAACATGAACAAAATCATCCAAAAAACATGACCTCAAATCAACCTTGTCTGCATGATAGTAGTGTTTGTCTCTGCCTTTACTTCCATTCACCCTCATAATTCTGTGTTCTATGCCTTATCAATGCAGGCCATGTACTGTTCAATAGCTTCTCCTATATCTCTCTTATTGTTCTCTAAACAACCTTCTATGCAGCAACATGTCAGATCAACACAGAAAAGAAATTGGGTCAAATCACCTATACACACAGCAATGTGCACTATTTGTCCCTCCCAGCCACACTGAAACAAAAGTCCCTTAGTTTAATGTGCAAAGCTGTTTGTGAGGAAAGCAGTTTATTATACAATGTGGTTTTGTGACCTCACCGTGTAAGAAAATCACAAATCCATCTTGGTACAATCAGTTCTATTTGCAAGACCATAGCTCAATCCTAGGTATATGTGGCTTTGTGCAGTCAGGCTTTGTCAAAGGAACAGGTGAAAAGCATTTAGTGGTACCAACACAATTGAACAAGAAAGAAACATGACGCAAAGAAATCTGACACAAATTTATAACAAACATTTACAATGCAATAGGGCTCCTATTTGTTTTTTAGTTAGAGCTTTTGGCATTGTAAATAACAACGGGCCCGATTCACACAGGTAATCTGAGCCAAAAGTCAAACTTTACGACTTTTGGTATTCACAAAGTCATTTATGACTCATATCTTTATGTCCGCACTCAGGCAGAATCTCTGCACTCTGGCTGGAGTCTCCGGATTTGGGCTGGAATCTCCGAAATGGGACCGAAGTCTTGCAACCGGGCCGGAATCTCCGCACTCGGGCTGGATGATTATTGCGTTCAATGCTAAACACCTGTGTAAGTGCTTACCATCCCCCTGCTTGGAGCAGATGAAGTTAATTGACTCCACCTGCAAGACCTGCATAACAGGCTATATAAAAGCAGCACACTAACAAGGACCAGGTTTGTCCACATCGAGTTTCTGCTTGACTACTCTATGCATCTCTTCAGGAAAATGCTTCAACAGAGCAGGAAGAAACATTTTACAGAGTGGGAGACTGCCATCCTCTTGGAGTTAATTGTGAGGCACCACAAATGGCTCCATGGTTTTCCCTCTTACAGCACCAGTGGCACACAAAAGGCATCCCTATGGCAGCATTTAGCCACTGCAGTCACAGCTTTTAGGAAGAATGTCCGCACTGTCAATGACATCAAGAAGAAGTGACAGGATGAGAAGAGGTGGGTGAAGGAGAAGTATGCCAGGATTGAGGCGGACAAAATTCTTCCTGGTGTACCATCCGGACCTCCCCTCCTTCTCACCCCACTAGAGGAGGATAGCCTCATCACCATACACCCCCACATGCTCCATGGGCTGCTTGTGAGTGATGTCCGCAATGTGGTACCAGGTAAATGTGGTGATCAGAACATGGATATGAAATGTCTGTCTGCGTTGCACCACAATTGTGACTAAGGAAGTTGTCCCTAGTATGTATAACAAGCATAGTGAGTCAGAGCCTTGTGTGTTTCTTACTGTACGTTGCACCACAAGTCCCAGAATCTTTAGAGATGCAAATGGCAGATTCCATTCAAACTATCAAAAACATGGCCCCAACACTGCTAAATAGCAATAGACAAAGTGCCCCTTCCACTTATCCAGCCCTGACAGGTGTAGGTAAGAGCAGTGGGGGGGAGTGGGCATGGTGGGGGGACAACGTAATAAGGAAAAAAAAATGAAGAACAATCATAACGACTTACCTTGAGCTTGCCGCATTGCCGAGAGATTACTTTTTTCTATCTTTCTTTCAAATCGATTTTACCCATTCCGTTGTCTGGCTAATTCCCCCACCCCTCGCCCTACCATGCCACCCTGCAAAACCCAATGTTCCTACCTGCACCGGCCGTGGATGCATTTAGCATCACTGTTAGCATGTAGATGCAGAGAGGACAATTCTGACAAGTTGCACATGAACATTTTTGCTTTGCTGACTTTTCGCTGTTCTCCTCTATTGACACATTCAACCAGAGTACAGTCATCCACTGTAGTAGAGGTCCCTGCATCTGCTGAGAGGAAACAACATCATCCACAGCAAGCCATACCACCCTCACAAACTGGTAAGTAAATCTGTTCAGGAGAGGCTCCAAAACCCAATCTCCTTGATCCCCATCAATCGGGCTTTAGAAGAGGCTGTAGTACCGAATCCGCAATCCTCAATGTCATAGACGATCTACTCAAATCCCTTGACTCGGATCAATGCTGCCTTCTCATCCTCCTAGATCTATCGGCCGCATTTGACACAGTGGACCACAAACTGCTTATCAAGGCTCTTCAAGAAAGAGCCGGTCTTCAGGAGACGGTCCTCCACTGGTTCGCTTCCTTTCTCCACAACCGCTCACAAAGAATTAAAATTAAAAACTTTGAGTCCGACCTCCACCCCGTCATCAGGCGAGTTCCTCAGGGGTCAGTGCTCTCCCCGCAGCTTTTCAACATTTACATTGAACCCCTCACCACTCTACTCAGGAAATCCAACATCCCCTTCCACCTATATACAGATGACACGCAGCTTTATCTGGAAACCACTTCAATTGAGGACATCCAAAGACTTAACACCATGCTCATGGAGGTTCAACACTGGCTCACAAGTAATCACCTGAAACTCAATCAAGAGAAAACGGAAATACTCCTCATCTCCAACAAAGACGAAAACCTCCAAATCGAAGAATGGCTCAAAGCAATTGACGCCCTCAATGGTAACCTCACCTTAGCGGATTCAGTAAATTCCCTTGGGATCACCCTTGACCCGAAACTGGACATGAAGAGACACATTTCAAAAACCGCTAAAAGTGCCTTTCTCAACCTGAAACTACTATATAAAATAAAACCCTTCCTCCCACCCAAGGACCTTCAACAAGCCACACAAGCACTAGTGCTCTCCAGAATAGACTATGGGATTGCGACCCTGACAGGGACAGCAAAATCTCTCCTCGCCCCCCTGAGGACAACCTTCAATGCAGCTGCCAGAATGGTTACAGGTACTAAGAAATTCGAACACATCTCTCCAGCTCTCCAAGAACTTAAATGGCTCCCAGTTGAGTTGCGAGCCAGCTTAAGGCTTAAGAACAGCCTGCATCACACACAAAGCGCTACACACAGGCAAACTGGAATACCTTTTCGCTAAACTTAAAAGGGCCGGCCAGGCCAGAAACCTCAGGAGCTCCAACTCTTTACTACTCATCTCGCCAAAAACTCGCAAGCAGAAAACCGCAGCCAAATCATTTGCTGGAAACGCACCTAAAATCTGGAACTCCATCCCCCCACATCAGAACAACCCCCTCGTTTCCAGAATTCAAGACACTACTCAAAGCACTCTTCCTTGTCCGCTCTCGAACGAACCGATAGAGCATAGGATGTTCCTCAGCCAACGCCCCACCCTACCTTAATGTGGGACCGATGCCACTGTCACGGATCATGAAAACTCTCTATGCACGATCCAATTGAACAAGGAATACGCTACGATGATCGTCTGGTTTATATTGCATCCCATTCCCCTCTGCTTATGTACATGTTCCCCACCCTGCGCGTTCCCTCTTGCTCTACCTATTACCTGTACCGTCTACTCGCTCATAATTGTATATGCTGTAAAGCGCTCTGATACCCTCGGGTCCAGCCAGCGCTATATAAAACTCCTAAATAAATAAATAGACAACGGATGCACATATTGGGCCTGATTCACAAAGGTAAACTGAGACGCAAGCCTAAGTTTACGACTTTCAGTATTCAGATAGCACATTTGCAAGTAGTAAATACCCTCTGTGAATATTGAAAGTACACTTTTGGCTCAGATTACCTTTGTTAATCGGCCCTAATTTCTTTTACCTATGTGTTTTGGTTTGAAGTGAAGTGTAGTGGATTTATGAACAGGGACACAGCTGCAGCACTGTCTTGATGACTTAGAATGAGGAATTACAAATAGGACCAGAGAAGCAGCTGCAGCACTGTCTATAAGACTTAGAATGAGGAATGACTACTGGGACCAGAGAATTAGCTGCAGCACTGTTTAGAGGACTAAGAATGAGGAATTACCAGTAGGACCAGGGAAGCAGCTAGCAGCACTGCCCAGAGGACTTAGAATAAGGAATTACTGACAGCACCAGAGAAGCAACTAGCGGCACTGCCTAGAGTACTAAGATTGAGGAATTACCTCTGGGACCAGAAAAGCAGCTGCAGCACTGTTTATAGGACTTAGAATGAGGAATTACCACCGGGACCAGAGAAGCAGCTGCAGCACTGTTTAGAGGACTAAGAATGAGGCATTACCAGTTGGACCAGAGAAGCAGCTAGTAGCACTGACTAGAGGATTAAGAATGATGAATTACCAGTGGGACCAGAAAAGCAGCTAGCAGTACTGACTAGAGGACTAAGAATGAGGAATTACTACTGGGGATGGAGAGACACAGCTGCAGCACTGCCTCTAAGACTAAGAATAGGGCATTACCATTGGGAACAAATACACATCTGCAGCACTGTCTAGAGGACTTAGAATGGAGGAATTACTGGCAGAAGCACACCTAATTAGCTGCACACAGCCTGTTAACTGGTTTGTACTTTAATACTGTGAACGCTGTTTATGTATTTTAAAGCACATGATGAAAAAGAACAGTTTCATTTTGTCATTCTAGAAGAGGAACATAAAAAACACTGATCATCCTTTTTCATATGACAGAATCCATTCCTCTGTTTTTACTGTGTACTTTTACTCATGCATTTACAACAAGGAACAATAAACTACAATTCACAGAGTGCATTGAAAGAATCCGGACTTGATGAGCTATTCACACTTGACATGCCACTGCCTTAGAACTTCTGGATTTGGTGAGCTATTTACACCCGACCTGAAAGAGCTTGAGTTCTGTGGAATGTGAGAGCTACCCAGACCTCACATGGGACAGCTCGAGATCTCTGGCCTAGGTGAGCTACACCCACCTTATATGGACAGACTGAGGTCTCTGGCCTGGGTAGGCTACTTACACCTGATACAGGACCACAGATACGAGTTTCCAAATTCCTGGTGGCTGCTCAACCTAAAGGGAAGATCTTGGAGCTATGTGGCATGATCAGAAATAAAGGAATGTGAGGTAGTGGGGGCACTGAAAGAGGGATGGGCTGAGGGGACTCTTAGAGAAAAAGGTGCTGCTTCAGGGATAAGATGGCTTGAGAGGGATACCGTAAGAGAGGGTGAAGGGGAGAAGTTAAGATTGGCAGGTGACCAATGGCAGCAGCACATCTTTGAAAGTGGTGGGGCTCGAGGGGGCGCTAGACGGCGCACGGCTAGATGGCCACACCCTAGTGCTGCTCTGCCCGGCCGGGCAACAATCCGCCAACTATCTGCCTGAGATTCACGCATCCGCTTCCTAAACAGGGCTGGGAAGTGTGGTATTGAGTTCCTACACCGAGTGGAGACGAATTCTGCCACTTTTGCCCGCTGTACACTGAAGGCTCGGACATTTTGGCTCCTTGGGCAGGCGCTCACAAAATGGCGCCGGCTGAGAGCTCCTGAGCTGCGGTATCCCTGCAGCGCCTGGCAGCTGGCGGCTCTGCCCCTGTCCCGGCACGACATAGTGGTGCTAGTGGTCTGGAGATCGACTGGTTTACATCCCCTGGGACCAGTGGAGAGGAGTCGGACTTTGGGCACGGCGGAGACGGAGACCGGAGATCACCCAACACTCCCCCTGCATACCTGGATACTGGAAGGTGCCTGGCTGCCGATTGAGGACTCCCAGCGGCTGGCAGTGGTGAGTGGGGTGTGGCGCCTGGCTGGGCCCACGGCTGCAAAGGCGGGTGGGGGGCCGGCGCTGTGCTCTGCAAGCTGTTGCTGGGCCCTGCGGAGCAGAGTCTACACGGGTGGCATAGGCTTGGGCGGTCGTGCTGCTTGCGGCGGATGCTGTCAGGAATTAACCGATCGCTGGAAGGTCGCGCCCATATCGTCCCAGACTTCATCAAACCCTCTTGCTGTCTCCCACTTTTAGGTGGCAAGTTGGCACAGTGGCGCTATGTGTGTGGTGCTGCTGACACGCTGTGACTTCGTGGGAGTGTGCCACTGAGACTGCCTCTTCCCTCTGCTGATCACTGGATTACTTCATTCTTCTCCCCGTCATATGTGCGTCGTTGCTGTACGACTTGCAGTTACAGTTTGGGTATTGCTACGTGTTGCGCCTCTGGGAGCCTAAGGCCGGAGGTGGGCCTCATTTCTCTGCGCATGTGCCCCTGCTGGTGGGCCATCCCCACTATTTGCACAGTGCGGGGTTCCTTCCAGACCAGACACATCATATTTCACCCACTGAGAGCTCTGAAGTGCTTCATCCCCTGCTTGTGATCCACCCAAGAGTGTGTGTGCGCACTGCAAGTATCCACTATGGGGAGAACAGACAAGCCACAGCCTCACCTCCCGTTTGAGGCCCGCAAGTCTTCTAAGTCCTCACAGAAGGCCGCCTCAGACTTGGAGGCGGATGCTCACGGAGACAGTCCCTCTACACTGGAAACTACTTTATTGGCGATGCAATGCAGCCTCCAATCCATAGAGGGCATGATAGCGGTTGTGAATCACAGACTGGATCATATGTCCGCACAACTTGATAAACAAAATGCTCGCATGGGGGAGGTTGAGCAGTGTGTTTCGGCTACAGAAGATGGGCTCAGTGAGGTATCCGGTAAAACACTGAGCATGGAGAAGGTGTTGTCCCTCATCCAAGCCAAGAATGAGGATTTGGAAGTGCGGTCCCGGCGCAATAACATCAGGTTGACTGGGCTGCTGGAATCCACCAATGTGGGGAGAATGGAAACATATATCGAGACACTCATTAAAGATTTTTTTGGCACCGAGCAACTGTCCCACATGTTCATCGTAGAGCGTGCTCATCGCTCCCTGGTGGCGAGACCACTGCCTGGAGCCGCTCCCCGTCCTATCATAGCACGACTTTTAAACTACAGGGACCGGGACACTTTGTTGTGCCTAGCTAGGGACAAAGGGACTATCGAGCACCAAGGCAATATCTTAGCTTTTTTCCCCGATTTCATATTGGCTATACAATCTGCCAGAAGGGAGTTCAGTGCAGTGAAGACATTTTTACAATCTGAAGGAGTTGTTCTTGTTTTGTATTTGCTGTGCTCACTCCGGGATGTAACATGCAGATGCTTCTATGTGTGTAAATGTTTATTGGTGGGATTCTCCCACTTCAGGATATTGTTATGACCATGGTAAGAAGCGGGCTAGCATGCTACAGATCCAACTGCTAGGCACAGGACTGCGACCTGCTCGGCCACCTCCCACTGGATGGGAGGTTAGTTGCACTCTGCGCCCCCCAAATGGGAGTTGCCCAAATGCACAGTTGTGTAGTTTTTTCTTCTGGGGGGTTTCATGGACTTGGGATGGCTTTAGAAAAGTTTGGGATGCTGAAGTAGGTGGGGGGACGGACCTGTGGGGGGATATCTGGGCAGGCTGCTGGTGTTTTCATTTTATGCATTTGTTGTAATGATTTGCGGGGGTATAGTTTCATGTCTGACAAACTGCATAGCGCTGGTATGTATCAAATGCTGAGAGCATGGTATGAGTGGTGTGGTTAGGTTTGTTACTTGAAATGTGCGTGGACTCAACTCTCCCCAAAAAATTAGGTCTGTCTTTGCGCACGTGGATAGGCTGGGGGTGCAGATAGCTTTACTCCCGGAGACTCACCTCACCAAGGACTCCGCACAAAAAATAGGTACACGGTGGGCAGCTTTGAAAGTTGAGTCCTCGTACTCCACCTTTTCGAGGGGTGTGATGATACTAACTAAAAGAGGGGTTCCTTTCACTATGCTCAAGATGGATACTGATGAGCATGGGCGAGTAGTGATTGTGTATGGACAGTTAGGTAGCAGGACTGTATTGTTGGTTAATGTGTACGGGCCCAATATTGATGACCCGCCCTTTTTTTTGGACGTGTGGCACTGAATATCTAGGTTTCCACCGGCTGAGATAATTTGGGGGGATTTCAATGTGTGTTTGGCTAGAACTCTAGATAGAGCCGGTGGTGGCACAGGGAGACTTAAGCAGACAGTAGAGTCCATATTGGGGATCATGGAGACAGGACAGTTGTTTGATGTTTGGCGTCTTCGCCATCCAGAGGGTCGCGAAAGTACGTTCGTCTCCTCGGTACATGGGACTTGGTCCCGTATAGACTTCTGGCTAGTCTCTGAGGCTGTTTGCACCTGGTTGGTGAAAGTTGAACACCTGCCTCGCACACACTTTTCGACCACTCTCCGGTGGGCCTGGCCTTACAGATCCCCCTGTGTGAGAGACCACCTTTCGCATGGAGACTTCAGCCTACTGAACTCACCGGCCCAGTTTTTAAACACAGTATTGGAGAAGCAATACGGAAAAAAATTCAGGACAATGAGTGGTCAGTTGATAGTGATGCAATGCTGTGGGAGGCATTTAAATTGACGATTCGGGGGGCTTGCATTGGAGCTCAGTCTGGAGTGCTATGGGATCTCCGGCGTCGAATAAATAGGTTGCCGTCTGAGATCTCTGCACTTACGCGGGACTATGAGGAACATCCCTCCCCACACACACTTGCCAAGATACGAGAACTATTCACAGTCCATAAAGAAACGGTTGATCAGGAATTACAGCACTGCTCTCGGCGTGCAACTGCTAGATATTATGGGGAGGGGGGCCATCCTAGCCGTTCCCTGGTGCAGAAATTGTTGGCACCGTGAAGCCAGGAGTGTATCCAGGAGCTTGAGGATGAGAAGGGGGAGACACACCACTTGACTACTGAAATCAGTGATATAGTTTTAAGATTCTACACCACGCTTTATGCAGCTGCGGATACACCCCAAATGGCAGAGTTAGATTCATACCTTGATGACGTCGCGTTAGGATGGCTCTCCAACGTACACAGGGAATATTTAATGCAGCCTTTTGATATGGAGGACGTCAAAATAGCTATTATGTCTTTGCCCACCTGCAAAGCGGCTGGTATAGATGTTCTACCCAGCGAATTCTATAAAGCTTATGCGGATGCTCTGGCTCCTCGGCTCCTGGCTGTGTTTGCGGAGGCTTATGAGAAGAGGGAACTCCCGCATACTCTGCTAGTGACTTTGCTGAAGCCAGACAAACCCCTGAACGGTGTGAATCCTATAGGCCTCTTTCACTTATTAACTTTGATGCCAAAGTCCTAGCGAAGATGATCGCCACTAGGCCACCACCACTAATTCCACTGCTAGTTTTGCCTGACCAGTCTGGCTTTGTGTCTGCGCGCTCTACTACACTCAAGTTACAACCTGCGCACTGTGTTCTCCACGCTACATGTGAAATTCCTCAGTTTGGTGATGTACTCAAGTACTGGGGGCATGGTTCATGGGAGCAAGCGGTACGCTGGACAAAAATGTGCAATGATAGGAACAAACTGTAAAAATAAAACAATATTTTAAAAGTGAATGACAGTGAAAGGTGGAGAAAGGAGTGGGACAGAGGGAAATTGGAGAAATAGGGAGTGAGAAAATATGTCATTAAAGTAAGAGAGGATGTGAAAGAGTGAGAGGATGAGAATAAGTGATTAGGAGAAAGTGTGCCACAGAGCAAGGTTTAAGAGAGAGAGAGAGACAAAGAGAGAGACTGGGCTCTCCAGGGGGCCTTCATCTCCAGACAGGCCCTACTTATGCTATCTTCTTGTGGTGTGTATTTTCATTCACAAAGGTACTGGGATCTTTATGCTCGGAAGAGAGCGAGAGAGAAAAAAGAAATTATAACAATTCAAAAACAAGTAGCCTGAGAATGATGCCCGATTTCCGGAGCTCCCTCCAGAGCTGTACTGTTGATTTGGCCACAGAGATGAGCAGCAGAGGTGCTCTCAGTCAGCGGCAAGATAAAACAACGAGGGAGCACAGAAGTGGTTGCCTGCTTGTGCCCCGGGGTACTACTGAGTGTGTGCTCGATCGGGAGCATATGAATGCTTTTTCCCAGGCAAAAACATTATTTGAAAAATCCTAGTAACCCCAAAACGGAAAAAAGTGAATAGCATTTAGTCCAGCAAAATGCCTACAAATGAACTCCCATAGTGTAAATGTGTCGAGGAAATAAAGCGAACTGGGGCAGAAACACTAAAATAGAACACAAGCCAAAGCAGGAAACCAAAAAAAGAGTTCACGGAAGTAAACTGTCCTTGGGCGGTGCTCTTCACCTAAAAACAGAAGTGAGGGATCGGCTGCACGAGCTACTTAGGAAGCTGCAAAAATGAGGGACACTGGATTAAACCTATAATAATCAGCAGACTGGATCAAAGTCCTTTAACTGAATACACCAGGTCTTGCAGGCAGTGCATGCGCACTGTCTAGGCTTAACCTGAAAATAGCTCTTATGTTTATGAATTGTTTTAGACACCAAAATGAACAAAATCCACTAAAGGGTTCCGGAGATATAGATTATCATGCAAATAATAAATCACTGTGTTCATTTAAATTGTAAACAAGCATTGGCAACTACTGGGATTAGCGGTTACTTGGAATTTGTTTTTAAACTTTTGGAAAGCTGTGTTCCTTTATTTTGGCTTGATTTAAATGACCAACTCTGGTAGGGAGTAAGCAGGAAAAGCACTTTGCAGACAAAACAGTCTAGTGCCAGGCTCTGTATGCTAACTACCATAGACATCAATGGAGTGGTCCTGATGCATGGGATACAGGATGCAAAAGATGCCGAAGGATGCTGTGGATGCTGATCAAGTGACAAGGGCCTTCATGGGGCCACCCCATAATCCACAAATATGGTGGAGCAACTTTGGCCACAGGGTCAGATTCAGTTACGAGTAGCCAATGGGCCACCAGGCCCTCCCCTGCCTGATGAGGACTTCTAGCATAGTGTGACAGAATGCAATATTCTACTAACTCCCAAGATGGCAGAACCCCTCTATCGGTGTGTGGAGCTTGGTAAGCCACCCTAGGTCTGTGGCTACCTGATGGTTCCATGACCATGGGAAAGCTGGTTTGGAAACTGTTTCCCTCACTCTGTCTCTGACACCATCCTGTCTACCAGAACTAAAGAGCAGTCCCTATCGTGTGTGTCCACCATTTGCACTTCAAAGGTGGCTTTACCTTTGAAGCTCACCTTTTTGGGCTGACAGCATGTTTGGCGTTCCTGTCATGGAGAGGTAACACCATCCTCCACTGTTTGGTCCTTTGTCTTCCTACGAAGAGTCATTCAAAACTCCCCCCAAGTGAGCAGAAGACTGTCTCATAGCCAGCAACCGTAAACGGTCCCTGGAAAACTTGGACAACAGTAGAAATAATGAAATGTAAAGGTTACATTAAATCTGACTTGGGCATCAAGTCAGGTTTGATGTAATGGTTCTTTTAATACCTTGAAGTACCAGATTTAGCAGTCTCATTCAGAAGTTATCACAGCTGAGTTGTCAGTGTGTAACTCTGTTCTCATCAATGGGGCTAGAATCCTTTCTACTGCTAAAAACACAATTTGGGGGTTTTACTGTTAGGACATATAAAAACACGTGCTATTTTTTTAACATACAACACCGTGCCTTAGGGATTGCTAGGCCTACCTTATGGGTGAATCATATATATTAAAACTGCTACACCTGCCAGCAATACCAGTCTGGGAGTCTCGCTTTGCTTTGTCATTTTCGAGGATGGCAGAATAAGTCCTGCAGTCCACTTTGAACTTGTGCTCCCTGATGGTACTTTGTTTTATAAAAATTAAGAAAGAATTGAAAGCCTTACTGGTCTTAGTCGACCTCCACACCCACTAATCCCCCTGATACAATTGAGAATATGACCTTTATTTATTCTATATTAATCATTCCTTTTGGAAAGTTTGTTAATTTTATACTACAATAACTTTGGTGTAATCTTAACTGTGCAATTTGAAAACAACATTGTAAACTACATATTTTGCACAATGTTAAGCATAAGTTACAATAACTAGTAATGCTAACGTTACCTTAACTCTGTACTCAAACAATATATAGGTAGCTCCAGAGTTCCATTTGCAAAAGTCCACCAGTTGCGCATGTAATCTGTACATGGATCCATGTTATATAGTATCCCATTGTTTCATATAGGTATTTGCACTTTTTAAATACCCTACATATCTAAAAGAATGAATGCCTAAAATAAAAGTTAATACTACTAGAATGTTCATTTGTTTAGCTAGGTTGCCATGGGCCATAGTGCAAGCAAACTTACCGGGTCCACTCACTAGGATGACATTGCCGTCAGTCAGGTGCCCCCGACACTCCTCAAGCTCCTTCGACAGAGTCCGCATCTGCCATATAAAAATTCGCTACCACTCTCATACAGACACTATTGTATTTCAACTCCCTGCACTGCACTCCTGCAACTTAATGCCATAACCCTAAAAAGTATCACCAAAGCCAATAGGTTTGGCCCTTGTAAAGTGCATGCACACAAACACTTAGGCAGGCACCCCACACTCACACTGCTGCCCTCCCATATGAACATCCATTGTGATGCATTTCACAGGCATAGGCCTCTCTCTGCACTCACACAGTCACACCTTTCAACTTATAGACCACTTATGCCTGAATGTTCACCGTGGTAATCTAATTTTCCATCAGTCACACCTATATCAGCACTACAGACTATGTGAGTCTGATCTTTGTGGACTTTTGTTAGGAAGAGTCTTGGCATAAAAAGGTCCCACTTGCCTTTCGAAAAACAATGAGGTGGTTTTCTTTGCATTGCAAGCTTATGCTAAAATATAACAGAAAATGAGAAACATTAAATAAAAAAACATGCCCACAAAATGTTAGGGGCATGTGGTTCAGTAAACACATAAAAAGTAAAGCTTTGCACTGGTCTGCCATCTTAGAACAGTTGAAAATGATAGGGTATGCAGAATATCATTTCAAGATGGTGGCATGGCTTTGAAGCATGCAGCAGTGATGCCTGCTGATCTGCTTGGTACTCTTCATAAGAAAGTTTTAGTCCAAGGGCAGCAGAGATGCTGATACTCTCATTGCTTAGTTAGTACTAGACTGCCTTTGCAGGTGAGTTTCTGGCAGTTGAACTAAAGGAAATATCTCCTGATGTCCAGTGTAACACAGAGTAAGTAGGCAAAATACTGTTACTTAGACTACCTGTCATCCTAAAGACCAGTGGTTGTTTACTTGGCAGAGCCAAGTGTTGACAACAAAGACAATGACTGAAGAGTGCCAATCCACTGACCAGCTGTATGTATGCAGTTCTGAGGGGCTGGACTAATATGTGAATGAACCTCTCTCTGATAAATAACTGGAGTGGGCCTACCTAAAACCCTGGGATGGCAGAGGTGGGCACACCTCCTATCCTAATGAATTTCACCACCGGTTTTCCTGCCCAAAGTGGGGGTGTAAACCTGTTGCTGCCATCTGCTGCTAGCAGAGAGGCTGTGGTTTTCATTACAAAGGCAGCAGGCCTTTGAAGCTTCCCTTTTTTCGAACACTGGCCGATCCTGGGGGAAGAGGCATGACACCTCTGCTCAAGATGTGCATTGTTTCTGGTCCCAGAGAGCAGAGGCTCTCTACCCAGGGGTCCAGACATATTTCTGGTGGTGGCTAGCTGCCTACAACTGGTCAGAATCCACACCAGCATTGATAGGTATTCAGGGGGCTCCTCTGGGGTGCTCTTTGGGTACATGGTACAATACATCTCACACTGGCATCAGTGTGAGTTTATTGAAAGGAATACTTTGGTACCAAATGCTCCTGTATTCAGTGAAGCCACCATGATGCTGTAGAACTCAAGTTGTCGAGTACTCAGGCCATTCACTCTCTATGGCTTCACTAGCACTTACAATATTGGTAAATGGTGACCAACATTGTAGGGCATATCTGCTCATACAAATATGCCCTCACCTGCCGTATAGTGCACCCTGCCTTAGGGCTGTGCTGCCTGCTCGAGGGGTGACTTACCTATGCTGCTAGGCAGTGGTAGCTGGCATGGCACCCAGACAGGGTGCCATGTCAACTTTGTCATTTTCTCCCTCACAAGGGGCATGCAGGTTGCAAGTCAGTGGCAGGGTCCCAGTGAGGGAGTTCCTAGGGTCCCTCTCCAGCTCTCAGGCCCTAGGTACCAAGGCTACCAGTTACTAGGGTCTTACAGGGGGCAGAAGTGCCAATTGGGAGTTTGTTTTAGGAAAGGAGCACTGGCACAGGGTACCTGGTTGGCGAAACCTTGTACACAACATTTGAAACCACATCAAAACCAGGCAAAAGGTGGGGGGCTAACCATGCAAAAGAAGCCCTTTCTTACACTGATCGACTGACCACTTGTATGTATGCTGTTCTGAAGGGCTGAACTAATATGTAAATGACACTCTGTTTAATGAATAACTGGAATGGGCCTACCTAAAACCAATTTTCGCCAAGCAAAACTATGTATTTTTTTTTAGAAAACATGAGGCTGGAGTGACAGCTAAACCAGTCTTTTGGTCGGAGTTGAAACACAAGGATAAAGCTAGAGCACAGGGAGCAGTAGAGCAGGGTGACTTGGCTCACACACAAAAGATATAATGTACTGGTCAAGAGATTCACAATCTTCCCTGAAAGACATGGGAAAAGGGTGGTACTGCAGGACCAGTGCACGTTTCCTTTAAAGATGTCTAACAATGTGTGGTGCTGAAGTGCAAGCATCATTTAAAGTCATGGAACAAGTAAGCTACTGCGGGACCAGTCAGTGCAAGCTTGCTTCAAAGACATGGAACAAGGGTGGTACTGCGGGCTTACCAGTTTAAGCTTCCTTCAAAAACATGGAACAAGTGTGGTATTGCAGGGTATGAAAAAGTATAGCACTGGGCAGAACTATTTAACAACTTTCTTGGATACAATGAAGAAGTAACATTTTAGATGTGGTACAAGTGTAAGGAACAGAACTGAGGTGTATGAGGGCATGCTTGACATGTATAGCAAGATTTCCACACACAAAGCAGGTACAGCAACAGGAATGAGTACTCTCTTCCCTCACACCCATAGAACACAAATCAATCTGGTCAAAAACAATGCAAGCTTCCCTCACCTGCAGAACAGGGACAGAATCACACACACAAAATGAATCACATTTGCCAGCATTGTAAGCTCCTCTCACATGCAGCACAAGTACAAGATGGTCATCAGCAGCGCAAGCTAAGATATCTAACATACAAAAGAAGTGTCATGCTGGCAGTATTCTAATCTTATTTCAGGCACAGAACAACTAGAGTAAAGTATAGAAGCGGGTGAGCCATTGAAGGCTCAAGCCAGATGCTAGGCTCTCGTTCAGCTCAAGGTCATCTTGTGTCCTGGAGCCCAAAATGAGTTTAACTTTCTTATGGCTTCTGCCTCCTATGCACACTCCAACCTCATGCACCAAGAATGAAAGACAAAGCATTAAACTTTGACATCATACAGGAGCAAGAAAGGGCCACCAATCTAGTGTCTGAATTACACAGTGTGAGACCAGAAAACCTGGGATTAATCCACGCTTATCTACTTAACCAAATTGCGTTAACCTTAGCAATTGTTTTTTTTATTGTGCTTCCTTTTTTCATTATTGCATATGAGAAAATCTTGAAATACATGAAGATGTGTGGTGTATGAAAATCTCTCATGCTTGACTGAATGGACTGTAATGCTGCTCTTTGTAAAAAAAAGAATGAAACCTATAATCAGGGTGCACATGGCAACTGACTTTCCTTGTCATTGACATAGGGGGTGGGGACATTAATTTTTTTAAACAATCACTTTTCTCACATTTTTGCATAATATTTGTAGCATGATTTCCATGCCAAATGTTCCCATGGCTGAGTTCATTTCTAGGCTCTAAGATCCTAAGGGCCAAGACAAACCCTTAACTTAGAGCTCCTGTTAATATGTTGGCTCGTCCACCTCTACTACCTTACTGTGTATAACAGTTACCGAGTTCCACTTCTCTCAGTTATCTTCCTCTGGGGAGCAATATCTTGTTTTCCAAGATTCTGGTCAGCTTCCATGGGTCTCAGAAGGATATTTATTCCTACTTCTGTTTTTAATAAGGACGAGTTGTGCATTCGCAACTCCAAGAGGCTGCTTAAAGTTAAAGATTTTTTAGCATAAAATGAAATAAATAATGCTCAAATCATTCATTTTCCCAGTTCCAGCCCTCTGTCCTAAGTAAGTCTATGTCCTTTTATTAACTGCCATCTTCAGCTCCCTGTCTGCCAGACTGAAAGCAGCCATTACTGTGACTGTCTTGTCTTCAGAAGCCACAAAACAGCATGTTCATAACATTTTCTTTGACCTCTGCTAGTGCCAGGCAGCCAGGGCAAATGGCACAATCTGCGTTGACAAAAGTGAGCATGCGCACTGCTCAGCCATTCACTGTGTGCGTAATGAGACCTTTGCAATGTCCCCGCAGATGCTTCAGTAGATTCTGCTGCTTGGAGTCTAACTCCTGCAGTTGAGGGTATTGGACAGAGCTAACAGCAAGCTCACAATGGGTTAAGAGCTACTGAGGCCCTAGTAGGCAGAGGTGCTGGAACAATTTTCAGACTAGTGGTGTTGCCATCAAAGTTATGTCACTAAACTCACTGGGAGTTTGAAAAATTCAAGCATCACACAAAGAACAAGTGTTGCAAATGAACCACGCCCATTCAGCAGGAGAGTGGTAAGGGTGTACTATCTAGCTGTTGTTGAATTTAGGCACACACTTTCACAAATATATTACTAAAGTAGTGTATGTTAGCCACTGTCATTTACAGATAGCAAATTTTTGAAATGACCATACATTTGCACAGATATTCACTTTTAAAGATAAAACTATATACGATAATATGTGTCAGCGAATATTTCTCATTTATGCATCACCATGTAAAGTGCCTTGCTTTGGTTTGACCCTATTAAGATCTTTTTTTCCATCACACTTTGTGATTAGAAAAAAAGGGGTTCATTTGTGCTTTCCTCTTTATTGATTTTAAAATATTTGTACAGTTCATTTATTGATATTTAAATTTTATAGTGTGCAGAAAGAAAAAGACACCCTACAGTCTTTCATTTCAAACCCCCATGATTTCCACATAGTTCACTTTACAAAATCCACACACTTTGCAGTAAGCAAAAAAAAGTAAACACCAGTCTCCATGCTAAACGAATCAGCAGCAATTTTTGTCAGAAGACTTAACCGATATTGGACCTCTGTCTTTGAACACATAAAATGTTACAAGATAAAAACTACATTTAAAGTCATCTTTATTGCTCGGTCTGTTCTGCTTCGGAAACCCAGCATGGTTATTTAGATGCCCTCTCAGGGCTCAAGGGGCTGTTGTTATTTTGTCCCCTCTCCCAATTCTGGGCTCCGGTGCATTGCACAGGTTGCACCAATGGTAGCTCTGACCCTCAGAATAGAATGTTGTAATCACCACAGAGACAGCTGTTGTCATATGCTTTATTGTATTAGTTAATACCCTGCTTTGTTTCCCCGTAGTAAACAATGCAGACAGCAGCTGTAACAGGAGTTGGTGTTCAAAGCCGAGATGTCACTATGCTGTACAGCAAAGGTCACTGTGAAGAGCTATGACTTCCTCCAGCTGCGGTAACCTGTACATAGATGAAAGGTGCCATGACACTTGCCGCCTTCTGTGCAGCCCGCGGGTGCAGCACAGAATGAACCGTCACCTGTGCGGCAGCAGCAAAGTTAGACGGAGTGGCTGCCCAGCACTGCCTCACCCTTCCATATTGTTCTGTAATGAGGAGGGAAGTAGAACAGGCTGCATGGCTGTCACGGTGGCTCCTTCCTCTCCTCGGTCTCCGTTAATGAGCGCGTGCTATCTTGGAGCTTCCATTTTTTTCTTGGGAATTGGAACAGGAACATCCGTAAGGCTGTTTGTCTTTCTTGCTTACATTTGTTGGCGTGGAGATGAGAAATTTAGATGAGGGTGATGAGATAACCGGGCTGGTTTATATTATGTGTGGGTCATGAAATGACCCATACGCATTTGGGCATCATAGAGGCAGGATTGAGTACAGAGTGGCATAAACAACATACATTAATGGATGCTTTTATTTTATTTCCACTCAAATATTTCAATAGGCCTTACCACATTTTTGGGTAAATCTAAACTGAAAATTAAATTACAAACAAGAAACACCACCGATTTGATACACAGCAAGTTAGAGGATTTTTTTTGCAAATCAGTTTGTTTTTGTGACAATGCATTTTTTTTGCAAGAATACATTCTTTCTTTGTCATCCATGCATATGCTTTTGCCAAAACCTGGGTCAGTTTTTGATTTCTTGATTTTTTTTCTAGGAAAATAGTCTATTTGAAACTCAGTGTAAAATGGATTTGGAAACAAAATGCAGTCAGGTTGCTTGTGGATTAATAAAATTCACCAGTTGAAGTCCTTCTAAAGAAGTTTTTAGAATATCCACCTCTTTGTCTTTTAAAAATTCTGGATTACTTTTTTCACACACCAAGGTAAATTACACTTACGGGCTAATTACGATGGCGGTCGGGCACGTTTTGGGATCGGGACCTGCCCCGACAAGTAGACCGTAGTCCCGACCTCCGATTTGTGATCCAACTGCCGTGCAGGCAGTCGTAAATATGCCTTTTTGCATTGAGGCTTGTGCTGTGGCCCAGAAAAGGCTCTGCAGCACAAGCCTCAATGCAAAAAGGCTTGTTTAGAAACGTCCCTGCAACATGTGCTGGGCACCATGCCTGGCACAGGTTGCATGGCTTTTTCTGGGGATACCACAGAGGCCTGGGTGGGAGTGGGAGGGGCAGGGGCTCAGCTAGGGCCACCCACACTCAATTTTCATGGCGGTCGGACCGTCATGAAAAAGCAATGGGAAAGGGACATTGTAGTTCTGATGGTGGTGCTTACACAGGTACCACCGCCATTCAGATATTACCTGTCCAACCGCCGCCCCGAATTGATCTCCGATCCTGTCGGAGGTGGCGGTCTTTCCCCCACCCCAGCGCTCTGACCACTGCCATTGTAATCCACCGGTCTGTCCACTGCTCTGGATGTTGGGTAGACCACCACTGACGGCCTGTTGGCCCATACAACATCGTAATCGGACCCTTAGTTCCAAACTGGAGTGATTCTTGTATACCTACACTACTTTTACTCTCAAGGAAGATATTACTTTCCACCATTAGGACAGTAAAAATAGGCAACTGCATAAGTGCAACCATATTCCTTCTCACTGACAATTTCTTGGACGTTATGATGTGTTGGCCTATCTCTCAGGTATTTACATGCAAGTCGCAGTGCAATGTGGGGTCTGGATGCTCAAGAATAGATGAGGAAACATGTCCCTAAATATAAGGTTCAAAACAGCATTTCAAATAATAGTCATTAAGTAAGCTTGGCTCAAAAAGGGCTCATAATCAATAAGCTAGAATCCATGAATGTTGATTAATATTTTAAAGTGCGATACAGAAGGCAAGGATATATTTATTCTTTGGCAGCTTGTGAAGTTTTAAAGTGGAGCGATGTCAGACCAATAAATTAAATTTGGCGAGTAGGCATAGCAAACAAGCCGCGCTCTTCCACTGGGGTTTTTGGAGGTTCTGTTTGTGAGAATATTTTATACCATTGAGCAATATAGTGCATTTTCCAGCACAGCCTTTAAAAATATCCATCGAGTAGCTGAATTGGATTGCATTAAAGCAAGAAACCTGTCATCAATCCCGTCCTCCCCAGACCACATTGTGTGATCTTGGGCAATTGCCTTATTTCACTATACTTCTTTGTCCTTTGTCATCACACTGTGTGATTCCAGGCAATTAACTTACTTAACCAAATGTGATGATAAACGACAAAGAGCCACAGTGACATAAAGGAAATTGCCTAGGATCACAAAATGTTGTCAAGTGGGAAGAAGGGACTGATAGAGCATCTTAAAATTCTTCAGAATGGGTTCTTCTTTGCTGAAACCTAATATACTGCAGTATTGCTCCATCCAGCATCGCAACCTAGGTCACACTTAAGGTGCACATGATAAATAACTTGTCTTACCGTATTTACTGGCATCATCATCAGGTTGGTGAAGTTCAGTACCGTAAAGAAATACTGCATTTCTTTAACATGCAAAAGTGTTCCAGTTTACTGCATTACATTGTGACCCTGGCAGTGGGGTCAGTGTAATAATGTAATGAGCTATACTGAAACAATACCACATGTTAAAGAAAGAAGGACTTACCTGTGGGCAGCGTGCATGTATGAGTGAGGGCCCGGTGCGTGCACCCGGTGCTTGCATCCTTTGCTGGATCATGCGCAGTGAGGCAGAGTTCACTGCACGTGACCCCGACATCCGAGGAAAGTGATGATTGACATGCAGCCCCAGGCAGGACAGGGCTTAAGTCCAAGGCTCCTGGGGCTGCTTTTTAAAATCACTCTTCTGTGCATCATAAAGGAGAAGCTCTGAAGACCCACCAACATGGCAGGCCTGGGCTGGGAAGAGGCAATCCCTTATCCTACTGTAAATACTGCACTCGAAGACAAGCACATGCTAAACAGTGCCTGCCCTCGTTAAGCGAGGGCCAGAGAATGACAGCAGCCAATATTGAATTGTGGCCTTGGAATTGCCATCTTTAAGGCTAACGTAAAAACTGGTGCTTTTAAAATTAGAGTTACAGATGGCACTACAATGCAGGACGTAGCACCCGTGCCCTAAAGAAGCAGCCTATGTTTTAGTCATAATAAATCACTGATAGGGCTTTGAAATCAAATGACATAAAGGCTCTTAGCGTTCAAAATAGATGCAGAATTGGACAAATAAGAAAATCAGAGCTTTTTGTAATACATTTTACAATGGAAAGGACTGGAAATCCCACAGTCAGAAAAGGGTGAGCAAATGTATCAACACATCGTCAAGTCACAATGCATCATTATAAAGTGTCATATAACATCGTATAATGCCACTATCCTACACTATCCCCCTAAATAATGATAAGAAGTGACCTCTGACCTAAAGTGCCAGAAGAAATCTGATCCCATAAACAATGAAGTGCCTCATAAATGTATAGCCTACAGGGAGTGAGCAGGACGGGTCTTGAAAAGTAACTAAAGGCTTTCTCCAGAGATGGTCGAGAATATCCGGTCACCACAAGGCCTCAGTGCACACTTCGCTGCATGAGTTGTCAATGAGATATGATGAATATTATGGCCGCTCTATGAAACAGGATGGAGACAAAGCCTTATTAAGGCCCAGTTTGGCCTATGCCACGAGAAAAGTGTACACTACAGCATTATCGTTTTAATTGCAAAATTATTCATGGTAATAAATATAAATTATTCCTATCAGGAAATAGCTGTGGCGAATGAAAGTGCCGGTCTTCATGCAGGTGGCATCATTTGTGGCCCTCCTCATTTTGATCAAACACGCCACAGAGGATGGGTGTGCGCAGCATCTTTTGAACGCACATTTAAAATCTTTCCGTAGATGGTGCCTCTCGAGGGCCAGTTTTGAGTGTAGTTAATTACGCTGTGGGTGGGCTGCTCCTAATAACAATGAACTGTAAGGCACGGCTACTTCTCAATACGTGGAAAATCAAAGAATAAAGAGACAGATATTAAACTGCATAGACCCATTTTTTTTTGCTTCTGCAATTTTGTCTAGGAGTGTTCAGACTGACTACGTGTCTCTCCCTCCATCCCCTTTCACACAACAAGTGGGGAGGGTCTCTTTAATGAAACAGCTTTGGGATCCAAGATTCATTGACAAAGGTGCACCTGAATGGTTGCAGTTGGATCTACAAGAAGTAACAGCAGCAAGACTGGAGGACAAGACAGCATGAGCCGCAGGAGTAACTTCAGGTCTCGGAGTGCAGCAAAATACTTTGAGAATGCTGACTATCAACTACATGACCATGGTGTCAGACTTCACACTTTCGCACACTCATTCACCTGCACATTCGTCTCAGTGAGTTAGCCACAATGGTCTGTCTGTAACCTACCTGATATTCATGTCTTAACTGAGTGATGAAAGAGTGTAACCGTCTTCAGTGATTCATCTGCTCTGTGGAGAACGGAAGATTGCACTGCTGGCTTCTTTTCTGTGAGGAAGCAAAGCTTGCACTACTGCTGCCATGGATTCATCTGTCCTCCGAAGGACGGAAGCTTGCACGGTGTCTGTCCAAGGTGCACCTGTTTTATGAAGATGCAATGCTTTCACTGCTCTCTGTCTCATTTTATGGAAAAAAGAAAGGATATGTTGAATGCACCCGCTTAACATGCCATATGAACAATATTTGATGTGAGAAACTGAGCCTCACAGTTCTGAAGAAGGTTCATAACTCCACAGGGGCGCGTTCGAGTGCTGAAACATGTCAAAAGGATAAGGAAGCAGGGTCCATCTCTCAAGCGTTCAGTTTTTACTGTTGTGATAGGCAAACACCAGTAAAACGATTTTATTGCAGGTATGACAGGTTAACAAGCAGAGCACATAAATGCTGTCATAAGGTACAATACCACAATGAAACAATGGAGCCCACGTAGCAGACTGTATAGTCAGTTAACAGCAGTACTGAATGCTTCCAGTTTACATCCATTTTGCTGTGCACACACCACATTGAAGATCACATCACTATTTGCACTGTATTGCAGGACTCCACACCACGGCATGTGCAAGCAGTAAAAAAGAGAGAAGTGGGGTACACAAGGGCACCCTGTAAAATGAAAAAAGTAAGGGGGCATCCCCTGTGAAAAAGAAAGGAAAGCAATATTGAAGCCCATGCTGCTGGGTGGCTTCTGAAAACAAGATAGTCACAGTAATCACTTAGTTCAGGTTGACAGGTCCAGGGCAGACAGTGCCAGTTAGTAAAATAAAATAGACCTATTTAGGGCAGAGTGATGGTACTGGGAAAAGGAGCAGAAAAGGCACTTATGAATTGTGGCAAGCCCCCTTAAAATAAAACTAAGATGTCATTGCCCTCCTCCCTCAAAACAGAGGGGAAAGGAGAAAAGCAACACCTCCACCCAAAGAAAGATAAGGAATAAAGCAGGGGAAATGTGTATGAAGGATTTAACAGCAGGGCCAAGACCAGCTTTAAACATGCATGAGTGTGAGTAGCCTGCAGTAAAGTATCCACAATTTAGCTTCCCATTGTTAGAATTCTTTTTTGAAGCATTTCGCAATAGGTAGGTGAGGATTCAGAATCCTCTGTGAAAGCATTTCATAAGAGCTTTGGCTGTTTCTTTCTGAAGTTTTATGTTTCTTGCATGTTTATTTGTTGTTTAAGCCCTCTCTCATCATCTTTCATATGTTAGCTACTTGTGTTATACCTGTTGTGTATTCGTGAGAGAACTGTGTGATGCTGCTACCCATGTTGTATCTTTGTTGTGTTGTTAAGCTTGGTATTTCTTAATCTTTCCACTACACAAAATACTAAATGATTTACAATGACAGTTAACATGACAAAGCTTATAGTAATGCATGGGGAGAGGATGTGCTCCATCGGCTAGACTGCCAACTTTGGTGCTGGAAACCGAAGTTCGAGCCTCAGGGTCGCGTCCACATCCTGTGATTCTGGGAAAATCACTTAATCTCCCCGTGCCTAAATATGTAACTTAACTGGTGCTCATGTAAAGCGTTCTAATACCTTTGGGTCGTGTTCGCGCTATATAAAACCTTCAAAAAAGAAAAAAAAATGCATTATGCGGAAAAAAAGTGAATCCTCGCAAAATATATGAAGAGAGTTTACTTTAAGTCTTGCATGTGAAGCAGAATGGTGGGTGGGACAACGTACAAAACAAGAATAAGTCACAGGATGCCAGTGGAATGTAAAGATTAAAAAAGGTTCATGTGTTAGATCTCTGATAATCAGAATTAGATATCTCATAGCTCCATTTACATCTTGTAGCATGGAGCCACACTGTTAGAATTTGGATTACTGGTTGACTAGGGTTTGAGCCCTGGTTAAGCAGCAACCATAATCCTAAGGATAAGAATAAGACAGAAACAAACCCCAAATTAACCTGTGCTCAATCCATTGTTAGCTTGGCGCAGAGCAGGAAGGCTTAACTCAGAGGTAAGGTATTTGTGCAACACTTCAAACAGTAAAACTGTAGAAAGGCCACACTAAAAGGATCCGATCTGACATCAGGTTAGGCATATAGAGCAACATGTAATAAATAAAACAAGGCCAAAATGACAAAAATCTAATCAGTAGAACTGGAGTTATGAATCTTTAAAGAATAAACTGCAATACAGTGCCTAAAAGCATGAAGAGCCAACCAGAGTTCTCTGATTGTGCTAGACCAAGTCAAAGTCAAACGTTCAGGCTGACTGCGATGGAGTGCAGGTAGGATACAGTCCCAGATTAGTCAGCTGAAGTTTTACCTTCTCAAGTTTTGTGCCACGAGTCCTGCTCGTGTTGGAGGGGGTAATGGAGAGAAAGGAGAGCGCTGTGGGTGATTATGGGTGTGGCACGAGGAGCAGGCCAGGTGTAGCACACAGGCGAGCTCGTGCTTTGCGCTGGCGGTCCCCCATGAGCGGTGGATGCTGCTGTGCACAGAGACAGGCTGGGAGCAGATCGCACTGATTTTCTATGTGAGCTATGCTTTTCTGTTATGAACGGGCCTGTTCACAGTCACAAAGAGCCCAAAGGCTGCAGCTTTAGAGCTCATGAAGCACACCAAGGGACCAGGATCTAAGAGTCACCTTTTGGCTGTCAGGACATCACTGAAGACAGGTCCAAGAGCTGTTTTCCTTCAGTATGGACCAAGCCATATGCAAATCAGAATAGACCTTTCTCCTCATAGGAAGAGTCCAGCCAGAACTGCCAAGCTAGTTCCTCCCTGAACTGAAAAACAAGCAACCCAGGGCCGGTTTTGCCCTAGTTATGGGCTCATCAGCAGGTACTCAAAACTGGTCCTGGGTTGCTTGTGTTCTGGTTCAAGGTGACCCTGGCTTGGGAGTCCGGCCTGGACTGTTACTATTAAAGCAGGGTCAAGATTTGCACATGGCTGGGTCCAAACTGAGGTGACCTGGTGCAGAATAACGATGGATTGGAATGCGGCCTGAGTGATTACCAGTGTCTGAGATTAATTCAAGTATTCAATCCATCCCTGTTTTACACACACACACGTGTGCCAACACATACACACAGGCACCCACACAAACAGACACACACAAACAAAATAGGGGGAGATTTTAATGTCAAAATTGGCAACAGCTTCACCTTTTATGAGTTCTCTCCATTATGACCTTCTGGTTTATCTAACACAAAACTGGATACCAGGGAGAGTGGTTTTATAACTTTCTTTTATATTTTGATGTATGTAATATTATTGACATTTTAGGCAAATCACATAACCAACTAGCTTCTTTTATAGGGCATGGTACAAATTATATGTTCATATCCAGAAGGTTACACACATATGTACCTGGGGGAAGTATTAGAGCTTGAGCCTATAGTGACCACAATCCCACTGTGATCACCTTTAATGCCCCCAGGTAGGGTTCTGCCTCCTAAACATTGTGTATTCAACATGTTTCTCTAGAGACAAACACCCAGCAATGAAAATCAACAAGAATGGAGCAACGTAACACACTTCGCCACTTGCAGAATTCCTAGTAGCACAGCAGAGTGTTTCTCCATCCAAGCCTACTGATAACTCCGAAATGTGATCCAAAGCACATGAATACCAGAATTTTAAAGAATCAGGCGAAAAGGGTTAAAAGGGTTAGACAATTTTCCTATCTGGGTATTATCTTTGATGCGAAAGGGACATGGGTCCTGTGTATTTCACATATGTGGCTTAAGTTCATGCAATCCATTGGTGGGTTGATGAACAACATAGGAAATAAGTCTGTGAAGCTTATTTGGGGGGTTTACAAATTTAGATGTATACCCATCCTAACCTCTGGATTGGGTTTGTGGGGTTACCACTATTCAAAACACACCCAAGGTGAAGAAAATAGATTTTGTAGCCATTTGTTAGGGTTTCAATGTAGTAGTCCCACTTTTTATGACATGAGGAATTGAGGCTGGGTTATGTGGTGATTTTATTACCTTGGCCCCCATGTTACTTTGGCTTTCTGTGTGGGTGAATCCCCACACATCACTTAACTGCAAGATTATACTAGATTGCACTGTTTGTGACCAGGGTCAGCTCATACCATGGCTTAAGCCTATTTGGTACATTACTGACTTACTAGGGAAAACTATTTATATACTATCATTTCTACTAAGAATGAAATACACAGGACCAAAAATCAATTTAGAGACACCACCTTATCCCACAGAGATGGACAGGAACTTTTAAAACTGTTGATAAAGGATTATGCCATAATCTAGATTACTGAGGATAATGAACCCTATCGGTATTTAATCCATGGAAGAGGTGGCTTTTAACTAGACTTTGCAGGCAAGAGGTCTGTTTATTGCCTACTTAGTATCCCCCTGGGCCAGTATGGATCAATTAATATTTTGAATTGTCCATGCAAATAGGCTTCTCATCAATCTCTTTTCCATTTTCTCTTTTTGTGTAAAATTTCTCTTCCTTTTATGCATCGTTTTTAGTGCCAATATTTAAATTTTATAATTTTATCAAATGTGAATCAACACTTTATTTCTTTTACGCAACTTATTAAACCTTTAATCTGTTCCTCACTGGGAAATCTATTTAAATGAGCAGGGTCCCATGGGAAATCCACATTGTTTTAATATTTTGGTTCTGTAATAATTTCTTCATATTTTCTTTTATGATTGTTTCCTTTATAATCAAAAAACGGTATTGATGTGATCAGAGTTTACTGAGATATTTAGAACTGGTGCACCCACCAAGCTCTGCTTATTACCTTATAGACTACATCACTTGTGACATGTTCAATGTCATAAATGATATCACTGATAATATCTCAAATAATTTAATTGATGACAGCACTGGACAGGTGGAGGTACATGTAAGTGTTTTTTTTAGTTCACAATATTACGTTTTAACTGACATTTTCACCTAGTTATAACATGACTTTAACCTTTGTTTTTAAAATTAATTTCTTAGTTTGTTTTATATAAAGTAAAATATTATTACAATACCTACATATAATGTAACTTTAACCTTATTCTCTACAGTTAATATATATTTACATGAAAATGACTATACAAATAGAAATATGAACCAACAAACGCCCAAAGCGGATTTCAGAGGCACTCACAGCTTGCCTGCCATCCGGCGTATTATCACTCCATCTGCTCCCAATCCCAGAAACAAATCGGGCCGACGCGTTTCAAAGCTTGACGCTTCTTCTTCGGGGCCAGAAATCGCAAACAGCACTTGACTCGTTGCATGAGTAAAAACAACATTTTATTTACTCTGTGGCCCTCTAGTGGGCGTTACCACATTGGACATAGGCATTGTGGGATGCGTAGTCCTAGCATCGAGTGTCAGTCTCCCCTGAGTGGGTGTGCGGTCTGTGACCACTAAATCTATTATTTTCCTTAAGTAGGAGCCATTATTACAATACCTACATATAATGTAACTTTAACCTTATTCTCTACAGTTAATATATATTTACATGAAAATGACTATACAAATAGAAATATATATATATATATATTCACTGAAAAAACCATAGGTTTCAGGGGCGTTATAGTTAGCTGGACATTTCCCTCGTACAAAACCCGAGAAATTCCCCTGTTATAGTTAGTTCAGCTAACTATAACTTGCGCCCCCGCAATGCACTGCTGATGACGTCACATATTACATCACTCATGACATGGTCAGTGACATCACTGATGACACCACTGATGACATCTCAAATGACATCACTGATGACATCACTGATGACGTCATCCATGTGATAAATTAGTGTATCTTCTCACACCCTAACATAACCTTTGATACACCGACTCAAAATTTCAGACGGCCATTTTGAAAACCATAGATACTCCAATACCAATAACTACATACCCACTCATTGACTCTTAGGTCTACATACACCTCCACTCACTCACCTGTACAGTCACTCACACTTACAGTCACTCCGTACAAGACTATCATATGCATTTATACACCTATATAGATACTCAGACCCCGCCAATCATCCATTGAGGTACTGACACACCTAGTCAGTTGTGCAAATAATTAAACACAGTCCAATTTACTCACCTATACAGTTAAACACACTCAAGTTCACTTACTCATAAAAATACTAACAAATTCTGACACTCGTATACAATTACTAATACAAGCACACACTCATCCATATAGCCACTCTGGCAATCACACACTCTCACATATAGATAGTTATATCCTCTTACACACATATACACCGCGTTTCACATATGTAGTTACTGACACGTGTACAACTGAGAAATACATTCAATCACTAACACACTCATACATACACTCACCCAACCATACAGTCCATCACAGTTGCACTGTTAAAACCATGCACCCATAGAATCACCCACTCACACATCTATGCACAGAGTCACACACACCCTACCCACACAAACACTCAGGCACCCATACAGATACTCAGACAACCAATCAATAACCCATATAGACACTCATATAGCTATTCACAAAACCATGCAGCCACTTATACACCAACACACAGACACATACAGACATTCACACAGTTTAGTCACTAGTCTGCAGTAAGATACATTTAATGACTCACTTATAGAGTCAGTTACGCACCTAGAAAGTCAACCAATCACACACTTATACACCCACTCATTCTTCCATAGGCCTTTCACTATAAATATATAAAACATATTTAAACTTTTCAGAAAAACACACATTCACTGGATGATGTCATCAGTGATGTCATCAGTGATGTCATTTGAGATGTCATCAGTGATGTCATCAGTGATGTCACTGGCCATGTCATGAGTGATGTAATATGTGACGTCATCAGCAGAGCATTGCGGGGGCGCGAGTTATAGTTAGCTGAACTAACTATAACAGGGGAATTTCTAGGGTTTTGTACGAGGGAAATGTCCAGCTAACTATAACGCCCCTGAAAACTATGGTTTTTCCAGTGAATTTCTAAGGTTTTTTAGATGCCAATTCCTAACTATAACGCCCCTGAAACCTTTGGTTTTTTTCAGTGAATTTCAAAGGTTTTTTAAATGCCAATTCCAAACTATAACGTGCATGAAACCTATGGTTTTTTCAGTGAATTTCAAAGGTTTTTTTAAATGCTAATTCCTATCTATAACTTATCTCTAAAGATATCATGTTTAATGATTTTGATTGGATTTCTATATTTTTCAAATTCAGTGTGCCAATTTCATTAATTATGTTTTTTTTAAAATACTTTTTTATCACCATTTTTTAAACTTGTTTTTTCATTTAATTCTTTTGAAAAGTAAAAAATATTATTTGAATTTAATGGGTTTTTCAAACATATTTCTTTATACTTTTCAAAATATTTTTTTAACTAAATGTTCAAAACTTTATTTTATATATTTTTTTCCATGTTTTTGGATCCGCGCACCCTAAGCGCACCGTTCTCGATCCCTACGTGATAGCATCCGCGCATGGTATGCGTTGGGTACGTGTTTTGTGCGCGATCGCAATGCGACCGGTACGCGACTCCAAGCCTATTCGTGACACGTTCGATGTACGTAACGCGACGTTTACGCGCTTCCGCGATGCGTCATCTGCGTCTATGATGCGGTAGGTGTGCGGATCCTGCAAAATATTCAACATTTAAAAAAACATATATATGTATTTCATGTGAATATTAATTGAAGACAAACTCTGAACTAGTCTTAAAAGTAATATATTTGTACATCTAATCCTAAATTTCTTTTTAATTCAATTTCGCGGATGCGCGCTGGGTGCGTGCTGCGTATGCGCAGGGTGCGCGGATCCCATGTGACCTGCAAAAAAAGAGATTTGATTGGTTCATTACACTTCCTCTTCTAACTATTGAAAGACCTCTCCCAATTCATTCATTCTTCTTTGACCTTCTTTGGAGGAGCATCTCTTTGCAGAGAAGAAGATTTTTTTAGACTAAGTTTACACTTTGCTCTAACTTTTTTCTACCAAAAATGGCTTCAGGGCAGCAGGCATCACCTGCATCTCCTCATACATCTGAGGATGAATTTTTGGAGGAGACATCACACACACCACGTTTTTCTTTAGTGGTGTGGAAATTTTGTACTTTTCCCGAGGGGCAAACAAAGACAAATGCCACTTTGGTCACGTGCAAGATTTGCAAAAGAGTGCTGTCGCGCGGGGATCCTAACAAGACATACTCGTGCGGCACGGTGAGTGTGATGAAGCACCTAAGGACCCTTCATCCGAACAATCTTGCATGAGAAGAGTGCAAACGGATGAGAAACACTCCTGCTCTTGCGCCTTCCAACTCATCGCAGCCGAGCACTTCAAGAGTTCATCCATCAGCCAAAAACTTGGACATCCGTCCTCAATTTCAATATTTAGTGCAATGTGACTTTGTGTTACGGTGAGCAGTCGATCGATCTGATCTGCCGCCGGCAAGAAAGTCACATTTGCTAGTTTTTTTTTTTTTTTTTTTATTGTTCCTTGAAGTTCATTGTTTGGTTCCTCCTGTTTTTTTTTTTTTTTTTTGCAGAAAAACCCCAAAAAATTAAAAATTGTTCAGAAAACCCCCCCAAAAATATAAAAGAAGAAAGAAGAAAAAAAAGTTCTTGTAAGAACTAACTTTCCTGGTTTAAAAAAAGAGCTACATTTCTTTGTTAGTGTGTGAAAGTTTAAATGAATGTATGTGTAGTACGTAATTGAGTAAATTAATGCATTAGTAGTGTATGGTGAATGTATAAGTGCAGAACTATGAGGAAGTGCTGCAGCATCACACAGTAACTTCTTTAACTACAGTGTGCTGTAGTACTTCCGAAGCACAGGGATGCAACATATGTACATAAATATGTTGCAAATCTATGCTTCTCTCTGCACGACTGCTGAAACTGCAGCCATGTGGTGACCCAGGCACCCTTGCACCATAGTGCAAGGATATCTGTGTCATGAGCTGTTTGTTTTTGTGCAGGAAGACACACCTTCCTGCACAAAAACAATCAGTAACGGCATTTTTCTCCTTCAATGTATGCTGAGCATTGTAGCATGCATTGAAGATATAAAAATTTGGAGAAATGAAAACAACTCTCCTTGTTGTGCTTTCCTACACCAATTTTAGAATGGTGCAGCATTCACACACATATCGAGATTTATGATTTCTGACAAATCTAGACATGTGTCTTGTTCTATGAGTATTCAGTGCAATCATGCACAACAACACTTACAGAACACTCTTTCAACGCAAACTGATGTGCATAAGGAGGTTGTATTTACATGGAGTATAAAAAGTGCACAGAGTGCCTTTTCCTCTCTTTGTAAATATGAAAGAGTGTCTTACGCAATAACTATGTTACAAAAAGTGACATATTTCCAGTTTAAAAATTCCTTGCGAATGATAGAAGGTAAGCACAGAGTTTTGTCTGCAAAGATGTTCAAAGAAGAATGAATGAAATAATTGCGGTCCTTCAATAGCTACAATGGGAAATATTATGAACCCCTCAAATCTCTTTTTTTGCAGGTCACATGATATCTGATTATGGTCAGATTTCAAAACTACATAGCTATAAACAGATTGTTTTTAGAAACGTGTTTCAACTTTGTAGCTTCATGCAGACCTCCTCATTCTGCATATTGAGACTTAGTTAAACTTACCTTCACAGTAATAGCAATAAAAAATAGTATACATTTTTTTCAGATTTTCATTGCAATCTAAATTCATATAAATTGTTTATTTTTAAATTTGGATCTGTGAAAGAAAAGGAAAAAAAAATTATAACATGTAATAATAAATTTTTTACAACACAGCATAATTTCCACAAAGTAATTTGTTTGCCTTTTTTGCTGTTCTCAGAATATATTGAATTTCACTCAAAATAGTGATTTCAATCGTACTCATCACTTAACAGCGGGCAAAAAAAAACAATCAAAAAGATTGTTAAAAAAAAAACAACATGCTATTCTCAACAAAATACCACAAGATACAAATCACAGATATATAAAATGCTTACAGCTAACAAAATTTTATAAGTTTAACTTACAAAAACTGTAAAATGTTGTCGCTTTAAAATATTCACCGAATCTAAGGATGAATTTTTGGAGGACGCACCACGCCCACAACATTTTTCTTCAGTGGTGTGGAAATTTTTTACTTTTCCCGAGGGGCAAACAAAGATCAATGCCACCTTGGTCACGTGCAAGATTTGCAAAAGAGTTCTGTTGCAAGGGGATCCTAACAAGAAATACTCGTACGGCATGGCAAGTATGATGAAACACCGAAGGACCCTTCATCCAAACAATCTTGCACGAGAAGAGTGCAAACGGATGAGAAACACTCCTGTTCTGTATCTGTAAAAAAGAATCACAAATAAATGTATATTAATAACTTTCAAATGTATACTAATCCACTACTGTACAAACACATTTCATATAAAAACTGACTAAGAAACTATAGCCCTGAACCACAAGTGTGACGATGGTTAAAACACTACGGGGGAGATTTATGTGGGACTTGCGCCCCTTTTATGCCGCCGTTGCGTCACTTTTGTGACGTAACGGCGGCGTAAACCCTGCGCCACGTTGCACCCCATTTACATCGTGACGCATCTATGGAGATGCGTCACGGTGTAAAGCCCTGCGCCACGTGAAACCTGCGTCAGGTTTCACGTGGGCGTTTCGACACAGAGGGGGGCGTTCCGTCGCAGGAACGCCCCTGAAAAGTGAGTCAGTGAAATCTATAAGATTTCACTGAGTCACTTTCCCAACGCTGATGCGTCAAAACCCTGCGCCTGCTTGAAGGCTTGACGCACCATGTTAGGGATAGGGTAGGTTGGAACAGTGCTGGAGTTGCGTCGCGCTTGTGACGCAACTTCAGCACTGCGCCAACCTTACGCCGGCAGATGCGTCACGTATCTGCTTGTCCTTGCGCCACGATGCACCGCATTGTAAATGCAGCGCATCTGCGGTGGCGCAAGGGCAAACTTGCGTGACGCATCTTCCCTGGCGCATCCATGCTGATTTGCAGCGATGCGCCAGGGAACATAAATCTGCCCCTACATGCATAGTGCATACTACTTAGAAGCAGTTTATGCCCTAAAGCCTACCTCACTAAAAGACTACATGCTAACTGACTGAATGATTACAGTACTATAAGGAGACACACTGGGTGAGTGACAGGGTGTTTGCTAGAAGTGTATGAATACTGACTGGGGAATTGAAGATGTGAAAGACAACTGTGTAGGTGGTTAGAGGCCTGCATGCATAGTGAATAGGCATTTGAAGCAGTCTATGTGCTAAGGCCTGGCTCACTGCATGAGTACTTGGGAACTGACGGAATGATTAGAGTACAGCATAGAGAGTGCCTGGGTGAATTTATAAGTGGTTGGCTTTTGACAAAGTGAATGGATTCGTACTTGGTACTGAATGGGTTACTAGAGGAGTGAAAAGGGAGTGACAGGATGTTTGCTGGACTGTATGGATACTGACTAGGGAATTGAAGATGTGAAAGACAAGTGTATAGTATGTTAGAAAACTGCATGCATACTGCATAGACATTTGAAGCAGTCTATGTGGTAATGTATGGTTCACAACATGAGTACTTGGAAACTGACTAAATCATCGGACTACTGCTAGGACAGTGCCTGTGTAAAACTTGTAAATTTTCAGTTCTGGCACAGTGAAGAGAATAGTACATGGTACTGCACTTTAGTGTCAAACCCTGACTCATTTTTTCAATGCATAAGCAAAGAATAGGTTCTAAAGCTACTGAAACTTGACAACATGACCGATTTTAAAACAGTTGCCTGTCAGCAAATACACGATGTTACCAAATGCTTCTATCACAATCCTTACCCAAATGTACACAGACTCACAGTGTGATTTTAGACAAACAACACTATCCTAGGAGTTTACCAAAACTCATTCACTAGTCTAAAAGAGGTAAGGGTACTGCACACAATCTACATATTTCAGGACTGCACTTTTGTGTCAAAGCCTAACTCATTTAATCAACGCATAAGCAAACACTGGCTTCTAATGCTACTAAAACTTGACAACATGACAGGTTTTAAAAGAGTTATCTGTCAGAAAATACACGATGTTACCAAATGCTTCTCTCACAGTGGTTCCCAAATGCACACTAACTCACAGTGTGATTCTAGACAAGCACCACTATCCCTAGGAGTTCACCAAAACTCATTCACTACAGTGGAAGTGGTAAGGGAACTGCACACAATCTACATATTTCAGTACGGCACTTTAGTGTCAAAGACTGACTCATTTTATCAATACATAAGCAATGACTGGCTTCTAATGCTACTAAAACTTGACAACATGACAGGTTTTGTAACAGTTATCTGTCAGAAAATACACAATGTTACGAAATGCTTCTCTCACAGTGGTTCCCAAATGCACACAGACTCACAGTGTGATTCTAGACAAGCAACACTATCCCTAGCAGCTTACCAAAACTCATTCACTACTGTGAAATGGGTAAGGAGACTACACACAATCTACATATTAAAGTGCAGCACATTAGTGTCAAAGCATGACTTATTTTATCAATGCATAAGCAAAGACTGGCTTCTAATGCTACTAAAACTTGACAACATGACAGGTTTTAAAACAGTTATCTGTCAGCAAATACACAATGTTACCAAATGCTTCTCTCACAGTGGTTCCCAAATGCACACATACTTACTGTGTGATTCTAGACAAACAACACTATCCCTTGCACTATACCAAAACACATTTCTTCATCTAGAAGGAGTACTACATTTTAATATAGAAACATAACTCATTTCACAAATTCATAAACAATGACTGGTTTCTAATTCTACCAAAATATAAAAACAGCACAGTTATCTGTCTGCAAACACATGAAAAACACAAATGTTTATTACAGAATGGTCTCTACATGCGCACACACTGTCAATAAGATTGTTGAGAAAAAAAGTACTCCCTACACTTTAGCAGGAGAAATACATTAGTCTGATTAAAATCAAAATAGTCTACATACATCCCCTCACAATTAAATAACTCTCCTTTCAAGTTGTTTTGTAGATTAAGAAGTATATCAGTCACACACCAGATTTTCTTTTACAGAATCGCTGCACTGTGCACCTCTCAGCAAAAACAAAGAATGGAACAGTTTCCCTTTAATTTTCCACACACATACATGTAAACATCAAATCACAATCCTTCACACATAAATTCAAAAGCAAACACACATTTCTATTGGTTAAACATTTCAACCCTTTCCAAATGAAATACATTTCAACCCTTCCCCCAATCTGCCTTCTGCCTGTTACCATAGAAACAGGTCATGGAACACTGCACTGAGCACACAGGTCACAAGTTCAGCACACAATGTTGCTAAACAAGACAGCAAGGGTGCTTGACTTTCCAACATATCAGCTTATCATATATAATGTTCCTTACAATCAGTTTTTGTTAACCAATAAGAATCATGCCTTTAAAAAACAGAAATATACACCCTACCTTTCAGTGTAGAAAGTTGTCATACAACCAATGATTTCTTGTCATTTTTCAATTTTTTTTCCCTTGGATCCGCGCACCCAACGCAAGAGGATCCATGCACCAAATGCGATAGGATGCGCGCACCGTGCGCGCATTTCGCCGTTTTTTTTTTTTTTAAAGGGGGCCCCAGGGGGTCCTTCTGGGACCCCCTAAGCTCCTCTACAGGGTCAGAGTATTTCCACTCTGCCCCCTCTATATGTTTTACACACGTATTCCCCTTGCTTCTTCAGCCTCTCTTCTACCGAGGCAGAAAACGGCCGCCAACAGTTCCTGGTTTCGAATGTAGACAGACACTCGACAGCCAATTAGCATTCAGCGCGCGATCGGGAGGGTGCGCGCTCGGTTCGAGGAGGGTGCGCTTACAGTGCGGGTAGGGTGCGTGGATCCTCCCCGGCCATAGATATATATATACTTTTAACTCTAATTTTCTCAGGAACTACTGAACGGATTCACACCATTTATGCAAAAGGCACGAGTCTGAACTGAGGACTACCTCTTTGCCAAATTTGGTGTCATTCCATTCAGCGGTTCGGGCTGTAGCTGCGACAACAGATCCTATGGGAAATTGCATGGGAAAAACGCATTTTGGGACCCCCTTTTTTTATCGGCCCCCGCTTGATGAATCACCACGAAACTTTCAGGGTAGGAGCGCCAGACTTATTGGGAATAGAATGTATATATATATATATATATATACACTTTGTAGATATAGTAATGGTTACCAGATATAAGAATTCCTTGTGTTTTTCACCATTAATAAGTTTGCCTGTTTGATGAATCTCCACAAAAACTCTGCAGACCTATTTCTCTTTCCACATTGGTGGAATATGCAACATTGTTTGAAAATTCATCAAGGGGATGCAAAGAATATAGGTGGTTTCCAAAGCACATTTGGGCACCAATGCATTATCCATAGGCTTTGTACTCACACGTGGCAGCATGAAAACAGTTGGATGAATTTGAAAGAAATTTGGCAGAATTGCACATTAAGGTGCACAGATGAAGCTTGTGGGTACAACAGTTAAGTAGTAGGGGTGGGCAGAATTCCACTGAATTATATTAAAATTCCCAGAGATTTCATGGAATTCCAGAGTGGGGTGGAGCGGGCATTTGGCACAATTTTCCTAGTTAAATTACACCCTTGTGTCCACAAATGGATGCAAGGATGCATTTTGCACTAAGAAAATAGTGCAGCCAAATACCAAATACACGCCTGTGCATACCCATCGGTGTCCTTGCATCCTCTGCAGTTATTAATGCAGAATATGTGAGGGCATTGAGGGGTATGCACTGCTGTGCAGTCAGTGGCTTCTAAACAGAGCCAGAAGAGAGAGCAGTCCCTCTATGTGTAAAAGCCACTCAGATAAAACCTTAATCTGCAGTGGGTTTTAAACATAGAGGCACTACTCCTTCTTCCATTCCTGTTTAGAAACTATCCACAGCAGATTAGTTTGACCGGCGGAGTGGTAGAATTTATCAGTAATTCTGCTTTACAAGAGTAAGCCGGCGTGAGGGGTTTGCGCGATTCACAAATAGATTGAGACGTATCCACAATCATATACTGGAGAGCGCGTGTCGCTAATTGGACCCTACCACAAATATTCCCCCACGCTGGTGGGCCGTGTGGGTTGGAAATCTCACCACACGTTAACAATTGCATATTGGAGATGATTGAGCCTTGAAAAAGTTGCATGTATATGTAAGAGAAGCGACGAAACACATGTTGGCTCTCGATCTATCACAGATCTCACAGATGAGAAGAATCTACGCAAAAGAATAAGAGATTGAAGACTTTATTTTTGACCAGTTTATAAATTTGTATTGACAAACGAAACTACTTCTGTCATTGATTGTGCTTCTAAAAGTTTACATGTGCTAGGGACGTTGTAAATACTAGAGTTGTAGCTTAGGCTCCAGAATTGGGGGAGGCAGGTGGTTCTCTCCACCTTTTAGCACCATACAGATAGTTGATTTATAGACATACCTACAGTGAATATACCCTGTGGCGCCATTCCCTATGAACAATACCACCAGTTTATCTTTAGTACGTCATTGCACTTATCACTTCTCACCTTGACTACTGTAATACCCTGTATCTAAATACCAAACATTACTATTTAAATAAGCTCCAAATCATTCAGAATGCAGCAACACACTTGGTCCTTGGATCCTAAACACTCCTCTGTCAGGGAAGGATTGAGATCCCTTCATTGGCTCCCAGTTAAGAAGCAGGGGTCCTTTAAAGCTCTCTGCTTTACGTCAAATCTCTCCACTCTCAATGGGTCGAGTTATCTCAGGATGGTCCTGAATTGGGTTGCACCAAGGAGGCCTCTGAGATCAGTTGGGCGATGCATGGTGGTGGATCCCTGGTGGGGGGAACGTGCTTCCACAGGGGTGGCTACCAGGCTCTGGAACTCCCTTCCTGAACAAATCAAGAGCCTTACGGGCACATGCATCAAAAGAAGAAATAACGATTCCTTAATTGCAAAAAATAAGGAATCGCAATTAACAAATCGCTATTCCGGATGCATGAAACCACATGCGCACAAATAGCGATTCGCTAGAAATCACTAAATCCACTGCTGGTACACAAATGTGACTGACAAATCCTGAAAATCTCAAATAGCGATCTTGCTATTTGCGATCTCTCTAATTGCGATCTCGCTATTAGCGAAAATTACAAAAAGTGGGTCGCATTGGAAGCAGGCTGATGTCATCAGCACCAGGAAGTAACACAGTCCATG
This sequence comes from Triturus cristatus, assembly GCF_964204655.1. Classification (NCBI taxonomy): domain Eukaryota; kingdom Metazoa; phylum Chordata; class Amphibia; order Caudata; family Salamandridae; genus Triturus; species Triturus cristatus. Next base: position 530,467,235 of record NC_140584.1, read on the forward strand.
CTGCATTCAGTGCCCTGAAGAGCTCAGAGGAGGAGGCAGATAATTGAGGCTGAGCAAAATCACTGACATCTCTGTATCCAGCTACCATTTCACACCCAGGATGGAGAAAAATGCTTCAGGGGAGAGTGCCACACCCAGGAAGAGGAAAATGAAGTTCTCAGAGAGGGAGTTGGAATACTTAATTGAGGAGGTCAGCAGGAGCCACGATAAGTTGTTTGGGAAATTGTCCCTGAAGGTTCCTGAGGCTGAAAAACAGAAAATTTGGCTGCACATCAAGGCTAAAGTCAATGTTGTGGGAGACACACACCGCAGTATTGATGATTTGAAGAAGAGGTGGTGTGACCTCAGGATCCGTGCCAAGGAGCGCATTGCCATAAGGCTGAGGGAAGCATTTGCCACAGGAGGAGGATCATCGACTGCACCCACAAACACAGCCCTTGATCACCTTGTTGAGGCAACAATCCAGCCTGAGGCGGTGTGGGAGTCACACAGCTGGACACATCCGGGGCAGCAAGTACATCACAAGGTAAGATGCATGCAAGCGTTACTCCCTTGCGTAATATATGTCCAGGGACATCCCCCCAAGCAAACCCAGTATGCAGATCAAACCCCAGGCCACGTTTCTCATACACAAAATGCATCATGGAGTTGTAGTCATGTCAGCAAATAGTGCATTGAAAAGCAGCAAGGGAAACACAGCATGGCAGTCAGTGTAATTAGTCAGTGATTTTATCTGAGCAAAGTATGCCAAATGTTCAACAAATGTAGGATTCACAAAAATTAACAGTACACTGTTTCACATCACAGATGCAGCTGAGGCCGACTCTGATGACAGTGACCAACTCTACATCTCGGAGACACCTGCGGAGAGCGAAGTGGTGACTCCAGTGGCCCATGCAAGCCCACCCCCACCACCACCACCACCAACCAATCGCAGGGCACATGTCCCCTCACTGCAGCCAATGGAGGCCGGACTGACTCCAGCACCTGCACAGGTCCAACCAGGGCAACGGCGCAGGTCCAGGGCACGTATTGCAGCACAACCTGAGCATGCAACAAATGTCTATGGGGGTGTAGAATCACAGATGCTACGTGTGCAGTGCCTGCAGGGGAGACATATGGGCACAATCACTCTCCAGATCTCCAAGCTGACAAAGAACATAAGCACAATGGCGGACAGTGTGCGTGACCTATCAACAGTAGTTGCAGAGGGCAATTGCCAAACTAACGCAAGCCTACAGGAGCTCACACAGGCAGTGCTTGCAGGACAGGTAATGAAGCGGAGAAGGCATTGCCAGCACCTGATCCGCACCGCACCAAATACAAGGGCCATCTACAAGCTCTGCAACACAACAGCGCTATTGGCACGGCGTTCCGTTGCTATGCAAGTTGACCTTGGTCATTTCTGTGGCGATGTTGCAAGGGCCTTGGGACAGGTGACCACAGCGGTGGAACACTTACAGTCCGGGACAGTGAGTGCCATCAACTTGGAAGGGGAGTGAGGAGGCATCGAGCCTCAGTAGCATGTCGGTGCCAGTGACCCCTACCAGGAGGTGCAGTTCCACACACACACATCCTGTTGATGCTGCAGAGGCACGCAAGAGGAGGCTGGGTGTACGTGACAGGAGGAGCTAGCCATACATATCCTCATTTCTAGGCCGTGGTGGTGTAACCATTGTAGGAGAGTAGGATCTGCTTCACATGGGTATCCCCACTTTTTGCTGGTGTTTCACTGTTTTTCGACCTTAGTCTGGCTGTGGCCCTGCTAATCAGGATTCCAGCCTAGCTGCTTCCTCTCTAAAATGTTTCCATGTACATTAGGTACATTTCTAATTGGATTCTGGAGTGCCTTCTAAGCCCCTAGTATATGGTATACTATGTACCTAGGGCATAGGTACCTCAGAGGCCTACCAGGAGCTGAAGCATGTATTATGCCACCCCTGGGAAGCACTCCAAAATAACACCACAGGTCTGCTACTGCAGCCTGGGTAAGGTGGTGCTTGCACCCCTTACTGTGGTGTAGGCTACCAATATCACTACCATTGCACACACATATAAAACCTATAAGTCACTCCTATGCCAAGCCTTAACAATCCTGAAGGTAGAGTGCTTGGTTTTATGTGAGAGGGTGCCCCTGCATGAGTAGAGCCCCTCTGCAGCATTTGGAGTACCTCCTCTGATGCTGTTTGTGGTGCAGCCTGACCATATACTCTTAAGTGCATTATAACCTTGTGGTAAATGCTAACTTTGGGATGGCTGCACGGAAACATGTTGTGTTTGGTGTCAAACGCTTTGGAATACTACCCCCCGCTAGTTCTGGCAGCGGGGGTAGCATTCCACCCTTCTAGAGGGAGAGACATGTTCACACTGGTCTAACCCGGTAGGACTTTCTACAGCCCTGGCATCACAAAATGGATGCCTCTGCCACAGACACGGGTCTGGCCTCCTGCTGCTAACCGAAACTCCGGCAGGGGAGGCCTGGACAATAGGTTTCCTGTCCCAGGGAGGTGTAACCACCTCCCCAGACAGGCAGATGTGTATTGGGGCTGGGCGGGAGCACTCTCTGGTGCTTTGAAGCCCTGCACTGGGGGCACACTTGGTGTCCCTGTGCATAGTCCAGTTTAAATCAGTTGCAGGGGTAACCTGCCCCTGCTCTGGCGTGAAACTGGACAAAGGAAATGGGTGTAACCACCCCTCTTTCCAAACCCTCGAATAGTTGGGTCCCTAGAGTATGCCCAACCCCCAAACTTTGTATAAGTATAGGAACCTAGTCCTTGCGACTTTAGATTACCCTGGATGAAACTCTGCAATAAATATCCTGGACCTTCGACGTTCTACTTTGCTTAGAAGACTGAAGAAATCTCTCTTGGGGTCAAGGAGTGACTCCCCTGCTTGGCAGGCACCAAAGAAGCAACTGACCGGTCTGCATCGCTGAAGCTCACACCGGACGACAAAGTCTTTGCATCACCAGAGGTGGATTTCCAGACCTCCCCACAGCTACCCTGAGCCCACAGCTAAGTTGAGGCCCGTTGCCATCATGGGTGACGTGGAACTGTGACCCCTGGACACCGTGATCTTTTGCTGAACCATCATCTTCCTGGTCTTCCTTGAAGTTGTACTTTGGGCTCCGAGTAGCCCCAGCCTTGAGCACCTCCTGCACTGAAGATTGCTGGCCTCCACTCTACGAGAGACCCGTGAGCCAGTTTCCAGTGCGACAACTTGAGGCTCCTTCACGATCGCTAGCCCATTGGCTAGTAGGTCCCCATGAAGGCAACTCCTCTTCTGATTGGGCTTTCCTGGTTGCTCCCAACGTGCCCCGACTTACCCTCACAGGGTGAGTCCCTCAGACCTTGCTGGTCTGCACCGCCGTCCTTTCTCTGATTCCAAGTGTCTTGCCATGGCCAAGGCTTGTTGGGTCCAATCTGGTTGCCGTCACTGCAGCACTCAACAGACTTCGTGGAACAGCGCGAATCCAGCTCCTAGTTGTCATCGGCGCCTCCTGGACCTCGTGGCTGAAGAGGTAAGACACCCATCAACTCACCTTAAGCACCCAGCATCTGTGTGCATTGGTCTATCGTGCCCGTGGTCACTGGTAAGTGACCCAGACTCTGTCCCCTCTGCTTTCAGGTTCCTTCCATCCTAGATCCAGGCTTGGATCGCTTCAGACACTTCTCCTCTTCACAGCAGCAGCACTTCTTCACCAGCTTCCATTGAAATCGATGATGCGACCCGACACCAAAAGACACCTATGCACTCGGCTTCCCTGGGTGAGGTAACACGAGTACTCTGGTGCTCCCGTGGGTGCTAGCCCTAGAACTTCCTAAGTCCAAAAGGGTTTGGTCCTGACTCATTTCTAAGTGACCCTAATCTTTAAATCCAGTGATTCTACAGGCTCTAGGCCTTGTGTCTAGTTCAGTCGTGGTTGTTATACCACTTTATTGGTATATGGTTTGGAACGCCCCTAGGGCCCAAACATGTATTTGTGCTATTACTGTTGATTGCTGACTTGTAACTTAAGTACTTCGAACTCCAGTCTCTTAAAGAGACTAGAGGGGTGTGTTTTATCTTAAATACATATATTTTAAATATATACCTGGTGTGGTTGTCCTTTCATTTGGCCATTCAAGAGATTATAGACTGGTAAAACAAGCTGCTTTACATTCCTTCAAGACTTAGCCTGAAGGCTGCCCCCCATAGCTACCACGAGGATAGCTTTCAGTAAAGGTTGTCTTTAACCTATCATCATAAGGGATTGTTTGGACAGGGGGCCCACTATAACCAGTGGACAGCATATATCAGGCCAACGTCTCACAACCATTGAGGAAATTCGATTTTCGATCTCGCTTGTATTCAGCCACCATTTTGTGTTCCACCTCCATTTTGTGTTGCCCTCACTCAGGCAGCACAATGAACGAAGTTTTTCTGCTGATCTTACTGCGACGTGTCAAATAACCTTCTGCCTCTGTTTACGAGACTGATGTCAGGGACTGGCTGAATCCACTAATCCTCGTCTGGTTTGACTAAACCCTGTCTCAACTGTCTGTTGGTTCGCACCATTCTTTCCTGACTTTATCTTATCTTCTGGCCTTCGCTATTCTCTACTTGTATTCTCTCATTTCACAACTGTCCTCCAAAGCATACAAATGTGTCCTGCCACCTGCAAGTTGAGTTGTAGACACTACCACTGATTAACTTGTGGGGAGGGGTGACAAAAACAATTGGAAGAGAGGTTTATTTGGGTTACTTGATATCTTGGTTTCAAACTTTTCTCGTTGGTTATATCTTGTTTTCAAACTCTTCTCATTGGATAATCATGTATGCATTGGGAGTGTTCTTGGTGAATCTATGTGCTATAAAAGATTGTGCGCCACGGAGTAAAGTGGCAGTCTCCTAAGAACATACTGTGTGTACTTCTGGGACAACTGTACTTAGCTGCAGCTAATAAACTTGATCTTCTACGCTCAACAGAGTGTCCTGTGTCTCTGTTCAACAAAGCAGGTGAACTCAGGAGATTAAGGCGTACCCTGTGCCGCCAGGCCCATAAGGCCCTGGTTCTTCACCATGGTCCTTTACGTCGTGGTGATTGACATACAGTGCTTTTATCTATTTTCTGTTGACTTTATACCTCAATTCAATCACCCTCACAATTTGCACTATTCTAGATTTCACTTCACATGGGCTCATGTAAATAAAACATTTACGTTCACCCTTTAGTTGTTAAGGCTCATTATTACCTGCATCAGAAGTAATGTTGGGTTATGTGTGCACGTCCTTCTGCTGAGTTAACCACATGCGCCTGTCAGTGTTGGTCAGGTGGTTGATCGTCCCCATCAGACTCACAGTCGGACATCTGGAGGTGTATGCCTCTTTTGGTGACAATGTTGTGCAACATGGCACATGCAGCCACGATCCTGCAGCAGGTCTATAGGCTGTACTGAAGTGCTCCACCAGTCTTGTGAAGAATGCGAAAATGACTTTTCAGTATCCCGAAGGTGCGTTCTATCACATTCTGTGTGCTTATGTATGCCGCATTGTACCTCTGCTCCTGTGGTGTTGCTGGGTTGAGGTACGGTGTCAGGATGTAGTCCCGCACGGCGTGTGCACTGTCACCTACAGGGTGGAATGCAAAGGGTTAGCCACAGTTACGCACTTACATTTTGGTGATTGATGTAGCAAATAGGTATACGTGTGTACCGAGTAGATGTCCGTCGCCAAATTCACCCCTGAGCAGACGCCTGTGGATGCCACTGTGCCTGAATATATAGGAGTCATGTGTGCTTCCTGGAAATTGTGCCACTATGTCCGTTATATTGTGCTTTGCATTGCACACAACTTGCACATTAATGGAGTGGTAAGACTTCCTGTTCCGGAAGATGTATTCGTTGGCTGCTTGGGGACAGATGGAGACATGCGTACAGTCTATGCATCCGATCACATACGGGAATTGGGCCACCTGGTAGAACTCTTGTTTTGTCTGATTCAACTCCTGTGGGGTTGTGGGGAAGGTGATGTGTGTGTGTATCCTTGTCATCGTGGCGTCAAGGAAGATCTTGAAGAAGCGTGAGAGTGAGCTTTGTGAAACCCCTCCGGCTACAGCTACTACCCCCTGGAAACTGCCTGATGCCAGTAGGTGCAGGCAACATAGCACCTGGACATGTGCGGGGATCGCATGTGTCCTATGTTTCTGGTGCTGCAATAAGAGTTTCAATTGATCAATTAGGTTCATGATCATTGCACGGTTCAACCTGTACTTATCGTAGATCTCATCCTCAGTCTAGCCCAGCAATGTGATGCGCACTTGGAAAATCCTCTCCTGTATCCTCCTTCTGTGCTGAGCTGCTGCATTGATCCTCATCATCCTCGCCAGCACGTAGAGAGCTGCCATTGAGAAAGTCTCCTGGGGTCTCCTGAGTCATTTTTAAAGGGTTTCTGATTAGTGGCACCTGTGTACATTTTTTTTTAACTTTACCACCTGATTGTGATTCCCCTTATTCTGAACTTGCTAAATAGCGATTTTCCTAATAATCGCTAATTGCGAATTTCTATGCATTGCGAGTCTGATTGCTAATCGGTATTTGCGGTTGCATATTTCGCAGTTAAGGAATCGCTAATTCGGTTCTCGCTAACTTTGCGGGATATTATTTAGCGATTTCTTTACATTTTCGGTAGTTTGATTGATGCATTGGAAAGTGTTATTTTGTGGGCACTAACGGTCTATTTTTCCGAATTGCAATTTTTGCGAGGATGTTTTTGCTTGATGCATGTGCCAGTAAGTTTGCACCTGATGTTCCGTAAGGATTTTAAAACATGGCGTTTTCTGGATTAGTCCCCCCTCTTAGTTGTTGGATTGCTGAGGTTCTTTCTACTTTGGGCTGTCACTGCTCACATATTACTTTGCAGCTCACAGTGCTTTGATGCCTTCTAGTCTAACACGCATTTGAAACATTACAAATACAAAAATGAATTATTCTTGACCCTGCTCCCCAGGGGAACAGTCCAGCCCAGACCAGACTGCCAGGCCAGGTCCTCCCTGGACCAGAAACAAGCATCAGCCAGGCTAGCTTGAATACGGTGACATAGCTAGCAGCAACCACCTCAGCCTATGATGCGGGACCCCAACAGACCCTACTCAGCTGGACCCCCCTCACAGCAGACAACACCGTCAAGATCATGAAGAGCACCCACTCTGGAGCACCCTTAGACCCCAGCCCGCATCATATCTTTAACATACAGGCGTCACCATTGTCTCTGAATTCTGCTGCACCACCAACTGCTCTATCAACAACTCCGCCACCTTCACGGAAGACTGTAAACAGACAGAGAACAACCCCGTGCTGAAGAAACCCTCTGCCAAACCGACAGACCTCAAGAACTTCAGACACATCTCTCTTCTTCCCATCCCAGCCAAGGTCATTGAGAAGGCTTTAAACGCCCACCTTTCGGAATTCTTTGAAGTGAACCACTACCTAGACCTGTCCCAATCTGGCTTCCAAAGAAACCACAGTACAGAGACCGCCATCCTCCCTGCCAAAGATGACATCTGTGCCCTTCTCGACCAAGGCGAAACTGCAGCCCTCATCCTCCTGGAGCTCTTGGCGCCTTCGATACCACCTTTCACCGCAGCCTATGCACATGACTCCATGGCTTTGGCATCCACGACAAAGCCCTGGAATGGATCCGCTCCTTCCTCACTTACCGAACACAGAGAGTCAGACTACATGTGTTCCTCTCTGAACCCACAGAGATCAGCTGTAGAGTGCCTCAGGGCTCCTCCCTGAGCCCCACGCTTTTCAACGTCTACATAGCCCTGCTTGCAGCCATCATTAGGAACCACAGACTCAACATCGTCTCCTACACCAATGACACCCAGCTGATTCTCTCCCTCACCATAAACCCACAGTCGACAAGAAAAACTTTCATGAGGGGATGAAGGCTGTCACTCCCTGGATGAAGAACAGCTGCCTCAAGCTCAACTCAGAGAAGACCAAAGTTCTGATTATGGGCTTCACCCCCTCCACCTGGGATAACTGCTGGTGGCTCGCAGCACTTGGAACCTTCCCCACACCCACAGACCACGCAGGAAGCCTCTGCATCATCCTGGACTTCTCACTCTCCATGAGCAGCCAGATCAACACCATCTCAACATCCTGCTTCCATACACTATGCCTGCTCAGAAAGCTCTTCAAATGGATCCCCACGGAGTTCAGAAAGACGGTCGCCCTCGCATTCATAAGTAGAAGAATAGACTACAGCAACGCACTCTACAGCTGCATCACTCAGACACTCCTCATGAAACTGCAGAACATTCAGAACACCTCCATCAGACTCATCCTCAACATCCCCTGTTGCAGCCACATCACCATCCATCCAATAGACCTTCACTTTCTCCAAGTCAACAAAATATTCACCTTCAAGCTCCTCACACACATCTACAAAGCCCTAAATGACGTAGGACCTGGGTACCTCAACCAGCACCTTGCATTCCACATACCCAACAGAGACCTATGCTGCACCCAACAGGTGCTGGCTACCATCCCACATGTCCACAAGACCACAGCTGAAGGAAGATCCTCCCCTTCCTCACAGCAAAGACCTGGAACACCTCTCACCTCAGATAAATACCAACACTGCCTCAATTCAGGAAGACCATCAAGACCTGGGTCTTCGAATGAACCAAAGCACCTAAACGGACTAGCAGCTCTCCCCTTTCACCCCACCCCAACTCCTTGAGATGCTTACGGGTGAATAGCTGTGCTTTATAAGCCATTGATTGATCGATTGATTGAATAATTGAGCAGGCACGGGATACATGTCTGAGCATGCCCTTCCCACTTAGGGTAATAAATGCAAGGAACAAATGACAATTAGATTGCTGAGCAAATCAAATATTCACCCACACTCGCAGTTCTGGGTTAAATCCAACCTTTTTTTTCCTTGCATTTCCATTTCAGTTGGACACAGCCATATGAATATCAGTGTTTGGAATAGTCCAGCTTGAACTGCCAGGCAAGGTCTTCCCTTGACCAGAAACAAGCATGCTGTGACAGGTTTTGGGGTTTCACTTCTCATCAGCCAAACTAGCTTGAATCCAGTGCCATAGGGAGCAGAAACCCACATCTGGGCATACCCTTCCCACTTAGGGTGACAAATGAAAAAAGAACAGATGATGGACGGAATGCTGAACAAATCAAACATGCACAGATCTGGGTTAAATCCATTGTTTTTTGCTTGCCTTGCCATTTCAGTTTGAACCTAGCCGTATGCAAATCCAGTCTTGACTAGTCCTGGGCGGAGCTCATAGAGTTGCACTCTGTGGAATTCCACAGAGTTGCAGAAAAACTCTGCTGAATTCCACACACGGGCAGTGTATTAAGTTTGTGCTGCTAAAGACCATCCTGATACTGAGAGATGATGTCCACCAGTCATGACTGTGTGCACCCATCCTGGCAGGATGGTTCCATACATACTGTCATGTGCCAGCACACACTCCTCTCAGTGCTGGGGTAGGAGTGGCTGCTGGACAGGGGCACAGCTCCAATAAGTGGTGGGCAGCAGTGAAAGAACAAAGAAGAGAACACATGTACTCACAAGGAGCAGGGTGGAAACCAGGGGCAGCAGCAGGGGTGACAGTGGTAACAAGGGGCGGTGGATGTCCATGCCAGGGCAGGAGGCTTGATGTTGCTGCTGGGCAGACTATTGTACGCTGCTGTGCTTCCTGTCACTGCGCCTCCTTTTTTTCTCTCAGCCATCCTTGAGTCCCTGCTGGTGTGCCGTGCACAGTGTGGAGAAGCCCAGGGCAGAGGCAGAGCTTGAGCAGGGACAGGCTGTGCACACACCTGCAGTCTCATTGAACTTGTTGTGTAGTTCGCTCAATATGCACCATCTTGGGGCTGCTTGATTGTTATCAGTGGTTCCGCGACTCTTCCGTCAGGTAGGTGATTCCTATATCATACTATTAAACAATCAGATTGTAGTGCAAAGGAATGAAGACAGACTCACATTGTTTGTACTGCAATTCAAGGAGAAACTTCACCTTAGGTTTGGGTCAATCATCACCTCTTGTGGCTGGGCAGTGCAAGTAGCTAGCGGTACACAGTGTCCCTCCCCTGCCTCTGCAAGGAGGAAGCAGGGGCTAGCAATCACACCATGGGGTGGGAGGAATTCAGAACAAAGCAGGACACTGTGTTCGATCACCATAGCTACGGCACCCGAGAGTAGGGTGTGCATGCCACTCTTCTAGCATTTTGCTATTGTTTCGTTGTTTCATCTTTAGAAGATCATTGGTTGGTACAGCCACATAGGAACAGTATATGAGTTCTGTTATACAGAGAGTGCGCGTTTTTCATGATCTTAAAGTTGCACTCGCGCATCATATAATTTGTGCTTGCTTCTTTACAATCGCACCACAAACGAGGTATGACAGGTCAGTATCATTTATTAGGTAAGAAGTTTGAACCAGACAGTGACACCCAACACCACTGTTTCAAATGAGATTTGTGAAAGGGATCGGTGCCACAATGTCACCCTCTTCTAGCTGATCCCCACTCTCCAGCATGCAACGATACCAAGGGAGAGAAGTTGGCTTAATGGCTAGGGCGGTCGACCTCGAATCTGGGGGTTCGAGTCTCGGCAATGACGCTGAATGTTCTGTGATTCTAGGCACATCACTTAATCTCCCTCTGCCTAACAAAAATGAATGTGTCCTCATGTAATGCAACTGGTGCTATGTAAAGGGCTCTGATATCCGATTCAGGTCACGCTTGCGCTATAGAAAAATAGGTTAAAATAAGAGTGCTGTATTATGCCTAGAACTAAAGAAGATTCAAATGAAAGTGTTCATCAGCTGGCCATTTTTAACTACATTTAACACATTATCCACCTTGCAATGTTTTTCATTTTTCTGAAAATGGAATAGTGACAGAATTCAAGATTTCTTTGAGGGTACTGAAACAAGCCTGTCTGATATGTAAGTTCTGTGTGCACTTTCAGATCATTCCCAGCAAAGGAAATGCTTTTATAACGTGCTTCAATCAAGATGAAGAGTGACTCCTAAGAGATTTTCAGTGGAAGAGATCGCGCTTTCTTCACATCTGACAAGAGCACCGCGATCTCTAAAAAAGAAATCCCTTTGCTGAAATGACAGCACGCCTACATCTGCCGATATGGCAGGGGACCTTTAAAGAGAGTGGTGGAAGGTATATTTGTCTGGACAAAGCTCCCACGTTGTGTCATCTTACAGATTGAGCATGGGCAAGAGGTTTTCATAGAAAGCATTGTGTGAGGTAGTGGCTCGGCAATGTCATTGGCGAGACAATAGCTGCACAATACCACAACGGATGCAAGCAGCACACCGAGAAAGAGGACACACTTACATAACATGTAGGGTTGAGTGCTGGTAAACTCTATCACGTGGTGTATGTGAAGTTTTTGCCAAACTCTGCACTCCATGTGGAACGGGGAGTGGCAAAACGCCATGGACACCGCCAGCGGAGATGGGCTTACTGACCAGGCCTAAGTAAAAGGCAGCCAAATTGCTTTACCCACACTTGGGCTGTGTTCTGGGTTAGGGTCTTACGCATAGTTAAGCAGTAGTTCTTGTATTTTATTCCTACCTATGACCACTTAATTAAAGTGGTCATAGGTAGGGAATATTGCATATATAAAGTGTACCTAGGTACTACCTAGGAAGAACCGCAGTTTTCTTAAAACTTAAATATGAAAAAAAAAAAAAATGAAAGTATAATGTACTACACTATATTCCACAAATTTAGTGTACTAGAGTGTATTATCATTTTTGTACATATCTAATTCTTTACAAAAAAGACTACACAGTACCTCAGTAATATCTGCAAATTACTGCCTAATTTAAAAAATACATTGTACCACACTACATTTCACCAATATTAGTGTACTATCTGCAACTACTGCTGTACTTTTTAGGTACTTGGGTGGTACTCTGTAAACTTTTCAAAAAATATATAGAAAATATAAATAACATTTCCTACCTATTACCACTTAATTAAAGTGATAATAGGTGGGGAACAACAATAAAGCCTACTACTTACCTATATCTAGGTCCCTAACCCAGAACACAGCCAAAGGGTGATAAAAACAACATGGCTGCCTTTTAGTTTTGTAAACACAGACATGCCCCTCCAGTCTGCATCACTCCACTCCACTCTACAACACGCTACTTCACTCTACGCCACTCCAGTCTAATTCAATCCACTCTATGGCATTCCACTCTACGCCACTCCACTATACACCACTCCTCTATAAACCATTCCACTCTGTGCCACTACACTCTACGCTATTCCACTCTAAGTCACTCCTCTGTACGCCACTCCACTCTAAGCTATTCTATTGTGTGTAACTCCACAACATACCACTACACTATAAACTACTACACTGTACGCTATTCTAATCCTATGTTATTCTACTGTACACCACTTCACTCAATGCCCTTCTATTCTACACTATTCTACTCTATGCAACAGCACTCTAGGCCACTCCACTCTATGCTACTTGACTGTATGCCACTCCCCTCTCTGCCATTCCAGTGCACACCACGCCGCTGTTGCTATTTCACTGGATGCCACTCCACTGTTTTCCACTCCACTCTACTGTATGATATGCCACTCCACTGTATGTTATTCCCCTCTATGCCACCCCCACTCTATTCTAGTCTATTCCCTCCACCTTATGCCACTCCAGTGTCTGCCACTCCATTCTACGCTATTCAACTCTATGCCACTCCACTTTAAGTCACTCCCCTCTATGCTGTTCCACTTTCAACTGCTCCACTCTACACCACTTCAGTATATGCCAATCGACTCTACAGTATTCCAGCCTACACCATTCCTCTCTATGCAAGTCCACTGTACAGTATTACACTCTATGTCAATCCATATTGGAGAGTGGAGAACCATATGGTGGAGTGATATATAGTGGAGTGGAATACACTGGAGTGGCATAGAGTGGAGTGGCATAAAATGAAGTGTTGTACAATGGGATGACATAGAGTAGAGTGGTGTAAAGTGGAGTGGAGTAGGAAGTGGCATAGAGTGGAGCTGTGTACAGTTGAGCAGCATACATTGGAGTGGCGTAGACTGGAGTTGCACAGAGTCAAGTAGTGTGTCGCACAGTTAGTCGTACAGAAGACCCCTCCACCACCAGAAACAACTTCCACAGCTGTATGATGAATGTCGCTTACTGGATAAAGGACAACTGTCTAAAACTCAACATAGGCAATACAGAAGTCCTCATTTTTGGGAACAACACCTCACCATGGAATGATGCATGGAGGACAGCTGAACTTGCCTCATCCACCACCAGGCAGACCATGCCCCAAACCTCAGCATCATCTTGGACAGCAAGCTATCCATGAAGAAACAGGCAAATGCAGTCTTATCTGCCTGCTTCCACACCCTACGCAGGCTCTGACAGATCTTTAGGTGGCTCTCAGTCAACACAAGAAGGACTGCTTTGCAGGCCCTCATCAGCAGCAGGCTCGACTATGGGACCACCCTCTATACACAAATCAGCACATGCCTCCTGAAGAGACTACACACAATACAAAACTCGGCTGCAAGAATGACCTGCCCAGACAGACGCACATCACCCCCCACCTTAAGAAGCTACATTGTCTCCTAATCCACGCATACAAATTCATGCACAACAAATTATCAGCTTACATCAACAAATGCATAGCTTTCCACAAACTGACCAGACACCTGCGATCTGCCCCCCTCTTCCCTGCAGACCCCCCCGAATCTGCCAAAGCAACAGCGGAGGATGCTCCTTCTCACAACTGATGGCCAATGCATGGACCGACCTTCTCCTGCACATCAGGAGTGTCTCATTGCCACAGCAATTCAGTAAAGAGCTCAAGACCTCACTGTTCGAGTGAACAGCTTATCACAATACAGCAAGCAACCCCAGTGCCTTGAGACTCTCACGGGTGATTTGCTGTGCATTACAAATTCTTGATTGATTGACTGAGTGGTGTAGAGGCACAGAGTGGAATGGTGCAGATATACAATTTCACATGCAATAAGTGAGGCAAAATGAAAGGGTATAAGCAGTGCATAGAGAAGTATATGAGTTATAGTTAATGGTTAATGTAGTGTGGCTAGTGAGTTGTCAACCGTGTTTATGGAGGTGCGAGAGTTATAGTAATTAGAAGGTGGTGCATAAATTCTAAATTTAGTGGATAATTATAATTTTAGAACTTCTAATGTTTCCTAACTATAACTGGGCTTTAACCATTTTTTTTTATTGTATAAAAAAAAAAAATATATATATATATATATATATATATATATATATATATATATATATATATATATATATATATATATATTACCTACTGGCAGTCGCCAGTAGGTAGTTATAGTTAGGACCTATTTTCCATAGGCAATCCGCAACATTCTATTCCCAATAAGTCTGGCGCCGGTTGATGAATCTTCGCAAAATTTTCCAAACTTTTGGCCAGCTCCGTTCCCCTCCAATCCTGAAAATTTCACAGTGATTCGTCAAGCGGGGGCCAAGAAAAAAGGGGGGACCCAAAACACGTTTTCTCCATGCATTTTCCCATGGGACATGTTGACGCAGCTACAGCCCGAACCGCTGAATGGAATTACACCAAATTTGGCAAAGAGGTAGTCCTCAGTTCAGACTCGTGCCTTTTGCTTAAATGGTGTAAATCCGTTCAGTAGTTCCTGAGAAAATTAGAGTTAAAAGTACATATATATCTATGGCCTCGGAGGTTCCGCGCACCCTCCCCGCACCCTAAGCGCACCCTCTGCGAACCCTGCACGCACCCTCCCGATCACGTGCTGATTGCTAATTGGCTGTCGAGTGTCTGTCTACATTCGAAACCAGGAACTGTTGGCAGCCATTTTGTGCCTCGGTAGAAGCGAGGCAGAAGAAGTAAGGGCAATAAGTGTTTAAAACATATGAAGGGGGCAGGGTAGAAATACTCTGACCCTCTAGTGGTGCTCAGGGTGTCCCAGAGGGACCCCCTGGGGACCCCTTTAAAAAAAAAAAAAACTCGGCGAAATGCGCGCAGGGTGCGCGGATCCGGACGAAAACATTTTAAAAAACCCAAAGGGCGGGCTTCCGCACTTCGTTAATAATTAGCCCCCAGGTGGGCCAAATCCCGGGGGCAAAATGTTTATATATTAATAGGGGAGGTGGGCTGCGTGGCCCCCCTCCTGGAGCCCTCGAGGGCCCTGGGGTGCCCACCCCCAGGACACTGTTGTTTGCTATGAGAGGGTGGGAGTCTCCCGCCCTCCCATAGCAAACTTCGTTAGGATTTTGAAAGAGAGAGCAGGTCCTGCTCTCTCTTTCAAAATCCAAACGATATTGCATGTCAGCAGCTCCCCATGTGGAAAAGCAATGCCGGCTCCCGAAGGACGCAGGGAGCCGGCTGGGACCGTGGGGGTGTTGGGGCTCCCCCCATGGTCTCCAACGTTTTTTTATAAGCCCCGGGGCTTGGGGTCCCTGGGGATAATGAAAATTAGTGATAGTGGCTATTTTTTTTTTTACGTTAAAATTAGGAGTTGCGCATCCTAACGCGTTGGGTGCACGGTTCCTCTCGCGTTGGGTGCGCGGTTCCTAACGCGTTGGGTGCGCAGATCCAAAGTTTTTTTAATGTTCAATATTTCGTGGGATTCGCGCACCCACCGCATCATACACGCATGTGACGCATCGTAATTGTACATGTCGTGTATAGGCTTGGAGTCACGTGTCGCATTGGAATCGCGCATCAAACATGTACCCTACGCATACCGTGCGTGGATGCTTTCACGTAGGGATCGAGAACGGTGCGCATAGGGTGCACGGATCCCAAAAAAATGGGGGAAAAAAATAAAAAATTACGTTTTGAAAAAATAGTTTAAAAAATATTTTTAAAAATATAAAAAAATATTTTTAAAAACCCAATAAAAACAAATATTTTTTAATTTTTAAAAGAATTAATTGAAAAAATAAGTTAAAAAAGGGTGATAAAAAAGATAATTAATGAAATTGACACACTGAAATTGAAAAATATATAAATCCAATGAAAATCATTAAACGTGATATCTTTAGAGATAAGTTATAGATAGGAATTAGCATTTACAAAACCTTTGAAATTCACTGAAAAAACTATAGGTTTCAGTTACGTTAAAGTTAGAATTTAGCATTTAAAAAGCCTTTGACATTCACTGAAAAAACCATAGGTTTCAGTTACGTTAAAGTTAGAAATTAGCATTTAAAAAGCCTTTGACATTCACTGAAAAAACCTAGGTTTCAGGGGTGTTATAGTTAGCTGGACATTTCCCTCGTACAAAACCCTAGAAATTCCCCCGTTATAGTTAGTTCAGCTAACTCTAACTCGCGCCCCCGCAATGCACTGCTGATGACATCACATATTACATCACTCATGACATGGTCAGTGACATCACTGATGACATCACTGATATTAGCATGACCTCCTCTGTAAACCCCTAGTATATAATAGAGCAGGTTAGATTAAAACTACCTCTTAAAATGCACCACAGGGCACTTTTGCACACTGGTGAAGGGAGGCGGAGCTGAGCTGACGTGTGCAAACACACCCTGTGGCCATTTTAATTTGCAGGATAAAGTCCCCTTGAATCCTGAGTGTTCCTTGGGTACAACTAGCCCATCAGGTATCTCTAGTTAGCACCACAGAGCTGCGTTGCAGAAAAAATGGGCATGGCCTGGACCACCTCTCTGCAACGCAGTGCAGTAGCTCTTACTGGAAACATCTGGTGGACTAGTTGGCCCCCATGAATGGGAATTATTTACCCATCTTAAAACCCGGCATAGGGCGTTTTTGCACACGTCACCTCAGGCCCCGTCCACTCCCTTCCCCACTGTGTAAACACTCCCTGTGGCTGTTATAAGTTGGGAGATTAACTCCCCTTGAATCCTGAGCTTTGCTCCGCTCCGTGCATGGAGTGTGCGTAGTACTGCCCACTTTGCGCTGCGCAAAGTAGGCGTAGCAGGGGCAGACTACGCACACCCCGCTGCAGAGCAGAGTTGCCCGCCGCCCGCCTCCCTCCCGCCCTCATTTTACAATTACTATAATCATTAGATACAGAAACAATTACTTACCTGAGCTGCCGCGTCCCAGGGCTCCATCTGATGTTTCCTGGATAGCTTCCTCCTCACGAATGCGCATTCGTGAGGAAGAAGCTATCCGGGAAACATCAAGATGGAGCCCCGGGATGCGGCAGCTCAGGTAAGTAATTTTTTCTTTATCTAATGATTATAGTAATTGTAAAATGAGGGCGGGAGGGAGGCGGGCGGCGCGTAGTGGGGCTACATGAAGTGTGCGGGTGGGCATAGATTTGCCCCCACTCCGTAATGCTTCACTACGCGCACTATGCCCAGGGTTGGTCTTATTTGGTGAAGTCATGTGCCGTGGCTGCTGCACTACAGTTGTGGAAGTAGTGTCCGGATGTGTTTATAACTACTATGATGAACTACTGACCCGTACTTGTATGAGAGTCCTGGGGTACGGAATATATGTGAGGTATTGTCTAGGAGTCTCATGTTGCTAAGCTGAGCTGCTGCCGGAGTCGGGGATTAAAGCGTGAGCCCAAAATGTGTGTAATATGCTGTGAAGTCATGTGCTCTGGACGCTGTGCCACATCTGTGCAAGTTGTGTCAGCATGTAGTTATAGGTACTTGGATTAACTTTTGTTTAGAACATTGTAGCTTGGGTATGGTGCTTAGGTGGTGTTGTGTAGGGAGTGTGAAGGTAAATCAATATGGTATTTGCAGAGCGCAAACTACTCACCCCTATGGGTGAGTAGAGCTGGGGATCAAAGCGAGAGGTCTGTGCTGCAAAGTGAGATGGTCCGGCCGCTGCGCCACAGCTGTGTGGAGAATAAATTTGGGCGAGGGTAGTTGACGTTATCTGGCTCTAAAATAGTGGGCCTAAGTTGTAAGTTATAGGGTGGCTCCAAAAAGAGCCCTTGTGTTCATTAGTTGGAGCTACATATAAGTGCGGATACACAGCTTCAAGTTATTCAGGAAAACTCGGTTTCCCTGATCTGTGAAGTGTACTCCATCACTTCTGTATATATCTGCCATATCAAAACGTATGTTGTTGTTGTAAATGGACCCCACTTTGTGGTCTCTGAGGTATGCAGAGACAGCTTTGTTGACCTTTTTCCGAGATTTTTCAATCTGAGGACAAAATTGTTTGGACCATTTCCACTTCTGTCTTTGGCATATATTGGAATATACAAAGACAGTTTGAGGCAAAAGTAACATCAATTTCCAAAGGCGTCCTTCATAAGCATTTCCAAATCTACCGCAGTCAATGTGCCTAGGCCGTTTCCACCACAGTGCACAATCATGAGGTCAGGGTGTTGGAGATGCAAACAGGTTTTAACCAAAGGCAACAATTGGTGCCACTTCAATCCTCTCTGTCTGAACCATTTAATGTCCAGATTTTGTAAACCTAGGTCTAAGTCAATACGTTTGTGTCCTGCATACCTCTTGCACCAGAAAACATAGCTATGGCCTACAATCCACACTAGCATTTTGAAGGTATGGCTAGAAGGTATGGAAAGATGTCTGTAGCTCATGCAGTTCCTTCATAGAATAAGAGATATGTTTAAAGATGGGGAACTAGTTTCTTTTCGCATACAAAATGGTACCTGATTGGGAGATGAAAAGCATTGTTTTTTAAAAGTAGTGTGGTAAATAAAAATCTTCTTTATTACCGGACTGAATTTCATACGGAATCTTAAGATAAAGTAAAATAGCTCGGAATAACAAGAGGCAGAATCCGTGGTATAAGAGGTTTTCTAAATGGGCTTTATTCCATTCAAAATGGCCGACTCGAGTCACGGCCTTCAGGTTCCGTCACCACGAGGGTTCAGGAAGTGAAGTACAATACTTTATTGACAGACATGCATTTTTATAATAAGTACATTACAATGAAACGAATGTAGAAGGCGTAACATTTGATAAGAAAAGTGACATAACAGGTACGTAATCAAAACTAGGCGTAATAAGGAATAAAAGAAACATGATTGGTTAGGATTATCAGACATAGGTGGATCTATAAGATAATACTTGGCATAGATGCGCGCGCGGCAGCATGACGTGTAATTGACGTGCAACTAGGGGGTGAAGGGGACTTGACATTGACTCTACATATGGAGACGAAAAGTCTGAGGGGTCAAGTCAACCTAATCCCAAATCATATCTAACATCCTATGTTTAGAGAACTATGTTATCCACAAGGAAGGACTCTCGGACAGAATCTATTCTATACTAACTGTGTGTGCGTGTACAAGTGTCTAAGTGTCTATATGAGATGCGAGGGGCAGAAAACTTTCCATGGCAGCAGGGCTATGAATCACTTGCTGCAGGAGGACGGAAAGGCTGAGTCCCTTGCTTGCGAGCTAAAGGAAATGTTTACCTAAATCACTAGACAGGAATGCATCGGCTGAAGAGTAAAATAGATAATTCGAAGGTGAAATACAGCTTCTTGGCAGGCAGGCGAAAACTGACCGAGGCAGGCACCGTTAGCTGCACAGGGAGTAGGACAAAGTTCATGGATACAGATGCGAGCTCAAGCTGAAGCTGTCAGAGGCTGAGAGCAGGGAAAGGCTTTGAGGACAGAATCGGGCCTACTTGCCTGAACTGTAAAAATGGAGTAACTTAGCCATATAAAGTCGGTGACCTTTCATACTTAGGAATCGAATATCCAGCCCATAGATGGCGGATCTGACAGAGAACATGTTGACGGTAGACACACATATGTTTGCGTCTTAGAAACTGGAACTGGAGGGAACATACATGTACTTGTAACATGCATATAGAACCGTTGGGGTCCAAGATAGGGGACATAACTGATCAGGAAAATCCACATTTCCACATTCCCTCCTTGTCCCCTTCTTGCCCTTCAAGAGATATCAATCTTCATCATTCCATCGATTTGCTCATGGAGCATCATTTCTTCTTCCTTCTTCTTCCGGTATTTTGAACGAGAACTGTGATATGGAATGCATGATGTGGCACACAGACCACAAATCGCTGGTCCACATTGCAGGCATAAACAACAACTGAAGAGCATAAGAAGGCCAATACCTAGGAAGGATAGAACTCTCCATCCCCAGGCTGATATCACACTCCAAAACCACCCGGACCACGTCCAAGTGCCTGGATTCTCGTGTATCTGGCTTACAATCTTATGAAGGCGTGTTATAGCTTTATATACAGATGGCGAATTTTCTGGTATGAATATGCAGCAGCTGGATCCGATGACCCTGCAAGCTCCGCCCCTATCGGCCAGGATGACGTCAAGGACAAGACGATTCTGGAGAACAACAATTCTCATCACTGATTGTTCCTCTGTCAGATTGCCTAGGGCGGCTATAGTCTCGTTTACTACAGCTTCAAGAGTCTTGGTTAGTCTACGTATCAGCTTACTATTTGATATTGTACCTATATAGGGAAAGATACCTTTATTGAAATCTACATACTTGTCCCATGCCGTTTCAGTATAATCGACAACTGGGAGATCTCTACGCTCTCTTTTGTGTAACAAATGAACATTTCGATAATAATCAGGGGGAGCTAGGAAAACAGGTGGCAAAAAGGAATGCTATGTAACAGGTACCATCCCAATCTAGAGGCAGACGCATATATGCCGTCTGACCACATATAAAGTAAGAATGGCGAGAAGCTCTAAATGAAGATTTACCTTGATCACTATATTCTACTGTAGTAACGCATTGGCTATGACCCATATGTATGGAACCAACTTTTCTTACACATAATTCACCCTTAACTGGAAATACTGACATAGTGGGCAGAATTAGTTCAACTTCGGATTTGACATTCAAAATCATAAGATTAGGCGTAAAATTACCTAATTTATACACTTCATTTTCTAAATCAGTTCCTGTTCTACTGGGGTGACCCTCCTTATTAGGGTGACAGACTTTGAATAAAACTAGATTCAGATTTCCCCATATCCAATGTTGTTGATAAACTGCTGTGTCTGGGTCTATGGAATTTAATAAACTAAACCATGCTCCACAGGAGCCATTGTGTGTGAACGGATGTGGAAAGAAAGGCAGAACTCCTTTGGTACTCTGATAGGGAGGGAGTCGGCCACACACCCAACAATTGGTGGCATTACTAGTCTGATGGGAATGATGTAACATACTAATGAAGGTGTTATTGCGCAGCGCAAGTCTATAGGACAACTCATGTGGGGGTAGGTCACTAAAAGAATGTTCATCAGTTATATTGAAAGCACGTTTAGAAACAGGATAATACATATGCAACAATATACTTGCAGTAACTATTAAAAAACTCAAGGAAAACAAAATTAATAAAGTCACAATACAGTGGTTACGCAGTAATTTACAATAAGCATGTCGTTTCATTATGATTCTGGACTCTACGTGATTCAGACCTAAGGGATACATGTCGGGACAGATTCAACCGCTTCACCTTGGAGAGGACTTAAACAATCAAATCGTCCGACAGCTTGGATCTGGACCTGAGTTTCTGTTTATAGAGTTCGGTGCTACTGGCCTCAGCCAACGGTAGCTTTGAGTCAATGGGGGAAGACACACGGGGAGTACTGTTTGTGTCAGGAGGAAGTCCATGAAATTTCTTGATATGGCTGGAATGCACCCAGCCCTTTCTCCCTTCGATCTTCACAGCTGTTCTGGTCGTCAGCAGGACCAACTTAGGAAGCCTCCACCTTGGATCCAGTGGCGTTTTCCGATCAAAATTCCTGACGAGAACATAATCACCGGGAATTACGTCATGAGGTTTCACCTCGGTGTTGTCGGGAAAAGCTGCGACTACCTGTGAACGACAAGATTGTAGTGCAGACATCAAGGAAGCTAGGTAATCTGTCAGAATATTACAGTCAACATCAGTTATTTTACGGGGTATAGGCGTCCCCCACATATTCGGTGGTCTACCAAAGATCACCTCATACGGGGATAGCCCTGTTCGAGAGTGTGCTACCATCCTCATGTAAAATAGCGCAACTGGTAAGGCTACTATCCAGTCCACACCTTTTTCCTGACATATTTTAGACAATCTTATTTTTAAAAGTTGATTATGTCGTTCCACGAGACCTGCTGCCTCGGGGTGTCGGACACAGTGGAATTTCCACTGATATCCCAACAAAAGTGAGACATGTTTCATTAATTCGGATGAGAAAGGCTGACCGTTATCTGAATATACAACACGTGGTAAACCGTACCGTGGGAAGAATTCTCGAACTAGCTGCTTGGCAGTAGTCGGGGCAGTGTAATCTGATACGGGATACGCCTCTGTCCAACGGGAGAGAGCGCAGACAACTACGAGAACATATTTGAATCCTCGACAACGTTCCATCTGAATATAATCCATCTGGAGGACTTCAAAAGGATGGTCAGGAGGCTGAAATCCACCCTGCTCTACGGGAACACTCTTTCCTGGATTATACTGACAACATATCATACAGGTACGAACTTTTTGTTTAGCTGCTGCTCGTAAATGTTTGTTGAACCAAATGTGCTGAATGCTGTCTAGCATAGCCTTCTCTCCTAAATGTGCTGGACTGTGAACTGTAGCTATAATGGCTTGAACCATGGAATCAGGGAGAAACCATACAGATTTCTCCTTTGTCATCCATCCTTGATCTGTCTGGATCCCTCCTAGTTCAGTCCACTTCTTTATTTCTTCTGCTGTGGCATGTGTCTGTATGTCAATTACGTCAAGTGCGGGATCCTTAATTGTCATACACTGTGTTGGTGTCTGAACTATTGGCTTTGTCATGTCTAATGTGCGATTCTGAGCAGTCTGTTTAGCTGTTCTGTCAGCTAAATCATTGCCTTGAGAAATGGTATCAGTAACCTTCGTGTGTGCTTTACATTTCATAATCGATATAGCAGTGGGTAGATGTATTGCGTCTAACAAAGCACGAATGAGGGGTCCGTGCTGAATGTGGGCACCATGGGAAGTTAAATAACCTCTCTCTCGCCACAGCACGCCGAAGTCGTGTACAACTCCGAATGCATAACGTGAGTCAGTGTATACATTAACTTTCTTATTTGTGGCTTGAATACAGGCTTGTGTTAGAGCAATAAGTTCTGCTGCTTGGGCTGACAAAGTATCTATACAATTGGTCTCAATAACTTTACTGTCTGTTGTGACTGCATACGCGGCCACTAAATCTCCTGTACTTGTTCTCATGCACGATCCGTCTACATACAACGTCAGGTCTGGATCTAACAATGGAACGTCTGTCAAGTCTTGTCTAGGTTTCGTCTTTATTTCAATGATTTCAATACAATCATGAGCTAGTGGGTCTGTTCCAATTACAGGTAATAGTGTAGCAGGATTCAATGTATTACACCGTCGGATCTCTATGTGTGGTTGAAACAATGTCAGTTCATAACCGGTAAGTCTTGCTATGGTCAAGTGTTGTGTTTGTGTTCGGTTCACAAGAACCTCTACTGCATGTGGTACCTGTACTGTCAATGGGTGTCCTAATACTATGACATCGCTTTGTCTGATTGCTAAAGCTGTCGCTGCCACTGATTTCAGGCATGCAGGCAAAGCCTGAGCTACGGGATCTAATGTACTGGAAAAATAAGCACATGGCTTGCGTGATCCTGCTTGATCCTGAGTGAGTACTGACAAGGCAGTACCTTCGCGTTCTGTAACAAAGAGTGTAAAATGTTTGCTATAACATGGTGTTGCTAAAACAGGTGCTTGACATAAAGCTTTCTTTAAGCTTTCAAAAGCTTGTGTATGTTCCTGAGTCCAAGGGAGAACAGTCGATGTGGCTGCCTCCTGTGTGGTTAACTGAATGAGTGGTTTTGCTAGAAATGCGTAATGAGGGATCCACTGCCTACAATATGAAGTGAGGCCTATGAAAGCTCGCACTTCCTTTTGTGTCTGGGGTATTGACATGTTAGCAATTAACTGGATGCGATCTGGTGTAAGCTGCCTTCCCTCCTTGGACAGCGAGTGACCAAGATAAATAACTCGCTGGACACAGAATTGCAGCTTAGAAGGGGACACCTTGTGCCCCTTGTCGGCTAGGAAATGTAAAACTGTCAGAGAAGCTTTTTCACATTCTGGCTCGCTTCTCGCTGTGATCAGCAGATCATCGACATATTGAAGCAGTGCAGTATTGACTGGCATGTGGATACTGTCAAGTTCTCGTTTCAGTGCTTGGCTGTAGATGCTGGGGCTTTCTGTGAATCCTTGGGGAGCGCGTGAGAATTTAAAGCTGCGCCCATTTAAACTGAATCCGAACAAATATTGGCTTTCCGGATCTATTGGGACGCTGAAAAAGGCATTCTTGAGATCAATTACAGTAAAGAATGTTGCTTCGGAATCAATTGCTGTCAATAATGATGATATATCAGGGACCACAGGGAATTGTGGTACAATACACTTGTTTAGTTCACGCAAATCAATAACCAATCGGTACACTGGTGGGGTAGTAGGATCAGTTCGTTTAAGAATCGGAATTATCGGTGAATTACATATATTGGAGTCTGTTTCTACAACTACTCCCTGGGCAATTAACTCATCAATGATTTTCAGCAAAGCCACTACAGCATCATGCGGTAACTTGTATTGTCGCATTCGTGGTAGTACCACTCCTGCTTTCAATGTGACTCGATAGGGTGTAATGTTCATGCAGCCAACATCCGTAGGGCCTTGTGCCCATAGATGTACTGGTAAAGTCTGTAGTCGGGGATCCATGTCTCTAGACACATAGTGACCTTTAAAATCACGTAAAAACAACCTTACTCCTTCCGGAGAACAACATATTATGTGGTAAATAAAAATCTTCTTTATTACCGGACTGAATTTCATACGGAATCTTAAGATAAAGTAAAATAGCTCGGAATAACAAGAGGCAGAATCCGTGGTATAAGAGGTTTTCTAAATGGGCTTTATTCCATTCAAAATGGCCGACTCGAGTCACGGCCTTCAGGTTCCGTCACCACGAGGGTTCAGGAAGTGAAGTACAATACTTTATTGACAGACATGCATTTTTATAATAAGTACATTACAATGAAACGAATGTAGAAGGCGTAACATTTGATAAGAAAAGTGACATAACAGGTACGTAATCGAAACTAGGCGTAATAAGGAATAAAAGAAACATGATTGGTTAGGATTATCAGACATAGGTGGATCTATAAGATAATACTTGGCATAGATGCGCGCGCGGCAGCATGACGTGTAATTGACGTGCAACTAGGGGGTGAAGGGGACTTGACATTGACTCTACATATGGAGACGAAAAGTCTGAGGGGTCAAGTCAACCTAATCCCAAATCATATCTAACATCCTATGTTTAGAGAACTATGTTATCCACAAGGAAGGACTCTCGGACAGAATCTATTCTATACTAACTGTGTGTGCGTGTACAAGTGTCTAAGTGTCTATATGAGATGCGAGGGGCAGAAAACTTTCCATGGCAGCAGGGCTATGAATCACTTGCTGCAGGAGGACGGAAAGGCTGAGTCCCTTGCTTGCGAGCTAAAGGAAATGTTTACCTAAATCACTAGACAGGAATGCATCGGCTGAAGAGTAAAATAGATAATTCGAAGGTGAAATACAGCTTCTTGGCAGGCAGGCGAAAACTGACCGAGGCAGGCACCGTTAGCTGCACAGGGAGTAGGACAAAGTTCATGGATACAGATGCGAGCTCAAGCTGAAGCTGTCAGAGGCTGAGAGCAGGGAAAGGCTTTGAGGACAGAATCGGGCCTACTTGCCTGAACTGTAAAAATGGAGTAACTTAGCCATATAAAGTCGGTGACCTTTCATACTTAGGAATCGAATATCCAGCCCATAGATGGCGGATCTGACAGAGAACATGTTGACGGTAGACACACATATGTTTGCGTCTTAGAAACTGGAACTGGAGGGAACATACATGTACTTGTAACATGCATATAGAACCGTTGGGGTCCAAGATAGGGGACATAACTGATCAGGAAAATCCACATTTCCACAGTAGGGTGCACATTCGTTTTGTGGAAAAGTATGTTTGTGATTGGTTACGAAAAAGCAGTTTGCACGTACATATTATAGTACATATATTATAGGATAAAATTTGCTCAACTCAACCACACCTGCTACTTGCATTTGGAAGTCACTGTTCGAGCTTAAAACAATTGTGAACTTTTAACCTGCACGTGCCATTAAATGTTCGAGAAAATGTTGCAAAAAAATATTGTTAGGTTTAAAAATATTGATGAACTTTTAACCTCCACGTGTTGTAGAATGTTCTAGAAAGTGTGTTGATAGAATACGTTGCATTTCTGACTTCGATGTGTACTTGAATATTAAAAAAACTATTTATATGGAAAAGTAGAAAGACAGTAATAGAGAGAATTTTTGAAAGCTAAAAGAATCAAGGAACTATTGTAATTTGTTCTGGATTACCTACTGGCGTTCGACAGTAGGTAGTTATCACTGTTAACGGTCTGAAAGTGCGGTGTTGCTCAGAGTGACATGGTGGTGATATGATATGGTGCTACACTCGGGTATGAAACCGAGAGTCTAAACCGTGAGGTCATTGCTGTAAAGTGATGTGGTCTGGTGTCTGTAGCATACGTGTGTTAGTAGGCGTTTATACCTTACAGGGAGTGGGAAGCAAACTACTGACCGCGACTGTGTGTTGATAGTATACCGGAAACGGGAAGCAAAGTAGTTACGCCTACCGGTGTGAAGACTTGGGGATGAAACCGAGCTGATTGCTGTAAAGTGATGGGCTCTGGGCAGTGTAGGATACTAGCCGCTGTAGTACAAGTGTGTAAGTAGTGTTAGTATGCGTTTATAGTATGTAGGAAGTGGGAAGCAAACTACTCATCCCTACTCGTGTGAAGACTCAGGGATTAAACCGTGAGCCTAAATTGTGAGCTCATAGCTGTAAAGTGATGTGCTCTGGGCGCTGTAGCATATTTGTGGAAGAAGTGTTAGTTTACGTTTATACAATATAGGGAGTGGTAAGTGACAGTCTTACCCCTACCGGTGTCAAGACTATGAGCTCATTGCTGTAAAGTCATGTGCTTGTAAGTAGAATGTTAGTATGTAATTCTACTAGAATCTAAGGGGCATATTATCAAGGAACGGCGTTAAAATTATCGCCGCTTTAGCGGCAGGAAACTGCTGCTAAAATGGCGATAATGGGCTTAATAATAGGCCGTAGAGAATTCCAATAGAAGCCCATGTTAACATGAGAACATGATAATATGGCCCTCAGTATGTAATACTAGAATGTACGGCTGTCATGAGGGGAACATTGTGGAGTTTGTACACGTTGCTGTATTAGACGGTTGCTTTGCTGTCTGCTCCTGTTGGTGGTTGTTTCAGGTGTCTTGTTTTCTTGGAATAAATCTACTGATTGAATTCACTGCTGTCTGCATATTTACTACATAAATTTGGCAACAAGTGGGAGAAGGCAAAAAGAAGGCACCACGCAATATTTCAAAATTGCTTGCGTTGTGCTGAAGAGTGAAGACCCGTTTTGTTCGTGTAGCTGTTTCTACTCATGCCAGGGTCGTCGGCTCGTATCTCATACGACTTCTGGCAGGATTTATATTTTTAGATTTTGCTCTTCCTTTGCTTCTTCACTTCATTCTGGTCGCTGTACTACACGTGTGTAAGAAGTGTTAGTATGCGTTTATACTAACAAATGCATCATGGTAGTAGGGACGGTGACTAGGCCTGGGCGGTAAATTCCGTTCCGCTCGCGGAATTTGCGTAATTTGCGTAATTTCGCGTTCCGCGGAGAACGCGAAATTGCTAAAAAGTCTGCTTTCCGCGATTTCGCGAAATTTTTGCTTGTTCGCGATCTCAAAATGCGTGTTCGCGAGATATTTCTCCCCGAGCACGCAAACAGCAATTGTGAACAGGAAAAAAGCATCGCGAACAAGCAATTCCGCGTGTTCGCGGAATTTCTGCGTGTTCGCGGAGATTTTTTACCGTTTCGCGGAGATTTGCGTAACGCAATTCCGCAAATTCCGCCCACCCCTAACGGTGACCTCTCAGGCGCAGCTCATACAATGTGCATTCGCTGGACATTTGTGTTTGCTATTAGAGGGTGGTGCATGGCTTCCACCCTGTGATAGCAAATACTTGTTCGACTACTTGAAGCGAGAGGAGGAAACCTCGTATTGCTGTAATATAGGGGATGTGGATGGTAAAATTGGAGAGAAAAGAACAAAACAAAAAAAAGCGGGGTCTCACCCGTTCTTTTAAATGAGGCCACTTGTGGGTGGGTAATGTTCCATGGCCAATCCAATTATTATATTGTGGGGTCTTTGTAGGACTGGGGATATTAATGTCACATGTAAATTAGGCGCAGAAGGGCACAGAGATGTTTTGCAGCCGAGGGGAGCGGCACCTTCCCGTGTATTGTTTACTAATTGTTCGGGGGGTTCAAGGCCAACTGAAGTCCGGGGATCGCCAAACTCCGGTTCTTTATTTAAATATGCAGGGTGGGCCTCGGCAGTCCCTGAAGCCTCGGTGGTCCTAGGCAGTGACTTATTTGTTCTGTAATCACACGGGCAATACTTCTGGTGTTATAAAGTGATACACTCATAGAACTCTTGCAGTTGTACAATTACCCAGGCTTCATTTGTCTAATAGTCAGTTAGATTATGTTTGGTACGTGCACTCTAATATTAAATAATGTTGTCCTTTAAATCACCTATAAACAGATGATTTTAACAATAAACAATAGACAAGTGTCGTCAGAAAAAGAAGACCTATACACTCAGTTATTTATTTGAAAAAATAAGTAGCCTTTATTAAAACAGACATAAATAGAAATGTGACTTTAATAGAACAGTATAATAAAAAAAACGTGGGTTGGACTCAAGTGGAAGCAGCGTAGGAAACCTGCAAGACAAAAATGGAACATAAGTATGCGTGCTATGTGGAAGAGGTAAGAAAGGTAGTCAGAATGAAAGGACCATAGTGAAAATGGAAAGGAGGGGGAGTGGGTGGAAGGGAGAAAGGGAGGGAGAGTCAAAACAAGAGAGGGAGGAAGAGACAGAGCGTTGGCCTATTGCACCCAGCCCTTAGTGTTTACCCTCCGTCACCCGTTAGTCTAGGACGCTGGGGTCTGCGAGAAAGAGTGTGGTTCAGCAAGTCCTTAAAATTAAATACATGAGCCCAGAGATTATGGGCCATATTATTAAGGAAGGGAGATAACATTATCGCCACTTTAGCGGCAGGAAATTGCCGCTAAAGCGGCGATAAGGGGTTGATAATACGCCCATTGTGAATTCCCTTAGAAGCCCAGGTTCTGGTGTGTACTAGGCCTGGGCCAAAATTCCGTTACACTCGCGGAAATTGTGATAATTTAGCATTTTCGCGTTCCGCGGAAAGCGCAAAAATATCAAAATTTCCGCAATCCGCATCTCACGGTAATTTTTTTCTTGCTCGCGCTGTAAAAAAACGACATTCTCACATGCGCGCGATCGCCTTACCTGAATCCCCGCATTCGCCGACAAGTTTTCCCAACCCGGTCGTGTTCTCCACGAGATGTTGCATTGTTGGTAGCCATTTTGCGCTATCTCGAGAAAGTTTGCGCCTGCATTAACGTCATTTGTCGCGCGATCACGTCTTTCTTCTCGTGATCATGCACCGCGAGAGTATGAGAAGATTGAGATCTCGAACACGTTATTCTCCACCGCGAGCGAGAGCGTGAGGACGAGGGCACGTCATATCGAACGCAGAAAGGAGAAAGAGACACCGAACACGTCATATCCAACGTGACAGGGAGCGAGAGAACGCGATCAAGTAATTTTGGACACGCCATCGACATCCGGCAGAAGTAATGTGAAGCTCGAGAACTCGAACATGTAAAATGTTCAATTTGGAGAAGATTTTTTAATTGGATATTTTACAAGTAAGAGGTTGTTGTGTCTGTTTGATTGGGGGCATTGCAGTTGTAACTACAATTTATTTTTTGTAACTATCATCATTCCTTTTTTTAAAAAAATGTTGTGGGTAGTAGTACTCAGTAGTAGGCCTGAGCTAGTCATGGCCTCATGGGTGTGTGCATGATGAAGCAACTGTTCCTTTGGTGTTTTTTTAATGTATTTCATTTTCAAGCATTATTTGGGGCCTGGATTGCATTGGATTTAGTTGGGAAATGCGTTTTTTGGGGTGGGCTTTCTGTTGTTGGGCCTGGCCTTGTGGCTGGTGGCCATTTAGAAGCCTAGGCCTGCAAGCTTGTCTGGCCTTGTCTGCCAACAGGCCTGCTTTCATCCAGTAGGATCAGAGCAGGTAGCCACAGCTGTATTAATCAAGTGTTTCTGTGTGGTCTGTTGAATTTTAGACATTATTTAGGGCATGGATGGCATTGGATTGAGTTGGGGAAGTTTTTTTTTTGGGGGTGGGCTTTCTGATGTTGTTGGGCCTGGCTTTGTGGCTGGTGGCCATTTTGAAGCCTAGGCCTGCAAGCTTGTCTGGGCTTGTCTGCCAACAACAGGCCTGCTTTCATCCAGTAGGCTCAGAGGCTGAGCAGGTGGCCACAGCTGCATTCATCAAGTGTTTCTATGTGGTCTGTTGAATTTACACATCATTTAGGTCATGGATGGCATTGGATTGAGTTGGCAAGTGTGTTTTTTTGGGGAGGGCTTTCTGATGTTGGTTGTCTTAAAGACATGCTTTTGTTGTGTGTGTCCGGTGTGTGTTGGTGTGCAATGCATGCACCCTGCAGACCTTTTTGGGGCCTGTGAATGTTCGTATTTGCATTTTGTTGCAATAAAAAGGCAGAGCTATGTGCTTCAGCATGCATCCTTTACCTGGCTTTTATAGGTCTTTTGTCAGCTCCTGGTGTTTCCCAGGCCCCCTGCTTGTTTGTGATTTGTGATTGTCCATGTGGCTGGTGGCCTTTTTTTGTGTTGGGAGTTATTAGTGTCCTGCTTTTTCCATAGAGGCCTGCATGTTTTTCCTATTGGCTTACTGCTTCCATCCATCCATCCCCTTTGCCAGCAGCAGCTCCATGAATGATGAGATGCTCAAATAATTTAATGGCAAATATGGTCCACCCCACTTCCATTTTATTTTGGTGGTTCTTATTAACTTTCCTATCCTTCCTGAGAGTGTAGTGTGTGACTGTACACAGTAGTATAACATAGCCCTTGTTGAAAAAAAGTCATAAATGTATAGACTATATCTTTTGTTTGCACTAATACAGTAGTAAGTAACTGAACCACAACAACAAATGCAACATTTCACTGATGTTCTTCTCCTGGCTTATTTGCTTTTAGGTGCACAAAAAGCCAGAGGAGGAGGTGTCATCATCATCACCCGGCTACCCGTTGTACTGCCAGCCAGACAGAAGTCCTGCTGCGCATCACGTCCACGTGTGACCAGAACTTGTTGTGCATCTGTATCCTGCCTGACATCTGAAGAAGATGGCCTCAAAGAAAGGTGCCAGATCCAGTACCAAGAAAGTTGCCGGTGAGAAGAAGGAACAGAAAAAGGAAGTGCCATTAACCACGACTGGTGTGCCGGCCAATGTTTTTTTTGGCACCAAAAAAGTTACGCCTGCAGCAGCGTTGTCCGGGAACCAAGCTGGGAGCAGCACCTCAGCACCAGCGGTCCAACCCCACCCACCTAGGCCCAATGCCTTTAGTGTCGCAGGGGTAGCCAGTCTACTAACGAGCAGCGATGTTGAAATGTCATTATCGCAAAGTAGTACACAATCAACGCAGGCGGAAACTCAGCAGATAAGTGTGCAGCCGCAACAAGAACAGCAGCAGCCGCAACAAGAACAGCATCAGCCGCAACAACAGCCCACCATAGTAGTTGTTGCTCCTGACGTAGGGGCATTTTAGGAAATCGAGCTCCCTGCAGACAAACTGGAGCAAACCACTGTTTTGGAAGATCTATTGTCTTCCAGACCACCAGCAAGGAAAAGGAGGCTTAGTCCATCATCTTCTTCTTCAAGCCCCCCTTCTGATGATCCTGATGCCACTTGGCATCCACCAGCTCAGTCTGAGAATGATGCACGCCACAAGACAATGCTTCTGAAAAGGAAGGTCCCAGAAAAACTTAGAGTTATGGAGGTAGATGTAGAAGAGGGATGTGATGTTGATGAAGACGAGCCAGTCATCACGCACATCACTCCCGCCCCAAAGGGATTGGAGACCAACATTCTCACCCTATCCAGAAAGGCTGCTACTGAGCGGGATGTAGCACGGATATCACCAACACAGGTTACACCACTACTACCTCCAGCTGCATTATTTTCCAAGGCCCGGCAGGGACCTACATCCAGCTCAACCATCTCAGTAGGTAGTGGTAGTAAAAGTCACAGTGTAGCTGCACAGGGTCACATTCCAAGCACACCCTCCAGTTCACCTGGTATTGAAAGTGGCACATCCAGCAGTGCCAGAAAGTTCTCCTCCCCAGTTTGTGACTTCTTTCCTGTTAGCACCAAGGAGAAGAACGTTGCTATATGCTCAATTTGTCGACAAGGTGTTCGGCGGGGTAAGCTTGGTACAAACTATGGTACCGGAGGCCAAGCAAGTCATCTCAGAATACACCACACTATCGTGTGGGAGAATCACCTACTTCAGTTAAAAGAAAGTAGAAAAACTCAACCCATTGAAGTTGGTCAGGAAGAATCAGGGGGTGATATTATGTTGGTGGAAGGTGAAGAAGAGGTAGGCATTTCTAGCCCTGTCCCTAGTAGTGTAGTGGTACCGCCCACATCCTCCTCAGTAACATCTGAGTGGCACTCAGAGTCAGGCTGAGACACCAAGGCGACCGAGTACCGCAATGAGACAAACTGTGTCATTGAGCCTAAGTGGGTTAATGAAAACAACAGCACCACAAAGGAAAGTAATCTGGCCTACCATTGGTACAATGCGAAGCTGGCTAAAATGTTAGCGCTGGACCTTCTCCCTTTTTCATTTGTGGAAGGGGTGGGTTTCCTTGAATTTGTGTCAGCCATCTGCCCTAAATGGAAGGTTCCCAGCCGGTCCTATTTCGCAAGAATTGCTGTTCCGGCACTACATCATGATGTGCTGGAATTGGTTGGACAAGCGTTGCAGCAGAGTGCTGTTCACAATATCCACCTGACAACAGACATGTGGGCCAGTTGCCAAGCCACAGATTACATGTGCATCACTGCACACTGGGTCTCTTTTGTGGGGGTTAGAGATAAGCTATCTGCATGAGGTGCTGTTGACACAGCTGTGATTTTTAAAGGTACTCGGAAACATGCAACTGTAGCCATGTTCGCCATGGAGAAATCTCATACGGCTGTAAACATTTTGCAAGAGTTTCGCAGCAAGGTTTTTGAATGGCTGCGCCCAAGAGGGCTTAGTATTGGTTTTGTTGCCAATGGCAGTAATGTACTTAAGGCCATGGATCTTGGTTCCTATTTCAGGGTTCCGTGTTTGGCGCACTGCATAAACATTATATTTCAAGACTTTCTGAAAAATGAACCCATAGTCAGCAACTTACTGGCCATCTGCCGAAGAATATGCACTCATTTCAACCATTCTTTTAAAGCTCGGAAGCAGCTGAGGTTCATTCGACGTGAATATAGGATGCCAGTCAAAGCACTCATCCAGGAGGTGGCAACACGTTGGAACTCAACGTATTACATGCTTGTTCATCTGTTTGAGCAGTACAGGCCACTCAATGAATATGTCTGCAAAAGAGGGGATGCTACTGTTAAAGGCATGAACCTTCAGATGGAGAAATGGAGCCTAATTAAATGCCTGACTGAGATGCTTCTTCTTTTTGAGGTCTTCACACGTGAAGTCAGCAAGGAGGACTGTACAATGGGCCCAGCTATCCCATTATTGCAAATGCTAGAGCATCAGCTGAAGAAGGTGTCTGAATCATACAAAGGTGTAGAGGACAAAAGGGAAGCCTATGACTTGGTGGAGAGCTTAGCCCGTCGCTTAGCTGAAAATACAAGGATAGAAAATAAAATTTTGTCACAAGAACATTACATTTGTGCAACAATTCTGGATCCACGTGCAAAATTTGGACTGAAGACATTCTTTCCTTTTTCGGAGATTGATGTTGCCCGCTACAAAACTTGTATAGCTGAGGCAGCCAGTAAGTTGGAAAACGAACGGCTGCTAATTAAAAGCCCGCAAGATCAACCCACAAGAAGTACTGCAGCAGGGCATGCAGAATCAAGTGCAACTTCATCGGCTGAGGGCACTGCGTTTGGATCACAAAACTCACCATCACTATCGACAACAGCAACAATAACTGGATCATTAGGCCCAGTAGAATCGTTAAACGATTGGTATGTACAGTTAGGCATTAATAAGCACAGTGCTGATGCACAGAGAAAAGAGCCCGAAAGCTTACCAGCAGCACCCCTGAACATTGAGCGGATGGTCCAGGCCTATCTGGACGACCCAACAGAGGTGTACATTGATCAGAACCCATTGCAGTATTGGTATAGGAAAAGGTCTGAATGGACACTGCTCAGCAGGCTGGCGATAAGCTATCTGGCTTGCCCTGTCGCAAGTGTCTCTTCTGAACGTGTTTTCAGTGCTGCTGGTTCCATTGTAACAGTGAGAAGGACCAGTCTCTCTCCCAAAAACGTGGAGAGGTTAACAATGATCAAAATGAATCAGCACTTCATACCACCGAATTACACAATACATGAAGCAATGGAGGGAGATGAGGACAGCGGCTCAGGTGACGGAAGTAGTGTGTCACATGATTACCTACTACTGGCTGCACCCCCAGAGTTTGAGGACGAGCTATACTTCCCTGACAATTAGGCTTGTACTTACTGTCTTCGTCCCTTTTTTTTCCCCTTTATTTGTGTGTCTGTCGTTCCGGTTACAAACTTGTGAATCACAACAAATCCATTACCACCGTCTTCTACTCTTCTTATTTAATATACATGTTTCAGGTGTCTGCAATATGACAGTACAGTCCTCCGAATCCAGCTCCTCCGCTCCTTCATACTGAATCTCCTGCCTAAATCCATTGCCCTCATGAATAATGATTGGATGATGGAAAATAGAAGAAAAAATAAAAACTTTCCTAGTCCCTCCAAAAGAAGTAGAGCATGAATCAGATTACTACTATAGCTATCCTCCTTCCAGAGCCGAGAGAGACTGCCCATTAACTGAAAATTAGATGGAACAGGTAATGATTGATGCCATGCATTGTACGCAGAGTCGCAGACTGAGTGAATTTGTTGTTGTTTGTTGTGCATGAAGTTATGTCATTGTGCACTAATCATCTTTCTACAGTATACACTAAACGTAACTCAAGGTGAATTTTCCCCTTCATGCAAATTAGAAATTTGTACTTCTCCTGCAGCTTGATACATTGCTTTTAATTGAATACAGGAAGGGGTCTCAATCTACGCACTGAGTATGATTGACAACAGCACCGTCCATGATGATGATGGCGAAAAAGACGGCCCGTTAACTTAAGATGAGAAGGAACAGGTAATGACAATTAATGGCATGCATTGGACACCTGACTCTGAGTGATTGGTGTTTGTGTTTTCGTTGTTTGTTTGTTTGTTTTGCACGAAGTGAAGTCAAAGTGTACTAGTAGTCTTACTGTACACACTAAAGAGTGACTCAAGTCAATAATATTTCTACTCTTGTTGTGTAATAACAAAATTTTACTTCTACTGCAGGCCGATCTTAACAGTCAGTCAGTACAAGTTTCGGACATGATTGATGGAATAATAACAAGTCAGGAGGACGTTTCGTGAGTAGCATAAAAGCCTAAAGGTAAACATGTCAACAACAACCACAGCAGACCCAAATGTCTGTGTAGAAGTGGAGTCGAGTGTAGCGGAGGGATGACTGCGGTGCATTGATTTACTAACTAAAATTGTAAAATGCTATGTTTGGAATGGATATGTGCTTTGCCTTTGTCCAACTCTTTAAAAAAAAAAAGAAAAAATGTTCTCTAAACGTAGGATGTGCTAAGCAACGTGCCGTCAGGCCTGTCACTGTGGGCCTGCTCTCTCCTGTTGTTGTTGAAGGTCAATGCTGGAAAAAGACTAGAGTAGAGAAAGTGTTCTTGTTGCACTACACCATAACTTGTGCATTTGTTTCAACTTTGTTTCTCAATATCCCCTTTGTTTTTCCATCTACAATTACAGGCCGGGCCTTGCCCTATACTTGGGAAAACATTACAATGCACACTTACCTTACCAATAAATCGACATTTTTTTCCAGCCGGGCAGTGACGAGTGCCGACACCCAAGATTGATAGACGAGAGGGCCAAGAGGAATGCCGAGATGCAAATCCAGTCCACATTTTTGACCAGGATAACGCAGTAACAGTATCAAGTTTCATCTTCTTTTAAATAATTTGATTCATTTTTTTGTCTACAATCTTTACAACAGTGTGTTCTTGTTGTTGTTATTATCATCATTAGGTCTGCTCTCTGTTTACGATTTATCCCTACCAATATTTAAAATTTCTAATTGCTATCTGTAAAAGTATTAAGGCTGGAACAACAGAACAAGAAGTGTATGTAATCCGGGTCTTCTTATCAATCATCATCATGCATGGCATGCATTTCCTTTTTCTCCCTTAACATATGGAGTTTGAGTTTGAGTTTTAAATTATTTTTAAAGCGCACGTACACCTGGCGGTTTCATGGCGCTACAGTATACTGAGTCCTTGAGAGGCATGGGAAAGCAGGGAAGAGACTTGACTTATTGGGGAAAGGCTTTAGAAAATAGGTAGGTTTTCAAAGCCTTTCTATAGAGGGAGTATTGGGTGGAACATCTGAGATGGGCTGGGAGGGAGTTCCAGAAGATGGGGGCAAGGGTAGAAAATTTTGAGCCTCCCCATTTTTTTCGACGAAATTGGGGGATTAACAGCAGGTGTTGAGAAGAAGAACGTAGTTCCCTGGCAGGGGCATAAAGTTTGATCTCTGAAGAGATAAAGGCAGGAGCAGAGCCTAGCTGAGCTAGGAAGGTGAGGCAGCCCACCTTGAACTGAGAGCGTTCACGAATGGGGAGCCAGTGCAAGGATTTTAGGAGGGGAGTGACGTGGTGGGATTTGGTGAGGTTATAAACCAAGCGGGCGGCTTGGTTCTGGACCAGCTGTAGTCGTCGTACGTTATAGGCGGGCATGCCATGGTAGAGGGCATTGGCGTAGTCCAACCGAGAGACGACCAAAGCTAGTACAATAAGTTTTAGGGCCGTGAAAGAGAAGAAGCGGGAAACCTTGCGAATAGTTCGAAGAGATAGGAAGGAGGAAGAAACCACCAAACTCACCTGGGAGTGCAGAGTGAGTTGGTCATTGAGTTTAATGCCGAGGGTTTTAACGGAGGAGGAAGGGGAAGGAGGGGACCCAAGAGAAGGGGGCCAGAAGAGGGGGGACCAGGGACTGGAGGAACCACCTGTCAAAACCAGCTCTGTTTTATCTGGGTTTAGTTTTAGGTGGTTGTTATTCATCCAGTCCCGGATGAAGAGCATTGTAGATTGGAAGTTAGATTTAGAGTCAGGGGATTGAGATAGAGAGAATATGAGCTGGAGGTCATCCGCATAGTTATATACGGAGACCTCCATTTGCTGAAGAGCAAAGATGAGGGGAGCTATGTACAGATTGAAAAGTAATGGGGAAAGGGAGGAGCCTTGAGGGACCCCACATAACACTTTCCGTGGTTCGGCCGAGAAATCGCCCAGACGCACCGCTTAGGTGCGATCACTTAGGAAGGAGGACAGCCAGACCAAGGCCGAGCCGCCGATCCCCGCCTCCCTGACACGGGAAAGTAAGATGGAATGGTCCACCGTGTCAAAGGCGGCGGAAAGGTCGAGTAGGACCAAGGCCTGGGGGAGGTCAGTGTCCAATCCCTCTCTAAGGCTGTCAAGTACTGAAAGCACGACTGACTCGGTGGAGTGGGCTGGACGAAACCCGGCCTGGCGGGGAGCTAAAACTCGGTTTTCTTCCACGTAGGTGGTGAATGCTCTGGTGACATGTCGCTCCAAAACTTTCCCTAGAAAGGGAAGCAGAGAAATGGGGCGATAGTTGGCGGGGACAGAGAGGTCCGTGCCAGGTTTTTTGAGGATGGGGAAGATTATAGCAGTTTTGAGAGTAGGGGTAACAACGCCCTGAGATAGGGAGCAGTTGAGAAAAGTAAGCGGGGGTAGTGGGCAGTTCATGCAGATGTGACAGAGAATATGGGCAGGGCACGGGTCAAGTGGAGACCCAGATTTAACCAGAGGGAGGAGGGAGAGAAAGGATTCCCCTGTTAGAAGAGGGAATGAGTCAAAGCAGGCCACTATGGGGAGACAGGGTGGGTTGAGAAAAGAGGGAGAGGGGGGGGGGAATATTGGCTTTGATTGTAGCTATTTTTTCGATGAAAAAAGAGTTCAAAGAGTCACAGAGAGATTGTGACGGGGAAGGTTTGAGAGTGGTTCTGTCGGAGTAAGCGAGTTTATTGATAATAGAGAAAATTTCTCTGGGCTTATTCTCAGCGACT
The DNA here is from genome assembly GCF_964204655.1 of Triturus cristatus. NCBI lineage: Eukaryota > Metazoa > Chordata > Amphibia > Caudata > Salamandridae > Triturus > Triturus cristatus. The sequence goes on from NC_140584.1 coordinate 530,505,723, forward strand.
AGAATTTTAGAGGAAAAGTAGTCCTTTTTGGTGGACGGAATAGATTTTTTATATTGCAACAAGAGGGAGGTGTACTGGGCTTTAAGGATGGGACAGTACTGTCGTCTCCAGCCTCGTTCAGCGTGACGAACTGAAAGCTTTAGCGCCTTCAGTTCATCATTGAACCAAAAATTGGAGTCGTTCGTCCGTCTAGAGGAGACTCGCCTGAATGGGGCGATGGAGTCACAGGCTGATAGTATCCAGGTGTTAATGGAATTGGCTTGTTCTGAAGTGGACAGACCAGATAGGTCTGGGCTGGAGGAAGAGAGATATGGTAGTCTTCATAGATTGTCGTTTGTTTGTCCATGCGTGCTGTTTTTCATTGTCAAACTTTTCCCCAAACCCCCTTCCCATCCATTCAACAAACCCTAACCCTCTTCCCCCGGGCTGTGTGACTTATTGTCGAGGTGTGACTAAATTAAATGTACACCAATACTTAATCACAAGCTTGCTGGGGCGGATGTGGCGAAAGCAACAGTACTTCAATTTCAATCCAGAGCGATGATCTTCTTCTGCTTGCCCACCCATGAGTAGTATATTTTAGAGGTGATTTTATTTAACAAAGGAACATATACATCAGCATTAATTGCCGGCATTGATTGGATTTGTTGTCATTCCTCATACACAGCACTAACTGTTACGCTGTAGGCCTAGTCAAGTGACTCGACACAACTATAGTTTGTAACTCTGTCTAGTAGGCTATCCCAACCACCATTATGATTGGTTGTGAAATATTTTAGCATATTATTGTTGCTCGGTCAGTTCTGTACTGTACTTCATTCTACTACTCCTCGAACAGTCTCTCAAATTCGACTGACTGTCTCATTTTCTTTTTTTGCAAATGCTGCTGCCCTGCCAGTGTCTACTACTATTACTATACTACCACCACCACCCCAATCATGGCATGTTAGAAAATGGAAACCATCTTCACCATGCAGCCATTGCTGTGCTTAAGTTAAACATCAAGCAAAGGTAAGAGAAGTTTGGGGGAGGCAGAATTAATAATGGACATGTTTTCAATGAATTCAATTTCACACACCCCTTTGAGTCCAGATAAATAATGCATAGACTAGAGGAGAGACTGAAAGTACTAGTAGGACAAGTCAATCAGTGAGGGGTGTCGCATCTATCTGTTTGTGTCTTACACAGTCAGCCAATTATTTAAATCAAACACTGGCTATGGGCGGGCCTGCACCAGCAAGGAAACAGTGTTATGTAAAACAGTAACCCCACCTACAAAACATTAACAACATTGTATGTACCGTAGAAAAATAGATTTAATTGACCCTAACTGGAGGAGGCTTGAAGTGCTGCTGCAGTCTCCTCCTCTGCCAAGACCACCAGCCGCCGATATTCCTGCTGGATTACCTCCAGCTTCCGGCGCCGTGCCTTGACGGCCAACTCCTTCCGATTGACTTTGGAAGGAGTAGCTTTGTATCAAAAAGAAAAAAACAAGACAATTGTAAAATATACTCTTAGAAAAACAGTAAGACTAGTTAATTATACACATAGTGGCGTGGTAGCACTATAAAGCACAGTACATAACATTTTAAATCTCGCCCGTCCTTCTTCCTTCCACCTGTCTTTCACTTTTTAGTTGAACACCAGGTGATCTGATCTGACTGTTAGTCTTCTCCATAAAACTTTCAAAGCGGAGTTGAAATCATATAGATGAGGCCATTGGTTACTCAATACTCCCGCCCCTATGCCAATTAAAGTGTGTCTAGTCTAGTTCACTCTTCAAACGTTCACAACAACTCTTACTTACTTAGGACATCGGATGGCGGGCCGACTTTGTCCGCCCGCCATCCTCACACTAAAAAGGGTGGGGGTCCCGTGGGGACATCTAAGATGCGCCCGCCACAGTTGCATCCTGTTTTTTTTACATTCTGGTGGGCGGTGCCGAAAGCAATGCTAAAAATACATGTTGTGCTTTTCCAAGCACAACGTGACAGGCCCCACATGGAGCCTGCCACGTTTTGCTTTGAAAGGCAGGGGGGTACCATAGCATAGGTACCCTCCATGGGGGCCCCCAAGCATACTCCACATGCCTTTCCGTGGCGGTCGGCAATGCCGCCATGTAAAGGTATTCCAAAATGCAGATTATATGGCTGGCGGTGTGTTCAGACACCACCACCATATTGAACCCTTTTCCGCCCGGTCGACATGTGGGGGTTCTGACTCTTTTCTACAGGGATGGCGGGAGGTTTGCCTCTGTGGGGTTGGTGGTGACTACTGCCGGCCTAGCGGGGGCAATCCGCCCGCCATCCTAATGGGGCCCTAAGTCTCAACAGTACAGTATACATACAGTACACCCTTGCAGTGAGTGTAGTGTCGACAAAAGTTAAGGATTATGAATCTAACTTACCACTGCCCGCAACTGGTGCTGGCACTCCCCCTACCGCTCCATCGTCGGTATCGGCAACTGCCGCATCCTCTCCCTCCACGTCGCCTTCGCTGGCCCCGGCAATGGTGGTCAGTAGTGTGCCTAGAAAACATTACACATTTATTAGGCGTCATATACACCTCCCCCTATTGGTCAGTAGCAAGATTGAAAAATGAGTTAATAGTATATAACATACATCCCTAGTACAAATCAGGTAGTAGTAGAGTAGACACTAATAGTTATATATGGTCCCCCCTAGGGTCATTCTAGCCTTTGCTTAGTTAGCCCGAGCCATGCAACCGTTTTACCTTTGTGTCTTTTATTTTTGCACATGTGACGTTACCTTGCAGCTTGTTGTATAAGACACCTGTGAGCCCACATGACCTGCCTCACACTGCTACTGTCTACACGCTGCGTACAAGCGGTCAACAAAAACATTAACAAGCCACTTTTTTATGAAGTACTAGTGTACTGTTAGTTCATATTGCTTATCCATAAATGCTACACTTTTTGGCACGGCTGAGAAATGTTTGCAAGTTGCAATATACTAACACACACCATTTCATTTTTCGCATTACAGACGGAAGATTCCCTTCTACAAACCAGAGCTTTGCAGAGCTTATGATGCAACAACTACCAGTACTAGGTTCTTCTAAGGTGAGGGGTCCCTTCACTCAGATCTTCATTTATACATTTATAAAAACTAAATTCCTAGGGGGTGGTGGTGCTGCCTTCCACCACTGTTCAGTTATCATGATTTAATTCCCAACTGTAAGTAAGTGTAACAATGTTTATTGTTTTAATGTTATTGATTTTCCTGTAGGTGCTGCATTATATAATAGAACAATGTACAGAGCTTCTCAATTCAAAATAAACATTTTGAACTTACATAGACTTGGTGGTATTTGGTGTGGACTAACTTACACGAGTGAGCAAATTAAAGGAAGGGCGTGCATGTGCATTGCTTCCATGACTGAGAGGTTGGGTATGTTATGTTCTGGTTTGTCTACTTGTTGGGTATCTTGGGGGGGAGAGTTCGGAGACCTAATAGTTATGACAAGACACTACTATAGTCGGGCAGGGGATTGTGGTGGGTTCTGAATTTCTGATTGAGGTGTGTGAGGAAGCTCCAACCTACCATCACCAACATCCTATTTTCTTGTGCAAAGGTCTGTATGTGCAAAATCACTACAACAGTAGTAGTATGTCTTATAGGCTATCATATCAAAATAGTAATAAATCTGGTTGGGCATTTGTTGGTGTGAATTGTCAAACCCTCAAGATTAACAAAGACTCAAGATCAATAAGACTAGAAGTAGTACAAGAGTACGACCCAAAGGACTGGACTCAATGGCTAGAGCTACTGGTGAATCTGAGTTTTATTTACAACCTTTCAAATAAAGAGTGGCCAACTGGGCAAGCTTAGCTACTACAGTACAGACAGACTGATAGTAGTAGTAGTACAGAGAGTCATCATAGCAGAGGCAGGGATAACAAGATTTTTTAAACCGTACAGATCGAAGGATAATTGTTGGTAAAAATTAGCATTGGGAAACTGAAACAATAGTTCATGAAAAATATGGTGCAGTAAAAGTTATGGAATAAGAAATATTATTAAAAACAAGAAGACTTACTAGGGCCAGCAGAGGAGCCCTCGTTGGTCTCCTCCTGGTGGTGGTATTCTCCCGCCGACTGCCCACTCCCTGTCTGCCTGCCCCTGGGTGCTGATGAACAGGAAGGTTATAAGAAAGAGACAAACATTGATGGATGGTGTCAAACAAATACAATATTTTTAAAGAACGGTCAAAAAACACTTATGTGAACAACAATTGCAATAACTAAATTGACCGATCTCATCTGGTCAACAAGTAGTATCGGGGGATTCGCGGATCAACTATTTAAGTTACTATTTATCAACAGTAACCCAGTCTTCCATTCTGATTCCAGAATACTAAGTTACAACTAAGCCTAAGTATGACGTACCACCCGACCTAGCCCACCTATTCCAGGCGTGCCAATTGTACATTAAGTATGTATTTCCACTTCTTTTAGTCCTCAACAATGCATATGGTGAAATGGAGGACACATGACTACATTTTTTGTATACACCAAATTTTGGGTTGATTGATTGATGCTGATGTTCTGCTAGTGCTGTGTCAATTACCACCACTCATTGAACAAACTAGAAAAGGTTCTAATAAAGACTGGCATACTAGCAGCACGTGACGTAACTGAGGGGGCATCATGCATACCACTAAAAAATTACAAACTCATACAAAGTACCTAAACCTAAGTATCAATTCGCCCCTATCTCTTAGTGACAGGACAAACTTAGGAATAGAGTCACTGTAGCATTACGTAACTTAATTTCTCTAAAATAAACTCTTACAGAATCATGCTAAGCGAGCGCAAATGCAAAGTTGCAAACAAGTAAGATTAATAGTAGCGCAGAGGAGCACCTCTGTCATAACAACCACAGAAGTCTTTTAAACGTAATTAACCTGGAATGTAAGCAGCAACATTCTAGCTGGGTGGAAGAAAAAAAGATATTCACAATATATAACACAGAGCAGAAGAACAGACACAAAGTAGTAATAATTAAATAGTTACTCACCAAGACCCGGGACCTCCACTCCTAGCAGGTCCAGCATGTCCTGCTCACGGTCCAGGATGTCGGACCACTGGTGCGTCAACTGCGCCTGGGTGCGCCGGACCCCAGAACAGCGCAACACTGCCCAGCGCACCTTCCCCCACCACTGTCGATGCTCCCGGAGGCCGTACCTGGACCCAGGCCTGCCACCTGCTGCCAGGGTTGAGGGGAGGTGGCGCTGCACAAAGAAAATGAGTGCAGCCAACTCCACCTCCCCAAATAAGGCCCGTGCCTGCACCCCTTGTGGGCGCCGCCTTCCACAAGGAAGGCCGTCGCGGCTCTGGCTGCGACGAGCCCTACCCTTTGACATGGTTCTGGGGATGAGAGACGGGGCGGGAAAAAAAAGGTAATACATTTAAAAAAGTAAGTAAAGGAAATAAATAGCAGGCAATTGAAAGCGAGAAAAAGTAGCTAAAAAACAAAAAAAAGTAGACAAAAACAAAAAATATAGAAGCAGGAAAATAGTTAGAGAAATAATAAAGAAAAAAGATTTTAAAAAAGTGGCTTCAAACAAAGGATTGGAAAGATGCAGGGAGGATTGAAAATCATGCCCCAAAACCATGCAATAGAGTGAAAAACAAGATGGCTGCGCCCCTTGCGACCACGTGCGCAAGTTCGCGCGATATTTTCTCCCCGAGCACGCAAAAAGCAATGCGAACAAGTAAAAGCGTTCTCAAACAGGAAATACGTACCGCCAACGGGCGCGAGCATGCATTGCGCGGCCCGGAACAGGAAGTAAGCATCGCGGGAGGGCGGAACAAGTGAAAACAAGATGGCCGCGCCTGTGAGCAACAGCATGGGTAAGTTGGCGAGCCGCAATCACGCAAAAAATACCGCGAACAGGCGGGAAAAAAACTTCCGCGTCTTCACGATATTTCCGGCGTGTTTGCGGAGATTTTCAACATTTTCACGATAGTTTGCGAAAGTGAATTTCGCAAATTCCGCCCACCCCTAGTGTGAACTTGGGCTTCTATTGGAATTTACAAGGGCATATTTTCAACCCCTTATCGTTGCTTTAGCGGCAGTTTCCTGTCACTAAAGTGGTGATAATGTTATCGCTGTTGGTTGATAATATAGTCCCACATTATTAGCTATGGGAAAATCGCTTGCATGCACCTGTGCACCCAGGGTGCTGCACCCCAACCCCTTCCCCCACACTGTGCTCAATTGTAGGTCTTGCACACCGAGGCTTCACTGCTCACCTGCCACCACTGGTGTGTCCCACGACGTGTTGGTGCAAGCTCCTAGCCCAGGGTATGTTTGTCCGAATAGACCAGGTCTCCGGTTGGGGACGGTGTCTTGATACCACGATGGAAGGAGTCAGAATGCCAGGGCATCATTGTGGGGACAGCTCCTGCTCCGCCCTTCTTGTGGCAATCAATGGAATGTCTGAAAAGGGAGAAATAATTTAATTGGGGAAACGTCTGGAAGTAAATGAAGGTTTATTTCAAGCTTGATAGAAAATAAGAGTTGAGTGCATCCTTCGTTTTTGAAGTACGTTAGTGGTAATCGTGGTTCAAAGAGGAGTTGGAATGCACGAGAATACACAAGGTTAAATAATAATATGTTATGCCAACGTTCACATACAAAGGAACAGAGCGCATGCTAGAAGCATAATGTGTAAGGGTGGGCGGAATTTGCAAAATTGACTTTCGCAAATTATCACGAAATTGCGCAAAATCTCCGCGAGCATGCGGAGATTGCTTTTCCCGCCCGTTCGCGATGTGTTTTTGCGTGCTCTCGGGGAAATATATCTCCAACTTGCCCATGCGGTCGCTAATGGGCACGGCCATCTTGCGCGCGATGCTTATTTCCTGATCCGGGTCGAATGAGGTGTTCGCGATCGCAATGACGTGTTCGCGATCGCAATCTCTCGCAGGATAGCGCGACCGGCTACCAACAATCCAACATCTCGTGATGCGCGTGCGCGAACGGATAGGAAAACTCGTTGGCGAACGCAGGGCCCCGGTAAGTCGCGACCGCGCACGTGAGAACGCATTTTTGAAGAGCGAACAAGAAAAATACTTCTGTTTCGTGGCAGATTGCGAAAGTTTTGACATTTTCGCGCACTCCGCGGAATGCGAAAATGTCAAAATATCGCAAATTCCGTGAGCGGCATGAAATTTACCGCCCAGGCCTAATAATGTGCACGTGAAATGAAGTGGCGGGAGTCTGTGTGCATGTACACTTAGTAAGGAGCTCACTACAGTGTCCTAAAAGCCAACGCCACGTGTCTGTAGGGCAGCGCTGCCTGATGGCTCAGGCTTACAGTACGGTCCAGCAGGTCCTTAAAATTAGACCGATGTGACTGAATGAGGTCAGACCTGCGCAGCTAGGCTGAAGCACCCCACCCCTCTTGCCGCAGCGCGCTCAATTGGAGGCCCCGTGCACCCAGGCCGCTCTGCTTACCTGCTGTCATTGTTGTGTGAGCAAACACTACGGGCAGCAGTGCTCACAATTCAGATGGAGTGTTGATTGCAGGAGAGTGTACACCTAATGGATCCCTTTCGTAGACGACGGGCAGTAGGGCTCACAATTTAGAACACGTGTTGATTGGCAGGATGGAGTACACCTCATGGATCCCTTTCTTTTTTTTGCGCATTGTCATATGCGAGGTGGATGCGGCAAATCATTTGAGGTAGTGTTGAAGAAGAGGGACGTGTGGTGTTGTGGTTATCCTATTTATACGTACGCAAAGTGGGCTGGGCTTGCGTACGCCAGGCCAGCATAGGGGTGTGAATAATTATTCCGGGGACTTGGGCGTTGTTCAGTTCCTGCCTGGCCAGGAAGTGTACTTATGTGTGTTTCTTTTGTAGTTTTGACTTCGCAGAGTGTGCAATTTAGATTAGTGTAGCATGTGTCGGGAGGGCGGAAACTATCGTTAATGAGATGGCATGTGAGCTAAGATGTGCAGTCTGCCCGTGGCTGATGATGCTCATTAGAGCCAGCATTACCCAGGCCGAAAGGCAGCACAATATTGTGCAGACACACACACCAGGGGCATCGTGTAACACATATTCGTTTTTTTAATGGAACGTTTGAGATGCATGGCAATCACACGTGGAAGGCTAATGTACAGAGCATGAATGTTCGATCAAGATGATCGTTGCATGTTGTGTGTAGTATAAGATATGTGAATACAGGGAAACACTTTTCAAAAAAGCTTTCTAAGCAGAAGAGGTGTCTCTCATCAAACGCTATAGAGAGAATGAGTAAAATGGGTGGGGTCGTACAACTGTTACAAAGGGAAATGTTATGAACCAATCAAATGCTTTTTTTTAAGGTCACATGGCAATCGCGCACGGAGGCCACACCCGACGCGATTTTGACAAAATATATTTATCATAATATACGTTTATTACAGTTAGAAATATATAAATGTTTAAAATAACTTAGATTTTCGCGTGCTCTCATATACTGTTTAAAGTTATTTAGATATACTTTTGAGATGAAAAAAAAAAGGGAATGGCGTACCCGGCGTGATACTATACGTCTGTGATGTAACACAGGGCCTGGCATCAGTATGTGCATCAGATTGTCACGTGGATGATGTCATGAGTGATGTCATGAGTTATGTCATTTGAGATGTCATCAGTGATGTCACTGACCATGTCATGAGTGATGTAATATGTGACATCATCAGCAGTGCATTGCGGGCACGCGAGTTCTAGTTAGCTCAACTAACTATAACAGGCACATTTTTCTGGTTTTATAAGAGTCAAATGTTCAACTAACTATAACGTCCCTGAAACCTATGTTTTTTTTAATGAATTTCAAAGGTTTTTTAAATACTAATTCCTAACTATAACGTATGTAAAACCTATGGTTTTTTCAGTGAAAATATATATATATATATCTATATATAAAGTCATATATATAATATATATATACATGTATATATATCTGAATTTATATATAAGAATATACACATACATATATATGTGTGTACATATATACATGTAGCTAGATATTGATTAGATTTACTGATATAATCAAATACACCAAATGCATTCACAATTCAAGATTAAAAGTATGATATTAAAAACAAACATAAGAGGATGTAACGGTAAACAATATATTAAATTAATCTTAATTAAGTAGTGGTGGACACTGTAGTAATTTAGATAAGGTGATAGGTTGAGAAATCGTAGATGACATAGCAAATATACAAGTGTATTTTGGCAAAGTAGAAAGATTAACTGGAAGAACTACCAAATATGTATATGAAAGCAGGATCTCTTTATAGTGCAGTTTAGCGGTGGAGTTCATAGTTTTAGATTCTGCTCAAGTGATAATGACAAGATTGCTTACATTTTCAAACAAGATCAGATTACTGCCAGGCATGACATACTAAATAATAATAATGATTCTATAATTAGATTTAAGTGCAATTTGAAAGAGTAGTTCTTTGCAGTCGTTGGTAATAGGGGTGGCAAAGCCTTTATCTGGACTGGCTGATCAGGTGAAAGCTAACTTTCAGTCCTAAGTACATAATGAGTCTCTCACCTGTAATTAAATTGTTAATTTCTAGTCCTTGTTCAGGGAAAGTTTAGACATTGCATATTTTAATCAAATTCTGAAAGGAGAAATTTGTTAACAAATATCCAGCAAGATTCCTGTGATACAGACAACTAGGTGTCACAATGCTGCTCAAACAGACAGTGTCCCATTGCCTTGAGTTATTGTGAGCTAAGCAGCAGGCAATGAGAAGTACTTGCTCTGGTTTTATTTGCCCTTGTTATAAACGAGATCTCAGGTTGGCCAAGGCTCGCGCCAAAGCCAGGCAGAGACCACCACTCTAGTCAGGGCAAAGGAGTTACACGCCAAAGATAACCCCTGCTCACCCCCTTGGTAGCTTGGCACGAGCAGTCAGGCTTATCCTGGAGGCCATATGTAAAGTGTTTGCGCACGCACACAGCAACAACATACCAGGCACATCACAAAAGGAACGCCACACAAGGTTATTTCAAAAATAGCCTTTGTATTCTCATAACACATTAGAATAGTACTCACATAATATACATCGTGCCGCCTGCCACTAGGTCATATCTACAAGGGATTATATACACCTGACAGGGCCCATTGGACCACTGCCAGAACCATCACAAAGCGAACTTAGTAAAAGTAGGACATCACATAAACATATAATCAGTAATCAGTGGCAACCACTGTATTCAGCATCATCCTGTAACATAAACCACATTATGCACAGTATCACATGTAGGCGTGAATTACATTCTGCGCCAACCTCACCAGCATAAACACATTATGCAATCATCTCCTAAGTCTAAATGCATTAGACGATAAATCTCCTAAGTATAACTCACATTTGGGGCATAAATCACAGTAGGAAATAATCTCACTGGCATAAACACATTTAGCAGCATGAATCAATGTATAGCATCACATTTCCTAATATCACATAAATCACTGACCCCCTGGCCAACTGGCCTTCTCTAAGGGGCTCACATGACCTGTGTCCAGAGTGGCAGGGCTGCTGCCTATGCAGCGGAATCCGAAGTGCGCCATTGCGCTAGGGCAAAGGAGTGTATCTCACTCCTCTCTTAAAACATGCCCCCAAAGAACTGTGGCCTAAACATGACAGCTGGCACTAAGTGCTGCGCAGCTGTAAATCCAGTGAAGGCCCTGGCACCACTGTGCCTCCTACCCCACTCAGGGATTCTCTTGCAAAAATGTGTCTGAAATAGGCATGGGCCCCTCAGGGCCCTCTGGACCCCTCTCTGGGCCCTATGAATAAGGTGCCCCCGTGGCAGCTGCCCGCTACGGCGGCACAGCTGTGACATTACTCAAAAAGGGGGCCGGCATGTCTGTGCCCTCTGGACCCCCACGTGGCTCTCAGAACATGCCACCATCGTTGGGGTGGCCCTCTCTCTTGTGGGACCGCCCAGGCGCCGACAATGCTCCTCGATATGCCTCCAAGACACTGGGGCCCTCTGGGGCTCTTTTACTCTGAAGGGAAACTGCCCCCAAGTGTTGGAGCGGCCCGCTGCCAGACGGGGCCACTCAGACTCTGTGCCTCTCACCGGCACTAACACACAGAACCACCAAAGAGCCCCACTCACCGGCTGGGGGCAGGACTCCTCCGGACCTCGCTGGCACTCTGCTCTTTGCTTCACCCGGGCCCCCTCCGGGGACCCGGGGCTTCCATGCGGAGCTCACAAGGCTCTGGGTGCCTCCCACTTCCTCTCTGGTCATTGGGGATCTCAGGTGAGCCCCCACTCCTCCAATTGGGTCACCGGGGCTCCCAACAGCTCACGGGAGCCCCAGGCAGCCGCAAGACATCGCTCGGCTAGCTCCTCTCTCCAGCCAGGGCGTGCGCGGGACTTCCCTTGCAAAACCGGAAGTCCCACTTGCCGTCAGGCACCACGTTGCCTGACTTCCTCCCGGCCAGGCCATAATCGCTTCTTCAGTGAGATGAGGAGTAGGCTCCCTCTTTAGGCAGGCACATGCGGGGTGGGCACCTGCCATGAATACACACATAGAAGCGGGTGGGCAACTGCAAAGGCAGCGAACGCGGGGTGGGCACCCACATCAGAAATCCCTCATAAAGCGGGGTGGGCTCCTGTTCTGCAGACAAAACGCGGGGGTATCCCTACGCTGGGGATTACCTCCTGCCCGGGCAGCTTAGTGCTGAGGAGCCCTCACGCTCCCTTTTCCTTGGAATAAGTTGATATGAAGTGAACGCAAGGCACTAGAAGCCCCCAGCAATAAGTTCCTCAAGAGATCAAGGGGCAATGCAGGGCCCAGGGAGGCAAGCTCTCATGGCAGCCCCCCTGGGGCCCAGCAGCAGCACGCCCCAGCAGGATCAGCACACCAGAAATGAACAACATTATGGAGTCACAGCCCCTTCTTTTATACACCCTTTCTTCTTTGTGTCACAGCACAGGGCTTGGGGATACCAGTCAGAACTGGTTTAGGGGGGATTTGAAGCACTTTGTTTACCGAGCTCCTCTTCCCCTTTGTCAGGTGGGGGCTCACCAGCAGACACACCACAGGGGGGCAGAGCCAGCATTCACTAGGGCAGGCACCATCCTATTTAGAGTCAGGGGATTACCCCTCCCATCACTCTTACTCCATGTATCCCATTCAGCTCAGCGCTGACTCACCCTACCCCTCCTGGAGCCACCCACACCTCTCAGCTCCTGTCACTCCCAAGCCAGACATGCAATTCACATAAGGCAGGCAGACACATAGCACACAGAAATGCCAACTTCTAAAAGTGACACTTCTCCACCAGTCACCATAAAGCTGCGCACACCGTTGCATAGCATTTATCCTCACGAGTTCATACATACTAAACTCGACCCTGCACTCCTCTCATACCAGGAATTACCATGGATGCACTTATCTCCCATGCATTCCTATGGGAGGGCAGGCCCATCTCCCCACACGTACACAGAGAGCACACGCACTTTACACTGGGCCACAGTGCTAAAGTGCCCAGAGGCCTAAAACCCCTACCACCATGTCAGAGCTTAAGGCAAAAAGTTCAGGGGTGAACCGGCCAAAAAAGGCCAAGTCCAACAGCCCTAACACTACATAAGCTAAAAACAATCCAAGAAGAATAGAGAGAAATCTGACATGATTGATACAGATGGTCATATAGGTGGATACGTGTCAGCATTGACTACAATGAATTGTCTGTCTAGTACGTAAACACAGAATGGAAGCAGCTACATATTAACTGTGTATATGAATTCATGTTATGTTTTTATTTGTAAAATAAATTTGGAAAAATAAAAGCTTCATGTGGCTGTTATTGTAATTTAGAATTATCTTTTATAAAATGTTAATTTTCATGTATTTAACATCATGTGACTGTGCAGGAAAATATGTGTGCTCTTCCATTAAAAATGAATGAGGTTCTTTTTTATTGCATGGTGTCTATAATAGTGTCTATAATGACATGGTTTTTGTATTGTATCTAGTATACGTGCAGAAAATATTTTGTCTTTTTCAAATTTAATATTGAGGAATATAATCCTCAAATATTCAACTGGTGTGAGAATATAAATTAGTAACTGGGGTGGATGGAAGTCCACCACAAGAAATAATGTCAGGAACCTGCTTAGTCTAGTCAAGGGTTTCAATAATGTAACCTTAAGACCCTGGTACCTATCTCACATAACAGACAGGCGTAACTTAAGGAAAATATTTAAAGCATTGACAAGTACCAACACAGATACAAAATCAAAGACACAGCACAATAAAAACCCACTCCAAGTTGTAGAAATAGAGACAAATAAATAAAAATAACCAAAATCGATAACGAGAATCAAAGGTTTTAATTTTTACAGATTCAAGTACAAATAGTACCAAAAAAGCCAATGATAATCTATGAAAGTTGTAGACGGGGATTTGGGCATGATTTTAGGTCAATCACGAGGGAGCCTGAGCAGATTGCACCAAGGGGATTGGTCCAGGTGAAAGTCTTGAAGTTAAAGAGTTCAAAAAAGTATCTTATTCCCACTTTAGAAAGGGAATTAGTCACTTTTCTGAAGAAAGAGTGGAGTGATGTTCAATGGATAGCATTGAGTGTAGAGGCGTAGAGCATAGTGGTGTTGGGTAGAGTAAAGTGTCGTAGAGTGGAGTGGAGCAGAATTGAGTGGGGTAGAGTGAAGAGGCATAGAGTGGAGGGGCGTACAGTAGAGTGTTGTAGAGTGAATTGTCATAGAATTATCGTAGACTGGAGTGGCTTAGGGTAGAATATAGGGATGTAGAGTGTCATAGAGGGGTGTGGTGTACAGTGGAGTGAAGTGGAGTAATGTGGAGTGGCGTAGAGTGTAATTGAGTGGAGTAACATAGATTGGAGTAGAGTGGAGTGGAGAAAAGTGGAGTATAGTGGAGTGGCATAGAGTGGAGTGCCATAGAGTGGAATTTTGTTTTGTAGATTGGGGCGGCATAGGGTCTCGTAAAGTGGAGTGTGTAGAGTGGACTAAAATGTTGTGGACTGGAGTGGCATAGAGTGGAATGGAGTGAAGTAGAGTGAAGGAGAGTGGCTCAGAGTGGAGTGGCATGGATTGGCATGAAGTGGCATAGAGTGGAATAGCATAGAGTGGCAAAAAGGGAAGTGCCATTGAGTGGAGTAGAGTGTTGTATAGTGTAGTGTTGTAGAGTGAAATAGCGTAGAGTGGGGTAGAGTGGCATAGAGTGGAGTGGCATAGACGGTAGTGGCAGAGAGTGGAGTAGAGTGGCGCAGCGTGGAGGGGCCTAGAGTGGCCTAGAGTTGAGTGATGTAGAGTGGCGTAGAGTGAAGTATAGTGGCATAGAGTGGAGTACAGTGGAGTGGCACAGGAGTATGCATGGTGTGGTAGCCTACTGCCATTATCGACAACACATTTTCAATTGAAATTACCATTATATTTGCACAGACATAGTTTTCCTTATTAAACTATACATTGCACAACAATGTGTGGAGAGGGGGCATCACCTGATGCATTGATTAGTTTTGATCATATTAAAATATTTGTATCCACCACTCTTCCGAATTACAAAAATGTGCTTCGTTTGTGCTTCCATAATTCTGAAATATTCTGAAATATTTGTACAGTTCATTTATTGGTATTTAAAATGTGTTCTGTACTAGAATACCATAGCATTCCACAGCCTTCCATTTCACACCCAAGTACCCAGCAAGATTGCCACATACTTCCTCCCACTTTGCAGTGAGAAAGAAAAACAAATACCAACCTCCCTCAGAAGACAGAGCTTGACATTTGACCTTTGTCTTTGAAAGCACAGCATTGTGACAAGATAAGTAAAAAAAGTTAAAGGCCTGTCTTTTTCACTTTTGAACTCCAGCATGGTTATCTAGAGGTGTTTCAGCACTTCCCACTCCCCTGCTTTCAGTGCCTATTGCATGGGAGTGAAATTGAGGAAAGTATTGCTTAGGTTATGCTTTTAGAAAAGAGCACTGACCAAAATAAACAAGCTTATAGACAGCACATTTTTCCTCGCAGACATGCAAAATTGATGAACTGGTAGTAGCAGACATAAATAGACTCAGTCAAGTAGAAAGATAAGCGGCAGAAAACCTTTTAAAAGAAATACAGTATTTGTACTACATACAAGGGAGACAACTGAAAACGTGTACTCTTGTGGAGTGCTTCACGAGAAAGAAAAATAAAGTTCCCAGAAAGTGAGCAATCTTGGGTGAATACACGGAGCCAGTCGGAGAGGTGGTAAGCAGGCTATGGCCCACGGTAGGCACAAAAAGATGCTGGATAGCCTACAAATAAACCCAGCGACTAGGAAGCAAGCAAATAGAGTTACAAAACACAAAAGCAATAGTAAGCAAGGGGCAGAATGCATTCCTTAGGAAGCATTTAGCGTGATCTGAATATGTCTTTGTAACTAGACAGTTGTGCAGTATGGTAGGCTCAGACCAAGAAATAGCCTACTGTGGAAAATAAAGTGAAAATAACAAATATCCCTCACCAAATTACCTCCCCCATCATGGCTGAATTAACAAAATCAAAATGTGAGCGTGCATGTATCATTTTACAAATAGCGAAAGGCTGTGCCTGGGTCAGAATGCATACATTAAATATTAAAGTATGGTTTGTATTATTGCGGCAGCTAGTGCAAGCTGAATTCAAAGTAACATTGCGGTAATTTACATTTTGTGAACAATCAAGCATCAAAAGAGCGAGGTGAGTTGAACTCTACATTTAAGTCATGGCCACTGAAAAACTTGACTTTTGGCCCATGCATTTAACTGTGTAAATATGATTCTAGTACCCGCATTCATCCTCTGCTGCACAATTGATACATTTCATGAAAAATAACAGGTTTCTAGCCCAAACTAACAAAAAACGGTTACAATTATTGTCCCCATTTGATGTACTGTGGAAAGGACCTTGGGCCTGATTACGAGTTTGGAGGTCTTGGAGCGGGCCACCATGCCAGCGCCCTGCTCCAAGACCACCAACCTGTATGCAGATCGCCTGGCATATTCCGAGTAGAAACCTGGCAGGTGGTCACACAGCGGTGGTCCCACGTCATTGACTTTCAAGGGCTTGTATGTGAGCCTTTGGAAGGCAGCGCTGTGAGACTGCCACTGCGCGTACGAGCATGGCATGGACTGTGCAGTCCATGCTGTGCTGGAAATGGGGGTGCATACAGACAGGGGCATACCATGTGCCCCCCAATATGCCCCCCATGCAAAGAGGTACCAAGTGGAAACGTAGCGCCCCCTTAGTTTCCCCACCGCCACACTTTTTATGGCAGGCTCACCACCATGAAAATTGTGACAGTGAGTAAACTTGTAATATGGTTGGTGATTCTGCAGAGGCATCGCCAAGTATTTTGCGGGCCTCAAATTACTGCAAGACCACCAGGGATCTTCAATCCCTGGCGGTAGCAGTGGTTCTATGGTGGTTCAAACACCCAACTCGTAATGTGGCTGTCAAACCACAGTTGCGGCGGTAGCCGCAACCCACTGCTGGTTTGTGTGCAGCAGGCAGAAACTTAAATACTTACATGTTACATCAAGTAAATAGTGTCTAAAGATTGATTCTCAGTGGCCGGTATTTCAATAGAGCGCTCAAACTTGACAAACTCCAAAAATATTGCATCTATATATTAAGGCTCCATGTCCTGAGTGCTAGATTACCTCCATTAAAGGCTCATATATAATAAAGATGGATAGAGATAGTTCCAGGGTGAACCGAGGGTAAACACAAACAAGTTTTAGTACGTAATGAGCTTAATCAATCAGACACTTTTTTATTACAAAACTGGTGCAGATATAGGCGTAGTTTCTGCTAGGAGCATCATTGTACATTTTACTTAATGCATTTTCCTCTGCCAGGTAGGACAGTGTTAATAAAATAGTCATCCTGTAAATCAGTGGTTCTAAACCTTTCGACTTCTGTGAATTCCCTCAGCCCCTTAATCATAACAGAAATCTGCATACCCTCACTGAATCATTATTGGAAACCAGAGACCATCACTGAGTCATTATTGGAAGCCAGGGACAGCAGCTATAGCAGCTTTAATGATTTGAACCTCAAAACAAGGCAGAAAAATACAGTAACAAACATGTATCAAACAAATACTCAAATTGAGAAATATTTAATTCACCAGCAAATATAAATAATGAACATTTTCATTTTAAGGGAATGTTGTGGCTTTTCTAAATTTAATTGAGGGTACACATCTTCCATACTATACTCTGTTCAATGCCTTTTTCCTGCTCCCACAAATCAACGTGAGGATACCAACTACATTTTTAGCCTTCAGTTTTAAATTCCTTAATATTTACGGAACATGGGGGGCGTGGCTTGGACGCCGAGGGAAGATGGCGGATCTCCGTTAGCTCCGCTCGGACGCGGTGCTGTGTAGCTGTGTGGAAGGCTTCCCAGCGAGCTACGGGCACTGTCTCCAGAAGAACTTACCAGCGGAACATGGCGTGATTCTGAATTGCTCCTCGTTGGTTGTTTTTACCACTCCTATCCCTCGGAGACGTGGCGGTTTGAGTTCCTGAGGTAATGCCCGACGGCGGCCATTTTGTATCGAGGCGCCGGCATTCTATTCCTGAAACACCGCGCACGCATTTCCTGGATCCAGTCATGCTTTGATGCTTTACTGCTTCATGTCTCTTCGAGAGGGAGTCTGCTCCAAGTTCAACAGTCGCCAGTAGCCCCTGGCCATGCTTGTTCCATATCGTTCTCTCCCCGGAGAAGGTCCCATAATTCTGTCTTTTCCTCAGAGGAGCCGTGATTAACCCCTACGTTCCGGTATCTTCAGAGCCACAGGCTGGATGCATTGCAGCTTTGTGTATCTTTCTCTTTTTGTTCTAAGGTGATGCTGTAGTGGCTTTGTGAGTATCTCTGTCAAACCGTACAGCGTATGAGAGAATTCCGTGTACTTTTTCCCGCCAAAAAAGCATCTCGTCAAATTGCCAAGATGTCTAATGACTCCCATCCTCCAAATAAACCGTCTTCTTCTGGCGCAAAGCCTAAAAGGCTGAAGAATGACCCGCCCTCGCCTATTCTTTCATCACAAAGCCCAGTTTTGGATAACATATTAGAGGAAGTGCGTGGTCTTCAACCCTTTATGGCCGCCACAAACGAAAAATTGCAACAAATTGAGGACCGATGGATCGTCATGGAAGGTAGGGTGACTGAGTTAGAACAACGCGTCAGTGACGTTCAAGATGTTACCACAAAAATTCCGTTATTGGAACAGGAGATTCATAAATTGAAGCTTCATACTGAGGACTTGGAGAATCGTAATCGAAGGAACAACCTCCGTCTTTTTGGCTTGCCAGAGAATATTGAGGGTCCTGATATGTTGCTTTTCCTTCGAAAATTCCTTCATGACCTCTTGGGCCTTCAGTCATCTACACCTTTGAATATACAAAGAGCCCACCGCTTAGGTCGCCTTCAACCGAATTCCACCAAACCTCGTGGTATTATTATGCTGTTCCTGGAGTTCACAGAACTCATGACTGTTCTTAAAGCAGCTAAACTCAAACGTAACCTATCGTGGTCTGGACATAATATTTTTATCTCACAAGATGTCTCCAATGCGACCAATGCTCGTCGCAAAGAATTTCTTGCATTGCGTCCACAAATGAGGCTTTTGAACGTCCAATATGGTATACTTCATCCCTCCATCTGCAAGATCACCCACAACGGCCAGACGAGATCCTTTGATGACCCGGGAAAACTGAAGCTGTTTCTCAATAACATCTCCTCTCGGAATATGGACACAAATCATTGAACGTTTCTTTTTTGCTACTTCTGTGTAGTGCTCTTAACAGCTATTAACAGCTTTTTTCTGGTTACCTTAGATTCCTCTTATACATAGCTTTCCATATGTTTTAGTGCTTATTGCTTACTGTACATTTGTTAATCACGTTTCTTCCTCTTTGTTACTGCTTATTCCTGTTCAAATTCTCTCTTCCCCTTCTCATATCTCGCTCCCGCTATATGATTTCCTACGTTATGTCCTGCTTCCAATTGTACCCATGTGAACTATACCGCTGTCTTCTCTCCGGTCTCATCACGCTCCAATTTTACTTTTCTATCGATGTCTTTCAGGTCTGGACTCTTTTCCTTGACCTGTTTTCCTTCTTTGCTTTCCTATGCTTTTTTCCTCTGCTCACCTTCTTTCCCTTCCCTGCTCTTTCGCGCTCTTTCTTATTTCAGTCTTCCTTTGGTCGGTGCGTCTCTCTCTTCTTCTTTCGAGTTTTTCCATGTTTCCTCTTTGCTCTTTTCCCTTCATTTCTTCATGATTATGGTGCTTTTGGACTTCCTTTTATTTATTTCGTTGTCAAAGGCTTGTTGATCCTTCTTAATAAGGTGGTTTTATGTTTTGTTGTTCCCCTGTGTAACCCTTATGCGCATTTTGTCTTTCAGTGTCGTTGTGTCTCCGAAGTATTTCCACACCATGTGTATCACATTCCCCTGACCCTCGCGTATGTGTAATTTTGTTACGTGGAACGTTCGTGGTCTTGGAAACCCGGTTAAAAGACAAAAGGTAATTTCTCATTTATCTAAGCTTAATTCCCAAATTTCTTTTCTTCAAGAAACTCACTGCAATGACGTCGAATCACTGAAATTAAAAAGGCAGTGGGTAGGCCAAGTTGTTTTTTCCCCTGCTGTTGACAAGAAGGGGGGGGTTGCCATATTGTTTCACAAAACTTTATCTGTGCAAATTATTTCCTCTCAAAATGATGACGCAGGTCGATGGGTAATGGCCAAGGTTGTTGTGCACAATAAAACGTTAATCTTGCTAAACATTTATGGCCCTGTGAAACCAGATCCAAAATTTTGGAATGATATCAAAATTCTCCTCTCCACAGCTGACTGTCCCAATATTATTGTAGCAGGCGATTTTAATCAATGGTTGGATCCTTTCTCGGATCGCTTATCTAAGTACAAATTTCAACCGGATAAGACCCATAAATCCTTTCAATCGGCCATTGCCTCTCGCCCATTGTATGATGTTTGGAGAACCTGTAACCCTGATTTGTTGGAATATACGTTCTTTTCTAATGTACACCAAACCCGATCCAGAATTGATTATATCTTGATTGGCAAATCCCTTCTTCCTTGTATCCAAAAATCTGAAATTGGCTCTATTTTTATCTCAGACCATGCCCCTGTCTATGCTATGTTCGACCTTTCACTCACCTCCACCAAATATAATCGCTGGAAGTTTAACACTCACCTACTTTCTGATACAACTTATATTAAAGAAGTCACCTCCTTTATTAATGAATTTTTCACCTTTAACAACCCATTAGACACTTCCACCTCTAACAACTGGGATGCTTTTAAGGCGGCTCTCCGTGCTTTTACTATTTCTTTTGTGTCCCGGAAGAAAAAGGCCAATGTGAAAAAGTACAAAGACCAATTACAACAGTTGAAAAAATTAGAGCATGACTATTTTTCCTCCAAAAATGCTGATTCACTTAGGAGTTTAATTACAGCCAAAACCAGCCTCAACAAAATTGCCACTGTTGATGCCTGCAATGTTTTACTTAGAATTAAGTCTAAATTTCACGGAGGGCAAAATAAAGCAGGTAAAATGCTAGCGAATTATTTAAAAATTCGCTCTGAACGTAAGACCATTGGTCCTATCTTGGATGAATCCACCAATAATCTGGTGTCCTCTGATGAAGAAATTGCAGCGGTCTTTCAGGACTACTACCGATCTCTTTACTCAGATGATACATTCCCCTCCTCTCATAATCTTGATAAGTTTTTTTCTGGACTTCCCGCTCCCCCATCTCTGAATGCTGAGTTTTCTGCCTTAGAGGCGGATATTACCCTTCAAGAGATTATTACCGCCCTTCAAGCTTTAAAAAAATCAAAAGCCCCCGGCCCGGACGGATTACCGGTGGAGTTTTACTGTACTTTCAAATCTTTGTTTGCCCCTAAATTATTGCAGCTGTTTAATTCCTTCATTGCTGATGTGAAAGCATCAGGCTCCTTTATGGATGCCCTGATCGTCATTATCCCTAAGCCTGACAAGGACCATTCTTTATGTAAAAATTTTCGCCCAATCTCCCTTATCAATTACGACTGCAAGATCTTCGCTAAGATTATTGCATCCCGACTTGATTCTATCATACCCCTTCTGATCAAGACGGACCAGGTGGGTTTTGTCAAAGGTAGACTGGCTTCCGATAATGCTAGAATGTTCATGAATATCTTATCCCATGGTAAAAATTATAAAAATCCTCTGGCTGCTTTGTCTCTGGACGCTGAAAAAGCATTTGATCGTATAAATTGGCAGTATATGTTTCATACCTTACAATGGTTTGGTTTTGGCCCTAATTTTATTTCCTTTATCAAATTGTTATACTCATGTCCGAGGGCAAGTATTTTTGTTAATAACCAATTTTCTCAATTTTTTCCCCTATCCAGAGGCACCAGGCAAGGTTGTCCTCTTTCCCCATTACTTTTTATTCTGTGTTTGGAACCCTTCCTTGAGCGTATTCGAACCAATCCCAATATTAAAGGTTTTGTCTCTGCTTCTGTTGAAACTAAAGTATCTGCCTATGCAGATGATATATTGGTATACATGTCCAATCCCAGTGAATCCCTTCCCCCCTTTTTAGAAGAAGTCCATCTTTACTCTTCCATTTCTGGGTACAAACTCAATCTAACCAAAACGGAGGTTCTTCCTTTAAATTCGATTTGTTATCAATTCATGTTTGCGGATACAGCCTTTGCATGGTGTCCCTCCAAGATTAAATACCTTGGCATTTGGTTTTCTTCCAATATTGCGGACACTATTAAATTCACCTTTAACGCACTAATGAATAAGTTGAAATCCCTTCTCCTCGTGTGGTCCCCCTTATTTTTGTCATGGTGGGGTCGACTAGATACTATTAAGATGATGGTCACTCCTCATATTCTTTATACGGTTTCTATGCTCCCTGTCAAAATCCCTAACACGTTTTTCTCCCAATTAAACTCTTTATGTATTAAATTTTTATGGAACAATAAACGCCCCCGCATAGCCTTAAACAAACTTATTTGCCCCAAGGAAGAGGGGGGTGTGCGTTTCCCTAATTTTAAAATATACCACTCTGCTTTTTTGATTAAACAATCTTTCTCATTGGCCTTCGACTTTGGGGATACGCCTATGCCTCGTTGGATTATCTTTGAGCGATCGCTTCTAAAAGAATTCCAGTTTCAGCAGGTTACTTTTATGTCCAACTGCACCTTTTTGTCTAAACACCCTGTATTAAAATACTCCCGTGAATTGCTGTGCAATACATTTCTTAAGGACCTATCCCCTATCCAATGTTTTTTAACCTCTACCCTGTGGTATAACAAATTTCTCAAATACAAAGGCAGATCTTTCTATTACAAATACTGGAAGGAAAAGGAGATCATTTTTGTCCATCAGTTTTTGAATGGGTTCTCTATCATCTCCTTCCAGGAATTACAAACACGATATCAGCTACCTGACTCCTTCCACAAGGAATACCTTATTATCTCTAATGCTATACAAATTCAATTGGCTACCTACTCTCTCCCATCAGTCCCACCTTCTTTAACACCCTCTTCACCATTGTACCCTCTATTCCCGGCGCATAAACTCAAAGCTGCCACTGTCTATAAGTTATTGTTATCTAAGGTCAATGTTCGTTCTAAAACCACCATTGAAAATGCATGGGAAATGGACTTATCCTTTTCTCTTCCTATTGAAAGTTGGGACAAACTATGGTCGAAATTATTTAAAATTTCGGCTGCAGCCAGGATAACCCAATCTCTGTTTTTTCTGTATCATAGAGCCATTATTACTCCTGTTACTATTTGTAAATTTTCCCCCACATCCTCTCCCCTTTGCTGGTCCTGCTCTACCGAACCTGGTACATTAGTCCATCAGTTATATGAATGTGCATCTGTTCTATCTTTTTGGGATTCAATTTGGAATGTATGCATGTCAGTTTTCAACTTTAATGCAACCTTATCTTTTGTAAATATCTTTTTAGGCTCTTTAGCTCCTGATATGGAAACTGTTTTACCTAGTTCTAGGCTATTTGACCTTTTTATTGCATTAGCTTTTAAAGTGATCCTGTCTGCATGGAAAGATAATTCTAAACTGTCGTCAATTACTTGGTGGAATTTTATTTGTGACGAACATAGGATTGCTTCAGTTTCCTCCTCTTCTGTCCCCCAAAAAATCAAAACAGATCTTCTTTGGCTTCCTTTTACTGTTTATCTCTCCTCGCACCCTCCCTTGCGGTAATTCTTCTTCTTTTTATTCTCTTCTCTCTCTGGCTTTCTCTCTTCTCTTCCCTCCTCACCTCTTTGGTCTTTCCTCTCTTCCTCCCTTCTTTTCCTCCTATCCCATTCTCCAGTGCCATTTTCCTTAATTTACCCTATTATTGATCCTTTTTTCCTTCTGTTGACCTATCATTATAAACCAACTTCGTTTATATAATATCTCTTTTGGCGCTATATTGTAATAATTGTTTTATTGTATCATTTGTTTTTTCTTTTTCTTTTTCTCTGAAAAATTCAATAAAAACTTCTTAAACAAAAAAAAAAATATTTACGGAACATTTTAAAATGTTCAATTTCAAACTTTGTTTATTTATTCATATATACATTATTAATCGGTTATTGTTATTTAATTTTCTAAGTAGTCAGGGACCTACTGAGAAGGCATTGCGGACCCCCCTGGGGTGTGCGGACTACAAGTTAAGAACCACTGCTATACTTGCAAGCAAATGTATACAAACAAGTGATAAATGGCATTATTGAATTAATCTCAGACCCTGGTAGTTACTCTGGGCCACATCCCAATCCATCATTATTTTGCACACAATGTCAGTTCAGTTTGGGCCTGGCTATATGCAACTCAGTCTTGACCCTTCTCCAATCGGAACAGTCCAGTCTGGCTTGTTCGGAATTGACTGTTCCGATTGGAGCAGGGTCAAGACTGAGTTGCATATAGCAGGGTCCAAACCGAGGTGGCATGTTGTGCAAAATAATGATAGCTTGGGCTGCTGCCCAGAGTAATTACCAGTGTCTGAAATTAATTCCATACATCACTTTTTTGTATACTTTAGCGTGTCGCCCCATGTGGGACGGATATGCCAACACGTTTGTCCCGCGCACACTGTGTCAAATGAGCCAAGCTGTACCAAGCTATTCCCGGCTAATGAGCCCATAACCAGAGCAAAACAGGTTTTGAGTTGCTGGTGTTCTGGTTCAGGGAGGATCTGGCTTGGCAATTCGGGTTGGACTGTTCCGATTGAAGCAGGGTCAAGACTGATTTGCAGATAGTTGGGTCCAAACCGAGATGACGGTGTGCAAAATATTGATGGATTGGGATGCAGTCCAGAGTAATTACTAGCAGCTGACATTAGTTAAGCATTCCTTCCATCACGTTTTGAATACTTTAGTACTTCCAAGCAAGTCAAAAGTATGTATGTGGTAATATGCTGTTGCATAACTCCGGTGGCCCTCATTAAAATATGAGAAAAGCCTCCCCACCTTCTTTTCTGTTTTCTTCCCTTCTTTACTCTGTTCCTACTTTCTCTCTTCTCTATATTTCGGGTTCATTGGGCGACAGGCACTATGCTGGGGGGGGGGTAGGCCGTAGCCTCCGCATTGGTGTAGGGTGGGGGGGTAATACTCTGTTCTCAATTAGTTCTATGGGCCTTTCTTCTTTTATGTCTCTGTGCTCTACTTTCTTCGATTCGGGGTCCGGGTGTGGGGTGGATCGAGTGGGGGCGGCTCTGGAGGGGCGCGTACTTGCTCATGTGACTATCCTGATATATCTCTGCACCGCCTCACTGATTGAGATTTTACTCCCATTGTTGTTCTTACTGATGTTGCTGCTCGCCCGTGTGGTGAAGCTATCTTGCGGACTCGAATCTACTTTGTTCTTATCCTTCATTGACTTTTTTCTCTGATAAAATTATCAAAAAACTTAAAATTAACCTTCACCTCTCCTTCCCCGGGTTTCAAAGATATCTCCAGTATGTGACTCATAACCTGTTGTTAATCCTGACCGTTGATGCACGGGGGCTGTAATGTGGGTATCAGTGCTTTACTGTATCGTGGCCGGCCTGACGGTTGTAGGCCCGTATTTGTTCTTTTAAGATGCACGAATAAAGGTTTTTAAAAAAAAAAATAAAAAATAAAAAAAATATGAGAAAAGAACGTTTGAGTTAATGTCAAGTCCAGATAGTATAGGTGACATATAACTGTTGAAGAAAGTCACGAACAAAGATATATTATGGTGTTATTAAACGTATTTAAAATATATTGTTCTACCTTGGTCTGTTGAAGGCATACAAAGTTTGTATTACTCATACACTGCACCAGAAGGAGGGGGAAGATCAGAAGTAATTGATACCCATCCTAATACATTCACGATTAACTATGTAACCAAAATTTTTAGAACATTACAATGCAGCTTTTGAAGTTCAGAGAATTAAATACGATAATTTAGAATGTCAAACTAAATTATTATTCACTAGAAAATGTAATAACAGTCTCCAGCAATTGCAGTCTCTAAACCCCCAGTAATTTTAGGAAAGGGGTATGAGTGGGATATGAAGAAGATAAAAAATATGATAATGCTTCTCCATTCATTTTCGAAAGCGCGAGACAGCAGAAGAAGCTAATCCTGGCGTTCCTTTAAGGTATGGGATTTCATGAAACAATCATAATCATTTTTGTGGAAATGGGGGGCGTTCTGGATGGCATTTGACAGGGTTTAACCTGGCAAACGATAAATGCCTATTTTAAGATACAGAATGTGACCCTTTTTAATCCATCATTGCGATATAGTTAGGGGGAGCCGTGGGGATCTGCGCAGTGTCTTCAGCAAAGAGGCGTCAGGCGGCACACTTTCTGGTGGATAGTATGACATTTATTAACTGTACTCTAGTGTGGGAGCAGGGGAATTAGCTCACCTTAGCAAATGCCAGCTCTATTACTCTCCCTTGAGGCATGGCTAGCTTGGCGACAGTCCTTGGTGTTGGTGTAAAGACGCAGCTCTGGCGGTCTTCAGAATAAGTATCTGACCTTGGATTAAGAGTTATTAAAAGGTCACAAATGAGGAGCTCAAAACTACGCTTGTGGAATAGGCAAATGTATAACAAAAAATAATCTAGGCGATTTTAATATCAGTGCTGCCCAGGAGGGCTAGATTCATACATGCCAGGTTTTCAGTAATTTCATTAATTATGCATTGCTCTTGTGATTACCAGAACTACACGATTATGCCAGCTTGATGTAATTAAAAATAATTTGAGGCAAAAATCCTACCGCAGGAGCACAGGAAAAACGAACTAAAAGACAGCGAAGGGCTGCTGGCTACTGCTGTTGTGTCCTTTAGCATTTAGTGCTATTTTCTTAGTGCAAAATGCATCCTTGTGCCCATTTTTGCATTAAGGAAATAGGGCTGAATCTGGATTAGGCTACTCACACAGTTACACATAATTCCGAGTGATTTTCTGGGAATTACGCTTGAAACAATTACACCAGTTACACCCATCGCCAATTTTTAGGACACTCACTGTTATGTAAATGAGCTCCGTTCAGTGTAGTAATTATAAATATATTTTAGGTGGACATTTTGAAAATACTATCTGTCAGGTCATTTGTGGTATGTGAGATACATCCTAGATTTGACGTGCACACTTCGGGGGATATTCACAAGGACTTATCTCCAATTTATCTCTACCTTAACGCATCAAAAGTGGAGATAGATTTAACACCCCATTCACAAGCTGGTGCAAACTGCAGACAACGCCAGTATTCCCACGATAGCGGCCTCAAAATGTATTTCCACGGTGGACACCACCAACTAACCCTAATGAGATGCAGAGTAGGCGTTCCCGTGCAAAAACACACAAAAAAAACACAACACCACTTTCACCCTGAACTACCAGATCTGCGATGTGAACCAAAAGCAGACGATAAGCCGCGGTAGCAGCAGGGAATTAACACCTGCCTTTTGCTGATGTTAAGCAGGACAACTACCTGCAGCATGAAAGGGAGCCCAGCCAAGAACCACACCGGAACACCCACAGATGCCATGGACACAATGTTCATGCAACGCCTCTGTGGGCCACAACACCCACCGCAACCACCCCAGGCCTGCCACCACCCCCAGGACCCGTCCCGCCCCCCCCCAGGAACACCACAGCGGAAGCGTACACAAAGACAGTGGACCCACCTGAAACACACCTGTCGCCCAGACCCAACGCTAGAGGAGGACATTGCCCACCACAAGCCCAAAAGGACAGCCATCCCCCGCATCCTGACCCACATCCCCCAGCTGCTGACGGTACCAACCCAGCGGACAACCAACATCCCACCGCATACAGAGCTGCCGGCTGCGCAGCACATGCCGGCCTCTGGTACCATCCAACCCACAACTACCAGAGTCGGAGGAGTCACACAGCCAGACCCATCCAAGATCATCACACCTGTCCTGGATGCCAACATCAGCCTGGTACCCCAGCATGCCCGTGTCACCCACACTGCGCAGGAGCAGCTGGAGATGAAGCAAGGCCCCTACGCCATAACTGGATTCCCTCATGTGTCAGGGACAATCAACTGCACACATGTACACCTCGTGCCCCCTGCCCACACTGCACACAACTACCACAACAGAAAGCACACGCATACCATGAATGTGTGAGACGCTTATGCTTCACACTCACGCTGGAGGTATAGAAGGGCTGCAAGAGGCACTTGGTGGCATTTGGGTAATTTCTTAATCATAATGTTAAATTACAAGATTCTCCTTCCTGGTTTTAACCATCGTGTTGTGCCTTTCTCCTTGGTGATTACTGTGCTGATTCCGACCGGTAGCGGGGCCCGTCCGTGCGAGCGGGCCCGTCTTCCGATGGTCAGTGCTCTAGTTATCTTTGGCACCAATATAACCAGCGCGACGGCGCGAGCGCAGCGTGTGAGACGCTGACGCTTCGCGCTCACGCTGGAGGTATAGCAGGGCTGCGAGAGGCACTTGGTGGCATTTGGGTAATTTCTTAATCATAATTTTTAATTACAAGATTCTCCTTCCTGGTTTTAACCATCGGTTTGTGCCTTTCTCCTTGGTGATTCCTGTGCTGATTCCGACCGGTAGCGGGGCCCGTCCGTGCGAGCGGGCCCGTCTTCCGGAGGTCAGCGCTCTAGATATCTTTGGCACCAATATAACCAGCGCGATGGCGCCAGCGCAGTGTGAGAGACGCTAACGCTTCGCGCTCATGCTGGAGGTATAGCAGGGCTGCGAGAGGCCCTTGGCGGCATTTGGGTAATTTCTTAATCATAATTTTTAATTACAAGATTCTCCTTCCTGGTTTAAACCATTGTGTTGTGCCTTCCTCCTTGGTGATTCCTGTGCTGATTCCGACCGGTAGCGGGGCTCGTCCGTGCGAGCGGGCCCATCTTCCGGCGGTCAGCGCTCTAGTTATCTTTGGCACCAATATAACCAGCGTGACGGCGCGAGCGTGCTGACAGCGCGCCGGAGCTGCGCTAAAGGCAAGCCCGTCTGCGCCCGTCAGCGTCTGGAATGTGTCTGTGGCCAGGACCCCTGCTCTAGCGCCATCAGTTCACTACATTTCTCAGGCACTCCAGAAGCTTCGGCCACCACCCTGTGGGGCCAATGTTATGTCTAGCCACTGGGACGACCACGGTTTGTGTCATTGTATCCATTGTAATTTTGTACCTTTCGCGAAGTGCAACAGCCCTATTCCCAGTCATGCCGACGATGCTTGCCACACCGCGCTCGGCGGTAGGGATGGCCTTTTCCCTCTAGTTGCCCCACGTACAGGCCCATCATCTGTCCTGAGTGGGACAACGGAGCAGTCCTCACTGAAGAGGTTTAAGGGCATTCTTTTAAACGTGCGTTCGGTGGCTAGGCACAAACTTGAGCTTGAGATTCTTTTAAGTGCACATAATCCTGATATGGTCTTTTTAACTGAGACCTGGGCGGAGGCTTCCTCCATTCCTGATTGGAATGTCGCTCTGCCCCCAGGCTATGCTGTCATGTCACTGGATTGCTTAGGTAGCAGAGGTAGGGGTATTGCCATTTTTTATAGGCAAATTTTTACTGTCCAGACCATGGAGGTTACAGAGCTTCACGCTGAAGCACTTCACTTTGTCATTAAATGGAAGGAGGGTACGATTTTTGAGGGCCTGCTGATTTATCGACCCCCTGGCCCTAGGGCTCCTTTTTCTCTGGCTCTTATGACATATATGGAATCCTGTACGGACTCAGACTCTTTTTCTATTTTAGGTGATCTTAATTTCCATTTGGAATCTACTATTTGTTCTGACACCAACAGACTTTGTGATGTTATGGCAGCCTTTGGTTTTCAGCAGTTGGTGACTGCTCCAACACACGAAGGTGGTCATACTCTCGACGGACTGTTTTCGAACTACCCAGACATTGAGTACGTCAGGGCTGAGTCGCTCCCTTGGACTGACCATAAAGCAGTCTTCCTTGAGGTCAAGGCCAGTATGTCGGCACGAGTGCCCCTCATAAACCAGTTAAGGTGGTGTTCAAGCGGTGGTCTAAAATCACTACTATTGATTTAGTGGCCGCCCTTGATCTTTCTCCCCCTATTTTAGACGCAGATAATGAAGTGGCTGTAGTACAGTTTAATGACTAGGTCAGGGCAGCAATCAATTCTGTTGCCCCTATACAGACAGCCACGCTTAATAGGCATCCGGCGGGGCACAATGTAGACGGTTTGAGCGCCGGTGGAGACAGGACTATACCAGGGCCAGTAGAGATCTTTACAATACTGCCCTTTACGAATACAAAGCGGCCATCAATGCAGCAAAGACTTCCTATTTTACGAAGAAAATCCTGGCTGCTGGCAACTCCACAAAAGAACTTTTTTAATCGGTATCCTATCTGGCCAAACCTCAGCAGGGCTGTGTATTCAGCCCTGACCAGGGTTTCTGTGACCAGCTGGCTTCCTTCTTCTATGTAAAAGTCCAAACCATATACGATGAGCTGTCGAATCTTGCAATTCCAGCTTTTGGTCAAGACATCTTTCATCAATATTGCTCGTCCCCTGCGACTAGGCACGGTGTTTTTTCTAGCTTTGGTTCCCTGACGGTTGAGGCTGTAATAAATCTGTTAAAGTCCAGTAAGTCAGGATCTGTTTCTGACCCCTGTCCCCCGTCAATTTTGCATCCGGTTGCAGATAAGATCAGTTCCATTCTTACGCCTTTAATTAATCAAGTTCTGCTGTCAGGGAATTATCCCATTGTGTGGAACACGGCAAGTGTCAGACCAATTCTGAAGAAGGCTTGGCTTGATCCGGCTGAGCTCAAAAATGATCAACCAATCTCGGGCCTGCCTTTTGCTGCTAAGATTTTGGAAAAGCATATGAACACCATGCTTGCTGAATTTTTAGACCGTAATTGTCTACTTGATCCAGCTCAGCATGGATTTCGTCCTAATCATTCCACTGAATCTGTTCTCATTGTGGCTGTGGAGGGAATCCGTATGATGGTCGACGGAGGTGGTAGAGCTATTTTAGTTCTCCTCGATCTGTCGGCTGCCTTTGATACGGTCAACCATACGGTTTTAGTGCAGCGACTAAAGGAGGCATGCATCAGTCACCGAGCCCTGGCCCTTCTTTCTTCCTTTTTGCAGGACAGACAGCAATCTCTTAGTTGGGAGGGCTTGAAATCTGATAATTTTAATTTGACCTGTGGCGTCCCGCAGGGTTCGGCTTTATCGCACACTTTGTTTAATCTCTATGTGAGACCCCTGGCGGATGTTGTGAGGAAGCATGGTTTTTCCTTTGTCTCATATGCGGACGACTCGCAACTGGTCATCTCGCTGGTAGATTCCCCTGAGCTAACTGCACAGCGGTTCCATCTGTGTCTTAAAGATATTATGGCATGGATGTCGTTGAGCTTCTTGAAAATCAACACCGAGAAAACCGAAGTTATGGAATTCGGGATTGGGCCTCCTATTTGGAACAATCTTTGGAGGCCACCGGAGGCAGGATTCTGCCTTCTCCCTGTGCTAAAAGTTAGAAATCTGGGTGTGATATTTGACACTAAGTTGAACATGTCAGCACAGGTTAATAGCATAACTTCTGCCTGCTTTCTCCTGATCAAGTCTCTCCGCAAGATCTTTCCTTTTATTCCTGCGGCTCTTCAGAAGACGGTGATGGCCGCTCTCTTATTGTCAAGACTTGACTATTGTAACGCTATGTTTTTGGGCATGGACAAGTGTCAGATCAGCAAACTTCAATCTCTTCAAAATGCCGCTGTCCGTGTCCTGTTACAAATTCCCAAGGGCCATTCCATCTCCTCTGCTAGGAGATCGTTACATTGGCTCCCGGTCCAACAGAGAGTTGAGTTTAAGGCATTATGCCTTGTCCATAAGGCACATTATGGGGGTGGTTCTATCTACTGCCATAACCTTTTCAAGCCTTATGTTCCACGTCGTGATCTACGTTCGGCCAATCTTGGCCTTATGTGCATCACCAGTCATAGACGCGCCAGATGGGGTGGTCGCACATTTTCCATCTGTGCCTCGCAATTATGGAACAGGCTTCCAGTCTCTCTTCGATTGGAGCCAGATCTTCTTTCCTTTAGGAAAGCGTTGAAGTCCAGGCTGTTTAATGTCCTCTAGGGTTCTCAGTCCGTTCTGCCCTTTTCACCTTCTCACAGCTCAGCGCCAAGACGCCGTTGGCATTAGAGCGCTATATAAGCCTTTTTATACTTATACTAATGTGCAGGCAATAGTGAACTACCCGGGACTCCTCAACAATGTTGTAGCCAGCTCCCAATGTAGAGTGCATGAAACACACATCTCCAAACAGTCCATCATCACCCAGCACTCCCAGGATGGCACACATGGAAATGCAGTGCCCGTTGGTAAGTCCAAAATACACCTCCAGCCCACAGTCATGCAACTCACAACACTGCCAATGGGCACGCAGCACAACTACATTCAACATAACACACAATATGCCAACCGACCAGACACGACAACATGACTCCATTGGGAATCCTGCCTTGCCTTGCCATGCTCACAACCCAGCCACGGCATGGCACCACAGACACACAATAGCAGGATGTGAGGAGAGGTATGGAGCAGGCATGAGCAAGAGTGGCAAGTGACTAAGGAATGTGAACCTACCCAATGCCAGGTGTGGCTTGGAGGTACCGGACAGACCACCGAGTGCAAACCACGGCAATGGCCATGTGGAGATAAACTGCTGGTGCATGGAGTGTAGTGGCCAGTGGACTCTACCATGTCCCCACAGGTTGTGGGGCAGAACGCAGAAATGTCTCACGTCACGTCCGCCCCTGCATGCGCGTGCGTAGGACCTGCGTATGCCAGGCCTGCATAGGGGTGTGAACAAAAAGCCCGTCGCACTGGTCGTGGTTCTCATTCAGAATGGACAACAAGTCTGACAGGGCAGCGCCTCTCAGCCCACCATGAGTCCTGCGCCGAGCACGGCTAGGCCTGCATCCCTGTGCACCTGCTGCACCCTGGGCTGCTGGTCCACAGACCCGTCATGCCTGCCCCAGCACACCAACGAGGCTCCGCTCACCTGCCTACACTGGCGTGTGTCAGAGAGGGCACACCACGTGCCGGTGCAAGCTCCAAGCACCAGTCCCGCGACCTCTGCAGCTTCCGCTGACCATCGCTGGCCACCCCGACGCTGGCCCACATTACTCCTTTCTCATTGACATACTCCACCGGCGTCCCTTCCGCCCAGTAGGTTCCACATGTGGAACTTTGTCCTGAGTCCTGAATGGCAGTGACCCCAAGTCCATGGCAGTGGCCACAGCACCAGACTCCCTTCGATCAGTGAGGCATAATTCCATATCGCAGGCCTGCGACACGTGGTGCCACTAACCCTGTTCAACGCAAGCTGGCGACAGGTGGATGAGGGCTCAGGCCCACCCTGTGGACCAGTAGGTCCCACATCCAGCACATAGTCGAGAATCATGAATAGCAAAGTCCACACCAGTGAACGCATGGAGAGGAGTAAGAGGAAGATGCAGCTCAGTCCAGACGAAAGCCAGATCAGAGTCACGGAGGTGATAAAACACTATCAACAACTGACCTGGTGCCATCAACCCTGTTGGGTAAGATGTGGAGGAGTCCACACCATTGGACACGCCTCAACACAGGAGGAATCCCCGAACAACTGGTGCCACTAACTCTGTGCGCAATGAGTGATGGGCACCATCTGGTTGGACCTTGGTGGCGTCTGAGTCCATGGCCTGGAGGTCTTCTGCCTCTTCATCTGGCAGGACCGGGCTTGGTGTCCCACATGTGTCAGTTCCATTCATCTCCACCATAGTGACTGTTTCAGTGTGGTCCTGCCCTCTGCATCATGCCCTGGGGGTACACCTTCCACTGTCCACCGAGACACTCCGCGACAAGCCCCATTGTCATCTACGGAAACCTGCTCCGCACTCATGACCCTGCCCCAGTGCCCCGCAAGTCAGCCGCCCGTGGCAGTAGGCCCGTGCAGGACGCTGTGCATCCGGGGCCACTAACTCTGTGCAGCACAAGTCATGGGGCCTTTATGGTTGAATGGTTGTGTCCTTCACGATGTACACTGTTGTCAATTTCTAACTGCACCAGGCAGCCCTTGCCGGCTGGTGTGCACACACCCCACACACATCCAACACAGGTGTCACTCAGTATGTGTACCTGCCGATAAATGTGGCCTGGCGCACGTGCCCGTAGCCATTCACACCATCTGAGCAAGTCTGTCCGTGTGGTCATTGTGTCAGCATGATTGGCATGGGCCCTGCAACATCACAGCGTGCTGTCTTCATCGGGCGTTACCATGTCACCTCAGCTTTGGCAGTGACCCTGGACATGTAGCTGCGCACGCACCCCGCTGCATGCACAAGCAGCGTGTGCTGGTCTGGCATAAGTCAGGTCAGTGCAGGGGTGTATCGATTCGGCAGGGGGAGCAGGGCATTGCTCGGACCTGGCCTTGGACAGGAAGTGCGGTAAGTGTGTCTCTGTGTTGGGGTGTTGTCGCCACCAGGGCCACAGTAGTCGATGTTGCAATGTGGCATGCACCAGGAGGGCAGGCCCGCACATACGGGCCATGGAGGAGCGCAAGACCGCTCGGTGTCTTTGCACATGCAAGTGATATGTGTATCAGTCCTGTGGGTGCATGAGTCAGTTGCCAGGCCTCATTCGCAGCGCAATCACAGCCAGCCATGGGCTGTACACCTCTGTCCGCCCTCTCGGGTCCATTGGCCCACACTCACATGGCCGTACACCTTTAAAGTCCAGCATCATGGTGTGGTTGGCATGCCGCTGGACATGCGCGGACAGGCGTTACAATGGTGTGCCGTAGGAGTGCACGTAATGCAACCACGCAGCGCACACAGATGTGGGGGCACATGGTAGAAAGGAGCAGCTGTATGGCAATGTAACACACAGTGAGGCCGCTCATGTGCCACGTGCTGGACATATCATCCATGATTTCAAGGGTTGCAGACATCCCACCACACCCACGACAGGCCTCTGTACATCTCCTGTATGCATGCAGATGGTGAAGTTACTGTAGGGAAGAAAGGTCCTTTGTCTGAGCTATCAGGCGGTAGCACATCTGCAGCTCCGAGCAGGAACTTGCATGTGGGCAGCACCCCTGACAGATACAATAGCATTTGCTTGCGACTCCCACACTACGCACTGCCTGACGTGAGACCAACGTGTACACATCCCACATGCAGGCGTCCTTGGTTGTAGTTAGCGTGCATGAAATGGCCTTCACACGTACTCCCACCCCACGCCAGGCCTGCACCCGTTGCACACAGACACTGCTCATTGCCTCGAGCTGTGCCATTTCATCCACAGGACTGGTGCAGGAAAAGCCAGTGCCGCATCAAGCAGAGTCACTGACTCAATGGTAGACCATCCCAGACACATGCTCTACTCCAGTCACATGGACCTGTACCGTGCACGTCTGCTGCATGTACTGGGGGCACTGCCGTTGGCAGTGCTGCGGATCAGTTACCGGCTGAGCTTCTGTCTTGCAGACATCACCTGCGTTCAGCCTGTGTTGCATTGTCACTCGTGCACATTCGAGTGGTCCATGGATGTCTGCCTTTCCGACGTGACGGTAGCTGACCTGGATTACGACGTGTGTGTGCGCCCCCTGTTGGCCCACGACCAGGAGTGCCACTGTGATGCCCGTTTATGGGATGCATGGATGTTTGGCATGCAGGCTGGAAATTGGACCTGGGAGATTGCACGAGTCGTCATGTGCAGTGAGCACATTGAGCCACTACCCGATTGGGCTTTGGTGCACATTTGGTCCAGTGGTTGGCGTCAGTACATCTGTCTAGATCAGCTGATGGATTACGTCGACGACATGTCAGATGTGGTGGACAACGATCGCTCATTGGAGATGTTGGCCTACGCAGCTGCACTCGCGTTCATGGACGAGTGACAAGGCACCTGCAGCCACAACTGGATGTGACCCATTGCACATGTCCTGGCGCCTGGTTGCATGTTGGGAATCTGGTCACATGTCCCAAGACGACAGTGGACGTGGCTGCATTGGCCTGGACTCATGATCCAGGCGAGGACAACCAACGCGGGTTGGCACTGACTTGTGTTGGTGATGGACTCCCCCGAGGTGGACATGGGCGCTTTCCTACATTCCTCATTCAGACATGCTTCTGCATTGGTCTGCATATCGTGGCACTTCTCTTGGCCGTACTGACACGCACTTGTTGATAAAGTTTCCGCACTTTCACTTGTCTCCCACTGTGTTGTGTCTTGATTTGTATGCCAATGTGTGTGTCACGGACTCTCTGGCTACCTGCCATATGTGCATTGCTACCCCATCAGGACTGTGTTTGTACTTGTGCATTTTCATGTCCCTGTTTCATGCTTTGCCAGATGCGTGTGGCCGTTTGCCAGCCACAGGCGGGTGCACTTGTGTCCTGTGTTTGGTTGTGCAAATGTTGGTGTTTGTACCACATTATGTTTGATGGGGGGCTCTGCTTCCTATGTGTTTGTGCTGCATTGTGTGTGAGATGTCCCTTCAGCTCTGATTTGGCTCACCCTACTCCTTTTCAGGCAGTGTGGTTTTCACTTCTGTGCTTGTTCAGTGGTGTGATGTTGCCGGGTTGTGTGACATGTGCTCTTGGTTGGTGTTGTTACTCTCGGGCATGGTTTGTCTGCAGTTGTGCTGTGCTT
Organism: Triturus cristatus; assembly: GCF_964204655.1. Lineage (NCBI taxonomy): Eukaryota > Metazoa > Chordata > Amphibia > Caudata > Salamandridae > Triturus > Triturus cristatus. The sequence goes on from NC_140584.1 coordinate 530,541,983, forward strand.
AATTGTGCATGTGTGCAAATGTGCCCATCTCCCCTTGACCCCCAGGCCCTGCTGGTTTCTCTCCCTGTTGCTGTTGTGTCTGTTGTTTTGGGCAGTTTCCGGTCCCCAAGTCCTGCCACCATCTCCAGTCTGATGTGGTGGATACCATTTATTCCATGTCATCCAGCTCCTGGTGTGGCACTGGACTCCCACCTCTGGTGTGCATTGCTGCCTTCTCGTTGGTGGCGTGTTTGGGCATTTCAAATCATTCCGGATGTCCTGGTTTTCTTCCATTATCCTCCTCCGCTCTCAGGCTGCATTCACCTTGTCCAAGAAAGCCTGCCATGTACAATGTTTTGTTGCCAATGGGGCTTGTGGGGTTGTATCCTGGCTCGGGTTGCCTCCATTGTGCTTGGCTGTTGTTTTCTGTTTGGTTTGTCTTTCTTTTTCAGGCTTTTGTTGTGCTTATTCCCACCTGCCATGCGTTTATTGCAGGCCTGGCGCTGCTTATCGCTGATTTCGTCATCCTGCTTTGGCCCATCGCATGTTTTTTCACATTGAGGTTTGTGTTTTTATCTCCGTCGAGGTGGTTGTATCGCGGACATTGGCCGCGTTTTTGGTGGACTATCGCATGGTACCGCTGTGTTGTGAATTCCACGTTGACACAGGGTTATTTTCCCGCGATAGGGTGCGATGTGTAAAGTTGCGTTAGCATTTTTTGGTGATGTTTAGCACACATTCTTGTGAATATACCCCTTAATCTCTACTGGGATGTATCACATAAACAAGGGGTTTTGTTGTGGGGGTGTTGAAGTATGGGATAATATATGATTGTGTAAATACTTAATGCGTTGGTCATTCAAAAGGTCCCTTTTAGATAAAAATGCTGAAATAGTTCATATATATCACAGAATTATCTTTGTTATCATCGAGTAGTCCTTAATATGTATCCGAGGCAAAATTATGTTCATTTTGTCACAAGGGAACTACTTGTACATGGAGTGCCTTTAGTCCTTTAGGGACTCTCTCCTTTACAGTAATCTTCTGTCTTATTATCTTCCGCAGTTGCTTCTGTCACCCAGAGTGACACTTGTTAGCTCCTCGTCCATCTTACCAGACTTAATCATCATGTTCAAGGTTTTATCTCTGGTCTGCAGAACCTGTTCCATAGCTGACCAGAAAAAAAGTTAACCAAAATGGCTGTCTCTACCCAGCTGACACTATAAAAGGGAGGAAGTACCAAATAACTTTCTGTAATTTCATTTCTGCAGCCCGATTCACTAGCTGATGCAGATACGTTTATTTCTATTTAATTATTTGAGTTTCCACACTTGCTTTCTTTCACTTTGCAGGCTGGCTTTTAGCAGCCTTACGCAGATTTGACGTCCTAACCCCTTGTTATAGCAGACGGGACATCAACCAGACAAAAAGGCCCAACTGGGACTTGTTCTAGCAGTTCTTCAGGACGGGCATGTATGACTTTGTAATATGCATTTATCATTGCTTCGTGTTTCTGGCATGTTTATTTTATTTTATAGCAACACTCGCTATAACATGGCTCATTTGGTTGGCCTCTCGCGAGTGTTGCAGCGAAAGTACTGGTTTCCAAGAAACTGGTGGAAGTTTTAATTGCTTTCCTCACTCAGCTGCCTCTATCACTGCCAGAAGTGCTTTCTGTTGACGTATGGGTAAAAGTGCAGAGCCATTGTTTTCCAAATCTGGACAACTTCTACTTCACAATGGCAGGAGGTGATAGAAGATGCACCTTGGCCCTCTTCAGAAGCTCCATTTATTTTCTTCATACAACAAATTATTGAGATTGTGGTGAGGCAGCCTTTAGAGTCAGGGAGGTCCCTCCATCACCAAAGCTTCATTGGATATTAGATGATGACGATCCTGCAGCTGATATGGAGAAGAAGGTGAAAAGAGGTTGCTTCATTCAGGCAACTGACCTTTCTGACTTACTTCAACATTTACAAGATGAATCTCAATCTACCCACCCCAGAACCTTATGATGCCAATGAGGAACTTTTGTCACAGTACCTGTGACCAGAGCCAGAGTTTGTTCCCTTACACTCAGCTATCAGACGGGCCCTGGCACACAAATGGAAAGATGTTGACAAGTCTACTTTTCCTCATTTCTTGGGCAGACGGTACCCAATAGATACATTCTCAGATGAATTTCCAGCTGCGGTGAAAGTGTATAATCCTACAACAGGCCTCTTATCTCAGGGTAAAGTCATATCTGAGGATACATTGCCCCTCGATTCTGTTAACAAAATGTTGAAAATGCGGTCAAAAGATCATATGCAGCTCCCAACTTTACACAGCCTACACAGTACAGTCACTTTTGAAGGATTTCCAGACTTTAGAGGACCGCATGGCTGAGGGTTTTAACTGTTCATCCCTCTTAGCTTCATGGAGCAACAGGTCTATTTTTTATCAGATTTGTCCTTCAATAATCTGCGAGCTGGGCCGCTCTTTCTGCTCGGCATCACCTCTGGATGGAGGTTTGGAAAGCTGATACATCACAGAAATCAATATTGATGAAGTTGCCGTTTGATGGTTCTAGGCTCTTCGGCAAACAATTGGAAGTTATGATACAGAGGACAGTTGAGAATAAAAAAACTTGTAGGTCCAGTAAAGCTTCTCGAGGGATAGAGGCTTCGGGTTCAACAGGGCACCACCCAGTTTGAAGACCTCTGCATTAGTGAAAGATCTCTATGTGCACAGAGAACAATTTTATCTGTCTTTAGCTTATGCAGTTACCTTACATAAATCTCAAGGCTTAAGTAATGGTAAATATCATACCAAAAGTATTTAACAAAGATATGTCTTGTGTAGCACTGTAACAGGTTGGGACATCTACTAGGCTGTAATGTCTGTATTTTGAATAGACCAAAATAAATACACACATCACGTACATAAAGGGTACTATAGGTGATGAGGTCTTTATACTCTACTTTTGGCTCTTGTAAGAAATTGCCTCTTTTCATGTGATCACCCCTCAAGTTTTTGGACTGATGCTGCTGCTTTTTTGACTCTGAAGTGCACTGGGTCCTGCTGACTGGGCCCCAGTGCGTGTGCTTTGACCCTTTCAGTGTATGTGCAAATTGGCTAATCCCTGATTGTTATATTTAATGTATTTATAATCCGCCACTAAATGGTACAAAGTGTGCCCAGGCCTAATAAGTTCAATGTTACTAGTGGACAGCAGCACTTATTGTGCCACCACTGCAATTACAAAGTGAAAAGATGGCTCTAGGTCTGCCACTGCAGCCTAGTCAGGCAGCTTTTAAGCTATCAACATGATATTGCAAAATGAGCCATTGTGCCTAGTCCAACCCTTCCTTTTTAATATTTAAAAATCACCCCTAGGGAAGGTCCTAAAAGCCCATGAGGCAGGGTGCCAAATATTAAAAAGGAAGTTTTTTTATATGCTTTACATGTCTAGACAGTGAAAACTCACAATTGTCATTTACATTGTAGTAAGGCTGCTAGTTCCATTGGCTATCTTGGAGCTTCACTAGTCCAACTGCTAAGTGCTATCTTCCTTGTGAGACCACCAAATCTAATACTCTGAGGTATCAAATTAATTGATTAATTAAACCTGACTTATTGCTGAAGTCAGGTATAAGGTAACTTTTAATACTGAGGTGACTTTAGAAAGTCCCCTCTTTATTGCCACAACCTTCCAGTGGCCATTTCTGATTAACTACAACACTTGTCACCTGAGACAGCCTACAGACCTTCTGCCAGGAGGTGTGAAGAGCTCCCAGTAATGGGGAACAAAGGGACCTGTTGGTGGGAGGAGGTTGACCTCCACTAACAAGATGGCTAGAGGGCTGTGCCCACAGATGGGGTAGCTTCAAAGAATCTGCTGCATCTGATAGACAAATGCGAGTCACACTGTAGCCTGCCCGCTCCTTTGTGTAAGTGGACAGACTGGCATCTCTCCCAGAAGGGGGAAACCCATTGCAAAACCAGTTTTCCAGGTGTGTTAGCCTATTATACGAGTCACATCTCAGAGGTGTACCCAGAACTCTGACACATGGAAGAAGGGTCCCGACATCTTGGATTTGGGCAAATAGATGTACTGTAGGAATGGTTAGGGCAAACCCCACACGAAATTATGTAAGGGTGGGTATGGTTGTGTTATGATGCACTCAATCTTTTAGTTGCATGTGTTCTATTTGAATGGTTCTGCCTTAGATTGCAAGGCAGAGGGAATTCAATTGTGGTCAGTTGCTGCTGACACCTTGGTGAGGACTGCCGGCGGGTTGTGTCTGCAATAAAGCAAAATTGGAACTACACGCATTATGGTGTATTGCGAGTGCTTTCCCCCACAACAGGTTGCCCCATGAGAGTTGTAGCCCCATTGGTTAGAGAGTACTTCCAACCCACAAACTCAAATGTGGCATAAAAGTACCAGCCTCAGAACACTCCTAGATTTGGAGGGAACAGAAGTGGGAGTTATTGTTTTGATACCATTTTATTTATTGCAATATGCTCTATTTTTATCAATATTTTACACATTGCATAAGTTAAACCTGTCTGCTCTGTGCCATAACTACAAGGGGGTTAGACTCAGGTCAAATTTGTGACTTTAAGGGTTCATCCTGACCAGCATTGTGGTAGGTAGGCACTTGACTTCAATTAATAACCCAATGTCTTATGATATGATACTATATAATTGAACATTAATGGCCTACATACGTGGACCATTGAAATGTGATTGTGGCCATTGCTTTCCTCATAGAAGATGGAAGGGGTCTGTTCAATCGATGACTGGAGATAAAGGGCCTGATTCACAACTTCCCCGACTGAGGAGTTTCTGCACACATAAGGATAAAGAGATCTCTGCACATACACAGATAGGTCATTTAGAGTAATAAATCTCCATATGTAGTAAGTGATTTTCACTTAAAGCGTAAACTTACACAAAGTGTGAGTTTACATTGGTGAATCAGGCCCAAAATCATGACGGTAGATGGGCCTGTGATCTAAAGAGCCTACAGTCTGGCTCATTTGACTTTATTTTAGGTAGACCTCGATGCCATTTTGGATCATGGACGTTACAATTTTAGATCATGGAGGTCGTCATTTTAGATCATGGAGGTCACCATCTTTTTCAATTCATGCAGATTAATTGTCAAGTCATTTGACGCAGATGTTGTCTGTCCTTGTATTTTCAAAAACGGTGAAAGTGTCAGGTCGTTCAACTGAAGACAAGTATCTACTTATCACCATGCCTGGGTCAAATAAGAACAAGTACAGGCATATAGCCAAAATAATGTAGTCTGAATTGACATTCTCTTATGTCAGAAATGTCCATCGATGATAAGATTTAGTATATAAGTAATGCCATTTGATCACTTAATAAAGAGATCCTTCGCTCCGATTATCGCCCTAGATTCTGCCTGAAGGCAGTCTCACCTACTGGTGGTAGCACTTCAAAGATGCCACATCTCCCTCTGTTCTGATACAGCCAAATCCCAGAGGAAGGCTGCTACTGCAGTACGTGTGTGCCCTTTGCAGAGAATGCTGCCTCAACGCCTCCACTAATAGCGATAGCCTTAGCTGCCAACAAGGTATGCAGTGTAAATTTTATTCTCATTGCTCACAATATGATTTTTTGCTGTTTTTATGATATCCTGTGTAGCTGTTTTAGATGTATTGAGAAACAGGTTATTCCTGCCATAATAAATGTTTTTTTATTTAAAGTGTCTATTCTTCTTAGTGCAGTGTGTGTGTGTGTGATACTGTCAATAGCAAAATTGGGTTGATTCAGTTAGCACGGTGCCCCTGATCCCTTTCTGAGATTGTTATTAACCCAAAAGCAATAACTCTATTCAACAATGTATTGGATAAGGTTCTGCAGGGCTACAATAACCTGCCTTTTTATTCAGCCCTAGTGCATTGAATTGAGTTCACTTATGTCACACGTGGGCGGGAAAGCAAACCTTATAGAACTGTGCTATAGTCATAGTTTATGCAACACCTGTCAGTGGGTAACTTTGAAGACCATTATCCAGGTGTTGATAGTGATTCTCTTGTGCAGTTGAAGACAACAGACTTGTTTTTCTGTGTTATATATTCACAGCTGCCTTTTCGCTTAAAATATTTCCATTAAGTTATATTTGTGATCTACTGCAAACAATTTGAAAAGGAAAACGGAAAGTTATGAAAATCCTCCTGTCGCTTTTAATCTTCTCAATTAGTGAGTATGTGGAATTAGTTGAATATGAGGAGGAAACTGCATGAACTCTTTCATAATGAAACATCAATCAAAATAAAATCTATTGCTGAAACAGAATATCTGTCATTTGAAAGCGTTAGTCATCTGTAATGTAATCTCTTGTTCAACTCTTTTGATTAACTGACACATAGTGGTTATATATTGCATCGTGTACGTTTCTTTTTCTATGGGAAGCACAAAACGAGGCTACTATTTTGCAGAAATGTCAGATGAAACAATGACAAGACTAGTACTTTTTACTTGCAAACCATAAATGCAGGATTGCAAAAATGTAATTGATTGCCAACAGTTGGTAGATCAAACAATAGTATAAAAATCCACAAACTTTCACAAGTTTATGCAAAAAGTATGGCAAAGAAATACAGAGCTGTGAAGCATATAAAAAAATAATAACTTTTTCTCAGAAGGACTGCAGAAGGCAGATGAGCATCCCCCCAGTGCTCTCTGAGCAGTTCATAAAATGATAATAATGCAATGTTCTTATCATTTTATTGTTCTGTACTGGCTTAGGTGGGTATGGGGTGGTTCTGGCCAGAGCAGGGGGAGGATTGGTGGGCACTCTGTAGGTGCGCATGACATTCGGCAGGCCATCCTGGGCCAGCCAAACAGTCATGCGCACTTTGCATATTCTCCACCAACATGAAGCTGCTGTCAAGCGTCGTGATTGGCTAGGGGAGTCTGGGATTCTGTGTGCTCACGGCATTGTGGATAGAGGGCAGATAACGGAGGAGAAAGTACCCAGGTAAGGTTGTTTTTTTTTCATTCCGCCCACCACCCTTGATTGTTAGCAGCCACCACTAGATGAGCATTGAGCATCGTACAGCAGAAAACTGCAGGCTAATGATGATTTTGAATAGGGCCGGCTTTAGCAATGTTGGCGCTCAGTGTGACAGTCTTTTTTGGTGTCCCCCCCAATGACCTCCTACACAGATTCCCTACTCTACTCTACAGTGTCCTCATCTCTCCATGGCTTCTCTCTCACATGCATTTCATTTGTTTTCATAGCGCGACTCAGGCCAGTGTAGGGTGTCAGCTCACTTTATATCATACACACATTATACAGAGACAGTGAATCATACATGTTTAAATAAGTCTATAGGAAATATTACAAAGAACAATTAGGATCACAAGGTGTAGGAATCATGTCATCTATGCTAATAGGCAGCATAATTAAAGAGTGTTTGCTCTGGAGAAGGAACAAACAGGATTTAAAATATAACACAGAGTTTCGGGTTGGCTTTTAAGAATATATTTCTACCCAAACTAACCCTTTTAGCAACATTAGGCTAATGAAATACTAGAGAAAAAACATAACGTTCTAACCAATACCATGCAGTTTGCTTGCAGCTATTTGATGGCAATTCATAAGTTGTGGTGCTTTATTAGAACTGTGAACTGCAAATAGCAAAAGGATCTCAATGACAAGAGCAGCAACCCACTGAGCTATCCACATATAATACTGCTCTGTGATATTCTGGATACACGTTCTTTGTAACTGTTGGCAACAAGGCAGTCCCTATGTTACCCTATGGGAGAGAGAGTCCTTGCTATAGTGAAAAACAAAAGTAGCAGTATTTTACTAGGCGGTACTATAGGACATGTAAAACATAACAGGACGTGTCCTACATTTAAAATACACTGCACCCTGCCAATGGGGCTGCCTTGGGCCTAATTTAGGGGTGACTTACATGTAGTAAAGGGAAGGTTTGGGCCTGGAAAATGGGTGTGCTTGCCAGGTCGAAATGGCATTTCAAAACTGCACACACGAACACGGCAGTGGCATGGCTGAGACATGTTTGCAGGTCTACTCATGTGAGTGGCACAATCAGTGCTACGGGCCCACTAGTAAAACACACACAATTGATGGACGAAATGCAGAAAAAATCAAAACATTCACCCAAGAGATCTGGGTTAAATCCATCATTCTTTTGCTCACCATGCCACCCCAGTTTAGACCTGGCCATATGCAAATCAGTCTTGACCCTGTGCCTCATGGGAACAGTCCAGCCCGAACTGCCAAGCCAGGTCCTCCCTGGACTGGAAACAAGCATCCTAGGACCAGTTTCGGGGTTTCACCCCACTTCAGCCAGGATAGCTTGATTCCAGTGGCGCATTGAGCGCAGGGCCCACGTCTGGGCATACCTGGCGCACTTAGGGCGAGAAAGCAAAAGACACACAATTGATGGACAGAATGCAGAACAAATCAAAACATTCACCCCCAGTCAAGAGATCTGTGCTAGATCCATCATTCCTTTGCTCACCATGCCACCCCAGTTTAGACCTGGCCATATGCAAATCAGTCTTGACCCTGTGCCTCATGGGAACAGTCCAGCCTGAACTGCCAAGCCAGGCCGTCCCTGGACCACAAACAAGCATCCTAGGACCGGTTTCAGGGTTTCACCCCTCTTCAGCCAGGTTAGCTTGATTCCAGTGGCACAGTGAGCCCAGGACCCACGTCTGGGCATACCTGGCGCACTTAGGGCGAGAAAGCAAAAGATACACAATTGATGAACGGAATGCAAAACAAAACAAAACATTCCCCCCCAGGCAAGGGATCTGTGTTAAATCCATCATTCGTTTGCTCACCATGTCATCCCAGTTTAGACCTGGCCATATGCAAATCAGTCTTGACCCTGTGCCTCATGGCAACAGTCCATCCCGAAGTGCCAAGCCAGGTCCTCCCTGGACCTGAAACAAGTATCCTAGGACCGGTTTTGGGGATTCCCCTCTTCAGCCAGGATAGCTTGATTCCAGTGGCACAGTGAGCCCAGGATCCACATCTGGGCATACATGGCACACTTAAGGCGAGAAAGCAAAAGACACACAATTGATGGACGGACTGCAGAACAAATCAAAACATTCACCCCCAGTCAAGAGTTCTGGGTTAAATCCAGGCCTGGGTGGTAAATTCCGTTCCACTTGCGGATTTTGCGGAATATGGGTAATTTCGCGTTCCGCGGAGAACGCGGAATTGGCAAAAATTCCGCGATCCGCGGCTTAGCGTCATTTTTTGCTTGTTCACGCTTTCAAAATGGGTGTTTGCAAGATATTGCCCCCCGAGCACGCAAACAGCGTTCGCGAACAGGAAAAAAGCATCACAAACGGGTGGAACAAGCAATTCCGCGTGTTCGCGGAACTCTGCGTGTTCGCGAAGATTTTTTACAGTTTTGCGGTGCTTTGCATAGTGCTTTGCGTAGTGCGACTACACAAATTCCACCCACCCCTAATCCATCATTCTTTTGCTCTCCATGCCAGCCAAGTTTAGACCCGGCCATATGCAAATCAGTCTTGACCCAGTGCCCACTAGTAGCATTTGATTTACAGGCCCGGGGCATACTTTGTGCACATTACTAGGGACTTACTAGTAAATGAAATATGCCAATCATGGATAAACCAATCACCAATACAATTTAGATGAAGAGCATATGCACTTTAGCACTGGTTAGCATTAGTAAAGTGTCTTAAAACCAACAAAAACAGGTCAGAAAAAATAGGAGAAAGAAGGCAAAGCGTTTGGGGATAACCCTGCAAAAAGGGCCAGATCCAAGTACTGCCAGGACACATTTCAAAATGGTTGCCACTCAGGAATAGAACAGCGAAGTGCAGTTGGTTCACACACCTTCATTGTTAGTACTAATTATATTTTTCCATTGATAATTATTTCTGGTTTGCCCCCTGGAGGTCCTTTCACCACAGCCCTCTGCTCATTACGAGGATAAGTAGTTTGTTATTTCAGATGGTTTGCTTTTGAAAAAGTCCTCTCCACAGCGCAGAGTTTTTTTTCTCACCCACCAACATACATGCACCCCTTTTGCCTCTTTCTGCCATCTTTTGCTTCTTTCTGCACCGCTCTTCCCTCATTCTGTACCCCTCTTCCCACTTTCTGCACCTCTGTTGCCTGTTTCTGTACCTCATTTGCCTCTTTCTGCACCTCTCTTGCCTCTTTCTGCACCTCTTTTGCTTCTTTCTGTACTTCAATTGCCTCTTTCTGCACCTTTCCTGCCTCTTTCTGACCTCTGTTGCTTCTTTCTGCACTGCTCTTGCTTCTTTCTGCACCTCTCTTACAAATTTCTGTACCCCTGTTGCCTGTTTCTGCACCCCTGTTCCCTCTTTCTGCTCCTCTCTTGCCTTTATCTGCACCCCGGTTTCTGCAGTTCTCTTGCCTCTTTCTACACCTCTTTTGCTTCTTTCTGTACTACTCTTGCCTTTCTGCCCCCTAGTGCCTCTTTCTGCACTTCTTTTGCCTTTGTTTCCACCCCTGTTCCCTCTTTCTGCACCACTTCTGCCTGTTTCTGCACTTCTCCTGCCTCTGTGTCTTCTTTCTGTACTTCTTTTGAGTCTTTCTAAAGCTCTTTTACTTCTTTCTGCATCCCTCTTGCCTCTTTCTGTGCCCTTCTTTCCTCTTTGTGCACCTCTCTTGCCTCTTTGTGCACCTCTCTTGCCTCTTTATGCAGTTCTCTTGCTTCTTTGTGCACCTCTTTTGCTTCTTTCTGCAATTATCTTACCTCTTTCTGCACCCCTCCTGCCTCTTTCTGCACCTCTGTTGCCTCTGTCTGCACCCCTGTTCCCTCTTTCTGCATCTCTCTTGCCTCTTTCTGCATTTCTCTTGCCTATTTCTGCATCTCTGTTGCTTCTTTCTGCACTTCTTTTGCTTCTTTCTACTCCTCTCTTGCCTCTTTCTGCACCCTTCTTTACTCTTTGTGAACCTCTCTTGCCTCTTTCTGCACCTCTCTTGCCTCTTTCTGCAGTTCTCTTGACTCTTTCTGCATCTCTTTTACTTCTTTCTGCACTTATCTCACTGGGTCTCAGCGCCAGGATACCCTTTGGGTGACAGCTGCGCTTAACAAGAAATAAATACATACATACATACTTATCTTGCCTCATTCTGCACCCCTCTTGCCTCTTTCTGCAACTCTGTTGGTTCTTTCTGCACTGCCCTTTTTTCTTTGTGTACCTCTCATGCAAATGCATGTGCCCCTCTTGCCCTCTTTCTGCACTTCTCTTGCCTGTGTCTGCACCCCTTTTCCCTCTTTCTGTCCCTCTTTAGCCTGTTTCTGTAACTCTCTTGCCTCTTTTTCTACAGTTCAGTTGGATCCCTCTTTACCTCTGTTGCTTCTTTCTGTACCCCTCTTGCCTCTTTCTGTACCGCTGTTGCTTCATTCTGTACTTCTCTTCTTTCTGTGCTGCTCTTGCTTCTTTCTGTACCCCTCTTGCCTCTTTCTGCATCCCTCTTCCCTCTTCTGCACTTCTCCTGCCTCTTTCTGCACCTATCTTGCCTCTTTCTGCATTTCTCTTGTCTCTTTCTGCACTTTTCTTGCCTCTTTCAGTACCTTGCCTACCTCTTTCTGCACCTCTCTTGTCTCTATCTGGTCCTCTCTTGCCTTTTTCTGCACTTCGCTTGCCTCTTTCTGCACTTCTCTTGCCTCTTTCTGCACCTCTCTTGTTTTTTGCTGCTATTCTCTTGCTCCTTTCTGTACTTTTCTTGCCTGTTTCTGTATTCAAATGGGAAGTGCAAATGTCAAGTTTAAAGGTCTGCGTGCTGTCATGACTGAGGTATATGTCTACTTGTACATGTCTTCTCATGTGTTATGCATCTGAAGATGGTAGCTTAAAAAGCGGGCACCTTGTCAAATCTTCTTAGTTCGGCTCTGTCATTGGTTGCACAGGCAGACATGTTTTATGTATATAGGTGTTATACAGCCCCTCAAATATACTATTGAATTCCCATATGCCCTGTATTATGAACAGAAAGAAATACATACTCATTTTGTACATACATTTACAGAGTATGCTGTTTGAAACACAGGAATTTAAGTATTTGTATGTTTATTTTTTGTAACATGTCACTAGTAAAAGCTCAGACACATGCATTCATACCTTCACAAACGTGGTGAGACTTACAACAGTGATGTGGTTAGGATTGCTATTTTAAATGTGGTACTTCTAACATTCTGAGCAGTCGATGAATAGTGAACCTTCTAGAGAAAAGTGAGGTTTAAGACATCTTGGGAAAAGGATTAGTGATTAGGCTACTTTGTTTGAGTCTGTGGAAAGGTAGAGTCAAAGTAGGCCTCTTTCTGCACCTCTGTTGCTTCTTTCTGCACTTCTCTTGCTTCTTTCTCCACCTTACTTCCTCTTTCTGGACTTCTGTTGCCTCTCTGCATTTTTCTTGCTTCTGTCTGCACCTATCTTCCTCTTTCTGTATCTCTCTCCCCTCTTTCTGCACTTCTCATGCTTCTTTCTGCACCTTTCTTCCTCATTCTCTACATGTTCTACCTATGTAGGCATAGCTGGAAATTAGCATTTAAAAAACCTTAGAAATTCACTTAAAAATCCACAGGTTTCAGGGACGTTATATTTAGGGATTAGCATTTAAAAAACCTTAGAAATTCACTGAAAAACCCAGAGGTTTCAGGGCCATTATAGTTAGGTTTTAGAAATTAAAAAACCTTAGAAATTGATTGAAAAACCCAGAGGTTTCAGGGACGTATAGTTAGGCTGACATTTCACCCTTACAAAACCACAGAAATTAGGCTGTTATAGTTAGCTGAGCTAACTATAACTCGCGCCCCCACAATGCACTGCTGATGACGTCACATATTACATCACTCAACACATGGTCAGTGACATCACTGATGACATCACTGATCTTTTTATATTTTAAATTATTGACATATAAATATTATTTTAATATAAATTTAAACTTTCAAATAAATTTAAAATAATAATGTATTAATTATTTTACAGTAACAATATATATATGTATAAAGTATTATGTTTGTGTGTTTATCTTTTTTAAATTAAATGTATTTGTTTTGTTTTGCTAAAATGTATATTACATTACATTTTTAAAATTATTATTCATATTTAATATATATTATTTTATTAAATATATATATTTAAATCAATATTTTTCACATCTATATTTTTATATCAATATTTTTGAGTAGATATTTTTGTACTTGTTAGGTATGGGAGTCAATATTTTTGTAATCTATATTTTTTATCAATATCTTTAACATCGATATTTGTGTCATTGATGTTCTGTCAGTGAACTCTATAACGTGTGCCCCCGCAAAGCACTGCTTATGACCTCACATTTTACATCACTTATGACATGGTCAGTGACATCGCTGATGATGCCACCCTCTGGTAGCTTGGAATGGAGCAGTCAGGCTTAATTTAACATGCAATGTGTAAAGTATTTTTGCAATACTTAAAACAGTAAAACAGTGAAAACAACACACAAAAAGGCAACACACCTGATTAGAAAAATAGAGATTAAGTTAATGAGCAAAACTAGACCAAGAAAAATAGAGATTAAGTTAATGAGCAAAACTAGACCAAAATGAGAAAAAATAAAGAAAGTGGAACTTGAGAAATGAATTTTTAAAGGGTGAGGTGAAAATAGTCCATAAAAGTCAACTGTGGTTATCTGGCCATGCTAGACTGGGACAAAGTCACAAGTTTAGGAGGACTCTGATGGAGCGTAGGCTAGCTACAGGTAACCTTCTGCGCTCGCCAAACACAGTACCTTAAATCCTGTTGTGCAATCTGCGTGACATTGCTTTGCAAGGCTTTGCATCCTCCTGTGTCAGTTCTGGATAGGACCACAAAAAGCAGGGCACCTTAGGCCCACTTTCAAGGGTCCAGGACTGGGGTGACTTCTATTGGCAGGGTAGACTCACAGATGGCCAGGTGCTATAGCTTGTGAATTGGAAATATTTTGTGTCCGTGAGACTCCAAAAAACAGGAGGCAAGACAGCAAGCCCTGGCAGAGTATCCACAGGTCCAGAAGTGTCCTGAAGTGGTGTTATACTTTGGTATCCTGGTTCAGAAAGGTGGAAGAAGCTTCTAGACAGTGACTTTGAAGAGCAGGGAATCCCCTTCCTTCCCTGCCCTTGCTTCAAGCTGGCTGGATTGACAACTTAGGGTTGTTAGACCTATTGTGTGGAGAGAGGGCATAGCCTATTCAGGTGCAAGTGGGTCTTTGCTTAGCTCCATCCCTCCATCAAGCCAGTTAATGGGCCATTAAGGCCCATCACGTCACACCTATGCTCCCATTGTTGTGTGGCTGTCTAGAGGGAATGCACAAGGCCCAGCTGGCACCCACACTAGACATATCACCAGAGATAGGCAGAGTTTCTCACTACATGGAAATGTAAAACTTGAAAGTGCATTTCCATCTTTTTAAATGCACTGCACCCTGCTCTTTGGGCTGCTTAGGACCTACCTTAAGGATGACTTGTATGTATAAAAAAGGAAGGTTTCAGCCTGGCAAGAGAGTTAACTTGGCAGGTCAACATGGCAGTTTCAAACTGCACACAGTGGCTCAGCAATGGCTGGCATGAGACATGTTTAAAGGGTCACTTAAGTGGGTAGCACAATAAGTGCTGCAGGCCTACTAGTAGCATTTAATTTGCAGGACGTGAGCACATGTAGAGCACATTTTTAGGGAAGCACAAGAAATTTAAAGATGGCAATTGTGGATAAGCCAATGTTATCATGTTTTAAGTACATGCACTTTAGCATTTGTCAGCAGTGATGAAATGCCTAAAATCTTAAAGCCAGTATAAAATGAAGTCAGCAAAAAGTGGAGGAGGAAGGCAAGGTGACCCTGCAGAAAAGGCCAGGATCAACACTCACTCACAGACCCACTGACACACTTACTTACATGCCTACACAACCACTCACATACCTAAGTACACATCCATATACACATTCACACACCTAAACAGTGACTTATATACCCACTCACACACCCATACATCAAACCACTAACACGTTCACTCACACAACCATACAGTCACTCACACACCACTCAGAGACCCACATAATCACTAATACACCCACTCATACACCCACCCACCTCACTCACATGCCCACTTACACAACCACTCACACACCCACTTACACATCCATATACCCAATCACAAACCCACTCACACACCCATATAATCACTAACACATCCAGTCAGGGACCCACACAAATACTCGCACAACTGTATAGCTAGTTACACACACCATTCACAGATCCAGAAAATCACTCACACACCTACATATGCAGTAGACAGCTGATCACATGCCCACAGAGTCACTCTTATACCCAGATACACACCCACACAGCCACTAACATACCCACTCACAACCCCAAATAGCCCATAACACACCCACGCTGTTACTTACACAGATAGTCACACACAGGCAGTGAACAGTTATATAAATTGTAATATGATATGTTTATATTAAATGTGTTGTTGTTTAGCCATGAATGTGTGCTTTTGATTGGAGCCAGATCCTTGGATCCATCACAGATCTATCTGCAGCATAGCCGGCATACACCTTAATTGGCCTAGGATCCACAGGGGATCCGAGTGAGAAATTTGAAAAAAGGGTTTGAAAACAAAAAGAACTAGTGTTTGGGAGAAGGGTTGGCTCTGAAAAGAGCCTTTGTGTTTATAGTGTGGAGAATACCAAGGCAGTATGTGGGAAAAGTGGCATTAATTTACAAAAGGTATCCTTCATTAGGTTTTCCAGTCCTACTCCAGTAATTGTGCCTAGGTCATGCCACCTCAGTGCACAATCATGAGGTATGGATGTTGGAAATCCATAATGATTTCAACCAAAGGTAGTAATTCATGCCACTTCAACCCTCTTTGGCCAACCCAAGTGATTTCTACATTAGGTAAACCTAGATCCCTGTCAATTCCACTCTCTGGCCCCTAAAACAAAACTATCACCCACAATCTAGACTCTGACAGTTTAGAGATAAGCAGGAGTAGCACACAGGAAAAGGCTGCAGCAGGATGAGGCAGTTTTGAAGATTAAAAGCAGTTACAATGGAGGACAGCATATAAACCATAAAAGAACATATTCAATTGGATGGTGGAGATGTGCAGGTAAATAAAATAGGTAGTGACTTCAAGAAAAAAGAAACTAACTCTGTAATTGGCTCTGGAAAGATTTAAAAAAGTATGTTGTTTCCGATATGCTTGACATTACAAACATTCAACCACACCTCCTACAATTAATGTGAAGCTTTAACAGTATGCTGTTGAGTTGGGGAGTCGAAAAAATAACTTTTCGATCTGCAGAGTTCCGCTTGCAGGAGTAGGTTGCCAGCACGCCCGTACACGTTGCGTTGGGAACACGGAGTGCATCCATGCACTCCAAAATCGCACATGAATGTCACTACGCAGTTCTCAGGTGTGTTCTCGTGTTCTAAATCATGCATGAACAGCACCACACGGTCTGAATGGGCGTTTCCATCTTGTTTTTCTGCTCTCTGTTATGGTGCCAGGCCTAAATTTTATCTGTCCTCAATCTTTGCAATCCTCCTTTTTATTACTTTTCTATCCCTAATTTATATTTTTTCTAAGGGTGTGTGTCATTGAGTTTGAATATTTTACGTTTTTGTGTACATTGTTTCATGTTTTTTTGTGATTTCTGACTTTATTTCCCCTTCTTTTATTCTTTCATTCTTCCTTACTTTTCCGGGCGATCTTTGGAGAGAAGGAGGGGGCAGCACTAGTTGTTTTGTGCAGCACCACCTCCCCTCTATGCTCGCAGTAGGTGGTAGGGCTGGTAGCAGCTACCCCCTGTGGGAGCATTAGCAGGGCTGGGAGATGGTGTGCTGGTACGTGCGGTGCACCAGCCAGGTTTGGCACACCACCCAGCAGCTGAAGCACTACTGGGCGGACATTCTGGACCGGGAACAGGACATGCATGGCCTGCTCGGAAATGACATTTTGGGGCTCAGTGAATATTATTTATTTGTTGTGTTTGTGTTCTACAATACTAAAAAATATGTTCTGAATACCATGCTGCTCAAACTCAGAGGAAAGTTATGTTTAGTTTATGCTGGTATATTATTGTGTGATCCAGTTTCTAGTTTCTGCTAGACAGGTGCTCAGCGCTACCTAATCTCACTCATCAGATGCACGCTTTGGCTGACTAATTAGGAATCCATTGCAGACTGTTCTACTGTCACTATAGTGAAGCACTGAGTAGCGCATTCTCCCTGTGACTTTGTTTATGTGGCTCATACAGTTCCAGCTTATTTAATAAAATTCACAGTGATGTGAAGTATGCATCTATGCATTGCAAAAAAGGGTGACTGAGTTGGCTCATCAAGGGTGTTGAGAAATGGGAATAGATAGAATCAAAGATCATTTACTGCAATACATTAGTTCCAAATGTAGTTTTTGTTAAGGAAATTTGGAACATGGATTTAATGACAGTCGATAGACTTGAGTTGAAACTAGTAGTACCAAAGGTGATCTGTTTTAGCGACTGTGTTTGCTTTTCGTAAAACATTTTGTGAAGATTATTAACTGAATCACTAATCTATTTTTATTTATCTTCTTCATTTCTTTCATCAGCACCCAAGGGCAAGAAGAGGAACGTTTCTGATGGTCCAGGAGAAGCTGGTCAGCTGGCGCCAACCACCAGTGCCGCTGCCAAGGGCCCTGCTAATCCCAGTGAGTCCTTTTTTGATTGTTGTGGACTTCTTAGGGTAGAATATTTGGGTATTGGAATGTTGGTGCTGTATATCGTGTAGATTCAGATGGCAGGCCCAAGTGAGCTAGTATTTTAAATAAAAATCACCATGTATGTTTGTTGAGTAGGCTTTCCTTTTCCTGCTTATGCCTTGCTCCAGCACAGTTCCGATCACGAGAGAGTTAACCTCCCCACCAATGTAGTTTGCTGCAGACTCATTCATTTATAGTTACAGCATACCAGCAGTTTCCCATTACAGTACAGCAAGGCTACCTATTGCCATGCCATCACTCGTCATCATCAAAAATTACAGTGAAGGGGGGAGGAGCCTAGCGCCGGACCAAGATGGCCGCGTGAGCTTTGAGCTCCCGAGACCCACGCGCCCTCCGTCGACTATCCTGTCTTCAATCCTGTATTATATGCACGGCATCTTGCAGATGACTCGTTATGGAGGCGATTGATGCCGCCCGAGTTCGGATTGCCCACCGGGAACCGGAGTTGTGCACGGCGGAAGATTGAGGCCTGTCTCCGAGGGATGCCAGGAGCTGGCGTTGGCAGGATGCCCGACCTCTAATTGAACAACAGCGGCCAGGCGAGGTGTGAACTGTCGGACGTAGGATCCCGTCCTTTCACTTTCACTTTCTCGCCCTTTGTCTGCCTTGGCCCGGGAGTGCTTTCGGCTGCTTTATTATCCTCTGGACGCTCTGCGCCCTACCCTGGCTGGCTATTGCAGATCTGACTTCTCCTGCTCCCTCTACCTGAGAGAGGGCCGTCTTTTTGCACCGGACTGCTTGGAGCCAGACATGTCGGGTAAAGCAGAGGTGGATCGGCTGAAACCCAAGGCTACCAGGCGGGGAGCCTATACTCAAGCTAATAATATGGATCGGTATGCCCAGCAGAAGGGGTCGCCTGGTGGATCGAGCCAGTCGCTGGATGGACAGAAGACTGCCTCACCCCCGGCCTCGGAGCTCTCATTGCAGGACGTCATGGGCGCGCTCGAAGGGATGCAGGCCTCGATTGGGAGACAGTTTGATGCCCTGGCGCACAAAATGGATACCATCTTGGTGGACGTTAACCTGATCCGCGCGGACTTGGGCAAAACTAATGAACGGGTAAAAACCCTTGATCTCAAGACCACGGGCCTTGCTGACGATGTCTCGGAACTTCAGACTGAGGTTCGTAAGCTGCGGGCCGAGAGTGACCTCTCCGCCCGTAGGCTCGAGGACTTTGAGAGCCGGGCCAGGCGCAACAACGTGCGCATTATCGGGGTCCCGGAGTCCTCGGACGAGGTTTCTGTGGACCTTCTCGTGGAGGACTTGGTGCTTAACCATCTGAAGCCTAAGGGCCTTGGGAAGTTCTTCGCAGTTGAGCGAGCTCACAGAGTGCCGGGTGGGAGGCCCAAGGAGGGAGCTCCACCGAGACCGATTGTCGCCAGGCTCTTTCACTTCCGAGATCGGGACGCTATCTTGCAAGCATCTCGGGTGACGGGCCCGGTCCCTTTTCAGAACGCGTAGGTGAGTTTCTATCCTGACTTCACCCAGCTGGTGCAAAAGCAAAGGCTGAGCTTCCTGGGGGTGAAGAGACGGCTTCGGGAGAGGGACCTGAAGTATGCCATGCTTTTCCCTGCCAGATTACGGGTGGTGTATGAAGACCGAACTTTCTTCTTTGAGTCGCCTGCTATGGCCGGTGAATGGCTGGACGCTTTGCCCCGACGACGGACTGGTATGGATGCCGCCGCAGACGGGGACAGTGGCCGGGATGGGCAGGGTGGATGCCTTTGGAGCCGGACTGACTTGATTTGGTTCCGGATGATGACTTGAACTGATTGCAGTACAATACGGAGGGTTGCGGGAGGACGATGGGAGCTCTTTCCTCCCTCAGGGTACTTTTTGTAGATTTGGGTTTTGGTAGGGCGACAGGCACACTGCAAGTTGGGGGGGCTTTGTAAGCTGCAGCAGGGGTGCAGGGTGGGGGGGATAGTTGGGATTTTGGGTTTGTTGTTGGAGGGTTTGTTTTTGCAAGGCGCAGTAATCATTGTCAGGATTTTTCCATGGTGGCTCTTCGGGTGTGGGGTGGGTCTCTTGTGGTGTGGGGATGGGGGGTAGGGGTTTAAATGTTCTTAGCTGGAATGTTAATGGTTTGGGGGATCGCATTAAGCGGGGGATAGTCCTGCAGTTCTTGAAACGGTCTTTGCCGGATGTCGTCCTACTGCAGGAGACATACCTTATAGGTAATACTTGCCATGCTCTTAATAGGAAAGGTTACAAATTCATAGCTCACTCGGGATTCTCCTCTGGATCCAGGGGTGTGGGCATCCTAGTTAGAGCTTCACTACCGTTTGAGGTGAACTCCACCATTGTTGATGATAGGGGGAGGTTTGTGGCGGTGGTGGGGAGGTGGGAAGGAAGGACTTTGGTTTTGGTTTCGGTCTATGTCCCTCCAGCCCTGCAGGCCTCCACGTTTACAGATCTGGGTAGGGCCTTGTTGGACCTCCCGGAGGGTATGCTAGTGGTGGAGGGTGATTTCAATGCTGTCGGCTCTGGGCTGCTGGATAGGTACCCGCCCAGGGACACCGGGGGGGCTCAGAAGTGGCTTCCAGACTTTCTAGACACACTCGGCCTGGTAGACTGCTGGAGGCTCCAGCACCCCACACAGAGCCAATACACCTTCCACTCCGGGGCGCATGGTAGCCTCTCTAGGATTGATTACCTGTTCACCCTGGCTGCGCATGCCTCATTGGTATCTGAGGCCAGGCATATGGCGCGGGGCATATCGGATCATTCGCCAGTGTGGGTCCGGCTGGATGTCGGGCGCGAGGGAGGGGGCAGGGTTGCTCCTATTAACCCCTGGTACTTTCGGGACCCCAAGATGCACAGTGCGCTGTTGAAGACAGTTGATCACTTTTTTAAGGACAACCAGGGGTCCGTTGACTCGGCCGTGTCGTTGTGGGAAGCATTTAAGACCGTGCTGAGGGGAGAGGCCCTCTCCTTGGTAGTGGCAGCCAAGCGGCGGAGAGATGGCGAGGTTATGCAGGTTGAGGAGGAGATCGCGGCTTTAGAGGTGGCCCTGGAGGAGGAGGTTACAGAGGCCTCACTGCATGAGCTGAGCCTGAAGCAAGCCGAATATAAGGACCTGGTGACGAATGCCGCCAAGACCCTCAGTAGGGAACAGCAGGGCCGCTTGTATGATGTTGGGGATAAGGCCGGGAAGCTCCTAGCTTGGCTGGACAAAAAAGAACGGGTTAATAGAGTGGTGCCGGAACTGACGAGAGAGGGGGGAGAGGTAGTTGTTGACCCTGAGGGGATAGTACAGTGTTTTTCGGATTATTTCCGTATGGTTTATGCCTCAGTTTCGGATAGGCCGACCGAGGACTCGCTTGACCTCCTGCGGGACATCGATCTGCCCTGCCTGTCTGACGTAGATAGGGACGACCTCGATGGAGACATAACGGTCGATGAGGTGGCGGGTGCCATCCGTGCGCTGAACTCGGGTAAGGCCTCAGGCCCTAATGGTTTGCCGATTGACTTGTATAAGCTGTTCCCGGATAGGGTTGCCCCTCACCTGCGCGCCATGTTTGTGGAGGCGCGGGGGGGTGGGTCCCTTCCGTTGGACCAGAGACTGGCGACGATTGTTGTAATACACAAGGAGGGTAAACCCCGAGATAAGTGTTCCTCCTATCGGCCAATATCACTCCTTAATGCTGAGCCGAAAATTCTGGCTAAAATTCTGGCAGGCCGCTTGGTCAGGGTGCTCGGAGACTTGATCCATCCGGATCAATCCGGCTTTATCCCGCACCGTAACACTGCGTTGAACCTTCGGCGCCTCCATGGAGTGATTGCCAGGGCGGGCACGATCCGAGAACCAGCTATTGTGGCATCTCTCGATGCCACGATGGCTTTTGATACGGTGGAATGGGCATATCTGTGGGCAGTGCTTGCCAAGTTCGGCTTTGGCCCTGGTTTTTTGAGCTGGGTGAGGTTGCTGTATGAGGGTCCCCTTGCGAGTGTTGTGGTAAACGGGCGGGCGTCGACTCCGTTCCAGCTTGGGAGGGGAACTCGGCAGGGGTGCCCCTTGTCGCCTTTGTTGTTCGCCCTTGCCCTCGAGCCGCTGCCGGCGTGGATACGCTGGCATCCGGATATACGTGGACTTAGGTGGTCGCCCGAGCACCGTATATCGCTCTATGCCGATGACATCCTGTTATATCTCGCCTCGCCCAAGAACTCGCTTATAGTGGTTTGTGATGTTCTGACGTCCTTTGGCAGGAACTCGGGTCTCGTCATCAATTGGAGTAAATTGTATTTGTATGTTCTGAGCGGCGAGGTTCCGCCTGTCCCGCGAACGTGTTCGATCCAGATCGCCCAGCAGGGCTTTGTGTACCTGGGGATTTTTATCTCCACTGACTCCACCCTGCGGTATGAGAGAAACCTGCTCCCCCCACTGGCGCGCTTGCGGCGGGATGTTGCGGGCTGGCGGAAGCTGCCGCTCTCCCTCGTTGGGCGCGCCGCCTTGTTTAAAATGATGTCTCTCCCCCGGTTCCTCTATGCCTTGCAGAATACCCTTGATTGGGTACCGGCCAGTTACTTTCGGGAGGTTGAAAGCCTCCAACGATCGTTGTTGTGGGATGGAAGGCCGCGCATAGCGATTGCTAAGTTGACGCTTCCGTGGTACGACGGGGGTATTGTGCTTCCGGACATTCGACGCTATTATTGGGCCACCCAGTTGAGCGCGATTAATCATGGTTTCTATGGTCCGGCTCTAAGCCCCGGCTATGCCATGGACCGATGGTTGCTGCGCGGCGGTAATTATCATAGAGCGTTGTACTCTCGGGCGCTGGACTCGTCCCTCACGGGGCCCACTGGGGTGGCGGTGCGCGTGTGGAGGTTGGCGACTGACTCGTTGGGCTGGAAGGATAGGCTCACCCTAGCTACCCTGTTGTTTGAATCCGAAAAATTGGGGAGGCTCTGGCATACGAAAGGTTTTGATAAATGGGACTTGATAGGAATCTCCAGGGTTGGAGATTTGCTGATTAAGGGGAGGGTGAAGTCCTTTGAAGAGCTGCAGCAGGAGTATGAGTTGGGGAAATCCGAGTTCTTCCGCTATGTTCAAGTGCGTCATGCCCTGCGATCCGTTCTCGTAGACGGTGAGAAGGTGCCTGAGTCCTCTCCATTGGAGGATCGGATCCTCGACGGCCATATGCCGGAGAGTACGATTTCTCTCATATATAAGAAATTGATAAATGTTCGGGCGGACCTGCTGTTGGGGCTGAGGGACCAGTGGACTAGGGACGGGCTCGAACTGGATGACGAGGATTGGCGGTCTGCGGTCTCCTCTCCTAAGGAGGTCGCGATCCCATCACGACTGAGGCTGATGCAGCTCAAAATACTCCACAGAACCTATGTCACGGGGCCTAGGCTGGTTCATATGGGATTCTCTGAGGAGGGTTTATGTAGGAGGGGCTGCGGTATGGTGGGTACCTTTATGCATATCATTTGGGAATGTGGCGTTATCATGGAATTCTGGAGGAAAGTCCATACGGTGATGGGGGAGGTGACGGGCATTGTTATGCAGCCGGAGGCGCGGTGCTGTCTCCTGAATGTTTGGGGGCCTACCGATCACGATGAGGGACAGACCCAGTGGGTGACCCTGGGTAATATGGTGGCTAAGCGAGACATCGCGCGCCTGTGGGGCTCAGCGGGTCCCCCCACATTGACTGCGTGGAAAGAAAACATGGACTGGGGTATGCTGAGGGAAAAGACAGTATATTGTGCTAGAGGGCGCCCCCGGAAGTGGCATGCCATTTGGGGGAGGTGGAACCAGTATAGGGGGGGCATATGTCTTGCCCCTGATTTGGATCCCCCCGATGAACAGCTCTCTCCTTAACATTCTTTCCAGCTTTTGTATATGTATCTGATTGTTAATTGACTTTTTGGGCCTCTGCTTTTCCCCCCTTTTTCCTCTTAGCACAGTGATGTGACTGTTAGACGAGGGGGGTCTGCTCTCCCCTGAGGGGCAATCACCAGTGGTATTCAGTGTCCTTCGCCTTGCTGGGGTTTTGTGTGAGTTTGTGTTTATTTAAAATAGAACCTTTTTTGCTTCTCCTCTATGCACTGTGGACGTTTCTTTGTTCTGCTTTCTCAAAGCTGCCGAACCTCCGGGATGTCAACTAAATAGCTGTGTCCATGTTTTCAAGAATAAAGGTTTTCCAAAAAAAAAAAAAAAAAAAAATTACAGTGAAGTGAACCTCCCCCCCCAGCTTTACCAGTCACAGAGGTGATTGAGTTATTTTGGCTTCTTCTATCTACAACACAGCAAAAGCTCACATAAGGAGCTTTGATGGTTTAAGGGAGACATTAAAGAAAGGTAACTTAAAAAAAAGGAAATGGTATATGAGTGAAAGGGTGGGTGGGTGAAAGGGTGTGCGGTGGGTAATGGGATGGATGGGCGAAAGGGTGGTTTGAAGAAAAGGTGCTATTGAACGTGTGGATAATGCATTGGAAATTTTGATCAAAGGCTCGATGGGAGAAAGTAAACCTTAATCATGGTGACTATGGGTGAATTAGAATGAAAGGATTAATTAATATTTGGATTGTTCGAATGAATAAGCAAGGCAGGTCTTCTTCTCATGAGGAGCAGGCTGCTCACCTACTTTGCTTGCTTGGTTTATGTAGGGTTAGCAATCTCATTCAAAGCTATAGTTCTAAGTGTGGGTTATTTATTTGTATTCTTGGTTATACTCTCTAGCCTTTCCGTATTTGTTAAGTGAGCCAAATCTATCCTACCTATCATTCATCATCCCCCCTTTCCCCACCCATGGCATTTTTGCCAACCATGACCGAAGTGCAGTATGGGTCAATCAATTTGTGACGACAGTGTTAGCTGTGTAATGTGCATCTGCTTCAGTTAATACAGCATTTACAATGCTTTCAATGCATTGCAAACCGAGCACACAAGGGGGCATATCAAAAAGCAGGCGATAAAAAATTATCGCCGCTTTTGCAGCCGTTTTTGGTCGAAAAGCGGCGATAATTTTATCGCCTAATCAGCAAGGTCACGCTAACGCGTGAGACCTTGCTTTAGCGTCAGGATTCCTAACGCCCAGCTTTGCATCTCTAATGAGATGCAAAGTGGGCGTTCCTGACTTGGCATGACAGGAGAAATGTCGCTAAGCGACATTTCTCCTATCAGCAAGCCTAACGCTATGAAGCATAGCGTCAGGAAAAGTAGTGATAACCCCTGTTATCGCTACTTTCCTTACGCCTGCTTCAGGACTGACTTAGCCATGATATCCTATGGAAGGTGGATATTATGGCTAAGTTTGTGAGTCCCTATCAACTAGCTAATATGAGATTATCGCTGGGTTTCCAGCGATAATCTCACGTTAGCCAGCTAAGTGCGCTCAGCGATAATTATCGCCGGTTGTTGTTGATATGCCCCAAGGAGTGTTGTCCCTTTGCCCACTCAGTCACCTCTTAGTACTTCACTCCTTTATTTTTTCCTAAGTTCTTCGTCCCAGCCTACCAAATTGGAAAATCAATTCTTGGCATTTGTCACATTTAATGCAATACACAAGTGAAGTGATTCCGGAATATATTTAATGGTTTCCAATAACAGATTTAATTTACACTTGTTCAGATTTTTTCCTTTCGGTTTTTACGGTGACTGAATAAGCCAAAGATGATGAATTGATGATCAGTGTAGTCGCCTCTCTTTTATATAAAAGAAAAGCTCTACCCTACCTGTCTAATCCCTCTACCCTACCCCCTGCAGTAGAGAAAATCAAGTTTCCTTTCTTTGGTTACTGCCCAGCAAATCAATTTGTTGGAAATACATGGTGGTGGGCAAGGCCACAGAGTAAAGTGAGAGTAATTGCTTGATTTGATGTCAAGTTTGGCATATGAGATACACAGTGACGAATGTGCCAAATACAATCTATCTAGCCTATTCCTTTACCTGTAGTGCAGTCCACTAGATTAATTTTCCTCAACGTCTACTTACGTCAGACAGGATAATATATTATTATCCAAATTTTATACATGAGGTGTGTGATGTATCTTATTTATTATTTATCTGCCTCTTTGGAGACAGGGGAGAAAGAGAAATGCATTTGGTGAAGAGCAGGGCCATTGGAATAACAAATAGATAATTGTCAACTACAGCTGCAGACAGTAGCAAACTAGCCTAGGTGCTGGCTAGCAATGAGCATGGCATCATTATTTTAGCAGCACACAGAACTTGTACTCCATATAGCCAATAGTGATGTACTCATTGATGAGAAGTAATTTATTTTTCAACTCAGAGTGTCTGACTCTCTGTTTATAGTTACTTGAAAAGTCTTTAGAAGAAAAAAACAAATCAAATCACTGTTTTTTAAATCCTGTGATGTTATTCTCTGCCTGTTAATACTTTTCTGCCACACAGTCAGTGCTTTTTTATGTTTGGCAACATGTGTAGATAAAACATAAAATTGGCCTTGCGACTCTTCTATTCGTAATCACATTAAAACAAAATCCAATGGCCCTAGGGGACCAGCAATGTACTGCTACCGTACCACCCATTAATTTAAAACAATGGTTTTCACAGAGCATTATTTATAATTTTTTGTTTTTCTCAATATAGCTGCTTCTGCTAGTCCAGCCGAACCAACCTACAGGCAGGAGATAGCGACCCACTTACGGAGGCAGAGGCTGGAGCATATCCAGCTGGAATACCGGTGACTGATGGTCCTGGAAGAGGAGGAGGAGGAAATTAATGTACAACAGCTTGGCCCCAGTGCAGCCAGTCCCACTCTACCCCCCGGCCATCCCATCGCCGGCACTGCCGCCAGCCAACTGCTGCTATCCTCCACCATACTAATAACAGGTCATTGCTGCTCTGCATCCTGTGGTGGCTAGACACCATCGAGGGCCAGCTCACCACGATGGAGCAGAGCCTGGACCAGTCTGGACCGACATCCATAGTGCCCTCTTCTAGCCCTTTTTTATTTTTTGGGGTTTTGATGGGAGGGATTTGTTGTTTGTTTGGGCTGGGTGAAGAGGGTGGGAAGGAAGTTGGGACTGGAGAGACCTTTTTCTTTGACATTTTGAGTTTTAGGGCTTGGGTCAGTTTTGTTTGGGGAGAGAGTATGGGCATGTTGTTTGCGTGGAGAGGGCGGGTTTCTTTGTAAATAAATAAAGGGGAAAACTATTTTTTAAATCTAAACTTATACCTGAAGTAGCTTCCTTTACTTTTATTTTACACTGATGGCTTCAAGTAGTTTTATGCAGCCTGTTTATGTGTTTGTAGCTTAAGACAGTGTTGCGCTTAGTTATGTAGTCTAAGCTTATACTTCTCTAACTATCTTGACCATTATAGGGGATGCTTCCATGATGACCTATACTGTATACAACTATCTAGATAAAAAACAGTAGCAGTTAATTTATTTCTTACTAAGTTCAAGTTCATCCATACTAGTGGTCTTACCTGAATATAAATGCAGCACTTCACAAGTGAGTTCCCACTTCCAGTTCCACCCAGGTGAGCTCCAACTGTTGGATTGATCTGAATGATTGATTGATTATCCATCATAGGCAACTAAATGAAAGTAGAAAGACTGAGAAAGTGAGTTATATATTTATCAATGATTTACAAAGAATTGACACCACCTGAGTACTAAGTGGTGACACCATGAGAATGCCTGAATGTGCTAAAATAGAAAAAATAGTATTGCTAGTAAGATTTAGGCTAATTTGGATTTAGCAGTATTATTTGTGTAACCCTCAAGTTATAAAAAATGGACACAAAGTCTGGAGTCTGCATCATGAGCCCGCTCTTTACGGTCTTTGTACGCCCTGAGGAAGGTGGTACCCGAATTAGGGTGTTGTCACCGAAACGCGCGTCGGCGCAGCTAATGAGGCTCCCCCCTACAATTTCTCCTGTTTGACCTATAAAGATTGAAATTGCATTTGAAATTATATATACTATATATATTTATATATAAAATCTATGTACGATTATATACTGTACTGAATATCTATGTATTGATCTTTGAACCTTTGTATGTGAGGCCTCTATGTTCATTTGAGCTATTGTCGGTATAAATGAGATGTATGAATTGATGGTGTTGTGTGAACTTAGGTGTGAGTTTGAGAGTGTGTTGTGAATGATTCCTATGGGACCTGTCTTTGTATTTTGAATCATGTTATTGCACATATAATGTTTTGTCACTTTTATACATTATAATAAATTATGTCTATATTATTATTATTTTGGAACTAATTGAGTCTGACCGCAATTTAATATGAAAAATAAAATTTTACATGTTGGTCTAACCAGAGTGTCAATGCCTCAATAGATGATACTTTGTACATAAAGAAACATATAGGTAGAGAAATATTCTTTTTCTTAGTGACTTTCAATTTTCCCCTGATTTCCTACCTACATTAATCATTCAGGGGTTCCCCTAGTTATATTGGTTACAAAGTCTGGAGTGGACATGCTTAGGTTAGGCATTTGCGGTTAGGCGACACAAGGCCTGAATGATGATGCTGACAACTGATGTTCTTCATTCTACATCTAAAATATGGATACTTTTTAGGCTACTGCTTAGAAGATTCTACAGTAAGTTGGTGTTGCTTTCACCACATCCACCCCACCAAGTGTAAGATCCATTGATGGTGTAATTTAAGCCACACCTCAATAAATCACCTCACCTCAATAAATCACACAGCCGGGAGACAAAGATTAGGGCTTTGATGAATGGATGAGTGATGGGATTTGGGGAAAGGTTTGACAAAGACAAACAATAAAACACAAGGCCAGCATTCTTCTGGGCAACAAGCAGCAGTACATCATTCACCATTAATCTGTTCTTAGAAGGAAACAAAGAAATGTGTACAGATAAATACATTGCAAACAGTCCTTCTGCCCCCACACCCAGTTTAACAGATATCTAAATGTTCTGTCTTCTAGGTTGGGTAGTGAACCCACCCAGCTGCTTCTCTTAGTTAATGTGATGGTTAAAAGAATAAGGAAACTGTACTGCAAAATTGTGTGGTGCATCTGCATTCTCCTCAGGAATGTGCAATCTTTGGGGCCTGTCTGCGCTGGTGCGGGAGGTAAGCAGGAGTGTTGTTTGAGCTCAGCTAGCATTTGCCTTTTGTTTGTGAAGGTGACTAGAAGAAGGCCGGCGGATTGTAAAAGAGAACCTGTTTTTAGAGTCAAGGAGAAGGACAGAAGGAAGGTAAGATTCATGAGGAGTGTATCAAGAAAACTCTCAGAGTATCATTTTTGCTACAAGTCCAACACACACACAGAGCACCATTTCACAAACGCACATCTCTCTATTCCACACAACAGAGTACTAGGCCTTAGACTCTTTGTTTACATTTGAACTGAAGCAGATACTCGATAACTTCTTAGTTCTAGCTGTTGATGAGGTAATCCTGCAGCTCCTGCCCTGTGTTCTTCCATGAAACTCCTCCAGACTACGAGTAACGCTGTTCCAGACAAGTCATCATCATCATAAATCTTGATGACCCGAGCAAGATAGACATGGAGTGCACTGCTGTTGAAGAACAAGTAGAGAAACAGAATTGCAGTAATTTTCAATCGGTTTATGTTGTTAACTAAAGTGACTGTTCTGGTCTCTGAAGATCCAGTAAAAAGGCGAACACCCTGCAATTAAATCTGGCTAAGTGTGAAAGGGCTGATCACCTACAGGAGAAGAAAATGAGCACCCATCACTCAAGCCCCAAACAATGCAAATCAATAATCATCTCAAGTAATTTCACATATTACAGTTCAACACACCCTCCTTCACTTTCAGCCTCCACATCAATCATCACTCACAGTCACTCAATAATCTGATCACTTATTGGTCTAATGGTTACCTGTTCTACTCCAAGCACAGTGGTAGGCACACTTCCTCTCCTTTAATGCAAGCAACAGATCATAATTTGTCAGTCTTGTAAATAAAATGATTGTCTGGGCCAATCATCCTAGATGATGAAAAAAACAGAAGGATCATAGCTAACCATACAGAGGAATTCATTTATGCTAAGTAAGTTTGCGAAGGGCAATCACCGCCAGGACCAAAATGATCACCCACCCCTAATGTCCCAAACATTGCAAATCAGTCTTCTCATGCATGTTCCCACATTACAGTTCAACACCCTCCCTCACTGTCTGCCACCACATGAATCAGCAATCAACCTAAATCATCACTCATGCAGTCACTCGCCGTTGCAATAATTGAAGTTATCACATCTAATCCAATCACGGGTAGTTCAGGTATTAGTTATTCAATCATCTTTGATACAGGCAACACATTGGAATTTGGTTATGGCAGATCATAAATGATGTTATGGGGCAGCCCTTCTAGTGCTAAGTGATGCAAAAAGGGAAAGGCATTAGGTAATAGGAATCCGAGGGGGCAGGTATTGTGCCCAATGTCATTAAGGAATTGTGGAGGCTTCTTTAATGCACACTGGTCCAACTGCAATCCGGTAATATATATGTGACTAATAAAAAAGTAGGGCAGCATAAATCTAATACAAAATAATAATGCTCCTCTCGGTCATTTTTTTGTGCAAAGAAAGAATAAAGTTCAACTACAAAATTTTTTTAAATGTTCTGTGGTGGCACTGGCATACTTAGTCTGAGAAGTAGAGTTCCTCCTCAAACTCAGGTGGGTCACCCAGAAGTTGGTCAGCTAACACATTTGATTCAATTTTGGATCAATCATCCTCCTCCTACTCCTGTGCTGATGTTTCAGGAACAGTGTAATTGTGTGGTACAAAATGTTAGTTCATTTTTATCACAGTCAATCTCTCCATATTTTGAGGTGAGAGACTGGTCCTTTTTACTATGACAACCGCACAAGCAGACACACTGGCGAAAGGAAAAGTCCAGATACTTTATTGCCAGCCTGCTGAGCTCTGGCCATTGGTGCATCTTCCCATGCCAATACATCAATGGATTGTGATCCACTTAACCTCTTTTGGGTCATCAAGATACTCCTGGAACACCCTGTGGATTGTCATTGGTGCTGCCACTTGCTTAACCTGTTTTGCCAACACCTCTGCACTGGACCCGAGCCCTCCACTTGGAACCAATACAATGCAGAGGTCCTTCTGTTGCTGTTTTTGCCTCTGTCTGGTTGATTTTGCTGTTGGCTGCTGTGAGACAAGACTGCCCTCTATGGAAGTTGAAGTAGGCCCCCCCAGAACTGCTGGGTGGGACTCGAAGTTCCAGACGTTCTTCTTACAAGTCTCTGGCTTGCTCTACAATCCTTGTATTTGAAAACATCCCCTTCAGAAAAAGGAATAAATGTGGGCAGAAGTATTTTATACCATGGATTAAGTAGTGTGGCACAGATGTACTTTTTGGACACTAGGATGTCATGTTGCAGCCTTATATTAGGTCTTAGCCAAGGCATGCGCATCTATGTTTTCATTCACACCTGCGGAGGCGAACCTTGCAGACACCTTCTTTACCTGGTCTTGTAGGAGATGCAACAACGGGATAGCTTGACCCATTGTACTGTCTTTCTTGCTAACTTCCCATGTGAAAACCTCCAAAAAGAGTAGAATATGTGTCAGCAATTTGACTGGGCCCCATTTGTCTGCATCCATGGTCATAGCTTTCCCACCAACTGCATCCCCTCTTGTTTGAATGACATAGTCATTGATCTGTTTGTACTGCTCAAACAGATGTTGCAACATGTAAAAGTTGGCACTTCCTGTATCAGGGCTTTAACTGGTGCTCTATTATTACGCTGAATCATCCACAGCTGAAATGAGCGCAGATTCTTCTGCAGGTGGTCATTATGTTGATGACTATATCTTCCTTTTTAAGGAAGTCTTGCACCACCAGGTTGATGCAACGGGCCAAACACAGGACCCTAAAATCACCTCCGTCTGATATGGCCTTGACCTTGCTCCTGCCATTGTCCAGTTCCTAAAACCTCTTGGTCACAGCCATTCATACACCTTGCTGTTAAATTCCTCGAAGATGTTTACAGCTGTATTTGATTTCTCCATTGCGAACATGGCCACTACTGCATGCTGCTGAACGCTCTTAAAACTTTCTTCATGGCCAAGACCTGAGGATATCTTTTGCTTTACCCCTGCAAAAGAGATCCAGTGTACAGTGATGCACATGTAATCAGTCACCTGACAGCAAATTCTAAGAATCCCACTCCTTCCACAAAAGAAAAAGGGAGGAGGTCCAGCGCTAAATATTTTCCAGCTTCCAATTCTACAAAACGTGTGGTTGGGTAGTTTCACTTGTAGGGCCCTTCCTTTCTAAACATGCCTGTAATAGATGCCTGGATTTTCTTCTTTTCTTGGGGCACTGACACAGGAGTCTTTTGAGAAATAGATACTAGTGGTAGACTCAATGTGTGTTGTGGTGGTGGGGCAGTCACTGTATGCCGTTTGCCTCCATCTCACTCTGAATCTTCTTGTGCCATTGTGAAGTTTCTGAGATGGGTGAATCTGCTGGCACACTGCTGGGGACAGGGCTGCGTTGCATGAAGATGTCACCCTCTTCTTTCTCATCATCACCTTCCACCGTGATTGAACTTGTAGCTGATGTTCCCAATCCCTCCCCACCACCACGACCAGGTTCAGCTATTTTTTGTAGGGTGCTCCTCCCATTTGATTGTGTGGTGTTTTTTCATATGGGTCATCTGGCCTCCAGTACCATAATGTGTACCAGGCTTACCTCGACAAACATTATGTGTGGCAAATGGTGCATACTGCAATGTGCTAACTGTAAAAAAGTCCCAAACTGGGGAGGAGTATGTTTTTACTGGGCCACTGCCAATGCCTGAAGAAGAAGTGGAGGTAGGTGGGCATGTCGTTGATTGCCTTTCTTCTTCTCCTGAGGAAGGGGTTGGTACAGGTCTCAGCTGGAGCACTGCAAATATGGGAGCTGGTGGCAGTGCTACCTGTGCCACATCCCTCTGAGCTGGTTGAATAGCAATGTCAGATTCCTTTGTGTTACCTTCCACCATGACTACCTCATCATCGTCATCCTTCTCTTTATCCCCTTCCATAAGTCTAAGTCTTTCTAGAACTTTTATTTTCCCTTGCCTCTCCTGTTGTCTCCTGGTCTCTGTCGGCAGTAGATACTTGCACAGGTAAGAATGGTGAGGCAGGGTGGGGGCGTGGCGGGGTGGGGTGTGGTGGAAGTCGGCAGATGACGGGATAAGTATTATTCAATAAATAAATAATTTGAACTACTTACTTTGTGCTCACCACATTGCCGACGCAGTGATGCGGCAAGTGCAAAGTATGTGGTTTTATCGATTTAATATTACTTATCCCGTCATCTGTCAACTTCTACCTACACCTTACCTCTTACCCGCCCACCGCCCTCACCTTTGCGTGGTACTCGCTACTGCCTGCCTGGGTTCACTCCATGTCCCTATCATCATCATCAGAAGTGGTGCTTGGAGAAGATGGTGCAGTAGTACCCTTTCTTTTCCTTGTTGCAAATCTGGGAGCAAATGATTCTAAAAGAGAAGGTTCAACTTCTTGCTCAGAAGCAAGCTCAACCTCCTGTTCTTCTCCAACATCATACAAATGAACTATTGCTGGCTGAGGCTGCAGTCCACTTTGCTGTGTTTCCTGAAATGATTGAGTACTACTTTGCAAAAGGAACAAATCCAATTCAACATCACTACTCGTTGGCGTCGACATGATTGCACTGGCTGCCTCACTAACAGACATGGTTCTGGGCTTAGATTAAGGGGGTGGTACTGTTGATGCAGGAGTGCTGCTCCCACCATGCTTGCCAGAGGCCGGTGCGGCAGGCACAACTTTCCTGTAAAAGGTTGTGATCGGTACGCCAGTGGTGGAAATCTGATTCTTCTTCTCCCCACTAACCACTTTCTTGACAGCATCTTTCTTTAGTGCCATTTTGAAGCTGTCAGTTGGCAGTGGCACTGAGATTCACAACAAGCTGAAGAGATGAGCGGGCTGCATAGTCGGTCACACGTCACGTCATGCACAGGCCTTCTGTCTGGCACTACTGTGGGTGAAGTTTCTTCTCTTGTGCACCTAAAAGCAAACAAGCAAGAAGAACATCAGTGAAACATGGCATTGTTGCAGTTCAAGCAGTAGAATAAACAAGCAATATCATTTAGTGTGATGACTTAGCAATAAAACAGTCTAACTATCCATTTCATTGTGTGCAGTACACTCAGGAAGGATCAGAAAGAGCAACAACATACAGATGTAACTTTTTGCTTTATGTGCATCACGTTGGTATGTGGCGCTCAGGGAGGTGCAGCTGACAATGGAATAATCCTTAGACAATGAATGCTGCTGTGCACTGCACCTATTTCAGTTATGGGGTTGCTGTCACATGTTAGGAAAATGGAAAAGCATTTTTTAGATCAAAATCAAATAAAAAAATTAAAATACCAATTTTTGAAAAATAAATGTGAAAAGTTTTTAACATTTTAAATTAAAATAATTAAAGTTAAAAAACTAACAAAAGTGTATGTGAACAAAGCAAAATAATTGTTTTTAAAATAGATATATTTAAAAAAAATTAAAAAGTGAAAATTAAAAAGATAAAACAATTCTTTTTCTATTTCACAAATAAAAAAATAAAACAATTAAAGATAAGTGAAAATATCTGCAAGCATATTAATTTATTCAACTGCTATCATTGTCAACCATCCATGCAAGCCTATGGCAAAGTGCCACACTGGCTGGATGCACAAAATGACTGCCAGACAGTTCAACATGGTCTTCAACAACTACTAAAACTGAGCAAGGAGGCATGGCCACAAACAGAGAAGAAATGCAGGTCCATGGGGAGAGCATAATGGCTGGCTACACAAAATAGCCACCAGCCACATAGTCAGAAGAACAAAAACCAGCAAGGAGGCATGATCACAAACAGAGAAGACATGCAGGCCTATGGCAACAGCACACTGGCTGGCTACACAAAACGGCCGACAGCCACATGGCCAGAACAACAACAACCAGCAAGGAGGCATGGCCACAATCAGACAAGACATGCAGGCATATGAGGAAAGCACACTGGCTGGCTACCCAAAATGGCCACCAGCCACATGGTTAGAAAAAGAACAACCAGCAAGAAGGCATGGCTACAAACAAATAAGACATGTAGGCCTATGGGGAAAGCACACTGGCTGGCTACACACAATGTCCGCCAATCACATGGTCACAACAACAAGCAGGAGGTTTGGAAAACATAGAACACATGCAGGCCTAGGGTGGACACTGACTATACATAATGGTCCCTGGCCACATGGCATAGGGAACAATTAAGGCAAATGGTGGCCTATGGCAATCATACATAGACATATACTGACCAGACATAAGAGGCATGATAACAAAGAGAACCTAGCAGAAACAGTTGTTTCATGCACCCATGAATAGTACATGACCTACTAACTGGAAGGCCCATTGACAGTCTAGCCTACTAAGTGAATTAAATCAATATTGCAACTTTTTTTAAAAATGGGGAGGAAATGTAGTAAGCTGTGCAACATTTTTCCTTTACAAAATAAGAACAAATAAATGCAAAAAAAACTAGGCCCCTACTAAAACTGCAGGCCACCCTCTAAAAAAAAATTAAAAATCAAATAAAAGTACAACTAAATTCAGGTGCATGCCCCCAATCAAACACAAAACATCCTTATACACCAGATTTTCAACTTTACTTGTGATATCTCAAAAACAAAGTCTTTAAATCCAATGGTATATATGCAGCAGACAAGGAGAGTGATCCTTCCAGCTCCAAATCCCAATGAAAACTGACCAGAAGAGGGACAAAGCACTGGAAGGAACCTGCTGGACAGAAACAGGAAGTTAGAGTCTCTGGGGCACTTTCTTCTGGTTTGAAACTAAAAGGTTTTAAAAATGGATTCTCGCACAAAAAAAACCAGCTCCAACGGCCAGGTTGATAAGAAAATTCACTCCAAATTCCTCTCAGCTGCATTGATAGGCAGAAAAGCTGCCCAACCGCTCTGTTTGCAATCAGCACTAAGAAAACTAGATTGGCGCCGTCAAGTGAGCATGAAGTCTTGCGGGAGCTCACTAGCGGAGTGAAAAGTCTTGCACTCACTCGCAAGCAGCATGAGACTCTTGCCGCACACGGTTCAGAGCCAAAAGAAAACTTGAGTGCGAAAACAGAAAAAAACTGTGCTTCACACCTAAATGTTGGAATTCAGGAATTCTACACTCCTCCACGGAGCAGGGAGTGCACGAATTCCACAAACTCTATCAGTGGAACGGGGTTAACTGCCCGGGCTTACTGTTGAGAACAAGTCTTGTGAACTTTTGACCTACTGGTAGGCAGAGACTTGTGAAAACATGGTTACTATGGAAACAAAGCTAAAAGAGTGGGGGAAGGGAACAAAAGAGACTGTATTGTGAAACTGAAAAGCAGACTAGTGTACACAAATTGCTCAGTAGCGAGTGTATGTTTTGTAATTGACAATATTTTACAAAATTAAATATAAATGAAAAGTATTAACAAACAGCAGATTATTTAATGCTTATAAGGGCTACTGCATGGATCCGCGGACTACATGGGGGCCGCCTGAGCCTCGTGGTGGATCTGTGGATCTGCAAAAGGCTTACTAAATTGTTCTTTTTCACAGGAAACATGGAAAGGGTTAAAAATAGTGGGCATTTAAAAGTGGTATAACGAATATAAAAGATAAAAGGAAGTCTGTGATTTGCTAAGTACAGGAGAATGAGTGAGTGCACAGTGAGAAGGGTAGCACTAGCTATTATTGGTACTTTCATTCTGAGAGTGGAGGAGGCTTCTAAACACAAAACCCCTTTTATTCAAAAAGGGGGGGAACAAGAGGCTGCGGGTTTAACAGGGTAAGCTGTCCTCCAACCAACATGTATCACATAACAAAAATCTACCCCATTCACAAATCTGATTTCTAATGCATAGAGAGTCACATTATGTCAATGATTGGCAGGTGTTGGACATTAAAAAAAATGTATGGACTGGCCTGACACACCACCAGGTGTCATGCTTCATCATTGGCTGTCCTCGCCCTTTAATAACCACGTTTGATAAAGGGCGATACGGCACCTGGAGACAGGGAGGCACTTCTAAAACTAAGTGGGGCCCTTTGCTGAGAAAGTGAGTGAGTGATGTTTAATAACTGATGCACAATTCTGCATGAAGTCTTTTAATGACGCAGATTGTGCTTGATATTAAAAATTAGTGGTGGAGATTAGGAGGTTTAGTACCCTATCTCCGTCTGTGTTGTCTACATGTTTCAGCCAATACGGCCAGGAACGTCCATGGCATTCATCAGGGCGTGAGGGAAAGGGGGGCTCCTATCTTGTCTCAAAGAGACAAAGATAAATCCACTTTTTGTAGGCTAGCACTAATTTAACTCTACCGTCTAAGTTTCAGGACACCCTATTAAAGGTGTAGGTGTGTCCCATGGGAAGAGAGGAGTAGAGGGAACCCTGTAGTCAAACTCATGTCAAGGTGCGTCCCTTACTTTATTCCTAACGTCCATCCTCGTTGCTTTCCTGGTGAGTGGAAGAGGCTTGCCATATTTCTGACTTGAGATTTTCAGTGGAAAACAGATATTAACAGATATTAAAATAAACAAAATAAATGATGGACAACAGCAAAGAGATTTTACAGGTATGTTAAATAGGTTGTACTATAAAAAAGTATATTTAAAAAAAATCAATGAGTGTATTTAAGCTGAAAGAAAATGTGTAGGTTCTAGGCACAACAGTAAAAGGCAAAATAGAAGGGAGGTTAGATGAGATCATTAACTAAAAATGTAGGGCCTCATTATGATGACAGTTGGACTTTCGTCCGACCGCCATCATATTGGGGATGAGATTCCCGATTTGCTGTCATCGGTCCAGCCATTAAAATTAAAATGAGACCGCCTTCGAGGCAGTTGCAATGTGTACATCTTGTATTGCAGCATATGTTGCAGGCTACAGCACAAGCCGCAGTACAAAAAATACACTTTGTGCATATCCCTGCGCCGTGTGGTAAGCACCATGTGGTCCCTGCCACATGGAGCAGAGATATGTAGGGGCCATGTCGGAGGGCCAATGAGGAAGGGGGGCCAGCTAAGGGCCCCCAAAATCTCTTTCCACCTGCCTTTTCATGGCGTGTAAACCGCCATGAAAAAGTCAGCGGTTAGGGACATTGTAATCCTACGATGGTGCCTAGCAGGCATAGCCACTTTTGCGAGTAACACAAGTCCCTCCGACGGACCGATA
This sequence comes from Triturus cristatus, assembly GCF_964204655.1. Taxonomy (NCBI): domain Eukaryota; kingdom Metazoa; phylum Chordata; class Amphibia; order Caudata; family Salamandridae; genus Triturus; species Triturus cristatus. Next base: position 530,579,963 of record NC_140584.1, read on the forward strand.
GGCTTCCTCAGCCCGTTGGATCCATGGTGGTCGGTCTCCCAGACTACCAGCCATCCACCACCATCCTAATGTGGCAGGTGGGAATCAGCATTACAATGGCGGTGGGACCACCATCATCGTAATAAGGCCCATAGTGAGCAGCAAAGAAGGGAGAAGAATTGCTGTACTGAAAATATTGTTATTTTTTTAACAGTATGAATGATTGTGTTCGAAATTAGATATGGGTACTTGCTTATAGCATGTAATTCAATAGTATGTAAATTGCACCCACTCACACAGTCAGGCAGGCACTTACATGCCCAGGTACACTGCTACAAAAGCCTTTCTGTACCCACCACTCATATAGCCAGGCAGTGACTTACACACCCAGTCACACACCCATAAAACCATTCACACACCTATTTATTCACCTATACTTTCACCCACATAGTCACTCACACACCAATACAGGCTCTGTCACACCCATTTACATATGTATAACGCCATTCATGTACCTAGTACTCAGACAGTCAGTTACACATGCACTTACACACCCATAAACCCACCAATCACCCATACATACAGGCATTCACATACCTATTTACAAAACCATACAGCCATTCAAACACCGTCAGACAGTGACAGAGTCACCTACACACTTATATATCCACTCACACACCCACACAGCCTTTATGTATCCACCACTAACAGAACCATTTCCACACACAGTTACAAACCCAAACACCCACTAACACTGCCACTTACCAAACCATTCAGTCACTTTCATACCCATTTAGACACCCATACAGTCACTTACACACCCAGTCACACACCCACACAGCTACTTACACATCCAGTCACACACCCACAGAGGCACTGGTATACTCACTCACATATCCACTCAACCCCTCACACACCTAGTCATCCACCCATACAGCCACTTATATACCCATTTATACACCCATACTCAGATGCTTACACATCCTCTTACACACTGCCATAACCACTTACGTAACTACTCACTTACTTATAGTATGTAATCTAATAGTATATAATGTAAAGTTAAATGTATTCTATATTTGTGTTACAAATGGGGTTTCTAGTTGGCAGTGGCTTGCACCCTGTCCAAGTAGGGAGCCTTATTCTAGTCAGGGTAAAGGTCCAGAGATAACCCCTGCTCACCCCCGTGGTAGCTTTGCACGAGCCGTCAAGCTTACTTCACAGGCAATGTGTAAAGCATTTGAACATATACGCACAGTAACACAGTGATAACATTTAAAAATGACACCACACCAGCTTAGGAAATTAACCAATATAGGAAACTATGGATGCATCGCTTTTATCACAAAGTACCTCGAATGCCTCAAAATCCAAGATGATAACAGGTGCAGAGGAGGTAATGTGCCGGCAAAGTTAAGTAATGTGTTGGTTCCTTACTCCCAGCGGAAGTGATGTTAGTGCCATGTGGGTCACTCTCACAGACCTTTTATCTTGAAAATTACACAGGCACGTATGGTGAAACACCACCATGGTTGCAGAAAGAAATGATGAACTCACCCCAGTCGGGTTTCTCATTTTACTTCATCAATACCCGAAAGGTATCACACAAAGACGTTCCCGATGTACTGTGTTGGTTGTAGGTTAAAAGAAAAGGAGATTAGAGCACAACACGTAAGATATTGTAGGTGCGTGATTAGGTATATGGAGCAGTGAGGGAGTTGTTTAAAACTATCAACAGTTAATGAGAGGCAGCTGATAATATATGTTATGTAAACGGACTCGCTGTAGCACAGATCATGTGGTGGTAAAATGGATATGATCTGGGTGTAAAAGTTGTTTGCTAAAAATTGCGTGTGTTCTGTCAGGACAGGTATTTGTGTAAATGCCACATGTCAGGTTATAATAGTCTAGAAACATTTGGTCTGTAGCGGGTGCTCCTAAGATTGTTTTGTGTGGTACAACAACTGCAGAGATAATGGGTCCCCGCTCGGTATAAAAAAGCTCTTGCTGTTTCAGTAAACTGTGCATAATGAAAACCAAACTAACAGCTGAGCTTGCGTGTTGCAGAGTAACTAAGAAAACCCCAACATTAAGGCAAATTACGAAGGTTCTTGGCAAGGTGTACCCCGAGAAGCACAACGTTATTGGACACAAGTTACTCACGTTTGCTGAATCAGCAACAGGCTCTCTGATCTACCCACTTCTGTGGGGATTGGGAGGTACTGGGAAGGATTGTGGATCTGTTTAAATACTGGAAGTGACTCAGACTGAATTGGCGGGAAGCTCCCGGTTGACTCACAGTCCGCACTAGACCGCTCAAGTCATAGGAGGGAAACCGGTATTCAGTGGCGACCATCTTGGATGACTTGAAATCCTGATCATGGGAACCACCATATTGGAGTGGGTTAGGGCTTCTCTGGTGGTGTGGAGTTGCTATTATGCTCCCACTAAGTCTAGTGGCGATAACTCACATGTTGCCCTATATTGAATTAAAAGGAAGTTGCAATCCATTAGGCAAGCCATATTTAAAGAGGTTAGGTAAAATGATGATTACAGAGTGCACCCGGTATGTGATTAACCTCCAAGGTGTCATAAGTAGTCATGGTGAGGTTAGGTAAAATCTACCAGGACTCCAAGATGATTCCTGTGGGTTACTGTATGATGATAACAGAGTGCACTCAGTAAGTGATAAACCTCCAAGGTGTCATAAGGAGTCATGGTGATCTCCGTGGTTGAGGGGCTATCTACCCCTCGCTCATACATGCTAACATGTTAGTGTGGATGTTGTAAAGTGAATGGGGATTCTGTATTATTGGCCTATGGGAGTGTCAAGTATTAAGTGTATTCCAAGGAATATCCTCATTCAACCCTTGTGTATTGGTTGACAGACGGGAAACCCATCTCTGTTCTTTCATGCAGGGCCCCCTTACTAATCTTGGGATGTGCCTCTAGTATTGCCCATCTTAAGGAGTCAGGTGAATGCTGCAGTAGGTTAAAATGTGCACACATTTTTGTGTTAAGATTATGACACCAGAAATGACTGCGGTGTTCCGTGATGCACGTTTTCACAGGTCTGGTGATCATACCTATATACATGAGGTCACATGGGCAGTTAATCATATAGATACAAATGGATGTATTGCAGTTCATGTGAGCTCATACTTCCCATGTGAAGGAGTCTGAGAAAGTAATTGTTTTATTCACTTCGGTAAATGGACAAACTGTGCTGGTCCCTCAAGGGAAATGGCCCTGAACTGGCAGCAAGTCCCACAATTGCCGTTGTGAAGTCACTTTCTGTGGCTTAGGTATTGAATCTATTAGCATATCTTTGAGATTTTTTGTGCGCTTAAATGCAAATCTGGGAATTTCAGGCTCCAGGGACCCTGTTTTCAATATAACCCAATTTGTTTTATTACATTCCTGATTCTGTTGGAATCAGGCTTATAGGTGGTTACACATGTGAGAGTGTCTGTTATTTCTTTCTCTCTTTTTGGAGATTGCAATGTTGTGTTGTGGGTATTCACGTCTGCTCAAATTGTTATAAACAAAAGTGGTTCTACCCTATCTAAAAGTGAAAGTTAATAATATTTATGTATTTTTTAATTTTAAGTGATGGTAAGTAAGGTGGAAATGAGTGATCCATGAGGTGTCACGGAAAACACTATGTATTTTTAAAATACCCCTCACACACTATGAATCCCATAGTGTCATGCTTCATCATGGGGGTCTTCCCGTCCCTCTACGGGGCAGGGCGTGCTACTACCTACGAATACGTGGGAGCACTGTTGTTATGAATAGATAGGCTATGTGTAGTGAAGGGATGTGAGTGTTAGGGTTTTGTTTAAGATATAAAAATTAAAAGGACCCTGGCTAGTAGAAAAAACTATTTTATTCGGTTCTCTAGCTGGGAGCGTTAAAAATGGGGAAGAGTGTAGGAAGTGTCACAAATTTGTGGCTGCCTATTGGGTCAACGTGTTTCGTAAGCAGTCCCCACTGCTTTACTCATCAGGACTGACAATTAGTAATCCCTATTGCACTCAATAGAATTAGTAATATGGTTTGTATGCCTATTATTCTGATACACCATACCTTTAAAAGTTTTGTAGATCTGTGAACAAGGGTACAATGACCCCAGTGATTTAAGACCAAATTGGTATCTGTAAAAAAAGGGGAGAAAAAAGAGAACATCAATACAAACGAGTTTATCGCTGTTGGATTAACACATCACCATACTTTTGGTTTATCTGATTAGAATTCATTTTGTTTTCGTGATATATTTTTCTCAATATATATTTTTCATTCTATATCAACGTGGGTGAGGTATTTTTACCCACTACCCAAGTTTTTTTGGTAGAAATGGAAAGGAAATGGTAGTTAGACACAAAGACAAACTGTACATATATTTAAGACAAAATTTACGACAAAAATAGATGTCAGGAGACAACACAAAACACTGATGTTCTTGATATAGTATAATAATTAACCATCTGTTACTTTAAAAGAATTGCTCCCGTTAATCAATTGCCCAAAGCCGTTTGCTGTGTAAACTCACTAGGTACATACATTACATAGGCGTGATCGCCCACAATCATTAGCTGTGTAAATTCACCCTGTACATACTTTAATTAGGCGTAATGTTCAAGCTTCATGAGCACACACTGGAGGGGAGGGTGCCTGGTTTAGTCACTGTGGGATAATAAACATCGCATTAGTTAATGAAAAAGGACCGCCGAAAGTCGGCAAGCTAGCAGGCACCCTGACCTGGTTTAAGGACTTGGCCAAGTCTCAACTTACGATTTTCAGGATCATTCCTCGCTTCCATGTACCTCCGTGTTGCTCCGTGGATGTCAACACGGAAGTGTATATCGAAGCTTTTATCAGGAGGGAACAGGCGGGAAAAAAATGTTCAGGTAGAACTAGAGCGTAAAAGGCTTCAGAAAATGGCCGCCCGGAATGGGCTTATGGAGGACTCAATAATTTGCTTCCTGGTTTGTGAAAGAATAGAAATGAAAGGTTGAACACATCGTTTTTTTGGAAAAAAAGGGGGGGTCAAAAAAATGAGCTGTGTCTTTTCTAGTCAGAGAAATATATATATATAGTAATGAAAATGATAAAACGAAAGGCAAGTTGGAACAAGGTTGCAAAGTAAAATCACCAATTTTTGCCACTAGAACGTGAAAGACTTGAAAAATGGCCACCCGGAGCGGGTCAGTGAAGTAGTCGATATATCACTTCCTGGTTTGTCACAGAGGGTTTTCGAGGAACATTGTTGAGACACGATCGTTCTGAAGGGTTGGTTGTAATGTCTAATTGAATATAAGTTCAAGAGTGGCATTTCACTTATCGTTTCCCTCCTGGATTTGTACACGGGGAAACAAAGGCTATTGTAGACACATCGTATTCATTGCGGGTTTTGTCCAAAAATGAGCGATATTTTGATCGTGATCGAGTGGGCGATTGTCATTAATTCGCAAGCTAGAACATAAAAGGCTTGAGAGAGTGGCTGTCCCGGATCAGTCTGTGGAGTACTGCATATATCATTTCATCGTTTTCCACAAATGGTGGAAAGAGCATAAGGAAAACGGTCATTGTAATAGGTAAACCGTTATGGAAAAAGGGGGTGGAAAATAGTAAATAAATAAATAATGGGTTCTGAAATGCCACATATTTCATTTCCTGGTTTCTGATGAATGGTGGAAAAACTGCATATGGAAAAAGATCATTTTAAAAGTAATGAACAAAAATGATTAAAAAAATAATAAATGAATGGATAATAAATTCTGGAAATTTCAAAAATGGGAGGGGGGGGGAAGGGGGGGAAGCATTAGTTCCATAGCTCAGAAAAGATATTCTTATTGTAGTTACAACTGACTCCACGGAATATCGTCATTCAGGCCTGTGATATTAGTCTTTAGGCGGTGTACCCATCTTTGTTCCTTTTCTAAGAGATACTTTTCATTTGGTACTTGTTCAATGACTGTCCATGATATGTCTTCTGGTGTGTGGGCAAAATCAATGAAGTGTGCTGCCATTTTAGTAGCACCTCTTTTGCACCTGATGTTACTTTTATGTTCTCCAATTCTTGTTTTTACGCATCGCATTGTCATCCCTATATATTCTAGTTGACAGGGACATGTGATAAGATACACAACATTGTTGCTGTTACAGGTGGTGAATTTTCTCTGCTCCCATATAGTACCATCAAGAAAGGTAATACTTATACTCTTGCTGGTAAGTGAGCAGACTTTGCATCTTCCACATGGATGGTGTCCTTGAATTTTAGCCATAGCTGTTGATTGGCCTGTAGGTTCATTATGGCTTGGTCTTGTGTGGACAAGCATATCGCAAATACTTTTCCCTCTTCTGTGTGAAAAAATCGGTTTCGGGAGGTTAAGTCCTCCACTATTCAGGATACGGCAATGCTTGTTCACAATTTTGGTAACTTTGTTGGAATTGGTGTTATATGTGGTGATACAGAATGGTCGATTTTCATTGAGCTTGGGTGTAGCAGGTTCAAGAAGGCTCTCTCTGCAATTGTTGCGCGCTCTTTTGTATGCTTTGTCTATGATCCGTTTTGGGTACTGTCTTTTTGCAAGTTTGACTTTGAGATCTTCCGATTGCATTTTGAAATCATCGACTTCTGTACAATTGCGTCTTAAACGCAAAAATTGTCCATAAGGAAGATTGTCTCGCAGATGTTTGGGGTGAAAACTCTGATATAGTAAAAGACAATTTTTTGCTGTGGTTTGGAAGTGTGTCGTAGTCAACAGTCTCCCATCTTTAGGTGATATATTCAAGTCAAGAAAGATCAACTCCTTGTTAGAAATTGTGCTGGTAAAATTTAGAAATTCATCTTGGTAGTTAAGCCAAGTAATGAATTGATTAGCGGTATCTTCATCGCCGTCCCAGATGATCAGTATGTCATCTATGTATCTTTTCCAGATACTAATGTGGTTATGAAAAGGGTTGTTGGGATGTAGAATCTTTGTTGTTTCCAGATGATGCACATAGAGACCAGCTATACTGGGAGTGAAGGTGCTCCCCATGCTGGTCCCGTGCTTCTGAAGGTAGATGGTATCATTGTACTTAAAGAAGTTCTCTCTCAGTGCTAGATTGCAGCATTCCATGATGATGTTTCTAGGTGTTTGATACTCCCAATCAGTATCAAAGAGGACTTCCTCAATGATGTTTAGAGTCTCTGTATGCGGTAGACTGGTATACAGACTTTCAATATCACAACTTATTAGCAGTTGGTGTTCGGGGTCAAAAGGAAGATCTTCTAGTAGCACAAGAACATCTTTGGTGTCTCTCAGGTACGTTGATGTTTTTTGAACCATAGGTCTCAAATATGCATCTGCGAATTTTGAAACTGGTTCTAGGATGGAACCTATACCAGATACGATGGGACGACCTGGAGGATCTTTTAGTTTTTTATGTATTTTAGGAAGAGTATATAGATAAGGTGTTCTGGGCAACTCTTGAATAAGGAAGTCTCCTTCTTTTTTCGTTATCCATCCATGAGCAAGTGCTTCTTCTACCATGCTCATAATTTTTATTTTAACCCTTTCTGTTGGATCATGATCCAGGATTTTATAATTTCTAGGGTCTTGAAGTAGACGTTTACATTCATTGTCATACTGATCTTTAGATTGTATAACTATGGCCCCTCCTTTATCAGCAGGTTTTATCACCAGGTTGTGATTACAATTGAGTTCTCGTATTGCTTGTTTTTAATTTTTGGTTATGTTCTGGAAAACTTGATTGGTGGTTGGATGGAGGTTCTCCAAATCTTTCATTACCGCTTTCTCAAAAGGGAGCAGTTCTATGGGGAGAGTGATATCCGGTGGTATGAAGGTGGATTTTAGTTTTAAACCAGTGTCTCCCTCTTGTGTTTCTCTTGGTTCTTTGTCTTTGAAAAAGACTTGTAGTTTCAGTCTCCTCATAAATTCTTGTATTTCTTTACATACTAAGAAACTATCCATATTTGCTGTTGGCACAAAACCTAGTCCTTTTTCTAGGACTGAAATCTGTGCTGCTGGTAATGGTTCATCGGTAAGATTCACTACCAGGTTCATTTCTTGCTTGTTGATGCCTTCGTCATGCTCCTGGTTGATACTTTCGCTTGTTCTTCTTCTCTGGGTGTCCAATGGACGTTGTTGCCTCTCCGATTCCTTCCTCTGTTTCTTCCTTGGCGTGTTCCTAAAAAAGGAACTTGGTCAAAATAGGAGTATTCTTGGGGTGGATAGTGCCATGGTGGATATGTCCCTTGAGGATGTGGGAATGGGGGTGGTCCGAAGAATTGCGGAGGATACATAGTTGGCCCTTGAAAATTGCCCCATCCTCTTGGTCCTTGTTGATTAGGGCGTCTATAGTTGCTCCTCATGCTCGGATATCTAGGACTTCTCCCGTGGTTGGACCCCGAGCTATTGGAACCGGTGTCAGACGAATCATCATCTGTGGTCACTTCTTGTTGAGGTTTGTAGTCTTCTCTGATATATGGATATATTTTCTCGTGACTGAATCTACTGGTATCCTTTTTTAGTTTATTGTATTTGCTCTGTTTTAGAGTAGCCTCGAAGTCGTTCAACGTTTTATTAAGTTCTTCTAGATGTTTCTTCAGGCTACTGGGAGATTCATAACTCTTTAGTCGTATTTCTATGGTTTGGATTTCCGTTTTCAATTCTAATGCCAATCTGCTTGCTGTTTTTATTATTAGGACAATCCAGTCTCTTGTGCAATGCCACGATATTTGTGAACAGTCTTTTTTGAACCTCATATCATGTTGAAAGATGTATGGTTCGTTGCGAACAATCAAGCCCTGTGGTGCTGCATTTGCTTTTAGGTATTCTGACATGAGTAGACCATGGAGGGCAGTTCTTATTTGAGTGCGCCTTAATTCCTCTATCTCGTCCCAGTCATTATTGCCAAATGAGGGTTCTGCTGTATTCAGTCCTTCGAAGGTGCCCAATGACGACAAAATGTTCTCTATTTCTTCGTCAGTAAATGTCAAACCTGTATTTTCTGCCATGATGTATTGAAGTGTAACTGGATGTCTAGTCTAACTACAAAGATATACTCAAAAAGGTTTTTGAAAAGTCTTAACCGGAATGAGGTCAAGTATATGGGAAAAGAGACTCCCACAGCTGCACGCTGTCTAAGGACAAGAATTTATCGGAGAGGGAGTGAAGAGGTACTTGGATAGAACCTACCTCCTATATGATTATGTAATAAACAAAAGTGGTTCTACCCTATCTAAAAGTGAAAGTTAATAATATTTATTTGTAATGTAAATGTAATGTAATGTAATGTAATGTAAAAGAAATTTATAAAGCGCAACATTCACCATACAGTTTCTTGGCGCTGAAATAAGCAACTACCTGGGAAGGAGGGGGGAGGAAAGAGAGGGGAAAAAAGGGAGAAGCGAAGAAGAAGAGGAAGAGAAAGAGAGGGGGATTAGTAGTAAGCAGAACGGAAAAGGTGAGTCTTGAGGAGAGATCTGAAATGAGTATAGAGTGAGGCCAATCTTATATCCAGGGGGAGGGTGTTCCAAAAAGAAGGGGCAAGGAACGAGAATCTGAGACCGGCCCATTTCTTGCGCTTGACTTTAGGAACTTTGAGAAGGGCCAAGTGGGCAGAGCGCAGATTGCGAGAAGGAACATAAGGGTGGATGAGAGAAGAAATAAACAAGGGGCTGAGACCAGCCAAAGATTTAAAGATAAGGCACCGCAACTTAAATTTGCAGCGTTCAGATACAGGGAGCCAATGCAAAGATTTTAACAAAGGGCGGGTGTGATGGTGCCTAGGTTGATGGAAAATGAGACGGGCTTCCTGATTCTGGACAAGTTGCAAGCGTTTGAGCTGGTACTTGGGGATGCCTACATATAAAGAGTTGGCATAATCGATTCTGGAAATGACTAGGGCTAAGAGGGCCAAGGTAAGGGCTTCAGTAGTAAGAAAACGAGCAATCTTACGGATTTTGCATAACTGAAAGAAGCAGGCAGAAACAGTGGCGTTAATCTGTGGTTTCATTGAAAGGTCTTTACTAATGATAACTCCAAGACTTTTAGCCGAGGTAGAAGGACAGGGAGGCAAACCCAGGCTGGCGGGCCAAAAGTTGGAGTTCCAAGGATTAGAAAGGCCTCCGACAAGAACCAGTTCGGTCTTGTCGGGATTCAGTTTCAAGTGGTTTGCCCCCATTCAATTACTGATGTGACAGAGGGTAGCTTGAAAGTCAGCGACTGACTGATCCGAGGAGTCGATGTTAAAAACTAATTGAATGTCATCCGCATAGTTAAATGCGGAGACATTTTTATCTCGGAGAGAGCTGATCAGGGGAGTGAGGTATAGATTGAAAAGTAGGGGGGACAGGGAGGATCCCTGGGGCACACCACAAGTCAGGTCGACCTTATCCGCGGAGAACTGAGACAGATGAACCGCTTGTTGGCGGCAGGTGAGAAACGAGCGAACCCAATCAAGAGCAGTACCCTCGATCCCAGCCTGCCTGACACGGTCGACCAGAATCACATGGTCGACCGTGTCAAAGGCAGCCGACAAGTCCAGGAGAACCAGGGCCTGGCAGATGTTAGAGTCGGCTCCCCTACGCAGTTCATCCATAACGGAGAGTATGACTGTCTCAGTGGAGTGGGCAGGCCTAAATCCGGCCTGTTGGGAGTCGAGAAAATGAGACAGCTCGACATGAGAACTCAGAATGTTAGTGACATGGGACTCGAGCACCTTCCCGAGGTAGGGAAGGAGAGAGATAGGGCGAAAATTACTCAGAACCGTAGGATCGGCAGTCGTTTTTTTAAAAATAGGTACCACTTCTGCTGTCTTAAAGATGCGAGGGACTTGACCGGAGGTAAGGGAGGAGTTCAGTAGAGCTAGAGGGGGGGCGGGGCAGGCTGAAAAGGCCTTGCACAAGATCTTGGGGGGGCAGCAGTCAGTGGGGGATCCTGAGGAAACTTTGCTGAGGAGAGTGGGAAACTCCGCTTCCGTAATGGCAGGGATCCGAGTGAGGGGCAGGAAAAAAGAAGGGACTGCACAAGGAGATACTGGGGGCAGTGAGGGGTGCGGGAGGGGTGGTACCTGGATGCTATTTTTGATTTTAGCAATCTTCTCAATAAAAAAGAGATTAAGGGAATCGCAGAGCTTCTGGGAAGGGAGGAGTTTGATGGACACTCTGTCAGGATGGGATAGTTCCTCAACGATCGCAAAGATGTTTTTTGCTTTGTTGGCTGACTCCATAATTTTATTAGAGAAGTGTGTGGTTTTAGCTAACGCGATGGCGGATTTATATCCTTTAAGGAGGGACAAGAACTCTGCCCTGGCTACAGGGGAGTAATTTTTGCGCCAACGACGCTCGGCTTGCCTAAGGCCGAGTTTTAAGGCTTTAAGGTCCTCGGAGAACCATTTTTGTGCGTCATGAAGACGTCTAAGTTTGATCCGTCTGAGGGGGGCAACCACGTCACTGGCAGACTCAAGCCAGAGGTTTAGATTCTGGGCATAGATATCTGGGGAGTCGGATTCCAAAGGAATGGAGGCCCTGAGTAAATTAAAAAAGTGATCAATGTCCGCTTTGTTCCAATTACAGGCGGAGAGATTGGAATCGAGGGGACTGCTTGGAGGAGTGGGAATTTTGAGGGAGAAGGAAATAGAAAAATGGTCGGACCAGGCACATGGTGATATGAGAAGGGCCGAAATCGCAAGATTGGAGGTCCAGACCTGATCCAAAATATGACCTCGGGTATGGGTGGCAGTATTAATGTGTTGGCAGCAGTTCAAGCTGCACAGTAGCTCGGAGAAAGCTGCCGAGCAGGCGCTTTCCTTCTCATCCAAAGGCCAGTAGTTGAAATCCCCGAGGACAAGGGTTTTGGAGTTGTTAATAGTTATCTGGGAAAAGAAATCTCCGAACAGTGATGGAAAGTCTGGCATGGATTGGGGGGGGGCGGTAAACTAAAACACAAATGAGGGGAGATGCAGAGGAATCCAGTCTGACAACAAGACAATCAACCTGGGGGATGCAAGATGCGGTGATGACGGAAAACCTGAGAGGGTGCTTAATGATGGCAGCGACGCCACCTCCAGGTTTACTAGAAGCCCGGTTGCTTTGGCTAATATAGTAGCCAGGTGGAATGGCGTCCAGAATGTCGGGGGAGGAGCCGTCATGCAACCAAGTTTCGGTAAGAAACAGAATGTCGGGACTGTCAGTGTCGAGAAGGTGAAAAATTTCTATCTGATGCTTTACTAATGAGCGGGTATTAAGATAACATACTTTGAGTTCAAGATTGGGGAGCGGGCGCCGGGGAGAGGAGAGAGGAGAGATTTGAGGAGCAGTGAGGTGTGTACGAGCAGCTAACTCGGGAAGGAGGCTACGAGTACAGGCTAGATCCAGATGGTTAAGCTGCGAATATATAGTGGGGGCCAGCGGCCAAGCAGCGTGCAGATTGAGAAGGTCCGCTGAAGAATATTGAGTGGCGTGAACAGGAAGCGCAGAGTGACTGGCCCCGAGCCCCAGTCGGACGCGGACGGGCGCAGACGGGCTTGCCTTAGGCGCGCCTTCGGCGCGCCAGCGGCGCGCCCGCTGCGCGTCCGATGGAAGCACATTATTTATAGACAGGAGAAGGAAAAGAGAGGGCGTGCCCAGCGCTCGTGGGCGTGTCCTGGGGAGTTCCTGGGGAGTTCCAGGAAGTGACGGCAGGATCGAATGCGGACCCGAGGCAGCGATGGAGACGCTGTGCGGGAATTGCAAGGTAGGCCAAACAAATGATAAGTGCCGAAGAGGGGAGCGAGGTTCAAACAAACACAATTCAATCACAAAGTTTAAAAATATGTCTGCAATAAAATCTCCCGGCTTTCCGCCTCAGGAGGTTGCTAATAGTGAGGGACGCGAGTGAGAGACGCGCTTTAAATAGTCGATTGCAAGGGGCGCGCCCAGCGCTCGTGGGCGTGTCCGGGGAGTTCCCGGGGAGTTCCAGGAAGTGACGACAGGATCGAATGCGGACCCGAGGCAGCGATGGAGACGCTGTGCGGGAATTGCAAGGTAGGCCAAACAAATGATAAGTGATGGTAAGTAAGGTGGAAATGAGTGATCCATGAGGTGTCACGGAAAACACTATGTGCTTTTAAAATACCCCTCACACACTATGAATCCCATAGTGTCATGCTTCATCATGGGGGTCTTCCCGTCCCTCTACAGGGCGGGTCGTGCTACTACTTACGAATACGTGGGAGCACTGTTGTTATGAATAGATATGCTATGTGTAGTGAAGGGATGTGATTGTTAGGGTTTTGTGTAAGATATAAAAATTAAAAGGACCCTGGCTAGTAGAAAAAACAATTTTATTTGGTTCTCTAGCTGGGAGCGTTAAAAATGGGGAAGAGTGTAGGAAGTGTCACAAATTTGTGGCTGCCTACTGGGTCAACATGTTTCGTAAGCAGTCCCCACTGCTTTACTCATCAGGACCGACAATTAGTAATCCCTATCGCACTCAATAGAATTAGTAATATGGTTTGTATGCCTTTTGTATTTCCATCTTCGAGTTTAGTGGCGAGGTCAAGGAAAGGGATCTCAGAGTGAGATATAGAACTGGTTAACCTCAGGTAGGGGTACAAGGTATTAATCCAGTTGCAGAATTCTTCGCAGGTCCTCAAGTCACCTGACCAAAAAATGACAATATCATCAATAAACCTTTTCCACAGGAGATGATTAGTGCAGTAGGGGTTCGAGTCATCGAAGATCGAACTCTCTTCAAAAGCTGCCATGTATAAACAGGCTGCACTCATGGCAAAAGTACTATCCATGGAAGTACCCTGGGTTTGGTGGTAAAGTTTGCCCTTGAACTAAAAAAAGTCACCCGTGAGCGCGCATGTTGCACATTCACGGACAAAACTGCTTCGAGTGGAAGAGTCCCAGTTGGTTCTGTTGAAGACCTTCGCTATCACAGAAAAGGTGGCTCTCTGGGGGATGTTGGTATTGAGGGCCTCCACATCAAGTGTAACCCTGTGCGTAGTTTGCGAAGTAGCGCTACGCGAAGCTACGCAAAGTGCACTTCGCACTACGCGAGCTACGCGTAGCACTTCGCGAACTGCGTAGTACCTTGTTCGCACTGTGCAAGATGTTGTTTTCAGTGATTGCACAGTGCGGACAAGCATCCGGCACTGTGCAATCATTGAAAACGGCATCTTGCACAGTGCGAGCTGTAGTTTTCTGCCGCTCGGGTAGATTTTTACTCGAGCGGCAGCTTTCTCAACGCGGACTGGTAGTTTCTCATCGCGAGCATACACGACCACTCGCAATGAGCAACCTGACCTCCCCGCGCTGAGAATCTCGCCGGGAGGTTTATTTTCCATGCTCGCGATCGCCAACTTGATGTTGCTGATCGTGAACGAGGAAAAAGTCTTGCCGGGATGTCATTTTGCTTGCTCGCGGTCGCCAACTTGACGTTGAGGACCGCGAGCAAGCAAAAAATTACCGCTGCACTACGCAACGCTACGCTACGCATGTTTGCACTGTGCTACGTGCAATTCGCGTAGTGCGAAGTAGCGCAAACTTCGCAAACTACGCGAGCGTAGCGTAGTGCTTTGCCCAGGCTTAATCAAGGGTAACCAACAGGTTGATGTCATTAGTGTGTTGAATCTCTGTAATAGGACGTAAAATGTCAGCCGTATTGATCCAGCAGAAGGCCAGGGAGGAACACTTCACATACCAAGTCTTTCAATGGGGCCCATATACATTTACCCAAATGCTCATCCACACTCCCTGGTAAATCCGCTGGGGGGGGGGCAAGTTTTATAATTCGCCTAAGTTCTGATTAGTTAATTTCCTGCAACCATAAACAGTTTTGGAAAAATATTCAATGCCTAACTAATGTTCACAAATCAACATTCTTTCCTCTGGTCGATAGACCATTAGATGAGTAAGTTGATGGTGATATTAACATGTTATCTAACTAATATGTAGATCTCAGTGAAATAACCACAGACTGTGGGTAAAATTCATAAGGTTTATCTTAAGATTTCAGTCATAAATTGAACGCTCATTAATACAGATTCACAGTGCAAACTCCATCATTCTTCATATGGGAGAGGAATTTAATTTAGCAAATACATTCATTGACACAAAACTTATTCAACAAATTCAATGCACATGAGTCGATAGATGAAGAGACAAAAAACTACAAATCAAAAAATAAGTTTGCAAAAGAATATGCAAATCTTTAGGTAGAATAATATTTACCTAATAGAAATACTGAAAACCAACCCTCTGGCTAATGGACTGGTGGGGGTCCCCTGAGTTAGAATCAGGAGACAAAGGCAATAGGACAGAATCAGGACAGGGCAGAGACTTATCAGACTTCTTACAAACCCGACACACCAGTGCGCATCCGTCTCTTACACTCTCTCCCTCCTCGATGTTATTCCGCAATCTTCAAATCTAATCAGGCTGTCATATGGATCTGAATCTCCCCAGAATGTTCTCTGTTCTCTCTCGACCCAGCAGCAGCTCTAGCCTCTTTCTCTCTCTCTCTCGAATGATGATCTTGATGTTCTCTCAATGCTGCTCTCTCGTCTCTCTGCTGCTTCCTTGCCTACTTCTAAATTACTGTGGTTATAGTCTTTATTTCTACATGTCCCACCCTCAATAGTTGCAAATATTAGTAAAATACGAAATGTGATTGGACAGGGCTAGGGGAGTCTTCATCACACTATGCGGACATATTCATTTTTATTAAGATACTATTGTCTTGCAAACCCTTCCCCTTTAGCACATTCATGATTTCCTCTTCCCATACATATATTGTTGCCATTTTAATAATTCATTCAATACAGGCTACATAGACAAATGATACACGTCTTCTCTTTCCCACGTCTTCTGTCCTTGGTGGTCAAGTAGGGAGTAAATGTAAAGAAAAAACGAAACATACAGGAATGACAGGAGTAAGGTGTGACAAATCTGATGATGAGTTATTAGAGGACATTTTAGTTAAGAAACCTCCGCCTTATCAAGAGAATGCTAGAGATACAATCCCAAGTGTACCAATGATGGAAACTCTATTAGTTCCACAGGTTTTGTACAATCCGACAGTCACCCGAGTATTACAAGAAAAAGAAAGGAATGCATTGAACAAGACAAAAGAAGAAATAATTTAGAAAATGGATCAGTTAGGTTTGAATGCTGAAGCATTGACAGTACCAGTAACAATTGGTCCTGTAATTCCCTTGTATGGTGATAAACGAGATACCCCAAAATTACAAACAGTGATAGTCCCACAGAATAGTGCTAGAAAAGAGATAGTGATGTTGGAAGATCAAACCAGTGAGAGTGATTTGAATGTCTCATTATTAGATCTCCCAAATCTTGAAACAGTAACTGAAACCCCTAAGAGAAATTCACCCGTAGATACAAGGAGAAAAGTACCAACTGTCACTCTAGCGGCAGTAAATTCTACAGGGTTTTCACCAGAAGACCTAGAGGAGTAGGCAAAAGGAATAGAAAAGAAAAAACCTCAAGCACAAAATATAGATGTAAGCAAGTTGAGAGTGGACTTGGAAGAAATGATTATTGGCACAATAAGTTCAGACACATTAGGTTCATATGCAGATAATGAATTGTTGTTTTTGTGCAAAAGTATAAGCTGGAGAGCTAAGAATCTTCATGCGAAAATAGTAGAGGTGTCTTCAGAATTTGGAATAAATGTAGAAAAGTCAAAAATATTGCAAAAACCATATAGATCAGACTTTACTGAGAAGGATTTCGAAAAGTTTGAATGCGTCAGGGAGGAGATTGCAGATCAAAGAATTAATGTATATTTTGAAGAAATGGGGAGATGCAGGCAGGTGGTGAGGTAGATGGACAAGAAAGAGGGATGAAGCAGCTACAAAGGAAACATCTACCTTCCCATTAAGGGAGGCAGAAAAGGTTGAAAGAATGTGTCCAATGAGAGAAGTTCCTGGTGGGGGATATGTTCATGTTCCTTGGACTAGACAGGATATTTTGTCATTTATGAATGATTTTCCTAGATTAAGGAAGAAACCGGTTGAATGGTATAAGCAAGTAGAAAGATTTGTGAAAGTTTCAAATGTTTTGTTGTATTATGAGAGGTTATTGCAGGTATTTAAACAGTATAGTGGATTTAAAAATATTGGTCATAAGGATATGGGACATTCTGTGTATAGATTTGTGTATGGTTTGAGATCAGAAATTAGTCAGATGATTCAACAACAAATGCTTTGCTGGCAAAGCAAGCCCATAGATGACATCTTAAAGTATGCAAAATATTGTGGTGATGATATTGATGCAAAACACAAGAAGCTGAAAGAGAAAATGATGTGGGCACAAGTGAAGTTGGCAGAACACCTAGAGCCGAATTCTGAAGCTCAAAATGATAACCAGTCGAATGATCAGAATCAGAGGAGCCAAGTATCAACTGGAAATAAAGGAAAAGTGTGACCGAGTAGAGAAGAAGCGAGGAAGAAATATTCTTGTCATGCATGCGGAAAGCATGGACATTGGAAGAATGAGTGTAGTAATGTTCAACAGAGTAATGGGGTAATTCACATTTTAAATCAACAGATGCAGAATGAGGTGGTTGTGAACCAACAGTAACAGGTAGTTACTCCTCAATTACAGATGCCTCCAGCCCCTATGCCAAACAATGTGAGCGCTCAGGTGCAGAGATACAGTGCGAACACCGGATTTTGTTGAGAGAGTGGGAAAGAACACACAGATGGTTCAACAATATTGGATGCAGAGTAATCAGAGTGTTTCAGACGCATCTCAATGATGGTGCCTGTAGGGAGAGGAAGAGTGCGTGCTTGGTGCATCCTTGGTGGTAGATCAGTCAGGTCCATATGTTGATGGGAAAGTTGAAGGTAATGAGTGACATCACTTTCCTAGGGGATACTGGTGCTACCAGTTCTACTGTGAGATCAGCAGAAATTCCAAACCTCCCCTCTCGGGAGAAACTATCCAAGTTGTAGGAGTCTCGAATAAGCATATAAAGACCCCGGTCACCAAACCAATAGAAGTGAATATTGGAAAAGACATGCATTGGTTTGTGGTAGGTAATTCAAGTCCAGTAAATCTGTTGGGGAGAGATTTGTTGTGCAAAATGAATTGCACCATCTACTGTACGCCTGATGTTGCTGCTTTCCAAACACCTGATAAAGATGTTGCTTTTAAAATGATGCTGGCAAAACAAGGGACGGAAGTGGATGAGATCTTTTCTCTTCTTACTGAAATTAGTTTGCCTGATGAGTTGAAAAACACAATGAGATCAGATGTGTGGGATTTTTCAGGAAAATAAATTGGTCTGATGGCAAATGTAGACCCAATTAAAATCATGAAAGAGGGTGCGACTTATCAGAACATACCCCAATACAGAATGAGTCCTGAAGTAAAAGCAGGAGTTTCTCCGGTAATTGATCAAATGATTGAACAGGGTATTTTAAAAGAAATAATGAGCAGTCCTTGTAATTCAACAATCATGGGGCTTACAAAGCCTAGTGGCAAGTATAGAATAGTGCAAGATTTGAGGAAGATTAATAAGATAGTATTACCATGTTGTCCAGCAGTACCAAATCCAGCAGTGATTCTTTATCAGATACCTTGGGATGCACATTGGTACACGATGATTGATTTGTGCCAAGCATTCTTTTCGATTCCTTAACATCCGAATAGCAGATATCATTTGGCATTCCGGTTCGGAGACCGTATTTTGGCATGGTGCATAGTTTCTCAAGGGTACACAGAGAGACCCTTGATTTTCAATCCAATTCTGAAAAGTGGAGACATTGGTAATGCCAGGAAAATTGGTTTTGGTTCAGTACATTGATGACCTATTGGTGGCATTAAATACATGAGAAGCTTATGTCACTGACACAATTGCTTTACTGAACCATTTAGCAGAAGGAGGACACAAGGTGTCACCAGAAAAATTAAAATTTTGTCAACAAGAAATCCAGTATTTGGGACACAAGATAGAAAGATGAGTCAGAAAAGTAATGCCAGAAAGAATAAAAGTGATTCGACAAATGAGTCTGCCTAAAACTTAGAAAGAGGTGCAAATGTTTTGGGATTGATTGGATTCATTGTCATCCATCGCCATTTTCTTCTTTGGTCATAGCAGGTCAGGCCCAAATGTACACTATTAATAAATTAATCATAAACAGATATTATTTTCTTAAACATATAATCCTCACTGTTCACTACCCATTTCTTCTCTATCCCAAATTAATATTATTTCTCTGGGCAAAAGCATTAACAACAGCAGCTTTTCTTTCAAGTCCAAGAAACCATATGCTGGTCATGCGGTTCCTCGAGACCACATGTTAGTTCTTCTTGCGCATGCATGTTAGTCACTTTATCTCTACGTAATTCTGGTTTGCACATGCGCAAAGCGTTTTTCAAATTAAAGTGGGTTTTAGTCGCGTTGCATTTGACTCTTTATTAGTTAAGCATGCGTAAACCTTTCTGCCCATGTTCGGTGTCCGGTGTGTATTAGTTTCGTCTTGTCTACAGTTTTTAACTATTAATAAAAGTTAATGAAGGATTTCTCCAAGCAAGTTTCGTTTTCTTGAATCCTTGCTCCTTCAGTATCCTTCAAGAAGGAGGGGGTTTGTTTGACTAGTGACTGTATAAAATGGTCACATAATTTGGACAATGGTTCAAGTATTGAGTCAATTCCCGAGACTATGGGTCTGCCCGGGACAGGTGAGGTTCTTTTGTGTATTTTTGACAAGATGTAAAAATAGGGCACTTTAGGCTCTTTTTTAATACTGAAGTCTGCCTCCTTTTTGCTCAACCAGTCCTGGCTTTCTGCTGTAAAGACCATAACTGTAATGGTCTTAGTCAGTCGTGTCATTGGGCTTCTGGCAATTGGTTATAGTATTGGCGGTTACTGAGTTGCCTCTGGCATTCCGTGTCATAGGAAAAAGGTGTGCATAACTGTGCAAACATACACTAAGATGCAGTACCATAAATATTAGTGGAAATGCACAGCAACCATATAAAATGCACATGCTTCACACAGTACCAAATTAGTGAAATATAAATCCCACAGAATATTGCAAATGAATACAAAACTGGATAGAGACTAGAAAATGGGATATTAAGAAACCAGAGCAGCTAAACCACTCATATCACACAATACAAATTGATACCACTGATAATATATTGCAGGTACCTCATGTTTTCCCAAATCAGTTAAGAGTTGAAATAACAATACAGCTATTCATTTCCTTATTTTGAACTTTTTTTGTAGTAGAACCATCCAGGGGCCAAAAACCGTGCCCAATCGTCTATTCCTTAGTGTGAGGGGAGGTGATGCGTTGATATCCAGACATGTGGCCTCAGTTTTTTATAGTTGGTCAAACTCGATGGAGAACGTGGCTCACATGTGCAATGCTTTGAAAATTCAGATGCGCTGTGTTGAAGCGGCAGTGGAAAAACAGACGCTGCATTGATTTTCAAGCCGTGAAGCAGGTGATGCATTGATTTCTTTAGCCGCACAGCAAAATTGCGTTGGAGTCAGAGTGGGTGCCTTGGACGTCGGATACACGGTATTGAGGACTCGAGCTGCAGTGATCCTTAAACCAAACAGCAGACGCTGCATCGTTTCTTCAGCCACAGATTGGAGATGCGTTGATTTTTCAGCTGCACGGCGCTGTGGCATCAGAAACAACAGGCTCTGGAGGTCGATGCATGGATTTTCTTTGGTTCTTTGCAGCAAAAACACCTACAGGGGCCCAGAACTAAAATTGGTACCATTTGACAGGTCAGAACTCCCAGCAGAGAAGTTCAGGGGCTGCAGGTGAAGTCTTTGATGGCCCTAAGATTTCTTAACAGGAAGCAAGCACACACGAGCTCTTGGAAAACCTTGGCAAGCAGGATACAGAAAGCAATAGTTCAATCCTTTCACTGCCCAAAACAGAAACAACAAACAGTAGGCCAGCACAACACAGCAACAATCAGAGTGGCAGGTCTCCTCCTACAGCTTCTCTAGCTCTTCTTCTTGACAGAATCTCATCTTAGTCTAGAAGTGTTCTGAAATTGTGGAATCACAGCTCCAGCACTTATACTAATTTCTGCCTTTGAAGAAGGCAAACTTCAAAGGAAAGTCTTTGTACTGCACAAGACCCTGCCGTTCCCTGACCTGGCTCCAGACACACTACAAAGGGGTGGAGACAGCTTTGTGTGAAGGCAGTCACAGCCCTATTCAGGTGACAGTGACAACTCCTCCCATCACTGTAGCTCAGGAAGACCCAGCAGCCTGGTGATGGGCCATCAGGATATGCAGGGCACACCTCAACTCACTTTGAGGGTGTCTATCTAGACTGAACACACAAACAGCCCAACTGTCAGTCTAAACCAGACGTGAATTCCACAAGCAGGCAGAGGTACAGAATGGACAAGCAAGAAAAGGCCCACCTTCTAAAAGTGGAATTTTCAAACACGCTATTTAAAAGGGAGAGGTGTGGAGCAGCTGAAAGAGTGGCTGACTCCGGAGCACGGGGCTCCCTGTTCGATTCCTGGCATCAGCGGCAGCTCAGCTCAGCATCATGTGACTCTGGGAAATAGCTCACTTAATCTCCCCAACGGCCCCCAGTAGACATAAACCTTAAGGGGGGATATGTTTGCACTTTACAAATATGGATTATTATTATTTATTATTATTATGAAAGCCAACTTCACTAAAAGATGTATTTTTACATTGGAATTCAGGGCCCCCGAACTCCAAAACTCCATCGCTTCCCAATTGGAAGTTACACTTGTAAGAGGCTGCAAGGCAGCTAAGTTATCGGAGAGATCGTCTTTGCAATAGTAAAAATGAAATTAGCAGTAAATCACTATCAGGACATGTAAAACACAACGGTGCATGTCCTACCTTTCACATACACTGCACACTGACCATGGGGCTACCGTGGGCCTACCTTAGGGGTGCCTTACATGTAGAAAAAGGGAAGGTTTAGTTCTGGCAAGTGGGTGCGGCAGTCGACATGGCAGTTTAAAACTGCCCACACAGATAATGCAGTGGCAGGTCTCAGACATGGTTGCAGGGCTACTCATGTGGATGGCACAATCAGTGCTGCAGACCCGCTAGTAGCAATCGAATTACACACCCTGGGCTCACACAGTGCACTTTTCTAGGGGCTTACTAGAAAATCAAATATGGGAATTTTGGATAATCAATCACAATTTACACAGGTAACACTTGCACTTTAGCACTGATCAGCAGTGGTAAAGTGCCAAGAGTTTTAAAACTGTAAAAAGAGGAAATGCAGCACACAGTCAACAAACTGTAGCTCAGACGCAAAAAAAACAGGGGAAAACATGCCAAAGATGCAAGGTTCAACACGTGTTCACAGCTGAAAGTGGTATTTCTCTTCACTAAGTCGAAGAACCTAGACAGACCATCTGCGTTGACGTGCTCTGTGCCAGTGTAGTGTTCCAGCATAAAGGTAATTCCCATTAGGAAGATGGACCATCTCAAAAGTTTTGGGTTCTCACCTCTAATCTGCATTAACCAATTACGGGGCCTGTGGTTTGTCTGAACCTGGAAGTAAGTCCCAAACAAGTAGCGTCTTAGCTTCTTCGGTGCCCGGACCACAGCAAAACTTCCCCTTGCTTTCAATTCACTACACCTCTTTTTCCTGGGGAGGTAGCCTCCTACTAATGAAAGCTATGGGTTGATCTAGGCCCTCTTCATCCAGCCATGAAAGCTCAGCTCCCACACCATGCTCCGAGGCATCAATTTGCACCACAAACTCCTTGGAGAAGTCAAGAGCCTTGAGCACAGGCGCCATGCACATAGACTCCATCAGGGTATCAATAGCGGTCTGGCATGCCTCAGTCCAGATCAGCTGACATGTTTACTTCCACAAAGTCATCTCAGTCAAGGTAGCAACAATGGTGCCATACCCCTTGATAAATATGCGGTATTACCCGACGAGACCTAAGAAGGCTCTCACCTCTGTCTGGGTATTGGGGGAGCCCAAGCCAGCATGATGTCAATCTTGAAGAGGTGCCCCCTGACTGTTTCCTACCTGGTACCCCAAGTACACCACAGACCCCTGTCCTATCTGGCACTTACTGATCTTGATAGTGAGGCCTGCCTTCTTCAGAGCCTTCAACACTTCCCAGAGGTGGTGCAAGTGGTCCTCCCAACTGGAACTGACACTGCAATGTCATCCAGGTAGGCGGCACTGAAATCATACAGCCCAGCCAAGACCTGGTTGACCAACCTCTGAAAGGTAGCATGGGCGTTCTTCAACCCAAAAGGCATGACCCGGAACTGGTAGTGCCCTTCTGGCATTGAGAATGCTGACCTCTCTTGGGTCCCCTTGGCCAAGGCAATCTGCCTTTATTCAGACGTTAGATCAAACATACTGAGCAACTTGGCAGCTTCCAGCCAATCAATAGTTTCATCAGCAGGGGGATGGGGTGAGCATCAGTCTTAGTGACAGCATTGAGCCCACAGTAATACACACAGAACCGCAGTTCTGGGGTGGCACCGGGTGCAACAGCTTTGAGAACCAAGACTACTGGGCTGGACCAAGGACTGACGGAGGGCTCAATCACACCTAAAGCTAACATCTTGAACACCTCTTCCTTGATGTTAGCCTTCACTCTGTGTATCAACCTGCAAATCTTGTGCTTCATAGGTGGACTGTCCCCAGTGTCAAAATCATGTGTGCACCGAAGAGAGACTCCTGGGGTAAGTGAGAACAGAGTTGCAAACTGCCCCAGGACCTGACCACAGCCACTCTGCTGCTCCAGGGTCAGTGTAGGGGAGAGGACCACACCTTCCACTAACCCATACTGCTCCTTGGCAGACAGGAGGTCGGGAGTGGTTCATTCTCCTCTTCCACCCCATCATCAGTAGCCAAGAGCATGGTTAGTGCACACCTCTCAAAGTGGGGTTTGAGGTGGTTCACATGCAGGACCCTCAAAGGGTACCAAGGAGTCTGCAAACCCATCAGGTAGGTGACATCACTCTTGTGCTCCTTCGCCTTTAATGAGCCAGACCACTTGTTTGTAGAGCATGGGGCTAGCTGGCTCCATCACCCACACCATCTGATCAGTCTGAAACTCAACCAGAGTGGTATTCTGGTTGTACCATCGTTTCATGTCCTCCTGACTTGCTTTCAGGTTTGCCTTAGTGAATTTCCTGAAGCAGGCTGTCTGGCTTTGGAATGCCAGCATGTAGCTAAATACATCCGGGGATGGCTTCCTAGGAGCTTCCTCCTAGCTCTTCTGGACAAAACTGAGAGGTCCTCCCACAGGGTGCCATTACAACAGCTCAAAGGGGCTAAAGTCAATTCTCTTCTGTGGTACCTCCCTGTAAGCAAAGAGAAGGCATGGCAAGAGGACGTCCCACTAATGCCTTATGGGTTCTGACAGACCCCCAATCATGTCTTTCAGGCTATGGTTTATTCTTTCAGCCAACCCATTACTCTGGGGGTGGTAAGGAGTGGTGAATTTGTAGTTCACCCCACAATCCTTCCACTTTGCCTTCAAGAACAATGACAGTTAAAGAGCCCCATTAGTGCTCGGGTCATGACTTTCACCTTCACTGTCCTCAGAGGTATAGCCTCAGCTGGCATGGTCCACCAAGACTAAGATGAACATGATGCACTTGCCTGTCTTTGGATCCAGATGCCCCACGATGTCAATGCCCACCCGATTGAAAGGGGTGCTCATGACAGGGAATGGTTGGAGGGAAGACTTACACTTCCCCCCACTATTGCCACTTACCTGGCAAGTCTGACAGGAGCAACAAAAAGCATCTGATTGCCTTTACATTTGGTGCTAATAAAAGTGGGTGACAAGCATACCAAAGGTCTTGCCTTACCCCAAATGTCCTGCTAAAGATACATCATGAGCCAAACCCAGTAGCAAGGTTCTGAAGTGCAGGGGTGCCACCAGCACACGGGCAGCCTCAGGTTCAGCAATCTTAGGTTCACTGTAAAGGAGACCATTCTCCCAGTAAATCAAATGTGATTTGGACTTTTTGCCAGCTGCCTGGTCCTCTGCCTGCTGCCTACGACCCACAAGAGTAGGTCATATCTTCTGCTTTATGCAGAACTCTTCCCTGGTAGGACCCCCTTCTTGCTGCCAATGGATCATCTCAAGCAAATATCCGAGTTTCTACACCTCTTCCCCTGTAGGTACTTGGGATCCCCCTCAGGTTCAGCCTTCTCCCAGACTATGGGAATTTCAGCAGTGGATTTCCCACATCCTCTGCCCTTCCTCTTCTTGGCAGACACCTGACCCACTGTTTCAGGCTTCAGATAATCTTGACTACCCCGGGCTGCCATTGACCATGTGGTCAGGCACACGCACTCAGGCAATCCCAACATGTCCAAGTGGAACCTATGTTCCACCTCCCTTCAAGAGGTGTGTTCCAGACCATTCCCCAGAGAGCTCAGCTGGCATCCCCTATATTCCAGTCTTGTCCCAAACTCCTCCAGCTAGACTCCTGACAGGATGAGGTCCCTGGGAAGAGCATTTTTTGGTTTGCTAATAACTTTGGTGCCCTTTTGGCGAATCTTCATGAAACTTTCCCAAAAAATGTTCATCTACCCCAGCTCCTTCCTGGAAAGGTTCGGGCGATCCGTGAAGCTGGGACCAAGAAAAAAGGGCAAACTAAATTTCCCTAAGCATTTTCCATAGCCTTTTTTGGAATGGATACCTCAAAACTGCTGAATGGAATGACACCAAATTTAGCAGGAAGATATGTATTGGTAAGGAAAGAGTGGTTTTTGTGATTTGGTGTAAACCCGTTCAGTAGTTTTTGAGAAATTAAGGTCCAAACATATTTGTGTATTCGGAAGGTTGGGTGCAAAGGACTCTCGGAAGACTCCTGTGAGCACAACTTAAAAAAATAGAGCATTCTAGGAGTGATAGGATTTGTAGACTGCTGTATCTGGTAAATGTCCACAACATACAGAACTAGTCATTTTTCTGTAGTGGTTGTCATTCTCAAATATGTATCTATCTTATGGTGACGTCTGCATAATTGTAAATGAAGCTTGCAATGTGCAAAAACATGAGAAAATAACTTTTTTAAGGTATCCTCCCTTTAAAATCAACACAGAAACGTATGCTAAGTCGTACAAAATAGGTAGTAGTTATCTTATTCATGTATTTTTTTTGTCTAAACGTGACCATTAGTGTGTTACCATTCCATCTATAACAGGATGAATCCAGAAATTATGAAGTGTCGAAGTGAATATGATGTGAACTATCTGAACATATCAAGGAATAGTTTGGCTCATTAAAGTCTTAATAAGGTTGCTAACACCCCACTCGTTCTAAAAGTATTACAAAATACTTGGTTAACATTTTTATTCTCTGTGTTTATTACCTCTAATATGCTTTGCTGTATGTAACATTTGATTGTTATTATATTTTTTGTATTATCTTTTTCCTTCCTCTTAATAAACCTACTTTTTGAACTTAAAAAGTCTTCTCACAAGTATAAATGAGGTGCATAGCATGATATGATGAACTAAGGACGTATATGGATATCGAGATACATCAAAGTACTTGCATGAGTATTTATGTGGGGCATATAATGTATTGGTGATAGCTCTGAAGGATTTCACATAGAGGTGGAGCCATATGGCATGAAATTACTTAAAATCAACTTGTTAGACTATCTCAGTGATCAAAGAAAGTATTTAATATAGATGTATTTTGTACTGTCTAGATTCCACAAGTCCCTGATGCAGCAGATGAATTAAGGTTTTAACATCAGTTGGTCCTAAGGAAAGTGGTGCTTAAGAAATATAATCCAGCAAAACATGTGTTGGCGTATTCTTTTGTTCGGTCGGCTGGCCTTGACCCAGTATTGTGGAAAAAATTTACATTATATTCTCTTCTTGACTGGGGATAATGCATTTTGTTGGACCATCTTGTTTAGTTTTATGGAGTGGTTGAGGTGTGATTGATTGGGATATATGAGATTATGTGTGAGTGGGTCTCATGATAAAGGTAAAACTGAACAATATAGGGGATATTTATATATATTATGAAGTGACAAAACGAAAATTTGAAATAATAAAAAGAAAATGGTGTCATATGACATGGAACATTGATAATTTCTTTATAGAAGCAATACTGGCTCACCAGTAGTTTATGTGATATGCTTATGGTATAATTAATGCCTCTGCAGTGGCGGCCCGCACGGCTCACAGGTGGTGGGCGGGCAGGGAGTCACGATTGCAGGAGGAAGCAACTTTTTTTTGTTTTTTAAATAACTTACCTTTCTGCCAGGTCCCGGGTCCCCCGTCTCTGGTCCTGCTCCTGCTCTCCTGCTTCTGACTTCAGGAACAGGAAGCAGGCAGCTAGGCTTCCTCCCCTAAGCCAATCACAACACTGCAGCGCAGTGTTATGAAGGGTCTGAGTGCCGTGACATGGCACTCAGCCAGGGGAGATGGGGTGGGCATGTTCTCCATGAAGGGGAATGTGCTCATGACTGGTTTGGGTGGCCCAATAGGGCCTACCAAACAGTCATTGCACACTTAGGAGTGGGTACACCACCTCCTCCCCTGCCCTGCTCCATGAGCAGAGCAGCCCTGCCGACCCGCCCGCCTGCAAGGGAAACATAAAAGGATAATTACTTAGCGTTATTATTGTTTTATATTTCCTTTCCTTTCGATTGCTCGAAAGCAGTGGTGGGACGCTCCTCCACCATTGCGGAGAAGCCGCCACTGCGCCTCTCTCAAACCTAAAGTGTGATATGAGGTTAACCCCTGTGGTATTGATGATTTAGGAAAGAAACAGCTTCCACTTTGCCATACCATTCCCGCCCAACCTTGGTTAGTGGCAACCGATAAATGGTTTGGGACTGAAACTGCAGTCAGAAACAACTGATACATATCTTTCTGACCCATAAAAAGAAGCGGACAGCCTAGTCATGCACCCCCATTTGAAATTCAGAAATGATTACAAAAGCCCTTTTACATATCAGAAATAATTTTCAGTTTTAAAAGGGCTTTTGAAGTCCATTCGTGGTTGCAAACCCTGTGATTTTGGAAATTAATTGTTTAAGACTCAATATCCTGTAGCTACCACCCAAGAGGTTTGTATGAGTTATGCCCTTGTGTGAATTACGTGAAACAATTCAAACCACATTACATGCTGAAAGCATATTTTTATGAATTTTGTGAAAGTTAAATTACATTTCATAAAACATGTTATACAATTTCCCACATCTCTAGTATTACCACAGACTTTGACCTTAGCGCTGTGATAATAAATGCGTGAAACTCTGTTGATAGGACACTTGTATTCCTTGCCACTTGTTCGAGAGGACTGCAAATACACACATCTTAACAGATCCTTTTGATGTAGACTTCCAAATAAGCATTGCAATCAGACACGTGTGTTTTTTGTAAAAACATTTTATGGGGGAGTATGAGCATTATGTGTTGCTTTGGGACTTTTAAGTGGAAATCTCATTCAAGTGTGTTTTTTAAATTGCACTACAGGTTCTGGTGCTGGCATCTTATTGCATGAAAGCAATAAAAATGTCAGTTGCTTCAGAGAGGAATTCTTTTTGACCGGCAGTTGCCACATATTAAAATGTAGCAAATAAAGTAGCATATAGGCCAGCTCGCAGTGGGACAGAGCCCTAACCCTGCACTTTGCACAGCGGTCACATCACACCATAGTCTTATTCACAGCAAGCGATAATATAATGCACTCTTGTATTCAGGCAAGACCAAAGCCACTGAAGCATTAAATCAGTTATTTCCACCCAGCTCTCTTTTGATTGAAAGAACAGCTTCGGGTCTAAAAGCGAAGGCACTAACTTGTCACTCACTGAAGCAATTTACCTTTTTTTTCAGTGTGAATAGTAATTGTTTTAAAAATTGGAAGCAGTCGCTAATGTGACCAACTTTTTCAATTTTTTTTAATGGCCTAAATTGCCTTTGGCGACCGATAGCATCTTCGCCTTCTCATTTTATTCAAGTTGGTCCTCCCTGATATTTATACGGCAATAATTCAATCAGCTCTAGAAAGAAGTGCGTCTGTTTATGGAAAAGGACAACGCAGAGGAAACTGTGTAAAGTAGTGCACTGAGTATGCCGACTTTCTCATGATTTTAAACGTTCTTCAGTCAGGAAAACAAATCTTTAAAGATTTCTTCAAAATATATATTTTTGAAACAACAAACATGCTGCAATGAAAAAGTGAAATTAACATATAGAATTACAGATAGATAACAGTGAATTACAGAAATGTTTTTCACCAAGGGGTTCTAAATGACATCAAATAGACAACAAGAGTGATGATGTCATAAGTACCCCAGGTGAAAAATATCCCTGTTCAGTGCCTAATTTGAGCTGGTGGTTTCCAGTGCTGGGCACCAGCACTTAATTGCCCATGCAGGCACTTAAGACAGTCAGTCTTGTCTGATTTAGAGAGCTGAACAACAACAGTTGTGAATTAACTCAAGCTATTCTTTTAGCTTTGGGAGCCTAGAATAGTCTAAAATGGCACACTTGTAGGTGTATGATGATTAGCAGCTGTGTTGGTACTGGTGGTGCTGGCAGGGGCAGTGGGAAGTGCAAGCGGCAGAGGCCTCCTGATACCCGTAATGTTTATGTATGGCACTCCAAAACAATCAGCCCCTGCTTTCAACTGCTACGCAGTGTCAGAGGAGTAATGGGGGAGCCATACATACCATGCTGTAATAACGAAGCAGGAACGGTAAGGTTCGAGTTAAGCTTTATTCAACAGCCCCATACACGTCTGAGCAGCAGCGCAGGTTGGTTCAACTGTCAAGAGATAACGTTACATAACGGTACAACGGTGTACCTTAGAATGTGGAATGTTGGGGGAACCAATAGGGAGTGGAGGTATGGCAACGTAGGCCATGTCGCGTGCAGGTGAGCTACAGTCAGTTATTGCCGCGTGCCATTGTCATGGCATGCGGCAGTAACTGGGGTTACAACACATGGCCTCTAGTAAGAATCCCTTTTTCGAAAGGTTAAAAAACATACCTGCCATCCTTGATCAACCTCCACCACCTTTCCTGTCTTCTTCCCCATACTGCAGCAGTGCTTTCTGCTTTCAGTCAAAGCAGACAAGCAGAGCTGTGCAGACAGCCCCTCAGGGAGGCCTGTCATCCTGGCCTGGAATGTGTTTATGACATCACAATGGTGGTTAACCAGTTTTGTTATCAACTGTTGCTATGCCATAGCAGTGGGTCATGAGATTAAGAAACTGAAATAAACAATAGTGGCTCTCCATGAGAGCCATACATAACAATATTTTTTATCTTTGGCTAACTTACGCACTAGACCATGACGTCCAAGGTACACTTCACATTTACGCTTAGTCTAGGATTGCATATTTATCACACATTGAAATGTATCCTGTTTTACCTGTCTTAAGGAGTCTAGATCTACATTCATTACCTATTCAAAGGTGGCCACTTCTGGTGGTAACTGTTGAATGGTTGGTGTAAAGGATGATTATTTATGCAGGCTGGTAATGGTTGCAATACCGCTTTTGTCACCTATTGCTTCTCTGGTAGAGAATTAGACCTGTAGTCTAATCTTCTGAAATATTTCAGCCATTACCATTTATAGTTGGAAGGGATCATCTCTTGGTGTGGATACGAAACCCACACCCCTATTCAATACTTGTTTCTGGGTCTCACTTAGCATTTTTGGGGTTAGGTTAATGATATTATGCGTTAGCTCCTGCTGGTCCCTGGTTTGGGTTCTCTGGTATTCGCTGGTCTTTGTTCTGTCTCTGGCTCTTTCCATGTTTCCCTGCGGTCCTTGTTTTTCTAAAAAAAGACTATAGGTAGGGTGTTGGTTGCCATGGGGAGTCCTGTTGGGATGAGTACTGTGGAATCCCATATGATGACCATCCCTATTGTGCTGCAAAGAAATATCCTGGGTTATGAGGTCTTTGGGGTATAGGGTACTGTCTATAGTTCCTCTTCCCCCGGCCTCTCTTGTTGGTATTATCAGAGGATCTATCAAAGGACCTATCCAACCCTGAAGAGTTTCTACTTTCGTCTGATGTAAACGAGGAGTCACTTTCTCTTCTGACATAATCTTCCTGTGAGCACAAATAGATTTTCTCATGTAAGAATTTGGCCAAGTCCTTCTAGAATTTGTTTATCTTTGATTGTGGAAGATAGTCCTTATATTCTGTAAGTGCCTTATTCACCTCTTTCAGTTTCTTTTTGTAAATTGTAATAGAGAGCTGGGATTTGAGAGCATTCTCTTGCGTTTTTGTTTGGATTACCAAGGCATCAGATAGATAGTCTCTTAGTTGTTTTGATACCCTGAACTAACCAGTCCCTGGTACATTTCCAGGCTTTTGAGAAGCAATCTGTAGAAATGATAAATAGTAGTAAATTCCAGACGTAGCCTTGAGGTATATTTTAAGTAGGTTTATTAGTTGGTCACCAGACGGTACAAGGTAGTTCAGTAGATGACAAGATTAGTCTAGATGATGGCCCCACCAGGAGCAGCATGGTTGCTGCTCAGCCCACTCTCTCCAAACGTAGCCTTGAGGTATATTTTAAGTAGGTTTATTAGTTGGTCACCAGACGGTACAAGGTAGTTCAGTAGATGACAAGATTAGTCTAGATGATGGCCCCACCAGGAGCAGCATGGTTGCTGCTCAGCCCACTCTCTCCAACTGTCACTCTCTCCATGCAAGCAGGCACACCAACATTCCACTCTCTCTCTCATCAGGCATTCCAACATTCCACGCATCCATCACATTCATTCTGGCTGAGCAGCTAAGAGGGGAATGCACTTAAGGGAATTAAGGTACCACACAATCTTTTCTGAATTCTTTGTCCTCTAAATAAATCCTAGGTTCATTGGTAAAAATAAGACCTCTTGGGCAGCATTGCTTCTCAAATATTCTGCCATCACCACTCGATGGAGCATGGTTTTGAGCTGAGTTTTTTTTAAGGTCTGATAACGAATCCCAGTTGTTCATTTGTGTCACTGTTTGTGCCAGGGTGGTGTTCCCCATTATGGAGGGTGCTGCTAAAATTGAAAGGACACCTTCATCATCGAAGGGAAGGCCTTCCATTTTTTATCCTGTCACTGGGGGTTAGTATTTAGACTTATCTGGCTAACTTGCCAATATATTGAACTTGATCTCTCACAGCAGTACAAAGTACCATAAATACCAAAGAAAGAAAAACAGGCGATACACCGGGCTGGATAAAACAATTTCATCCAGTTCTATGTCTAAAAAACCAGAGGATATGCCACAAATTATCCCTTAATCAGGTGGTATCCTAGGCTTGAGTAAACAATACCACAAGGTAATCTCAGAGGATGTAAGTGGTTATTATGACCCTTACGTACAACTGAGTCGTCAAGCCACCATGTTTCTGCCATTTTATCCGAGCCTGAGAGACATCTCGGGCATTCATCAGGGCTAGATTTCTGAATCACTAAACATATTCATTAATATTGAAGGCTACAGTAGTAGAAGTTGAGAGGACCTACCTCCCTACAAACAATCACCAGGGGCTAATACCTAGTCAGGGGAAAGATAAAAACACGCAACACGCATCATATATATATATATATATATGTATTATCTACTGGCGGTCGCCAGTAGATAGTTATAGTTACAACCTAGTTTCCATAGGAAATCTCAAAATTCTATTTTGAATAACTTTGGCGCCAGTTGACAAATCCTCGTGAAATTTTCAAAACTAATGGGGCGCTCCGCTCAGCTCCTACCCTGAAAGTCTCGGGGTGATTCGTCAAGCGGGGGCCGAGAAAAAGGGGTGGTCCCAAAATGCATTTTCCCCATGCATTTTTCCATAGGACCTTTAGTCGCAGCTACAGCCCGAACGGCTGAACAGAATTATGTGAAATTTGGCAGAGAGGTAGCCATAAGGTCAAGGAAGTGCCTTTTGCAGGTCTGGTGTAAATATGTTCAGTATTTCCTGAGAAAATAGCATTTAAAAGCATATCAATATCTATACGCGCGCACCGTGCGCGCACTGTGCGCGCACCCTGCTGTGCGCGAGCGCAATTCTGATTGGTTGTTAGATGTCGGTAAACATTCGAATCGGTCGAAACCAGGAAGTGTCGGCCGCCATTTTGTCTCTCGCAGTCTGAGGGGGTGAAAAAAAAAGGTGGAGAACGTGAAAAGGGGGCAGAGTGGACAGTTCCTGACCCCCTAGCCTTGGTCAGGGGGTCACAGAAGGACCCCCAAGGGAGAAAAAAACATTTTTTATTTTTTTTTAATCGCGAGGTGCGCGCACAGCACGCACTGCGAACCGTGGGTGCTCGGTGCGCGAAGCGCACCGAGCGCCCACAGTGCACCTCGCAATTTAAAAAAAAATAAAAAAATTCACGGTGCGCGCACGGTGAAAAACCTGAAAAAAAATAAATTAATAAATAAATAACTTAGCATTTCAAAAAACATACAAATTCACTGAAAAAACCATAGGTTTCACACACGTAATAGTTACGAATTAGCATTTAAAAAACCTTGCAAATTCACTTAAAAAACCATAGGTTTCACACATGTTATAGTTAGCTGGACATTTCACTCGTAAAAAACCAATGAAATTCCCCCGTTATAGTTAGTGCAGGCAACTATAACTCACGCAACCGCAATCCTCTGCTGATGACGTCAGATATTACATCACTGATGACATATGTGTCTTTATGAAAAATAAATATTTGTAATATATGTATAGCTAAAGATTAATGGAAGAAGACATGGGTAAATAAGTGTCTAAATACAGTGATGTAATATCTGACGTCATCAGCAGAGGATTGCGGTTGCGTGAGTTACAGTTGCCTGCACTAACTATAACGGGGGAATTTCATTGGTTTTTTACGAGTGAAATGTCCAGCTAACTATAACATGTGTGAAAACTATGGTTTTTTAAGTGAATTTTATATATATATATATATATATTATATGCTGGCGGTCGCCAGTAGATAGCTATAGTTAGGACCACGTTTCCATAGGAAAAGCAGTTTTTTCATGTGCTTGTAACTTTGGCGTCGTTTGACAAATCTTTATGAAATTTTCCCAAAAGTTTTGCTTTTTTGATCAGCTCCTATCTTTAAAGTTTGGAGGTGATTGGTCAAGGGGGGGCTGAGAAAAAAGGGGGGTCCTAAAACGTGTTTTTTCAATGCATTTTCAATAGGAAACTTTAGTCAAGGCTACAGGTCAAACTGCTGAATGGAATTACGCCATATTTGGCAGGTAGAAAGGTCTTGGTCCAGAAAGCACGCTTTTGTTGAAATGGTGTAAATCCGTTCAGTAGTTTTTTTAGATATTAAAGGAAAAAAATATATATATATCTGGGCGTAGCCTAACTCCCGAGCACGAGCTTGCCTCTGATTGGCTGCTAACTCTTCAAACCCACAAGTGTCCTCTGATTGGCTGCTAACACTTCAAACCAGGAAGTGTTAGCAGCCATCTTGTGCCTCGAATTGAGTGAAAATGTAAAACAAAGGTGTCGGGGGCAATTTAATATACCGGAGCTCTGTCTGTGCGAGATACCCCTTTCACGTGCCCTCTCCCCACATTACCAGCTCTCTACCTTTGTGAGCTAGTACGCTGCTGTGCCTCTTTGTGAGCGGATGCACCACATTTGGCAGGGAGAAAGGTCGTAGTCCAGAAATCACGCTTTTGTTTAAATGGGGAAATCCGTTCAGTAGTTTTTGAGAAATATCATATTGTACAGATATCGATATTTGAGAATTCTGACATCTGATTGGTTGAGGCGTTACGAGCACAAGCTTGTGGCTCATTGGCTGTGAACTGTTGAGACTAGGAAGTGTTGACAGCCATTTTGTGATTCAGTCCGTCAGCTCGTATCTCTCCGTAGTTGTACCTCTGCGAGGCAATACTGAAAATATACCGGAGCTCTGTCCGTGTGAGATTCCTGTTTCACGCTCCCTCTCCCCATATCACCACTTCACAGCTATGCCTTTAGAAGCCAGTCCTTCGGCTCGCAGATCTCTACCTCTGCGAGCTAGTACGCTGTTGTTCCTTTGTGAGCAGACGGCCCGTAGTTCTCCCTCTGCGAGTCAAGCCCACGGGCCGCAGCTGTCCCTCTGTGAGCCTGGGTGCGAACTGTTGATAAGTCACACTATATGAGCATTGAAAAGCAATTTTGTGATTCAGTCCATCAGCTCGCATCTGTCTGAGGAAACTCTGAAAACATACCGGAGCTCTGTCTGTGCGAGATACCCCTTTCACACTGCCTCTCCCCACATCACCTGGTAATGCACCCTCTTCCCACATCACCAGCATACCCCCAACAACCTTCTTGGGCCCGCAAGTCTCCCTCTGCGAACCACCGGTCTGCTTGCAGCTCTTCGGGTGCGACTTCTTGGGCCGCAGTGTATCTGGGAAGCCAAGACTGGAAATATACCGCAGGTCTCTCTCTGCAAGATACCCCCTTCATGCTCCCTCTCACCACATCACTGTTCCTCAGCTATCCCTTTGGAAGACGACGGCCCGCACCTTTCCCTATACCTGTCGACCCACAGCTGTTCCTCTGCGAGCTGGCTCGCAGTTCTCCCTCTGTGAACTGATGGGCCGTGGATCTCCGTCTACGAGCCAGCCAGTCTGCTCGCAGCTCTTCATCTACGAGCCAGCCCACCGGCTCGCAAGTCTCTGAGAACATATGCAATGGAGCCAACGATCATGCAGGTCAGACACCCAACACTGTTCTGACACCCTCCAGCAGCAGCTCCTTGTCTGCCATCCCCCCTCATCCCCACCCCCCACAAAAATATATGACAGTCACGTTAGGGAATCTGGAACGTAAAAAATTGGCTAATGTGGTACAATTATTAATAAGAAGATGTTTGTGAGGTTGGACAAATAAGAATCTTAGTCAGTTATGGATGTACATATAACACATTTTATTTAAACAAAAGAACAAAATAAAAGTAGTTACTATATGTCGTGTCATCCCTCGGCAATTTGTGAATCACAGCCTGCAAGACAAAAAGAAACATAAGATGGTGCGTCATGCGTCCAGCAAAGGAGAGAGAGAGAGAGAAAGAGAGAGGAAGAGTGAGAGAGAGGAAGAGAGAAAGAAAGAAAGAAAGAGTAAGAGAGAGAGGAAGACAGAGGAAGACAGAGAAAGAAAGAGTGAGAGAGAAAGAGATAAAGAGAGAAAGAGTGAGACACAAGGAAGAGAGAAAGAGAGAAATAGTGTGAGAGAAAGGAAGAGAGAGAAAGAGTGAGAGAGAGGAAGAGAGGGAAAGAAAGAATGAGAGAGAGAGGAAGAGAAAGAGAAAGAGAGAAAGTGTAAAAGAGAGAAAGGAAGAGATAGAGAATAAGAGAGAGAAAGAGTGTGAGTGACAGAAAGGATGAGATGGAGAGGGAGAGTGTTGACACTGTGGAGAAAATCTTCACAGCTCACCTTTCTGCCAACGGTGTGTCTCCAACCACGTACCAGGATATAATGCAGCCCTCAAGTTTAGTCATCTGAAACATAGTATAGAAATAGTAATGGCAGAGTACATACAACTGCACACACGTAATTCTCTGTTCGCCCCTGCGCACTCAGGCTGCTGTACCCCATCAACTCCCGTCGCCCGAGGTGTCTGTCTGGCCTGCACACTCAGGCTTCTGCACACCATCGACTCCTGCTGCCCAGAGGTGTCTGCCCACGTCTGTGCACCCAGGCTGATGTCCCCCATCCACTCCTACTGCCCAGAGGTGTCTGCCCGCTGCTGTGCACCCAGGCTGCTGCACCCCATCCACTCTCAGTGCCCAGAGGTGACTGCCCGTTACTGTGCATCCAGGCTGCTGCACCCCATCCACTCCCAGTGCCCGGAGGTGTCTGTCCGCTCTTGTGCACCCAGGCTTCTGCACACCATCCACTCCCACCACCCAGAGGTGACTGCCAGCTGCTGCGGAAACAAGCCTCTCTGCTCACCTTCTGCCACTGGCATGTGTGTAAGAGGGTACACCACGTGCCAAAACAACCTTTTCAGGCATTGCGTACTCCCGGTAAACAGAGCTCACAATTCAGAATGTGTGTTGATTGTCAGGATGACCACGCATCATCGCAGGCTGCACACGTGTTCAGCTCTGGTGGCACTGAGTGGCGGGAGTTCCGTGTTGGAGGTCACGTCAATCCGTGAATCACAGCCTGTTAGACATAAAGCAAGATAAGATTGTGCGGCATGCGTCCATCAAAGGAGAGAGAGAGAGACACACAGAAAGAGTGTGAGAGAGGAAGAGAGAGAGAGGAAGAAAGAGTGAGAGGAAGAGAGAGAGAAAAAGAAAGAAAGAGTGAGAGGAAGACAAAGAAAAAGAGAAACAGTGAGAGTGAGAGGAAGAGAGAGAGTAAAAGAAAGAAAGAGTGAGAGGAAGGCAGAGAGAAAGAGAGAAAGAGTGAGAGAGACGAAGAGAGAGAGAAAGAGAGTGAGAATGAGGAAGAGAGAAACAGAGGAAGAGTGAGAGACAGAAAGAGAAAAAGAGAGAGAGAAAGAGTGAGAGAGAGAGGAAGAGAGAGAAAGAGAGAAACAGTGTGAAAAAGAAGAAGAGAGAGAGAAAGAGTGTGTGGGAGAGAAGTTAAGAGATGAGGAGGGACAGTGAGTTCCCACACTATGGACAAAATTCTCACGGCTCACCTTTACGCCACCGCTGTGTCTCCAACCACGTGCCGGGACCTAGTGGAGCCCTCAAGCTCCCAAACCTGAAACATAGTAAAGAATCAGGAATGGCAGAGTATATACGACTGCGCACCACTAAATCGCTGTCCTGCCTTTGTGCATCCAGGCTGCTGCACATCATCCACTTCCACTGTCCAGAGGTGTCTGCCTGTCGCTGCGCATCCAGGCTGCTGCACCCCATCCACTTCTGCTGCCCAGAGGTGTCTGTCCGCCCCTGCGCACCCAGGCCTCACTGCTCACCTTTTCACAGACAGAGCACCCTCCACATCATGCAGCCCCGCTCCGCAGGCCAACAGGTCTCACATTTGGTGCTGCGTCTTGATTTTGCCATGGCAGAGGACATACCAGTGCACCCATCATCATCGCAGGTTGCACACCCGCCCAGCCCTTGTGGTGCCACTAACTCAGTGACCAATGAGGCGACGCACGTGGCGGTAGGCCCCTGCTGCTCGATGGCTCAGGCCTACACTGCAGTCTAGCAGGGCACACAAAACATAAGCTGTCCGGACCACTGGGACGGGGCATCAACGCCGGCTGGACTTATAATGCCCCTACCTCAGTGGACCGAAATTCACCGTCCCGTGGCGGTGTGCCTATGCTGGCCGCAGTGCATATGGTGCACTAAGTCTGAAAATGGAATGGCGTGGCGCACATGCGTCTGGTCATTTTTATTGGCAGGGTCACGTGTCCTGTGACACCTGTGCTTGATGGGTGTGGCTGGGTGTAAACCAGCCATCAGGGAGTGGCTCTGGCATACTGACAACTAGACCTGTGAGCAGCAGATCATGACAATGAAAAGCTGGGCCATGTAGCGTTGTTGTCCCTCCCTATATGTGTAAATGGATTGGGCTAGCCTGGCCTATGCCAGTCTTGCGTGAGGCTGTGAACAATGACTGTGGAGCTCTGGGTGTGGTACTGTCCTAGGCTGTATGAGGAATCAATTGATGCGGGTGTCCCTGTTGTAGTGCTGCTCCATTGGGGCTGCAAGCGCCAATGTGTCACCCTGTACTCTTGGTATTGTGTGAATTATTATTGGTGGGTGCCTCAGGGGTAGTGGGGGGGTGGTCCTGGGGGAGATTCTGAGGATGGTGGCAGTGGGTTTTGGGGCCTTCTTGGGTGCCGGAGGTCCATGAACAGTAGCTCTATGACATGTGCTGGTCTTCAGATGTGATTCTGGGCTGGGCTCCCTTTCACACTGTAGGTAGTCATCCTACTTTACACCAGTAAAAGGCAGATGTTACATTCCTACTGCTAAAGCAGCTTATCGCCTGTTTTTGGAACACACCGCAGGTTTGGCTGCTCACTGAAAGTACCGGGAAGTGGTTTTTTTGTGTTATTTTTGTACAGGAACGCCTACTCTGCATATTATTTGCGTTAGTTGTTGCTCTCATTTGTGGCAATTTTTTTTGCGTTGGAGCTATTGCTGGAAAACTGGCACTATCGGCTGTTTTAACCAGGTTGAGGATGGAATGATAATTTAAAATCACTGAAAAGACTATAGGTTTAATGAACGTTATAATTAGAAATTAACATTTAAAAAACCTTTGAAATTCATTGAAAAAACCATAGGTTTTACAGATGTTATAGTTAGAAATTAGCATTTAAAAAACCTTAGAAATTCACTGAAAAAAACATAGGTTTCAGGGACGTTATAGTTAGTTGGTCATTTCACTTGTACAAAAACAGAGAAATTTGAACGTTATAGTTAGTAGAGCTAACTATAACTCGTACCCCGCAATGCACTGCTGATGACGTCACATATTACATCACTCATGACATGGTCAGTGACATCACTGATGACATCACGGATGACATCTCAAATGACATCACTGATGACATCATCCACATGATAATCTGATGCACCTCGTCACACCCTAATATATATAACCTTTGATACACCCACTCTAAAATACTGACTATCATTTTCTAAACCATAGACAAATCAATAGCAGTTACAATATACCCACTGGCTACTTCCTAGTTATACACACACATTCATTCATTCACCCATACAGTAACTCATACATGCAGTCACTCATCAAAACAGTACTATTATATGTACTCATACACCTATACAAACACTCATACACCGTCACTCTTCCATGGAGTTATTGACACACCTAGCTAATCATGTAAATAATCTATAACACTGCATTTTACTCACCTATACAGTTATACATTCACTATCTAACCTATTCATACAGATACCAACATATACTTACTCTCTTATACAATCACTGACACAAGCACACACTCATTTATACAGCCACTCTCACAATTACTCACTATCCCATAGAGTCATTTCTATACTCCAACACTCACATATACTGCCTTTCACATATGTAGTTACTCACACATATACCAGTGAGATATACATTCACTCACCAACACACTGATACACATACTCACTCACCGAAACAGCTACCATACACCCAGTAAATTAGCCACTCACACATGTTGGCAGAAAGTCACACACACACACCGCCCACCCACCTACACACACAAACACTGAGCCACCCATACAAATACTTATGCTACCAATAAGTAACCCATATAGACAGTCATGTACCTAATCATCAACCCATGCAGCAGCTTATACAACAACTGAGAGACTGATACAGACATTCACACAGTTTAGTCACTAACCATGCATTCAGTAAGAGACATTTAATCACTAACTTATACAGTCAGTCACACACCTATTAAATCCTCCACCCAGACGCTTATACACCAACTCATTCTTCAATACACCTTGGCATTAACATATATAAAATATATTTAAACTTTACAAAAACACACATTCACTGGAATATGTCATCAGTGAAGTCATCAGTGATGTCATTTGAGATGTCATCAGTGACGTCATCAGTGATGTCACTGACCATATAATGAGTGATGTAATATGTGATGTCATCAGCAGTGCATTGCAGGGGCGCGAGTTATAGTTAGCTCTACTAACTATAACGTTCTAATTTCTCTGTTTTTGTACAAGTGAAATGACCAACTAACTATAACGTCCCTGAAACCTATGTTTTTTTCAGTGAATTTCTAATGATTTTTAAATGGTAATTTCTAACTATAACATCCCTGAAACCTATGTTTTTTTCAGTGAAAATATATATATATATGTATATATATGCTTCCACAATGTTTGCGAACAGCCACCGCACTCCTGATCAGCGGGCGCGTCGTTGAGCAGACCTCGCAAGCTGGGTCCGTAATATAAATAAACACTGCTCACTCAGAAAAGGATTGACGACGCCACGTCTTGACAATCTATATCAGATTTTAATCTTCGGCAGTGTCGGACGCGTTTCGCCTGAACCAGCAGGCTTGTTCACCAACAAGCCTGCTGGTTCAGGCGAAACGCGTCCGACACTGCCGAAGATTAAAATCTGATATAGATTGTCAAGACGTGGCATCGTCATTCCTTTTGTGAGTGAGGAGTGTTTATTTTTATATATATATATATATATATATATATATATATATATATATATATATATATATATTTATATCATCTACTAGTATAGTATAGTTAGGACCTATTTTCCATAGGAAATCCGCAACATTCTATTCCCAATAAGTCTGGCGCCGGTTGATGAATCCTCGCAAAATGTTCCAAACTTTTGGCCAGCTCCGCTCCGCTCCCACCCTGAAAGTTTTGTGGTGATTCGTAAAGCGAGGGCTGAGAAGAAAGGGGGTCCCAAAACGCGTTTTCTCCATGCAATTTCCCATAGGATCTGTTGTCGCAGCTACAGCCCGAACCGCGGAACGGAATGACACCAAATTTGGCAAAGAGGTAGTCCTCAGTTCAGACTCGTGCCTTTTGCATAAATGGTGTGAATCTGTTCAGTAGTTCCTGAGAAAATTAGGGTAAAAAAGTTAGTGATATCTATGGCCGGGGAGGATCCGCGGACCCTACCTGCACCGTAAGCGCACCCTCCCCGAATCGAGCGCACACCCTCCCGATCGCGCGCTGAATGCTAATTGGCTGTCGAGTGTCTGTCTACTTTCAAAACCAGGAACTGTTGGCGGCCATTTTCTGCCTCAATTGAAGCGAGGCTGAAGAAGCAAGGGGAATAAGTATGTAAAACATATAAAGGGGTCAGAGTGGAAATACTCTGACCCTCTAGAGGTGCTTAGGGGGTCCCAGAAGGACCCCCTGGGGCCCCCTTTAAAAAAAAGAAAAACAGCGAAGTGCGTGCAGGGTGCGCACATCCTATCGCATTTGGTGCATGGATCATCTCGCGTTGGGTGCACGGATCCAAGGAAAAAAAAATTGAAAAAAGACAAGAAATCATTGGTTGTATGACAACTTTCTACACTGAAAGGTAGGGTGTATATTTCTGTTTTTTAAACGCATGATTCTTATTGGTTAACAAAAACTGATTGTAAGGAAAATTATATATGATAAGCTGATATGTTGAAAAGTCAAGCACACTTGCTGTCTTGTTTAGCAACATTGTGTGCTGAACTTGCGACCTGTGTGCTCAGTACAGTGTTCCATGAGCTGTTTCTATGGTAACAGGGAGAAGGCAGATTGGGGAAAGGGTTGAAATGTATTTCATTTGGAAAGGGTTGAAATGTTTAACCAATAGAAAAGTGTGTTTGCTTTTGAATTTATGTGTGAAGGATTGTGATTTGATGTTTACATGTATATGTGTGGAAAATGAAAGGGAAACTTTGCCATTCTTTGTTTCTGCTGAGAGGTGCACGGTGCAGAGATTCTGTATAAGAAAA
This sequence comes from Triturus cristatus, assembly GCF_964204655.1. NCBI lineage: Eukaryota > Metazoa > Chordata > Amphibia > Caudata > Salamandridae > Triturus > Triturus cristatus. The sequence goes on from NC_140584.1 coordinate 530,622,356, forward strand.
TCTGGTGTGTGACCGATATCTGGTGTGTGACTGATGTACTTCTTAATCTACAAAACAACTTGAAAGGTGAGTTATTTAATTGTGAGGGGATGTATGTAGACTATTTTGATTTTAATCAGACTAATGTATTTCTCCTGCTGAAGAAACTCAAAACTCCTTCTCAGGATTAAACTAACAAAAAAGAAGTTGGCACAGAAACTGAAATATAAAAGAACATCTTTATTAAACTCGAAATGAGTGTGACTACGTCACCCAGAAGCCGCAGCAACTGAATGAGGCAGTCCAAAGAGTACAGTACACTGGGGTCTTATATATGTGAGGGTTACAAACTCAGCATAAAAGAAAGGGGCAGTCCTGGCTCATGCAAGCATGCAAAATGCCAATATGGATATACAAAATCTGCCAAATATTAGCCAAAAGGAAAACATTCAAAACAAGGCATCATGTAACCACAACGTCCCCCTTGAGTCGTGTTTTTGCCCAATCCCATAAGTCAATCAATGACATCACCCATAGGTCAATCAGCAATGGCAGAACATGTTTGTGTGCTTCAAAGGAAAGGTTGTGGAGTAGGAAAACACAGGGAGAGAATAGCAAAGGCCAAAAGATAAGATACGGCACAAGAAGAGTACTAAAGGCTAACAGATAGTTGATATAGAGATTAGGTAGTCCAGACAAGGATTAGTTTAGGCCGGCTGGTGTCTGAGATGGGTTTCAAGACAAGGACGGAGGGGTTTTTGACACGTTGCAGTCCAAGGGGTCAGAGACACTTCGTGAATCGAGCAGCCTGTGTAAAGGCAACACAAAATGGCGGTGAATGTAAAATGGAGTCAAAATTAAAGAACCTCAGACCCTCCTTTTGCCATTACGCAGGCAAATCCTAATTCATTGCTAGGTGAAATGGGAATATCCTTTATCAGAGTACAGACAGAACACTACTTCAGGACCATTTTGGATGAACATATCCAACACCCACTTCATACAGTGGCACTGGAAACACTTGTACAACCACAACTATACCCAAAGTCCGTTCTAAGCCTCTCTGGTAGGCTTCTATCGTACATCAAATCTTCTTCCATTGTCACATTGGGCCTCTTGATTCAGGCCTTCCATGAAAATAGTGCTTCTCAGTATCTGTTGGAGTGCCCTCCTGGCAAACACTCACAGCTCACTCGAAAGTCTCAATGTCTCAATGCAGTGCACCAGTGTCTCTCCTCTGTGGCAGACACTACAGATATTGTGCTCTTCATTGGTCGTAGGCACAGATCATCTCATGCAGACCCAAGTAATATTAATCGGGAAAGAGCAACAGACTTTCACATTCAGCAACACTTTCAGGCTCCAACACTCGCTATTTAGTGTCAGAGGATGTTTGGGCTGCTCTTTCATTTAATTTTCCTTTCATCATGTAGTGCCTTAGATCCTCCGGTGCACTGCCCTTCCATTGGAGCAAAGAAAAGGGGGTGTGTGGCCAAAACTCAGGCCAAGGGGCTCAAGGGACTGCACGCTGTCAGAGGTTACCAGCACATGACAGGTAGAAAACTGAAGCCTCAAACCAGCTCTGCCATCAACAACAGGAATCCTTCTCTTTCGCTCTTCTACACTGAAACTCTGGTTTTGTGATGTCCAACGCCGTCTGATGGAGCAAGTACGATACCATGCACTGGCGATCGCTGTCCAGCTTTGCTACTTTCTGGGTGCTGAGACTGTAGGGCCAAGACGTCCGTCTTTCATCTGTAGCTGTCACTGATGGGAATTAGGCTTAAATCAATGTTCTGCAGGTTATTATGACTTGATTCCCGCAGAATCTAGTGACGTAGGAAATGTGACACAGTTGTTAGTTTCCTTCAATTTAGTACAAAAACAGTTCATTGTATTTAACAATGGGACTGCAAGCAGGTGGCCTGCAATCTGCGAGGGAGTGACCATACGCCATGGGACAACTCTGGTCTAGAATACACTGTCATTCTCAAAGGCAATACTTCTAGTCTCTTCAATTTGGGTACCCTTCATTATCCTCTGCCATCTGAGGGTAGATAATTACATGGGAATTCTATCACATGGTGGCATTGCCTAATGGGGTAAACATTTTTTTTTTTTTTAATGATTACGTCTAGGTGTTCCTAAATTCCTTATCTAGAACACCTCAAAAGAGAAATCTCATAATACAGATTATCAGGGACATGTAGATACCTCCCTTTAATAATTGTGCATCAAGTGCACTATGCAATACAAAGGCTAATAATCAAAATGTGGAAACAAAAGACAAGAACTAGAGAGTCCTAGTATTTCCATGATTTAGAACACATCTGATCCCACCGAAAATTAAAGAAGCAGGAAAAAAGGGTACAAATCCAAATTAAAATAGTCATTGAAAATTTGTCATGTTCAAAAAAATAAATGTAAGGTATCTCCTATTGAGGTGGAAAACTTGTCTTACTATAGTATTGAGTCAGTTAACCAGTCCATCACTACCCTGACAGTCAGACCGGAAAACATCGAAGTAGACCTAAAGAAAATTCTTAAAAACCAGTCTGATCATACAAAAAGGGAATTTATACATAATATGGGGCTATGGGGGTACATTACTACAGTCTGGAAATGTGAACCTGAACAATACACCAATAATAATAAAAGGGCTGACTGGTGAAAGGAATTTGAAAAAGAGAAATGGGACTAGGACATAGCTAAAATCCCCAATAACTAGGCACAATGCAACATCAATCAGGGGAGAATCAGCAATGGCAGAACATGTTTGTGTGCTTCAAAGGAAAGGTTGTGGAATAGGAAAACACAGGGAGAGAATAGCGAAGGCCAAAAGATAAGATACGGCACAAGAAGAATACTAAAGGCTAACAGATAGTTGATATAGAGATTAGGTAGTCCAGACAAGGATTAGTTTAGGCCGGCTGGTGTAGGAGATGGGTTTCAAGACAAGGACGGAGGGGGTTTTTGACACGTTGCAGTCCAAGGGGCAGAGACACTTCGTGAATCGAGCAGCCTGTGTAAAGGCAACACAAAATGGCGGTGAATGTAAAATGGAGTCAAAATTAAAGAACCTCACTGCTAAAGTGTAGGGAGTACTTTTTTCTCTACAATCTTATTGACAGTGTGTGTGCATGTAGAAACTATTCTGTGATAAGCATTTGTGTTTTTAATGTGTTTGCAGACAGATAACTGTGCTGTTTTTATATTTTGGTAGAATTAGAAACCTGTCATTGTTTATGAATTTGTGAAATGAGTTATGTTTCTATACTAAAATGTAGTACTCCATCTAGATGAAGAAATGTGTTTTGGTTTAGTGCAAGGGATAGTGTTGTTTGTCTATAATCACACAGTGAGTATGTGTGCATTTGGGAACCACTGTGAGAGAAGCATTTGGTGACATCATGTATTTGCTGACAGATAACTGTTTTAAAACTTGTCATGTTGTCAAGTTTTATTAGCATTAGAAGCCAGTCTTTGCTTATGCATTGATAAAATAAGTCATGCTTTTACACTAATGTGCTGTACTTTAATATGTAGATTGTGTGTAGTCTCCTTACCCCTTGCACAGTAGTGAATGAATTTTTGTAAGCTGCCAGGGATAGTGTTGCTTGTCTAGAATCACACTGTGAGTCTGTGTGGATTTGGGAACCACTGTGAGAGAAGTATTTGGTAACATCGTGTATTTGCTGACAGATAACTGTTTTAAAACCTGTCTTGTTGTCAAGTTTTAGTAGCATTAGAAGGCAGTTTTTGCTTATGCTTTGATTAAATGAGTCAGGCTTTGACACAAAAGTGCAGTCCTGAAATATGTAGATTGTGTGCAGTTCCCTTATCACTTCCACTGTAGTGAATGAGTTTTGGTAAACTCCTAGGGATAGGGGTGCTTGTCTAGAATCACACTGTGAGTCTGTGTGCATTTGGGAACCACTGTGAGAGAAGCATTTGGTCACATTGTGTATTTTCTGACAGATAACATTTTAAAAACCTGTCATGTTGTCAAGTTTTAGTAGCATTAGAAGCCAGTCTTTGCTTATGCGTTGATTAAATGAGTTATGCTTTGACACAAAAGTGCATTCCTGAAATATGTAGATTGTGTGCAGTTCCCTTACCACTGCCACAGTAGTGAATGATTTTTGGTAAACTCCTAGGTATAGTGGTTGTTGTCTAGAATCACACTGTGAGTCTGTGTGCATTTGGAAACCACTGTGAGAGAAGCATTTGGTAACATCGTGTATTTTCTGGCAGATAACTCTTTTAAAACCTGTCATGTTGTCAAGTTTTAGTAGTATTAAAAGCCAGTCTTTGCTTATGCGTTGATTAAATGAGTCATGCTTTGACACTAATGTGCTGTACTTAAATATGTAGATTGTGTGCAGTACCTTTACCTCTTCTAGACTAGTGAATGAGTTGTGGTAAACTCCTAGGATAGTGTTGCTTGTCTAAAATCACACTGTGAGTCTGTGTGCATTTGGGTAAGGATTGTGATAGAAGCATTTTGTAACATCTTGTATTTGCTGACAGATAACTGTTTTAAAACCGGTCATGTTGTCAAGTTTTAGTAGCTTTAGAAGCTATTCTTTGCTTATGCATTGATAAAATGAGTCAGGGTTTCACACTAAAGTGCAGTACCATGTACTTTTCTCTTCACTGTGCCAGAACTGAAAATTTAAAAGTTGTACCCAGGCACTGTCCTAGCAGTAGTCTGATGATTTAGTCAGTTTCCAAGTACTCATGTTGTGAACCATACATTACCACATAGACTGCTTCAAATGTCTATGCAGTATGCATGCAGTCTTCTAACATACTATACACTTGTCTTTCACACCTTCAATTCCCTAGTCAGTATCCATACAGTCCAGCAAACATCCTGTCACTCCCTTTGCACTCCTCTAGTGACCCATTCAGTACCAAGTACTAATCCATTCACTGTGTCAAAAGCCAACCACTTATAAATTCACCCAGGCACTCTCCTTGCTGTACTCTAATCATTCCGTCAGTACCCAAGTACTCACGCAGTGAGCCAGGCCTTAGCACAGAGACTGCTTTAAATGCCTATTCACTATGGATGCAGTCCTCTAATCACCTACACAGTTGTTTTTCACACCTTCAATTCCCCAATCAGTATTCATACACTTCTAGCAAACACTCTGTCACTCACCCAGTGTGTCTCCTTATAGCACTGTAATCATTCAGTCAGTTAGCATGTAGTCTTTTAGTGAGGTAGGCTTTAGGGCATGAACTGCTTCAAAGTAGTATGCACTATGCATGTAGTGTTTAACCATCGTCACACTTGTGGTTCAGGGCTATAGTTTCTTAGTCAGTTTTTATATAAAAAGTGTTTGTACAGTAATGGAATAGTATAAATTAGAAAGTTATTAATATACATTTATTTGTGATTCTTTTTTACAGATACTGTTTTTCAACGTAAAAATAGTGAAATCATGCCAGAAAAAAAAGAAAAAGAAAAGAAACTCAGAAAGGCGCAGGAGCAGGAGTGTTTCTCATCCGTTTGCACTCTTCTCATGCAAGATTGTTCGGATGAAGGGTCCTTAGGTGTTTCATCATACTTGCCATGTCGTACGAGTATTTCTTGTTAGGATCCCCTCGCGACAGAACTCTTTTGCAAATCTTGCACGTGACCAAGGTGGCATTGGTCTTTGTTTGCCCCTCGGGAAAAGTAAAAAATGTCCACACCACTGAAGAAAAACGTTGTGGGCGTGGTGCCTTCTCCAAAAATTCATCCTTAGATTCGGTGAATATTTTTAAGCGACAACATTTATATGTTGTTATCCATAAGCATTTTATATATCTGCGATTTGTATCTTGTGGTATTTTGCTGAGAATAGCATGCTGTTGTTTTTTTAACAATCTTTATGATTGTTTTTTTTTTGCCCGCTGTTAAGTGATGAGTACGATTGAAAACCACTATTTTTAGTGAAATTCAATATATTCTGAGAACAGCAAAAAAGGCAAACAAATTACTTTGTGGAAATTATGCTGTGTTGTAAAAAATGTATTATTACATGTTATAAGTTTTTTTTTCCTTTTCTTTCACAGATCCAAATTTTAAAATAAGCAATTTATATGAATTTAGATTGCAATGAAAATCTGAAAAAATGTATACCACTTTTTATTCCTATTACTGTGAAGGGAAGTTTAACCAAGTCTCAATATTCAGAATGAGGAGGTCTGCAAGAAGCTACAAAATTGAAACACGTTTCTAAAAACACTCTGTTTATACCTATGTAGTTTTGAAATCTGACCATAATCAGATATCATGTGACCTGCAAAAAAAGAGATTTGAGGGGTTCATAATATTTCCCATTGTACCTATTGAAGGACCACAATCATTTCAATCATTCTTCTTTGAACATCTTTGCAGACAAAACTCTGTGCTTACCTTCTATCATTCGCAAGGAATTTTAAAACCTGAAATATGTCACTTTTTGTAACATAGTTATTGTGCAAGACACTCTTTCATATTTAGACAAAGAGAGGAAAAGGCACTCTGTGCACTTTTTATACTCCATGTAAATACAACCTCATTATGCACACCACTTTGCGTTGAAACGGTGTTCTATAAGTGTTGTTGTGCATGATTGCACTGAATACTCATAGAACAAGACACATGTCTAGATTTATCATAAATCATAAATCTCGATATGTGTGTGAATGCTGCACCATTCTAAAATTGGTGTAGGAAAGCACAACAAGGTGAATTGTTTTCATTTCTCCACATTTTTATATCTTCAATGCATGCTACAATGCTCAGCATACATTAAAGGAGAAAAATGCCTTTACTGATTGTTTTTGTGCAGGAAGGTGTGTCTTCCTGCACAAAAACAAACAGCACATGACACAGATATCCTTGCACTATGGTGCAAGGGTGCCTGTGTCACCACATGGCTGCAGTTTGAGCAGCCGTGCAGAGAGAAGCATAGATGTGCAACATATTTATGTACATATGTTGCATCCCTGTGCTTTGGAAGTACTACAGCACACTGCAGTTAAAGAGGTTACTGTGTGATGCTGCAGCATTTCCTCATAGTTCTGCACTTATACATTCAACATACGCTACTAATGCATTCATTCAGTCAATTACATACTACACATACATTCATCTAAACTTTCACACACTAACAAAGAAATGTAGCTCTTTTTTTAAACCAGGAAAGTTAGTTCTTACAAGAACTTTTTTTTTTCTTCTTTTTTGTTTTTTATTTATTTTTTGGTTTTTCCAACAATTTTGTGATTTTTTGAAAAAAACAAAAAACAGGAGGAACCAAACAATGAACTTCAGGGAACAATAAAAAAAAACTAAAAAAAAAACTAGCAAATGTGACTTTCTTGCCGGCGGCAGATCAGATCGATCGACTGCTCATCGTAGCACAAAGTCGCATTGCACTTAGTGCAGAGCACTTTTAAAAATTGAAATTGAGGACAGATGTCCAAGTTTTGGGCTGATGGATGCACTCTTGAAGTGCTCGGCTGCGATGAGGTGGAAGGCGCAGGAGCAGGAGTGTTACTCATCCGTTTATACTCTTCTCGTGCAAGATTGTTTGGATAAAGGGTCCATAGGTGCTTCATCATACTAGCCGTGCCGCATGAGTATTTCTCGTTAGGATCACTCTTTTGCAAATCTTGCACGTGACCAAGGTGGCATTGGTCTTTGTTTGACCCTTGGGAAAAGCAACAAATTTCCACACCACTGAAGAAAAACGTGGTGTGCCTGGTGTCTCCTCAAAAAATTCATCCTCAGATGTATGAGGAGATGCAGGTGATAACCAAAGGAAATGATGGACGGAGTGTTGAACATTGCAAGCACTCACCCCCAGTCAACTGATCTGGGTTTAATCCATCACCGTTCTGTAGCCCACTCTGCCACCCCAGTTCAGACATGGCCATATGCAAATCAGTCTTGACCCTGTGCCTCATGGGAACAGTCCAGCCTGAACTGCCAAGCCATGTCTTCCCTGGACCGGAAACAAGCTTCCTAGGACCGGTTTCTGGCATTTCAGCCGTCTTCAGCCAGGCTTGCTTGAATCCAGTGGCAAAGTGAGCAAGGGACTCACGTCTGAGCATACCCTGCCAACTTATGGCGAACAAAGCAAAAACCAAAGGAAATGATGGACGGAGTGTTGAACATTGCAAGCACTCACCCCCAGTCAACTGATCTGGGTTTAATCCATCACCGTTCTTTAGCCCACTCTGCCACCCCAGTTCAGACATGGCAATATGCAAATCAGTCTTGACCCTGTGCCTCATGGGAACAGTCCAGCCTGAACTGCCAAGTCATGTCTTCCCTGGACCGGAAACAAGCTTCCTAGGACCGGTTTCTGGCATTTCAGCCGTCTTCAGCCAGGCATGCTTGAATCCAGTGGCAAAGTGAGCAAGGGACTCACGTCTGAGCATACCCTGCCAACTTATGGCGAACAAAGCAAAAACCAAAGGAAATGATGGACGGAGTGTTGAACATTGCAAGCACTCACCCCCAGTCAACTGATCTGGGTTTAATCCATCACCGTTCTTTAGCCCACTCTGCCACCCCAGTTCAGACATGGCCATATGCAAATCAGTCTTGACCCTGTGCCTCATGGGAACAGTCCAGCCCGAACTGCCAAGCCATGTCTTCCCTGGACCAGAAACAAGCTTCCTAGGACCGGTTTCTGGCATTTCAGCCGCCTTCAGCCAGGCTTGCTTGAATCCAGTGGCAAAGTGAGCAAGGGACTCACGTCTAAGCATACCCTGCCAACTTATGGCGAACAAAGCAAAAACCAAAGGAAATGATGGACGGAGTGTTGAACATTGCAAGCACTCACCCCCAGTCAACTGATCTGGGTTTAATCCATCACCGTTCTTTAGCCCACTCTGCCACCCCAGTTCAGACATGGCCATATGCAAATCAGTCTTGACCCTGTGCCTCATGGGAACAGTCCAGCCCGAACTGCCAAGCCATGTCTTGCCTGGACCGGAAACAAGCTTCCTAGGACCGGTTTCTGGCATTTCAGCCATCTTCAGCCAGGCTTGCTTGAATCCAGTGGCAAAGTGAGCAAGGGACTCACGTCTGAGCATACCCTGCCAACTTATGGCGAACAAAGCAAAAACCAAAGGAAATGATGGACGGAGTGTTGAACATTGCAAGCAATCACCCCCAGTCAACTGATCTGGGTTTAATCCATCACCGTTCTTTAGCCCACTCTGCCACCCCAGTTCAGACATGGCCATATGCAAATCAGTCTTGACCCTCTGCCTCATGGGAACAGTCCAGTCCGAACTGCCAAGCCATGTCTTCCCTGGACCGGAAACAAGCTTCCTAGGACCGGTTTCTGGCATTTCAGCCGTCTTCAGCCAGGCGTGCTTGAATCCAGTGGCAAAGTGAGCAAGGGACTCACGTCTGAGCATACCCTGCCAACTTATGGCGAACAAAGCAAAAACCAAAGGAAATGATGGACGGAGTGTTGAACATTGCAAGCACTCACCCCAGTCAACTGATCTGGGTTTAATCCATCACCATTCTTTAGCCCACTCTGCCACCCCAGTTCAGACATGGCCATATGCAAATCAGTCTTGACCCTGTGCCTCATGGGAACAGTCCAGCCCGAACTGCCAAGCCATGTCTTCCCTGGACCGGAAACAAGCTTCCTAGGACCGGTTTCTGGCATTTCAGCCGTCTTCATGCCTGCTGCCCTGAAGCCATTTTTAGTTGAAAAAAGTTAGAGCTAAGTGTAAACTTAGTCTAAAAAATCTTCTTCTCTGCAAAGAGATGCTCCTCCAAAGGATGGTCAAAGAAGAATAATTGAATTGGGTGGGGTCTTTCAATAGTTAGAACAGGAAGTGTAATGAACCAATCAAATCTCTTTTTTTGCAGGTCACATGTGATCCGCGGACCCTGCGCTTAGGCAGCACGCACCCAGCGCGCATTCGCGAAATTGAATTAAAAAAAATTATAGGATTACATGTAAAAATATATTAGTTTAAAGACTAGTTTAGAGTTTGTCTTCAATTAATATTCACATGAAATACATATATATATGTTTTTTTAAATGTTAAATATTTCGCTGTATCCGCGCACCTACCGCGTCATAGACACAGATGAAGCATCGCGGAAGTGCTTAAACGTCGCTTTATGTACATCGAACGTGTCGCGTATAGGCTGGGAGTCGCGTACCAGTCGCATTTCGATCGCGCACTAAACACGTACCTAACGCATACCATGTGCGGATGCTAACGCGTAGGGATCGAGAACGGTGTGCATAGGGTGTGCGGATCCAAAAACATGGAGAAAAATATATAAAATAAAGTTTTGAACATATTGTTAAAGAAATATTTTTAAAAATATAAAAAAATATGTTTGAAAAACCCAATAAAAACAACTAATATTTTTTAAGATTTTAAAATAAATTAAAAAAATAAATTTAAAAAATGGTGATATAAAAGATTATAAAAAAAACATAATTAATGTAATTGACACACTGAATTTGAATAATATAGAAATCCAATGAAAATCATTAAACATGATATCTTTAGAGATAAGTTATAGATAGGAATTAGCATTTAAAAAACCTTTGAAATTCACTGAAAAAACCAAAGGTTTCAGGGGCGTTACAGTTAGGAACTGGCATTTAAAAAACTTTAGAAATTCACTAAAAAAAACATAGGTTTCAGGGGCGTTATAGTTAGCTGGACATTTCCCTCGTACAAAACCCTAAAAATTCCCTTGTTATAGTTAGTTCAGCTAACTATAACTCGCGCCCCCGCAATGCACTGCTGATGACGTCACATATTACATGACATGGTCAGTGACATCACTGATGACATCACTGATGACATCTCAAATGACATCATTGACATCACTTACTTTTTAGTGAATATATATATATATATATATATAACCTACTGGCGGTCGCTAGTAGGTAGTTATAGTTAGGACCAAGTTTCCATAGGAACATCTTTTTTTGTTTTGCTTATAACTTTGGCGTTGTTTGATGAATCTTCATGAAATTTTCCAAACACATTTTTTGTTCATAGCAGCTCCTATGTTGAAAGTTTGGGGGTAATCTGTCAAGGGGGGGCCGGGAAAAAAGGGGGTCCCAAAACATGTTTTCTCCATGCAATTTCAATAGGAAACTTTAGACAAGGCTACAGGTCGAACGGGTGAACGGTATTACCCCAAATTTGGCAGGGAGAAGGGTCTTGGTCTAGAAAGCATGCTTATGTTTATTTGGTGAAAATCCATTCAGTAGTTTTGGAGAAATATCGAAATTTGCAGATATCGATATTTGGGAATTCTGCCATCTGATTGGCTGAGGTGTTACAAGCACGAGCTTGATGCTTATTGGCTGCGAGCGGTGCGAGCGGTTGCAGCTAGGAGGTGTTGGCAGCCATTTTGTGATTCCGTTGAAACTAATAAGGGGGAAAAAGGGTGAAAAGAGTAGGAAACAGGAGGATAGGAGCACTGTAACCTCTGTGGGGTAGTGCAAAGCGAAGTAGTCACTCTTACCGGACTGATAGTGCGGTGTTGCTCAGAGTGACATGGTGCTGAGATGAGATGCTGCTACACTCGGGTATGAAAGCGAGAGCCTAAACCGTGAGGTCATTGCTGTAAAGTGATGTGCTCTGGTCTTTGTAGCATACCTGTGGAAGTAGCGTTAGTAGGCGTTTATACCTTACAGGGAGTGGGAAGCGAACTACTGACCTCTACCGTGCATTTATACTATACCGGAAGTGGAAAGCGAAGCACTCATGCGTACCGATGTGAAGACTCGGGGATCAATTCGAGCTGATTGCTGTAAAGCGATGGGCTCTGGGTGCTGTAGCATACTGGCCGCTGTAGTATACCTGTGTGAATAGTGTTAGTATGCGTTTATACTATACAGGGAGTGGGAAGTGAACTACTCACCCCTACTGGTCTGAAGACTCAGGGATTAAGCCGTGAGCTCATTGCTGTAAAGTGATGTGCTATGGGCGCTGTAGCATACCTGTAGAAGTAGGGTTAGTTTGCGTTTATACAATACAGGGAGTGGGAAACAAACTACTCACCCTTACCGGTCTCAAGACTCGAGGATGAAACCATGAGCTCATTGCTGTAAAGTCATGTGCTCTGTGTAGTATTCCAAATGTAAGTCATAGTAGAATGTTAGTATGTAATGCTACTATAATGTAAGCATGTAATGTTAGAATGTAGGGCTGTCATGAGGGGAATCTTGGGGAGTTTGTACACGGTGCTGGAGAAGACGGATGCCTTGCTGTCTGGTCCTGTTGGTGGCTGTATAAGCTGTCTTCTTTTCCTGCAATAATTTAAATCTGCTTATCGGATCCACTGCTATCTTCCTCTTCACTACATAAATTTAGCGATGAGCGGGAGAAGGTAAAAAGAAGGCAGCACTCACCAAGATTTTGAGCTTGCTTGTGTTCTGCTGCAGACCTGTTTTCTTGGTGAAGCTGTTTCTACTCATCCCAGGATCGTCGGCTCATCGAACTATGTGATCCTACCTCTGGTAGGATTTATATTTTTTTATTTTGGGCTTCCTCTGCCTCTTCACTACACTCTGGTTGCTGTACTACACGTGTGCAAGTAGGGTTAGTATGCGTTTATAGTAATTATGTAGTTATGCATTAACCAATGTATCATGGCCCTATGGAGCGCCACCTCCCAGGCGCAGGTCATACAATGTCCCAGGGTGTGCATCCGCGGGACATTTATGCTTCCACCCTGTGATAGTAAATTCTTGTTTACCTCATTGAAGCGAGAGGAGGAAAACCTTGTATCGCTTCAATAAAGCGGATCCTGATGGTAAAAATGGAGAAAAATAAATGAAACGGGGTCTCACCCGTTTATTTAAATGAGCCCACTGGTGGGTAATGTTCCGGGACCAATCCTATTATTATATTGCGGGTTCTCTGCAGAACTGGGGACCTTAATCTCACATGTAAATTAGGCGCGGGAGGGCATAGAGACGGTTTGCAGACTAGGGGATCGACACCTGCCCGGGTATTGTTTACGAATTGTTTGGGGGGCTTCAAGGCCAACTCAAGACCGGGGATCGGCAACCTCCGGGGCTTTACTTAAATATGCAGGGTGGGCCTCACCAGTCCTTGAAGCCTCGGTGGACCTAGGCAGTGCCTTATTGGTTCTGTAATCACACGGGCAGTACTCATGGTGTTATAAAGTGATACACTCATAGAACCCTTGCAGTTGTTAAATTACCCAGGCTTCATTTATGCAATAGTCTGTTGGTTTATATTTGGTAGGTGCACCGCAAAATTACAAATGTTTTCCCTCAGCACCTCCAATCAACCGCCGATTTTCACAATAAACTACAGACAAGTGTTGTCAGAAAAAGAAGACCCAGACGCTCACTTATTCATTGGTAAAAAAAAATAACTTTTATTAAAACAACACAAATAAATGGAAACGTAACTTTATTCGAACAAACAGTAAAACATTAAAGAAATGGGTGGGACTCCTCCAGAAGCAGCGTACAAAACCTGCAAGAGAAAAAAGAAACATAAGTATGTGTGCCATGTCCAAGAGAAAAAGAAAGGTAGTCAGAATGAAAGGAAGAAAGTGAGAATGGGACAGAGAGCGAGTGGGTGGAAGGGAGAAGGGGAGGGAGAGTCAAAAGAACAGAGGGAGGAGGAGACAGAGCGTCGGCCTATTGCACCCAGCCCTCACTGTTCACCTCCCGTCACCCGTGTGTCTGGGATGCTGGGGTTCCCGAGAAACAGTGTGGTCCAGCAAATCTTTAAAATAAAACAGAGATATGAATGAGGCCAGAGATTATATTATTATCTACGGCAACTTTGCTTGTCTGCATCTGTGCACTCAGGCTGCTGGACCCAGGCCCTTCCCCCGCACTGTGCTAAAATGCAGCTTCTGCGCACGAGGCTTCAGTGCTCTCCTGCCACAACCGGTGTGTCCAACGACGTGCTGGTGCGAGCTCCGACTCCGGGGTGCCTCTCAGGGTGGCACAGCAGGTCTCCGGTCTGGGAAGGGGTCTTGATACCACGATGGAAGGCGTCAGAATGGCCAGAGCATCAGCACCGGTTAAGCACCTGCTGCGTGCTTTTTCGTGCAACTAACTCAGTGTCTGAAAATGGAGGAATCATATAATGGTGGAAACGTCTTAAGCCATAAGGAAGGTTTATTTCAAGCTTAAGAGAGAACACCAGTTGAGTGCATCCTTCCTTCTTGAAGTACGATCTACCAACTGTTAGCGGTAATCGTGGTTCAAAGAGGAGTTGGAGTGCATGTGAATAGACAAGGGTAGATAATATGTTATGCCAACGTTCATATACAAAGGAACAGAGCGCATAATGTGCGCGTGCAATGCAGTGGCGCAAGCCTGTGTGCATGTACACTTAGTAGTCAGCTCACTACAGTGCCCCAAAAGCCAACGCCACGGGCCCGATTCACAGAACAAACTTAAGACTAAATCCTAAACTTAGTACCAATCTGGTATTCACAGAATGCACCTAGTACTTCTGGTATTCACAGAATGAACTTACTACTTTAGCGATTCACAAAATGAACTTAGGACTTTTGCTATTTACAGAATCCATTTACGACCACTAAACTTACGTCCGCACCCAGGCCGGAATTTCCGCCCCCGGAGCGGAGTTTCCGGGTCCGGAGCGGGAAGTCCGCATGCGGGCCGGAAAGTCCGCTCCGGGGGCGGAATACCCGCTCCCGGGCCGAAAACTCCGGCCTCGGGCCGGAAATCCCGATTCCGGGCCGGAACTTCAGAATTGGGACCAGACTACATTACTGTTGCCATTGACCATTTGAGCCAAGGGGAAACACCTGTTCAAGTCCCTACCATCCCCCACCATGCATCAGCTGACGCACTCCAGCCAATCCCAGCCAACAGCTCCAGTTAGCCATCATGTTGCTAGTGCCTACCATCCCCCACCATGATCCAGCTGAAGCCAATTAACACAGATTGACCAGCAGCAAAAAACATTTAAAAGCAGCACACAGTGAAGGAACCGGTTTGGCCACACGCAGTTTGTATTTCCAAGCAGAGACCGGCCAAGAAAATGGAGCTCCTGAAGAGAAAGAGGAACTTTACAGCAGAGGAGACCACCATGCTTGTGGAGTTCATTGTCAGGCACCACAAACGCCTCTATGGACTCTCACCCTACTGCACCAGTGGGAGCCAGAAGGCAGCCCTGTGGCAGCAATTAGCCACTGCTGTCACAGCATTGGGGGAGGACAGGCGCACTGTCCAGGACGTTAAAAAAAAATGGCAGGATGAGCGGCTGAGGGTAAAGGATAAATACTCCAGGATGGAATTACAACGGATCCTCCCAGCCGCACACTTTGGACCACGCATCCGCCTCACCACACAGGAGGAGGACATCCTGACGACCATACACCCCCACTTGGTCCATGGGCTGCCTGTCAGTGATGTCCGCTACGTGGTACCAGGTAAGTGGGATGAAAAGTTAAAGTGCATGAATAGAAGGTCTGTGTTGCACTGTCAGTGTGAATAAGGAAGTAGTCCAAAGTGTATTAATTAATCCGTAAGTCAGAGACTCCTGTGTCACCCTCTGTATGTAGCACTACAAGTCCCACAATCCTTAGCGATGGAAATGGCAAATCCCTCCTCCACTTCTGAAAACATGGCCACTGTCCAGTTGCATTAATACACCAGCCCGCTAAGTAGCAATTGACAAATAACAGCAGAGATGCACCAGTAACAATGCCACACCCAATCCAACTCTTGTGCAACCGCGGATGCGTCACATTGACAATGCGGTGCACTGTGGCGCTGGGATAGACAGATGGGTGTCGCAACTGATGGCATTAGGGGGATGCTCTGCTGGAGTAGTGTCGCAAGTGTGACGCAACTCCAACTATGTCCATGGACCGCCTACACCTAACGCTCAGGGCAACTCATTACAGGTGCCTCAAGCTGGTTTAAGTTTGCATGGCAACACCCTATGAAAAGTGACTATGTGAAATGCCGGCGATTACAATGCATCACTTGTACGAGGCATAACCAAATAAACACACACCCTGCCTACATCACAGCTGATGCATGTTTAATGTTGCGCAGGACCGCTCACCGTGAGGCATCCCCATAGATGCATAACATCGGGAATAAGTCTAAATGTGTCACCTGTATTACCCCACCGCTGTGTCACAGAAGTGACGCAACTGCGGTGTTAATGTATTACAAGGGGCGTGGAAACATGCCACTAAATCTCTAAGAAGTAAATCACCCCGTGCAAGCTGAAAGCACAAAGCAGAAGGTGAGAGAACCATCTGGTCCAAAAGTCAGACACCTATTCTGTTGTACATTTCCCACCCTGCCACGCCACTACGACCCCAATGCACCACTGCTCCTACCTGCCCAGTCAGCAGCAGTACTGCAAAACACTGTTAGCATGCAGAAGAAATGGGGAAATCACATAAATGTTCCACAAGCACATATTCCAGATGTTTAGTTTTCTCTCTTCTCACCCTTTGACACATTCAGCCAGAGCACGGACAACTGCCGTAGCGGAGGTCCCTGCATCTACTGGGAGGCATCGCCACCGTACACCCTCACCGACTGGTAAGTCAAAGTGGCCAGGAGATGGTCAAAATGCATACATTGCCAGGAGTGACCGAGGGACATGTAGTGCCCACATATGAAAGTCAACCAGAGATGTACAAATAGCTGCATTACTATTGGAGTAGTCAATGGACATCCACCTTTAGATAATTATAATTGTGAACAGCTGAAGACAATATATTACATGTCTTGGCTCATCAAACCTTCGTAATTGCGGAACATGACATGTTTTACAGCAACAGGCCCAGACCTGGGAATCCAATCCTGTTATCGAGTGCCACAACTACTCAAAAGGGTGCCCCCACTATGTTGTAATGGTGTCTGTAGACGTAATCAATCAAAGTAATTGACTGAAATATGGCAATGATGAACAAGTGAGATCCCAGGGTCATTAGTATTGACAATGCATACACTGTCCAACTTTGAATGTTTCCAATATAGATCAAATGCCCAGTCCACACAGCTGGTCATGTACCACTTACATTGTCTGGCTTCTGTGTTGCCCATCAACAAAACACGATAGTGGACCTCACATCAGGATCCGTAGACATGTCATTGTGATATAGGTTGCATCCAGGTAGTGGGCCCATTCGAAGTAATGTGGGAGCAATCATGATATTACGTATAACACACTAATGCAACGCTGGTGCCCACAACTGCTTGTGCTCATCCTTTGTGCCAGAAATCTAGTGCATCACATGTGGCTGCCGGAATGTGAAGTAGCAAAACACACTTATCATTGTAGGTACAACGAGGTCCTCCCAGAATCAAAGACACACACTGACTTCTGCTACAAGGTTGGCTGTGACATCTGTTCAGGGCCCACACACTGTTCCCGTGCTGGGCCAAGGGAGGGGAACCCAAGAATATATCAGGCTGACTGCTCAAGAAATGTGCCTTTCACGTCCGCCGTATGTTGCATGTGTATTACAACACTGTTGTCCTGCATCACAATATGCTCACATATGGCATTTGAACCCATGCAAGATCAGACCCTGGTGGCTAATGAAAGGATGACACAAAATGTATGCCAAGTGAGTGCAGAATGGACATTCAATAGCACCATGAGTCATATGAAGTGACCAAAACACAACCGGCTTGCAATTCAATGATAGGAAACACCACGATGAAAATAGCATGGCTGAGGCCAACACTGATGCCAGTAGTGTACCTTTGAGATGAATGTAGGGGCTGCTAAGGTGAATCTTCATGTAGTTACACCTGCTAAATGACTAGGCTGAAGAGCAACACGCTAATCCAGTGCAGGCTGAAGGCATCAAAGCCTTTCAGCCTATCCGCAACGTTACATTCCGCTTGCCTCCTCTCCTACTGTATTCACATGTATAGGTTAGTGTTTGACAAAAGAGGTTTGGATGTCTGCTGTACAAGACACCAATCGTCGTCAGCTAAGTAGTACCATGATCTGGGAAATAGAGTACGCAAAGAGAGGACACTCAAAGGACGGACGTAAGACATCTGTGTTCTCTCATACAAATATGTGTGACTTCATGCGTGGGGAAGCACAAATGAGCAACATCATGTCCCTGACTATTGTAAATCTCACACATGAAACGCTTTCTGACTTGACAACAAACAACATGAGACTCTGGAAATATGTAAGTCTGAATGGCAAAGGTGATAGCAGTGTAATGTGGAGGAATCCGGGTCATTTATCCCTTCCTATCAGTAATCTTCTCATACATGTGTGTCTGTTGATGTGTCATCTGATTGATGTCACTGCTGTGTGGAGGGAACGGCTGGCAACTGCTGGATGTGAGCAGGTGCCCAAATGTAAAGTTCAGGAGCTACACATGCTGCACATAGTCCTGGATTACCCACAAATGGTCTTTGAGAATGACATGTTGGCTCAGAACTACCATCTATTGTTGCAAAATATAGACCTGTATGTCTTATCACAGATGCTGACCGGATTACACCCCAGCAGCGTGCACCATCCCGGGCACTCAATGACATCCTGTCTGCAGCTCTTCACCCCTCGCACAGCCGTCCTTCAGGTAATTCTAGCATGAGGTGTCTGTTGATGTGTCATCTGATTGATGTCACTGCTGTGTGGAGGGAACGGCTGGCAACTGCTGCATGTGAGCAGGTGCCCAAATGTAAAGTTCAGGAGCTAAACATGCTGCACATAGTTCTGGATTACCCACAAATGGTCATTGAGAATGACATGTTGGCTCAGAGCTACCATCTCTTGTTGCAAAATATAGACCTGTATGTCTCATCACAGCTGCTGACCGGATTACACCCCAGCAGCATGCACCATCCCGGGGACTGTATGACATCCAACCCTCGCGCAGCCGTCCTTCAGGTAATTCTAGCATGAGGTGTCTGTTGATGTGTCATCTGATTGATGTCACTGCTGTGTGGAGGGAACGGCTGGCAACTGCTGCATGTGAGCAGGTGCCCAAATGTAAAGTTCAGGAGCTAAACATGCTGCACATAGTTCTGGATTACCCACAAATGGTCATTGAGAATGACATGTTGGCTCAGAGCTACCATCTCTTGTTGCAAAATATAGACCTGTATGTCTTATCACAGCTGCTGACCGGATTACACCCCAGCAGCATGCACCATCCCGGGGACTGTATGACATCCAACCCTCGCGCAGCCGTCCTTCAGGTAATTCTAGCATGAGGTGTCTGTTGATGTGTCATCTGATTGATGTCACTGCTGTGTGGAGGGAACGGCTGGCAACTGCTGCATGTGAGCAGGTGCCCAAATGTAAAGTTCAGGAGCTAAACATGCTGCACATAGTTCTGGATTACCCACAAATGGTCATTGAGAATGACATGTTGGCTCAGAGCTACCATCTCTTGTTGCAAAATATAGACCTGTATGTCTTATCACAGCTGCTGACCGGATTACACCCCAGCAGCATGCACCATCCCGGGGACTGTATGACATCCAACCCTCGCGCAGCCGTCCTTCAGGTAATTCTAGCATGAGGTGTCTGTTGATGTGTCATCTGATTGATGTCACTGCTGTGTTGAGGGAACGGCTGGCAACTGCTGCATGTGAGCAGGTGCCCAAATGTAAAGTTCAGGAGCTAAACATGCTGCACATAGTTCTGGTTTACCCACAAATGGTCATTGAGAATGACATGTTGGCTCAGAGCTACCATCTCTTGTTGCAAAATATAGACCTGTATGTCTTATCACAGATGCTGACCGGATTACACCCCAGCAGCATGCACCATCCCGGGGACTGTATGACATCCAACCCTCGCGCAGCCGTCCTCCAGGTAATTCTAGCATGAGGTGTGTCACTGGCTTCGACTCCAAAGCCATGTCAGAGATCCTGATTCCCCTCTGCATGTAATCAGCAGTTGTTGTGTACAAAGTTAAATACAAATCAGGAGTGTCATGTGCCTGTCTGACAATTGGTGATGCAGATAATTGAGAATGTTGTCACTTCCCTCTACAGCTGATGGTTCAGGGACAGCTAGGCCCATGAGGAGACAGGTCCAGCAGGTGACACTAGGGGGGAACACCAAGGGACAGAGAGTTGTGGCTGGAGCTGGTGACTTTGCCTGTATCTGTGTAACACCTCAGTGCTATGGTGTGAGCTGTCATTTGTGGTGGTACCCTACACAGGTCACATGATCCTCATCTGTTGATGCAAAGTACAGTTGATACAAACCCTTGTTTTGCACCACATGTCATACCAGGTCAATCCCTAATACGGTTGCAACCTCTGTTCCAGGGGATGCTGATGACGAGGATGACAGGCCTATGACCAGTGCGGGCCGACAGGGAATCAGAGGGGAGAATTCTGATCCTCCAAGCTGTGATGTCGGCTGCAAGCACTGCTCAGGAGGAGGAGGAAGAATATCCTGAGGACCTCTGCTTGGTGGATGATGAGGACTACATGTCTGACGATGAAGATGCCAATGCGCGATATCGTGCCAGACTGGCTAAATCGGTCAGGGCATCAACTCCTCTGCCAAGCAACGTCCCTCCGCCTCCTCCCAGGCATACCATGGCCTGTCCCCAGACTCGAGCAAACCAGCCACAGCACACACGCATCACACCACAGACATCACTCCCTCACAGTCCTCACGTCCAGGACCAACATGGTGGTTCCCCTACCCACTCTTCCCTAGACAGTGTATCCCTGCCAGCCTCTCCACCATCTGGGGGTAGTACCAGCCCTGTTGTGCTGCTGGAATCCCCTGGGCACCATTCACCTGCCCACAGGCTCCCACCTCCCACCCCACCCCCTGCCGTAGGACCTGCACATCCCATCCATGGCAGACAGCTGCAGAGAGGGCCTGCACCTGGCTGTGATGACCAGTGGGAGCAGGACTTCTTCCAACAGCAGAGCGATGTGAGGCAGGACATTAGTGCCATAGGGGCTACCCTGTCCACCATGTCGGACTCCCTGCAGGACATGGTCCACTTCCCTCAGGCGGTGGAGAGGCTGAGCCAAGTGTTGGATAGGATGGATAGGACTTGGCAGGACATGTCCAGAAATATGCGAGACATGCTATCCATCCAGAGGGAAGAGAGTGCAAGACACCATGCCTTGGCCATGAAGATGATGGAGGGCATATTGAGAGTGAGCCAACCTTTCCCTTCACGGTCAACGCAGGGAGGGGAGCCATCATATCTGCCCACAGGACAGCACATCCCCACACCTGTACCAGCTGCACACCAACACAGCAAAGGGAGACATCCACACCAGCGGGCTGAACTGGCACTCCCAACACCACCCCCTGTACAGTCACTCCTGCCACCTGCACAACCACCACCACCTGTACAGTCACTCCCGCCACCTGCACAACCACCACCCCCTGTACAGTCACTCCCGCCACCTGCCCAACCACCACCACCTGTACAGTCACTCCCGCCACCTGCCCAACCACCACCACCTGTACAGTCACTCCCGCCACCTGCCCAACCACCACCACCTGTAGAGTCACTCCCGCCACCTGCCCAACCACCACCACCTGTACAGTCACTCCCGCCACCTGCACAACCACCACCACCTGTACAGTCACTCCCGCCACCTGCACAACCACCACCACCTGTACAGTCACTCCCGCCACCTGCACAACCACTAGGCCTGGGTGGTAAATTCCGTTCCGCTCGCGGAATTTGCGGAATTTGCGTAATTTCGCGTTCCGCGGAGAACGCGAAATTGCCCAAAAGTCTGCTTTCCGAGATTTCGCGAAATTTTTGGCTTGTTCACGTTCTCAAAATGCGTGTTCGCGAGATATTTCTCCCCGAGCACGCAAACAGCGATTGTGAACATGAAAAAAGCATCGCGAACAAGCAATTCCGCGTGTTCGCGGAATTTCTGCTTGTTCGCGGAGATTTTTTACCGTTTCGCGGAGATTTGCGTAACGCGATTACGCAAATTCCGCCCACCCCTAACAACCACCACCACCTGTACAGTCACTCCCGCCACCTGCACAACCACCACCACCACCACCTGTACAGTCACTCCCACCACCTGCACAACCACCACCACCACCTGTACAGCCATCAAGTGTGCATACACCATCTGCCCCAGCACATGTGGATGACCCTGGACAGTACCCACCTCCACGTAGGCGGCGAGCCAGACCTGAGCACTCGGAGCGGTCATCCCCCCCCAAATTGCGGCGTCGCACTCACCAGTGACAGGAACCCGGGACAATGTGATCACGTGTTTGTGTGTGCACCAAATAAACACCTACCAAAAATAATAATCTGTTGTGTATCATGTCCTGTGTAACGTTGCAGGTGGCCAGGAGATGTGAGAAGGTATGTGTGTGTGTGACACAGTTACAAGTGTAACCCATCGTTGCAACCAGCCATTATGTGCATAGCAGATGACCCACCAAATATGTGTCCATATTCAGAACCAGACATTCAGAATGAAGTAAAACAAGTGGAAGTTATTAGTATTCCGAATTGTATTTTGAGAAGGTACAAAAGAACAACCGTCCGTTTGGAAGGGAGAAAGGAAAACAAATGATGATCTTAATGCAGAGGGAGATGGCAACCTGGATTGGGGTGGGGCAAAAAAAATATAACACGTCAGGGAGCGTCAGGGAAAACAGTCTATTTACAAGGGGAAAATGAAATAGTTGTTCACGTCACAAGTCAAGTGTCCTTCTGGTCATCCTCTAGGACCACAATGTCCAGATCCTCAGAGTCCGATGCAGGCACACGTCTGGCGGGTGCAGGAACAGGCACCACTTGGGTTCGGGCCACACGAGGAGTACGGGGGAAACAGTGTGGGGCAACGGACAGGGGGAGACATTGACAGTGGTATGGGAAGGGATTGGGGAGACAACAGACGAGATGGCTGCGGGCAGTGAATTGATGCTGGTGGTGAGGGTGGCCATACATCGGAGCATGTCCTCTCGCATCATGCGTACCTCCATACACACTTGTAGCTGGATGCGAGCGGACATGTCTGGCTGACCCTCACACATCCACATCAAGTCCACTGGCACAGCCACAGGAGGAACAACACCGGGAGGGGCATGGGTGGAAAAGGAGGGATGTGGTGCCTGAGGTCCGGAGCCAATGATGTTGGGGAGCTGGCGGCTACGATGAGGGGGACTGGTTGCAGGGGATGCAGCTGGGTCCCCCAATGGAATGGGGAACTCTAGAGGTAGGGAGGGGCTGATGGCAGGCCCAGATTGTTTGTTGGCCTGCCCCGAGGACACCTTTTCAGGGACCACAGGTGAAGATTCCTGAGGAGAGTAGCTCTCCAACACCTCATGGTCCGAGGTGTCGTGTTCACCCCCCCCCGATTCAATGTCTGCAGCCTCCACCCGGGATGTGGCACCAGCATCAGGGTGTCCCTTGTCAGTCCGGGTGGGCGCAATCCCCTTGCCTCTTGATGTTGAGGGTCCCTCCTCATCCTCCTCTTCCTCGCTGGTGGAAAGTGGGTGTAGCCGCCGCCGCACTGGTGGCCTCTTGCTCCGGACCAGGTCCTGCTGCCCTTCTGTTTCGCCAGCTGTGCCTGCTGAAATGTAAGCAAAATCCGAATGTTATGTTTGTGTCATGCAGGACGAGACACATTCATAGGAGCCGAGGTCAGACTTATTTTCCTCTGATCACACTCAATAGTTGTCAGTGTCTATGAGCTGACATTACGTGTATGTTCACCGTCAGTTCCTGGATAGAGTCTGACATGGCCATCTCACGTGGATGTGTGTGGCTTACACGACTGTATTGGCCAACCCTCAACCTGGCATTCTGGGGATCTGTGTGTCCTGCCACAGCTACATGTGCAGGTTCCAAAAGCAGTCCACCAATGGAGAACATGAAGTCCCGAATCTCAGATTATGGCCATTCATAGGGAGTCGCAGCTGTTGAAGGTCTGGACAAGTGTCATCTGCTTTTTAGCATTGTATGGGACACAACAATTGGCGAATGTGGGTCACACATGCACTGAGGCTCTGGCCTATTTCTGTAGCTAAATTGTGAGTCTAGCCTTTGGCTGTCCCCACACATGTACTGACAATCCAGTGGCACATATTGGCTTTGGTGACTGATATGGTAATGCAGTACACCGCGGAACACTGGGGGAATTTTGTGACAGGTACCTGTACATGTGAAATGTGAAACAGGCCACTGAGGCTGAGACGTCTGTCAGTGAACACCCCTTGTAAATTTAGAAGCGCTTAAGAGTGATGAAAGGATGTCAAAGTCTGTCTTGACTCCATGGCACATGATGTTTTGTCACAATTGGAACCCACACTCTAAAAATGCTATGCAAGTCATAGCATCCAATACCCTTTGGCCTGCCATGCGCACACAGGACAGTGTCTTCACCATTGCTCATCCAATGCACACATGATTTCCTAGTGCCAATTGTAGTGGTGCGGGAAGAGCTGATTTCAGTACAAATGCACAAATATGGCTCATTTAGCCAGTTGTCATGGCGAGACTCCAACTCCCAAAATGCACTCTGCCCTGTACAGTCCATATGCCACAGTTTGCCTTTTTAAGCTTGGTTACTGCTGCATGGACACGGAATCTGTGAATGGAGGCATCGGACACACAATGGTACAGCACTGTTTCACTCACATCATACTCCCAGACACATTTAGCATATGATGCACTTACCATGTCCCTGCTGCTCATGCTCCTCCAGCTGAGCATGGAGGGTCGGCCAAGCTGATCGCAGGACCCTCCTGTACAGTGGGGATAGGCGAGGATGATGCACATGGTGCTGGGAAGACTGGCCCACCAGCTCCTCAGCCTTGTGCCGGGCCCACCGTTTTAGGTCCTCCCAGCGCTTGCGGCATGCCCTCGCACTCCTGGTGTGGACTCCCACTGCACTGCAGCGCTCGGCGATGTTGGCCCACAGCCTGGCCCGGGCTGCATTGCTCAGCTGGTGTTCAGGGTCCCCATATAGCTGAGAAAATTTGGCCAGCACCCCCTCAGCCAAGATGTCCAACTCACTTTCAGTGAAAGGGGGTGCCTTCTCTTCGTAACCCTCAGCCATTATGGGGATAATAAGAAGGATGAGAGCAGCAGGATGTCAGAGGATCTGTCTGTGATAGAGGATGACTCAGAATGAACACAAAATGGCAGCAAACTATTTCCTGTGATGTATTTCCTGCCTCCCACTTCCTGTAAAACATTCCCGTACGGCCCGTAAGCGCAGTTTCCGGTTCCGGAGCGGGAGGTCCGCACACGGGCCGTACGCTCCGTAATCGGCGTTTCCGCACACGGGCCGTACGCTCCGTAATCGGAGCTTCCGCTTTTTTGGCCGAAAATGACCCGGAACATATAATTCCATACAGGAAATGTTTGACAGGGAGTGGGAGGCAGCAAATACATCACAGGAAGTAGTTGCCTGCCATTTTGTAGTCATCCAGATCCATCCACAATCTGGAATCACATCTACTGCCATCCTGCTGTTCTGTTGTGGATACAAAAGAAAAGACAGTGCATGTGAGAATTATTTAAATGTGACAAGAGGGTGAAGTGACCATTTCAAGACATGTCTGCAGTTTCTGTTTCAGTTTCTCATGCTTTGCATTATGGTACATGTAGTCCATATTAGGTGCTCATTTGCAGAGTTGTGTGATGTGTTCCGGAACATTGTGTTTGAGAAGTGTGGATATATCACAGACACAGGGGGGCAGAGTTACGGCTTCGGGCGCATCTCTGCTAATCAGCAGAGATGCGTCAGAAGAGTTGCGATGCATCTGCCCACCCGTGCGCCAACACAGATGCGCCGCATTGACATTTCGGTGCACCGTGCAGCTCGGATGTGCAGATGCGTGACGCATCCCCCGTTGGAAAGGCGGCGCATTGCTGGAGTTGCGTCGCATGCACAACGCAGCTCCAGCAAGGCTCGGGGGTGCCCTATCCCTATGATGCTGCGTCAATCCTTACGCCTGCTTCAAGCAGGCGCAGGGTTTTGACGCAGCATGGCCTTAAAAGTGACTGAGTGAAATATTGTAGATTTTTAGGAGGCATTTCTGCGCCCGGAAGGCCCCCCCCCTGCGCCAGAACGCCTACATGTGGCGCAGGCCTTTACAACGTGACGCATCTCCCAGATGCGTCATATAGTACATTCCCCGCAGCATGGGGCTGGCTTTGCACCACCGCAGCGTCACAAAAGTGACGCAACGGCAGCGTGAAAGGGCCGCAAGTCCCACATTAATCTGCCCCATGGTGTCTGATTGACCCATTGCATCACTCACGTCGTGGGCGCATCATTTGTGGGGGAGTCACATCTGTTGATGGCACAGGGCCGACAATGCTATGGTTATGGCCTTTTCTGATTAAGAGACCCATCCTCATGAGGTCCGGCTGTGTCTCTCAGTACATGTATCATCTTGCATCTGTGACTATTGATTCTTTCGGGACATCCACTACACTGATCGCTGACATGGGCACATGTGCTGATGCAGGCTCAACCTTTTGACTACTGTCAAGAGCTGTGATTAACATGCAGTTTGTGTGGCTTGCAAAGTTGCCTCAGGAAGGAATTTATTGACACAGTCGTGTATATCCAAGTTTCATCATTGGCAACAGACAGCAATCCACATTTGGTCCATTCCACTACAGGTTGCTCATGTGAAGAACGTGGCAACAAGCTGCTCACGGACTTGCATGCCCTGACCTCGGTTATGTGCCATGGCCCGGTTTCCCTGATTCATAGGTAGCCGAGGTTCCAGCGGTATCTGTAAGCCATGCGTTAAGGCAATGTTGTGCAAGACACAACAGGCTAAAATGATCTTGCACACTACTTCTGGGGAGTACTGCAGCACCCCCCCCTGTACGGTCGAGACATCTGAATCGCGACTTCAACAGACCAAAAGTGCGCTCTATGATGGCTCGAGTCCGTATGTGTGCCCTATTGTACCTACGCTGTGGTACAGTGTCTGCACGCCTGTAAGGGGTGAGGAGATGTGGGGTGAGTGCATACCCAGCGTCACCTGAGTAGAGGGGAAAGGGCAGTAGGTTAGATTTCCCTCTTTGACTTGCACAGGACATGATCTATACTGTATTACATGCATTGTCAGGTGGGCCCTGTATCTAGCTTTATGATTCTTAAAGTACTATGGTTAATTTTGGGGGGCATTCAGACATTTCAAAAACACATATTCCTCCTTTCTAATGCTTGGTACTTACCCAGTAGCCACATGTTGCCAAATTCTTCCGCAGCTATCCGCCGGGCAAGAGGTGACATGCGGAATATGAAGCTGTCATGGGTACTGCCGGGGAACACCGCATGCACATCAATGAACCTCCCTCTGGCATCACAGACAGCTTGCACGTTGATGGAATGCCATCGGTGTCTATTGCAGAAGATGTGTGCAATGTGGCGGGGTGGCTGAAGGGCCACATGGGTACAGTCAATTGCACCCAGCACACGTGGAAATTGTGCAATGCGAAAGAAATCTCGTACTGCCCTTTGTCTCAGGGCCAGTGTCGGTGGCATATGAATGTGGAGGTGGGATCTTGCAGTGATGCATCGCAGTACCTGATGCAGGCACCGCGACTGGCTCGCCTGGGATATGCCCACATGGTCACTGGAGACCCTTTGGAATGAGCCAGTGGCGAAGAAATGGAGCGCTGATAGGATCTTGAGGTATGCTGGTATTGCATGTGAGCAGCTGGTCACGGAGTCAAGTTCCTGCTCCCACTCACATACCATTTCCAAGATGATTTCTGGAGGGAAACGGTACCTGGCCCTTATATCTTGACTGGATATTCCAAATAAGTTGATCCTCTGTCTGAAGATCCTCTCTGCTCTGGCTCTCCTCCTCCTCCTCCTCAAGTGGTTTTGCTGCATGGCAAGGGGCAGTGCAACAAACACATTCAGTGACATGTTGAAAGGGTTTGTGTGTGTCTGCTCTGCAGTTATACGTGCTGCCGAGCTAGGATTGGCTGGAGTGTGTCAGCTGATGCATGGTGGGGGATGGTAGGGACTTGAACAGGTGTTTCCCCTTGGCTCAAATGATCAATGGCAACAGTAATGTAGTCTGGTCCCAATTCTGATGTTCCGGCCCGGAATCGGGATTTCCGGCCCGAGGCCGGAGTTTCCGGCCCGGGAGCGGGTATTTCGCCTCCGGAGCGGACTTTCCGGCCCGCATGCGGACTTCCCGCTCCGGGCCCGGAAACTCCGCTCCGGGGGCGGAAATTCCGGCCCGGGTGCGGACGTATGTTTAGTGGTCGTAAATGGATTCTGTGAATAGCAAAAGTCCTAAGTTCATTTTGTGAATCGCTAAAGTAGTAAGTTCATTCTGTGAATACCAGAAGTAGTAAGTGCATTCTGTGAATACCAAAATGGTACTAAGTTTAGGATTTTGTCTTAAGTTTGTTCTGTGAATCGGGCCCCACGTGTCTGTAGGGCAGTGCTGCCCGCTGGCTCAGGCCTACAGTACAGTCCAGCAGGTCCTTAAAATGAGACAGAGATGTGACTGAATGAGGTCAGAGATCACATCATTACGCACGGCAACATCGCTTGTTTGCACCTGTGCACCCAGGCTGATGCACCCCATCCCTACCGCCGCAACGTGCTCAATTGCAGCCCCGGTGCACCCATGCCCCACTGCTCATCTGCTGTCATTGGACAGTTTAAACTCATTTAGATATAGTTTTGAGACATAAAGAAATACATGAGGGAATGGCATACCCAGCGCGATACCATACGTCTATAATGTAACACAGGGCCTGGCAGCGCGCACTCGCCGCATACGGAACGCGCAGCCAGCATGACCCTATACATAGATGACGTAACGTGCGTATTGGTACCGTGCAGCCGTTGCTTACCAAACTAGGAGCTGGCGCGACCTTATACGTATATGATGTTAGTCAGGACACAGTGCTACGAAGCCGTCGGATACGAAATGCGCATCCTTAACGAGTTTTGCAATATGGCAGATAGGATTTGCGTGGTGATGGAGCTTGGTACACTACCGGTACGGGAGTCTAGTTTTCAACAAAAAAAAATATATATACATACTTTTTTTTGAAGATATAAAAAATTACATAATTTTTCAAATTTAAAAAAAAGGATACTAGAGTTCCAAAATATTACAACAAAAAAATAGAAAAAATATAGGTTTTATAAATATTAAAATATGAAATTAACATTTAAAAAACCTTTGAAATTCACTGAAAAAACCATAGGTTTTACAGACGTTATAGTTAGGAATTAGCATTTTAAAAAAACCTTAGAAATTCACTGAAAAAAACCAAAGGTTTCAGGGACATTATAGTTAGTTGGACATTTGACTCAAATAAAACCAGAGAAATTCATCTGTTATAGTTAGTTGAGCTAACTATAACTCGCGCGCCCGCAATGCACTGGTGATGATGTCACATATTACATCACTCATGACATGGTCAGTGACATCACTGATGACATCTCAAATGACATCACTGATGACATCACTGATGACATCATCCACATGATAATCTGATGCACATACTGATGGCTTAATATAAACTTTGATACACGCACTCTACAATACAGACTGCTATTTTTGAAACCATACACACAACAATGCCAGATACTACATACCACCCACTATTTCCTAGGTCTACAATCCCATCCACTCACTTATAACACAATAATCATGTGCAGCACTTAGCTACGGAAGCACAGAGTCTGATGCACCTCAACGGAGGAAGTTCTATGAAGACCAAGCAGGAGGTAATATCGGACACCGTCCATTGTGAGATCAAGACACCGTTCCACTGTTGGTACCTCTTCGACTACTGTGTTAGTAGTATACAGAGCACTTCAAGGTGCTGGGCCTCAGGCTGGACGCTGTCTGCCTGTGTCGCGGTAGCCAGCGTTGATCTCAGGAGCCTTCCCAGCTCGCAGACCTCGGACCAAAAGCTTCCGCCGGCTCGTGGTGGGCCCTCTTTCACATACGACGGTGTCAAAAGGTGAACTGTGGGGCATATGTGCGTCGCAGCGGCCAAGACGGTTTCTGGGTAGCAGCAGGCTGTGAGCCTTATTCCCGCAGCCACCTTCGCTCACGGCGTCAGTCTCGTGGCGGTGTAAGCTGCGCAGACCTGACAGACATGTTCGCCATTCCGGAAGAGAACCACACCCAGAGAAACGTGCCTTTTATTCATACCTCTACACTAGCCTTGCATATGCCGAGCCAGCCCACTACGCAAAAGATTTGGGGGGAGGGGGCACGTACGCACTATGTTTTCGTAATCTTCCCTACTGACTGTACTATCATGGGTGCGTCCACTGTCGACTTCACTCAATAGACCATCAGTGTATGTTGACATGTAAATGTCTGTGCTCTGCATACTTAAGTGTGTCCGGCACATCCCCTCAACACTTTCCATTGTATAATTTCATAATCGAGAATCACTTGCCACCTTCGCATATACTTTGCTCTCATCTCTCCCCGCATTCTGCAATGTGTGGCAGAGGTGCCATGCCATGTTTGGTTTGTGTACATGGCTAGCCACGGTTCCCATAGTACGTAGTGTTGTTGTGTCTGCTAGGTGTACATGTTGTTTGTCATGTTGTATGTGATTATATAAGGTAGCGCGTTAATTCACAAGCAGTGGTTTATCCCATTTACATTTCGTTGTCTTAAAGAGGATACCGCAGTTTTCCTCACAGGTGAAAAGTGGGACCGCAATGGCAATCATTCATTACTATGCAAGAATGTCCAACTGCACGATGCTTCTATGCTTACAGCCCCCTATCAAGCGTGCTTTCTTAAAAGCACGCCAACTTCCACAATCAGACCAACATTCACACAGCTTTCTAATGGCAGTTATCTGCTTCTTAATAACATGGACTGCTACGCAATGTAAGTTGACATACTGTATGTCCTTGCTGTTTCAAACCGAATAACTTCCTCTGGCAATCTCTATTCCCACCCACACAAAGTAACTCCCAAAGTTCAACATGGCCTTCAATACCTACTTTGAAAACTGATTTTATTAAATGGAGCAAACTGAAAGCGCTTTTCTTTCAAATAGAAGTGTCCCTCACTTCTCCAAAAGTAATTTATCGACTGCAGATAGCACGAACTTCAAGTAAAATACACTCCCTTTTAAATACAAACCTCCCATTACACTTTGTGAATTGTTACACAATTTTCAACACATCTGACATTTAAGGTCTTGCACACTTTTTAACATTGTCTCCTCCGGCCTTCTCACAGGCTTTCAAACTGTTTTTAGTCTAATACCAGACTTCATTCATTCGATCATCTCTGGAATAACAGCAACAGTGCCCATTATTCTCACTCTGTTTGCGGCCATCCTACTACTATTTTAGCTTGTTAAAAATGGCTACGATCCCTGTAGTAACAAGCATGTCCGACAGAATATGCCTCTACGTGAAGCTACATTAATACCGTGAAAAAATGGAACAACTTTTCGGCTGCCTGCCTCTATCTATTATCGGAGCCAGCTACAACATGACATTTATTTACACATATACAATCTGCGTGCAATCATCTTTTATTGCAAAACTTGCCCAATTGACTGGTGAATGGATCTATGCCTTGCCAACATCCCAGCAAACGCTCCTGATTAGGCCTGGGCTAAAATTTTGTTCCGTTCGCGGAAATTGCGATAATTTGACATTTTCGCGATCCGCGGAAAGCGCAAAAATGTCAAAATTTCTGCATTCCGCAGCTTGGCGATAATTTGTTTCTTGCTCGCGCTGTAAAATAATACATTCTCGCGCGTGCGCGATCGCCTTACCTGAATCCCTGCGTTCGCCGACAAGTTTTCTTGATCCGGTCGCGTTCTCCATGAGATGTTGTATTGTTTTTAGCCATTTGCGCTGTCTCGCGACAGTTCGCGCCCTCAGTGACGTCATGCGTCGCGCGATCACGTCTTTCTTCTCGCGATCATGCACCGCGAGACAACTGAAAACAAGATGGCCATGCCCGCGAGCAACCACATGGGTATGTTGGCGAGCCGCAACCATGCAGAAAATCTTGCGAACATGCGGGAAAAAAACTTCCGCATCGTCGCGATATTTCCGCGTGTTTGCGATCATTTTTAACATTTTCGCGATAATTTGCGAAAGTGGATTTCGCAAATTCCGCCCACCCCTACTCCTGATATCCAGCAGGTAATGGAGTATCTTGAAAACCATGAACTTGATTGTTCGGGCAGTGGAGCAATGGCGGATGCAACGCAAAAAGGTATCCTGGCGGAATGGGATTTCTGCGCAGCCGCAAAAGATCTCCTGCAACGTGCGACCTTTGACAACATCGCAGATTGCCTGCCAATTCAAATTGTCGCTCCAACATTCGAGGAACATTACTGTCCCTTCGAGGATATGAATTGGATCGCTTCGCTTTTCTCACACGATGGCAGCAATCGCCTCTTGGAACATTACGTATCTCAAGCCGCTGAAAAACTTTCGGACTACTGCAATCTCCAAGACTTGAAAGAAATTCACTTAATTCTTGGGTTGATTTTTCCAACTTTTTTGATTTTTTCCGATTACATTTTTTAATACACTTCAATTGAACTTTTTTCATATAATAACTTTCTAAGTATGCTTAGCCATTTGAACCCTGTTTTCATTATTGGCCCTTACCTCTCCACACTAACCAGGGATGGATGATGTATGGCCTATGCAAATACGCTATTTCTTGCTAAATTAGCCTAAACCTGACATCCATTTTGAAACCATATCTATTCTTTGTACACACGTCTATCTGACTGCCTCTTATCCAGGAAGCCCTTTCACACAAATTAGCTCATCCCCAGCCTCTGCTCACGGACTGGCGATCAAGATCCAAAAACACAGCATTGTTTAGGAACTGGTTGCACAGTGTGGTAATCGTATCCCACCTTTATTTTCATTCTACAATTTACAGTCATTCATGTCTAATAGGTATTGTTTATGGCACATGGAACTGTAGCATGTAATGTGGAATTGACTGATGCAGAAGCTTAGCTTTGAATACAGCAGAAGCGGTTGGAGTTTGCCACAGCTGGATGCCTTAGCTCTTGCACCAGTGGTTCCATTTATAGCACTTAGATAAAGACACTTTTCATATGACTTGCAGACTCCATCGCTTTATCCCACACAGCCACTTTCTTAAACACACCTGATTTCACCATTTGTCTTCTGTGGCATTGCAACATTCTGAATTATATTCTTCCTGATTATTTCTTTATTCCTGCTTGCTAAAACACTCCATTCGAGTCTTCAGACTAGTAGGGGTGAGTAGTTTGCTTCCCACTCCCGCTATAGTCTAAACCCATATTAACACCACTTGCACAGCTATGCTACAGCGGTCAGTATTCTACAGCGCCAGGAGCACATCAGTTTAAAGCAATCAGCTCACAGTTTCATCCCCGAGTGTACTGGCACCTCACGTCAGCACCATCTCACTCTGGTAAAAACAGCACTTTCACACCGCATGGGGTGAATACTTTGCTTCACACTCCTTGTATAGCACACCCTAACCACCCCACAGAGCTCACATCGCTATAGTCTAAACCCATACTAACACCACTTGCACAGCTATGCTACAGCAGCCAGTATGCTACAGCGCCCAGAGCACATCAGTTTACAGCAATCAGCTCACGGTTTCTTCCCCAAGTGTACCGGCACCTCACCTCAGCACCATCTCACTCTGGGCAAACCAGCACTTTCACACCGGTAGGGGTGAATACATCGCTTCACACTCCCTGTGTAGCACACCCTAACAACCCCACAGACCTCATAGCACTCCTACCCTCCTCTTTCCTACTCTTTTCGCCCTTTTTTCCCCTTACTCACTTCAACGGAATCACAAAATGGTGGCCAACACTTCCTAGTTGCAACCGCTCACAGCGCTCACAACCAATAAGCAGCAAGCTCGTGCTCGTAACGCCTCAACCAATCACATGGCAGAATTCCCAAATATCGATATCTGTAAATTTTGATATTTCTCAAAAACTACTGAACGGATTTACACCAAATAAACAAAAGCATGCTTTCTAGACCAAGACCCATCTCCCTGCCCAATTTGGGGTAATTCCGTTCACCCGTTCGTCCTGTAGCCTTGTTTAAAGTTTCCTATGGAAATTAACATGGGGTAAACACGTTTTGGGACCCCCCCTTTTTTCTCGACCCCCCCTTGGCAAATCACCCCCAAACTTCCCACATAGGTGAAGATTCATCAAACGACGCCAAAGTTATAAGCAAAACGAAAAAATGCTCTTCCTATGGAAACTTGGTCCTAACTATAACTACCGACTGGCGACCGCCAGTAGTAGGTAAAATAAATATATATATATATACATATATATATTTAGATATAAATAGATATATATGGATAGATAGATATATATACAGATATATATATCATCCAACAATTGCCACACATTCTGCCAAACACTTTTCAGACGGGTGCCTCAGGCGTGCATGCAGCCTGCACGTTTTAAATCCTCACCAATTTTCCTCCACCTGGAACCAACGGAGCACTCTTGGGGCTATAAAAATGCATTTATTCAGCTCAGTGCTTTCTTATTAAAATTTGCATTCCTTTCATACAGCATAACGCGTTTCAGTATAGCAGCCTTTATCGAATGCTATGAAAGCCGTGTCAGTGGTTATGTAGTGCACGGCCATCACTAAATGTCTTTCAAAATCATTGCAGTAATGTTTTATCTCAGTGATAGTTATTTGGCTCAGTACCTTTTCATTTTTTCACTTTGCGCTGTAGTTTAGGAGTGACTACATGGCACGTTGTCCCCCTTGTCAGTCGCTTATTTCCCATGAGTAATATTCTAAAATTACTCATGGGAAATAGGTGGCTGACAAGGGGGACAACGTTCCATGTAGTCACTCCTAAACTACAGCGCAAAGTATGATACCGCTTTCAATATGTGATAAAATGAACAGGTACTGACCAAAGAACTATCACTGAGATAAAACATTACTGCAATTGTTTTGAAAAACATTTAGTGATGGCGGTGCTAAAAACCAGAGGAACTACAATGAAATCGCAGTCCTCTTTTGACCGTAATGGAGGAGAAGTAATGTGCACTACATAACCACTGACACGACTTTCATAGCATTTGATAAAGGCTGTTATGCTGAAACACGTTATGCTGTATGAAAGGAATGCAGATTTCAATAAGAAAGCACTGAGCTGAATAAATGCATTTTTATAACCCCAAGAGTGCTCCGTTGGTTCCAGGTGGAGGAATATTGGTGAGGATATATATATATATATATATATTCACTGAAAAAACCATAGGTTTCACACATGTTATAGTTAGCGGAAATTTTACTGATAAAAAACCAGTGAAATTCCCCCGTTATAGTTAGCGCAGGAAACTATAACTCACGCGACTGCAATCCTCTGCTGATGCTAATACTGTATTTAGACACTTATTTGCCCATGTCTTCTTCCATACATTTTTAGCTATACATATATTACAAATATTTTTTTTTCATAAAGACACATATGTCATCAGCAGAAGATTGCAGTCGCGTGAGTTATAGTTTCCTGCGCTAACTATAACGGGGGAATTTCACTGGTTTTTTATCAGTAAAATTTCCGCTAACTATAACATGTGTGAAACCTATGGTTTTTTCAGTGAATTTGCATGGTTTTTTAAATGCTAATTCCTAACTATAACGTGTGTGAAACCTATGGTTTTTTCAGTGAATTAGTACGGTTTTTTAAATGCTAAGTTTTTTTCCCTTATAATAAGCCCTGTACATTTGCACAGGGGGTGGGGTAAGTGTGGATAGTGTTTTTTGCCCTTAACATAAGCCCTGTGCTTTTGGTGGCCTTCGGCCACCAAAAGCACAGGGGGTGGGGTAAGTGTGGATAGTGTTTTTTTTATTTTTATTTTTTTACCGTACGCTTACGGTAAGCGTACGGTAAGCGTACCCCGCGAAATTGCCGAAAAAAAAATAAAACCGTTTTTGCACTTGGGGGATGTTTGGGGACTCCCTCAACATGACTATGTGGGAGGGAGTTGTCAAAACAGCCCCTTTACATGTTTTTGGGCTTGATATTTTAAAAATCACTCTCAGTGCGAGAGACAAAATGGCGGCCGCCGCTTCCTGGTTTCGGCCGATTCGAATGTTTACTAAGATCTAAGAGCCAATCAGAATCGCGCTCGCGCACGCCACCGTACGCTTACCGTAAGCGTACGGTAAGCGTACCGTAAGCTGGCTCAGATATATATATTGATTTAAAGGCTATTTTCTCAGAATCTACTGAACAGATTTACACCAAACCTACAAAAGGCACTTCCTTGACCTAGGGACTACCTCTCTGCCAAATTTTGAGTAATTCTGTTCAGCCGTTCGGGCTGTAGCTCGTTCTAAAGGTCCTATGGAAAAATGCATGGGAAAAACGCGTTTTGGGACCCCCCTTTTATCTCAGCCCCCGCTTGACGGATCCCCCCGAGACTTTCAGGGTAGGAGCGGAGCGTAGCGCCCCACCTATTTTGAAAAATTTGCGAGGATTCGTCGACCGGCGCCAAAGTTATTCAAAATAGAATGTTGAGGTTTTCCTATGGAAACGTGGTCCTAACTATAACTACCTACTGGCTATCGCCAGTAGGTAATATATATATATATATATATATATATATATATATATATATATATATATATATATATATATATATATATATATATATATATATATATATATATAAGTAATATTCATAGCTGCGTAATTTATAAGAAGCAGGAAAGCCAAAGTGATGTGGGGGCTTCTCAGTGACATCAGATTCTTCTCAGATGTTGTGTTATCACCTACTTCTGTTGCAAATCCACATAAATATGCCCCTTAATATGAACATGATGGTGGGCGATTGCATCGCAAGCTACATACAGGATTGCATCACCCTATACAAAATAATAAGCCAAACGTGACTGCTGGATTCTGTGCTGCTTTCATATAGAAGAAAAATACATTTGAATGTGGGTCATTGCACTGTCATGTAAAAGACAAATAGCCATGAACATAGAGCATTGCACCATGTGAAAAGAAAGCACGCCCCAGAATGAAACACCAGATTAAATCAGAATGAGAGGTACATCTCCCTTTTCCTTGTACAGGGGGAGTCCTTAGCTTTCAGTTAAGAAAGAAAAGGAAGAGTGCTTGGAAAGGGGTGTTAACGGAAAGCAGAACTTTGTTATTGCAAAATCAAGGAAAGGGACAAGGAAGGAAAGATGAGGAGGTAAGGATGCTCACTTACGGAAATTTTCTAGATGATATAAAATGGCATTTGTTATACCTTCAGAATGTGAATTTGTTCACTCAATTTGCTGGCCCCTGCTCAAATCAATCTCATCCAAGATATGGCACTTATAAAAGTGACCAGTAAGTCAAAACAGTTCAACTACTCACCTTCTCTATTACTGTACAAATAATTACACCGACCCAGGAGGGACATTTCCACAATC
Source organism: Triturus cristatus (assembly GCF_964204655.1). NCBI lineage: Eukaryota > Metazoa > Chordata > Amphibia > Caudata > Salamandridae > Triturus > Triturus cristatus. The sequence goes on from NC_140584.1 coordinate 530,659,768, forward strand.
CACTGGAAACCCACGATGTCACATTTGACCTGAATATCAACATTGCTGGCAGCTTCCCTTTACTTCAGTGCTAGTCACATATGCACAGCTTCAAATCATAACCTAATATCAAGGGCAAGCATCACAAAGGGACTATCCCTTCTGTCATTTCACACCCACCAAAGGACAAGAAATGTAAACTGCACTGCATAAACCAGCAGAGTCCAAACCAGCTGCGGCCCTTGCAGGTAGGAGTGGTGGGGAGGTGGGGCCGAGTGGGGGACATTTCGACGGCAAATGACAAGGGAAAATCAATTATTTATTTAATTTTCCCTCATCGTCGTCTGTCGAAATCCCCCACCAGCTGGCCCCACTGTACTTACCTGCACGGGCCGAGGCAGGTCTAAACCCCACCATTGGAACATGACAGAATGAGTCATGCAGAACAAATGCAATGCTACTTATAAAAGGAGAGATTGGCAAAAAGCTATGTTGATTCTGCATCAAACACACCTGAGCCATGAGCTGGTGTCATAGTCCCAGCACTGACTTCCAGATTCTCGCCTCTCAAGGTCAAGCTGCTCGGTGATTTGTGGTATTGTAATGAGAATGGTGTCTCAAGTTTACTACAGTTCTCAATAAGGTCATCTATGTGTAACTTGTGTCTATTAGACAACACACCCCTGTCTTATGTATCTCTTTAGTGACATCTAAGAGTAGAGTTCATGCTTTTGTACTATTTGAAGGAAACAATTACAGGAGTAGACCCGTTAACCCAGGTGAGACCGATTAAGGTTTGTAACAATGCAACAGTGGCTCAACTGGAAATCATTTAACAAGGGCAATTAAAGATAGAAGTGTACATCACACAAGACCTGATCTCCATCCCAGCAACTGGGACACCACCATTGATTGCGCTCTCTCTTGGCGGGACATTGGCTGCCCCACATGACGTAATTCCTGCTTCTCCCAGCACTATTGTTCAAATCAGTGACCATTCTCCTGATGATGGCCTGAAATCAATCAGGACGAAACGCCGTCAATGACCCAGCACAGAACTTTGGCGCTGTTGTGGTCAATGCATTCATCCCAAAATTTTAAAACACCAATTGTATATCATATTATTTTTTCATTGACCAATTGTTCCTAATTTCTTTGCCGTTCACACTGTTCTCTTCTCACCCTTGTGTCACTGTGCAGTCACTCATCACCAGCACGCACAGTGCTCACACTTGTGTTATGGTCACCATACAATTAATTGTACTGTAGTGCTGCTATAACTACCTACAAATATGAATTATTTCACTTTACCATTCCCGTTGTGTTCTTCTTTTTCCCCTCATCTCTTGTGATGTACACTACTATCTTTAACTTCCCTTGTTAAATGATTTCCAGTTGAGACACTGTTGTTCTGTACAATTTGAGCTATCTTCCTGCATCTACTTCTAGAGCACTCCCTTGCTTCTGGCAATCTGAAAAAGAGAATCACAAAGTTATCACAGGCAGCAGTTCTGGAAATATATGGAATTATAGATGTTTTTCACTGAGGGGTTCTGATTGACTTCAAATAGACAACAAGAGCAAAGCTCTAGTTATCTATGATGTGCCTCATAACCTCGAGGTGAAAAACATCCCTCTAATTCACTGTTTGCCCATCTATAATGTTTTGCATGGCAACCAAAACCATCTGCACCTGCTTTCAACTGCTATGCAGTTGCAGAGGAGAAATGGGGGAGCCATTTATAACATGGCTTCTGTTATGTATACCTGTCACAAAAATACAAAAAACAAAATGACATGCCATCCTTGACCAATCCCCACTACCTTCCCCATGCCTTTTTTCCCTTCTGTAGCTGTGCGTTGTGCTTTCTTTCAAGGCAGAGCAGCAGAGCTACACTGTAAGGCTCTGGGAGAGCCCTGTCAGCCGGGCTTGGTAGGCATTTATGACATTTCGAGTTTTGTTATCAACTGATGCTACATGATAAAAGTGAGTTATGGCTTTTAGAAACTGAAATACAGTATAGAGGCTCTCTATGAGAGCCACACATACCAAATAAGTATTCGACAGAACCTACTTGAACCTGAGTCTGGCTCTTGCTAACTCTTCAAAGTGTGATGACATTAAAAATCCTGCTTCTGACTCATGCTATACCATGTTCTACCCTGTATTCTGAATCTGGTGCTTAAACAATACAAAATAATAAAGAACAAGAGAACACAGTTATGAAGTGGAAAGGGCATTTGCTGTCTAATGATAAGTCATAATAATAGAATTAACCTTGAACTTAGATGTACCACTAAGACAGAACAGCCTACCCTTGTACTCTGAAGAAACAGAATTTTGAATAAAACAAGAACAAGATTTTAGCTGAAAACCAAAATCAATCCTGGAAAATAATGTTCACACCAGTCCCACACTGCAGGGGAGTGTGATTGAAATCAGGGCCGGCTTTAGGGCAGTGCGACTGGCACGGCGACACTGGGCACTGGCCCGTCGAGGAGGGGGTGCTGTGTTTATTAATAACTTATGATTGGAGAGAAGAGGGGCACTTTTACCCAGTGGTAATGAGGGAATCCGAGGAGGCGGTCATGGGGCGTGGGGGCACCAAAAATTATTGTTGCACTCCAGTGCTAAAACCTGCTCTGACTGAAATAGAGCCATGGGGGCATTGGTTGGTAATAGCTGCCCATCTGTTCTAAAAGCACTCCCCTAGCCGAAGCCTACCAGGGAAATGCCAGAATGGAGATAGTGCATAGAACTAACAAAGCGCAGCTTGAAATTTGGCTTTAACAACTGTAGTAGCAAATTACCTTTTAACAAGTAAAAGGAACCTTCCAGAAAACAGTGTGCAGTAACTTTTCTAAGGATGAAGAGAGCATATATTTACTGCATAGTGAAAGCTGGCGATGCACGTTAATATTATTAACAGTGCATTCTCAGAGGAGCTTAATTTTGAGAGTATGTCTAACGCTGTACGTTTTACGGGCATATTAGATTACCAATCTTATCGGTGAAAGAGAAAGAGAAGTGGATAAAAGTGTACACAGTTAACAATCTGACTTTGCTTATTGTATCCATGTTTTTCTCTCTTTGCTGAGTATCCTTCCCTACAGCTTCATTCTCTCATGTCTTCTGCAGAGGATCTCAAGGAGTGGCCCTATGGCAGCTGTGTTTCAGCCTCCTTCCCTTTCCCTGCATTGATTGTGCCCACTCATAATAACGAAGGTTGCATGCAGAACTACATCCGGGGCACCATCAAGTAGGCCAATGAACATGCTTGAACGATAGATATGGGAATTATGACGGCATCGGCTCAGGGATGGGTAAGTAGGATGACATACACGAGGTGGCTTGTGGCAATGGGTCCAGTGTGCATGGGAGTCAGTGCAGGTGTTATAGTCGTGGCCATGGGTGGAGAACGTGGATGACAGGACATTGACACCGGTGACTCTGATACTGGGGGCTACTATGCTTAGGGGAAAAATTATGCAAGTGCAGTCCAGAGAAAAACAGGGCAGCAATGTACACAGAGTTATGGCGAGTATAGATGCCCGTTGAGTAAAATAAGTGAAGCTTGACAGCGAGTATCACGTCATACTTCTGACAAGATGATTATTAAGAACGGTCAGCCAAGGAAACACCGAGAGTGGACAGTGTGAGTATCAGTGTGCTATACAACACAAAATAAACAAGACAAGCAGGATATTGAAGAGGAGGTAGTATAAAGGCAGTAGACCAAAACACACAAATGATGCTCACAATATTAGCAATGTAACATAAATGCTTGTGACACTGGAATGCATGGCACTAAACATCAGCATGTAGGGCTGAGGTCACAGAGAATAAAGGGATGTATGGTTAGTATGCTCATTGATGGTGATTCTGTCATAGTAATAGAGACGGCACAAGTACTCGCCAGTCAGCTTTTGAGCTTGTTCCATCCCCATATGAGTGTTGGAGCAAGCTTCTCCAAAGGCGTGCCTGCATGACGTGTATATTCCACATCTGCTTCATTGCTCGTCTCTGATGGACTGAGCAATGCTACTCTACCTCTGACGGCCCTGGATGCAGTTTGTTGCAGTAGGTCTAACAAGATAAAGGCAGACATAATCATCTGTGGGTAGAGGCACAGCCGTGATCGTCCCTCTGGTGGCAGAAGCCTGGAGACTCTTAAGTGCTCCCTGAAATTCTGTAAAAGGGACATAAGCCATGTCACCCATACATAATACTTTGAAACTCACAAGACCTAGGTGCATAACACCCAACAGTGAAACAAGCCTAATATTTACACTGGTTTGTCCCTATGGGGACAGGATACTCTTTCCTCAGAATTTGCAAATGCAAATTCTTCCTATGGCAAAAGACTGATTATTAATAATAGTTCATTTTTTCAATACTCAGTCAAGTAAAAAGCGACATAAATCACCCACACACGTTTACAAAATTTATGAAATATCAAAATAAATAGTGAAAATAGTCTATTGTTAAACACATTGCAAAAATGATTTTCTAATAAACTGATTTGTCTCTGTATGTGAGACTGGACATTAATTAACTAATTTCTACAGGGTTCCCTCCTCATTCCATTGGAGCTAAACAACACCTTAATAAGCTGTTCCCATATTTTCACGGGGGAACACAATTGTACGATACTGGGTTATTAATTGGAGTGTATGTGAGTACATTAAATAAAACAAGAGCACAACAGTTTCAGTCATTTAAACCTGAGCTCACCACCCTTGTAGTTATGGCACAGAGCAAACAGGCTTAATTTAGGGCGTTGTGTAAAGCACTTAGCAATAATAAACAGTAACAAAGGTAAAACACAATACAATAAAATTCCCTCAACTAATTTAGAAAAATAGCCGAACATTTTTCTATGAATAAAATAACACAAAAAGTACAAAAATCCAATAAGGGGGAACTGTACATATGAATTTTTAAAGATTTAAGGCAAAAAGCTCCATGAGAAATTAAAGCTACATTCAGTAGTCACTGTAGTGCACTGGTGTTTGATTGAACCCTGGGATAATTTTATTGCAGATTGGATACACCAAGCAAGTTTATCCTAGTCAAAATTTTATCTCTGGAATGGAAGTCTAAATCCTCTAGGCAGCTAGGTTGCAGGCTATATCTCTTGAAGTCTTCTGACAGTTGATAGCCACTGTATGAGGTCATTCTGAAGCAGTTCGCTTTGGCAGGGAAAACTCTAAACGGGAGACATTCATATTTTACAGCTGTCAAATTCCTCTTGACAGGCAGATATTTTTCACGCCTTAGTCTGTTTTTTATGGAGCTCAAAATCCACCACTGGGGCAAGTTGAAGCTGTATATGATAAAGTAGCTTCAAATTCTGACTCTTTTGCTACGAGGTTCGACTGATGCTCTGGAGATGCTGGAAATCCAAACATTTTCTTAAGTCCCAATTCTTTTGAGTTTTTAGACCAGGTCCTCTTACCCACTTCTAAGGCTCCTAGGACATAAGGGACCACACACATTGGCCAAGACTCACTCCAACAAAGATGCTGGTCAGCTGGGAACTTCAAGAAAAAGCCCTATGCTGAATTTTTGTGTCTCTGTAGACACACGAGAGGTCAGCCTGCTGACCCTTGGAATCAACCTCTTAGTCCTGGTTACAAGTAGGAGCAGACCCAGCCCTTCAGGTCTCTACACAGGTCTCAAAGAGCTGGCCCAGGCCTCTTCTGTAATGTTGTACTTTTCTCCCCCAGGTCTCCATTTACACTTAACTATGAATGTGTAGGCCTCACCCTGGACCCTTTCAAATTAATAAAGTCCCTGTACGCTACCAATTTTCCTTCCAGAACTGATATCTGTCTCATACCTCCCACTCAGGTCTTCCAGCGTGAAGGAAGTGGCCCAATTTGGGTCACCCAGGTCACTCACGACCACTTCTCGGCCTTCCATACTAAATGAAGAGTCGGTCAGGCAGTGGAGAATACAAACCAATATCTATTTATTCAAGTACACTCAGAGTGGAGCCCAGTGTGCCCAGTCGCTAGGAGTGCTGCAGAGGGACTGATGTCAGCAAGCATAAAGATACATTATGTACATTTCAAAACCAACGAAGGCATGCCCACAATGGAATTTTCCAAGCAGATGTCCCAAAACAATGAAGTACAAAAATTAGGTTTCGATTATAAGGTCGGGCACACACTATCTACTATCCAAGGTCATTGTGCCCGTGCCCACCACTAGACAAGTGGGAGAAGGCCTCTATCAGGAGGGAAAGGTATGTACTGATAAGAACAGTTTATTCATTAGCAAAGCTTAACCTGGCCTTGGAGAAACATAACCTAACAGAGGCCTTTTCTCGGAAATAGCAGAGTATAAGTTTCGATTATAACACAAAATGGCCCGGCATAGAAAATGGTGCAAGCGAAAAAGCCTAAGTATCGGTGTGCGATATTCGTGCAATTCGCATTTGCGTGATTACAAGAAATTATGGCAAAATTAAGTGAAAATACAAGTAATTACATGGAATGCAAATCCGTCACTCTGCACAATATTTTAGTGTGAAATGCAATCTCACATTGAATTGTTTCCGCAAGGATGTATGCAAACAAAAGCTGTTCATGTTCTGTTGTTCCTGTGCATTTGAAGTACATATTTACTATGAAATGCATGTTTGTTGGCAACTATTACAGTGAATGGTGCACAATTAGGTGAAGTGGTGTAATGGCAAAGTTTGGGGAATTTCGCGTTACAAGCGTAACTTGAAGATCCCAAAATGACCTAAGTTACACCAGCATAATTTAAATTTCACCAATGCCTAAGACTAAATCATTGTTTCTGTGCTTGGAGCCATTTTACACCTTCTAAGGTGAAGCACTGGCAGGGCCATCTGCCAGCAGGATCATGCTAATTAGCCAACTGGAGGTTCAGGCAGGTAAAGTGTAAAGTTTTAAAAGTCACTTTTTATGAATATTTAGTATCCAATTATCTGGAGTTTTAATTAATTTTAAACATAGGGGTTTGCCTCTGTAGTTTATCTCAATCCAAAGTTAGCAGAGTTGTTATTTATCTGAATGTTTGTGTTCTCATAGGACATCTACAGTCCTAACAGTGAAAACAGCTTCTGGGGGTAGTCACTGTAGGTACGTGTGAACATTAAATTATTGCATGTATCAATTTTCAATGCTAGGTACACTACCCTTTGGTCTACAAGGCATTCAAAGGGGTGACTTATTTCATATTTTAAAGTAGGAGTCTTACCTGTCAAAAAGTGTTATTTTGAAGAGATTTGCCTGCAGATGTAAATGATGTAGGAGTTCAGGCTCCACAAGTAGGCCTGAAGCCATGTTTACTTTGTCAGACAAATGAATGGCACCACATGTGCTACAGTCCACAGGTGACTTTTAGATTTTTCTTGCCATCAGTGTATTTCTTGTAATATATAATATGGCCTTACTTGGTAGTTAATGATGCCAATTAGGAGTTAGCCAATTTTACCATGTTTTAAGAGTCACTGCAAATACACTGGTGACTGGACAGCAGATCCCCAGTGTACAGAATGCAAAAGATGGCAATGCCAGTCAGTATAAAGGTTAAGACCACACAGAAAGGAGGCACTTTCTCACAACAATAGACCTGGGCCTGCTAGCAGAAAAACTGGGAGGAGTAATTGTGTCTAATTATGGGAGAATATGGGAGAGAGGAGTGGACAGCAACAAGCTTCCACAGTAATATGTCTACCCTAAACAGTGAAATACTGTCGGGCAGCTGTCCCACCCCAAGCCAGCCTTTTACTGTTGACAGCAGGGACCTGCCTTGTTGTACAAACAGTCATCATTGGTTTTTGCAAAGTGTTTCTTGGGTGTAGATTAGGAGCAGTTTTATTATTTTGTCATTTTGGAGGTACCCAGTACAGGGATTTTCAGGATTGATTTACAGTATGACAAATCGAAGTACTGCAATGAGGGCAGACTGAGCTATAGAAAATCTATTAGGATTGGACTAGGATTAAACCTCATTCACTGTTCATTACAAAAATGACTTTCCACCACAGCTCCTAATAACTCAACTAAACTTTGGAGAGACCAAAAGAAGAAGTTTGCACATCTACATTCTGGCCTGTCTGATAAGGAGTGAGGGAAACCTGCTTCTCCTTATACCTTTATGGAAGTCAGGGAAAGGGCCAGTCTGGCACGCCCTCCATAACCCCACAAATTAAAAAGACTGAAGATAGGGTCTTCTTTGCAGAAGAAAAAACTGATTAGTTGGAAGTGGATTGAACCAGACTTTGTTGGAGTACTTGCTGAAGTGAATTGTTGAGTTTGCATCCCTCCGATGAACAATGGCCAGGACCTTATAAACTTCCCCAGAATTATTGAGAATCAGGAGCTGTAGGCATGACTAAGAAGACATTTACCATCATCTTCAAATGTTCCATTTAGTCTGGGACAAAGGGCTGAGACTCCCCGAAAAAGACATGATCTCAGTGGATATGATTTCCAGGTTTATCCTCAGGTTTTTGCAACAGAACCTTGCTGGGAAGGTATTCATTTTTGTGATGCTTTACCAGACTACAACATTCAACTTTTCCCCCTTTGAGGATTTCAACCAAACTTTAATTCTATTTGGTAATGCTTAAATGCCTAACATGTCAAGTAGAATGTTGTAGATACAAGGTGGCTTTCATTAGGTCATTAAACTCACAGGAGAAGACATTTCTTTATGTTTGGTTTGAAGATTACATCCAATTATATAGAGATTAAGATTGCATTTGAATTGTAATTTGATTATACTGATGTTGCTGTAGGGACTGTTAAATGTTAGTATTATCTTGTAACAATATTGAGTCCTTTTATAGACTGAAATTATTAATATCAGGAGTCTTCTTTAGATGTGAAAATGGGAAGGTATGGTTTATTGTATCTAAGATTTGATAAGATCAGATCTTAGAAATGGTTTTACTGAAATGAACCTAAGTAATCATTGCCACCTGACATGTTATCATATAAACTTTAGCCATGGCCTGTGACTCCATCTTCCCTCTCTTATGTTACTCTTGCTGAAAACAGGATGTTAAATTATGGATATTGGAATTGTTGCTGTTGCACTGGGTTCCGCCCAAGCAATAAACCTGGATTGTTTTGCTTTTCTGATCACACGGGTTTTGGACTTTTTACTGTCACTACCAATGTTTCACCCATGGCAAATGGACTACACTTGTTTGCTGCCAATGTTCGCTTTTTAAGAAAAGGCTGCTGCAATGCAGAAAGGGTAAGGGGCACTTGTCTGATTACACTTGAACACATGTGCACATGGGTGTGGGCTGTGCGTGGGAGACTACTGCCGTGCACATCCCGGTGACTATGCAAGGGTTGCCTGGTGCAATAGGGACTCTGCAGAAGAAGGTATTCACCTTGGATAGACCTTATAAGGGTAGTGTAAACTAGTAGTAAAAGTCAGTATACTTTACTGTTTTTCCTCTAGTGACACCCCATTATAAACATACGGGGAGTACTGTCTTAGAGTGTAGTTCCACTTCCCCTTGGCTTACAGAGACCATTGACATCTTGAATTGGAGTGTAGCCTCTGTAGGAAAACCAAATATGTAACTTCCACCATGAAAACTGTACATCTTATGGGTCATCCAAAGTTTCCATATTTTCCTGGCTCCGCTAAGGATCAGTGCCCATGCCTTTTGCCACCCTGCTGTGTCCAGTTAATCACATTTCTCTCCTGAAGCAGGAACAAAGGCCGCCTCACACAAATGGAGCAATTAGCAGTAGTTCTCCCAGCTCCTGAGGGGGAAAGCAGTGGGGCAAAATTATCATATTTGTAACAAAGGAGGGTGTCCAGACAACTGGAGCCTACCCAGAGGGGGGCCCTCTTTGAAATTCTAGCATGCAAATTCCTGGCAGTGATGTCAGTGAAGGGTGGAGCAGAGATCCACAGAAGGTGATGTGACCAATGGCTCCCGGATAATGGCATTTTTAATTGTCCCAACATGCTGTGCAGGAAGGATGGGACAGGGGTGGAGAGGTGCTGTGGCACTCCATGATTCAACAGGGAGTGTCTGTTTTCTCAAACCTTCCTCTACTATTGTGATAGGGAGAGACGCTTTCTTGTCTGTGGACTTTTCTACACCTCGCTGCTGGATGCTGGGACTGCCATGGAGAACTGGTGGGATGAACACCCTGACCCTCACTCAGGACCAAGGACTCTGCCTAGTTGATTCCAGGACCAGTGGGTCTCCCCAAGGGCCAGTGAGGCTGGCCCCCTAACACCTCCGTCAGGACCAGTTGGGGAAAAGCCCTGGACCTTTTGCGCAGAAAGCAGGATCTGGACGGGAGCTGGCGCAGTGAGCCAGCAGAACCAGCTCCTTGAGAAATGCACTGCTTTGGATCTGAGGAGGGTTGCTGCAACTGCCCCTAGTGTATAGAGCTTGTCCCTGGCAAGGTAAGAGCGAGCGTGCATGACCAAAGACTCACTGAAGAAGTATTGTATGGTGTACTACGATAAGTTTGATTTGTAAACATGTATTTGGACCTCATATACACTGTACATACACTGTCTATATACCATGCACTATCAGTGCAGGAAGCAAGCAATAATAAAAGCAAAATGTTCATAAACACCGGAAAAACACTGTTTCTGCTGTTTTTAATGGCGCGAAAATGTGTAACCACTGATAACCACTGTTTTTTAAGGTATTCTAATCAATTGAAAACACTGAAAAAACCCCACCAGAATTTACCAAAAATAGAAACTGAAAACAGGAAACCCTAACTATGCCCAAGATCATCCTAATCAGCCCAACAGGATCCAAGTTAAGACATTTTAAAGTTTGGTGACCTTTGACCTTTTACCAATGAAATTGCGTTGGGCTCGCTGCTGTTTCCCAGGGGAGGCCAGGGCATGGGGGTTGGTGCAAAGAAGCTGTTCTTTTATTTCTCGAGGAGCAAGCCTGCGTGGGGTCCCCTCCCTAATCCTCTTAAAAGCCTGGGAACCCATTCCCCTGGCGTGCTACTTCCAGAGGGGGCGGTATCCCATTCCAGATCCCTGCTTCGGAAAAAATGCTGGGGGAGAGTGGTTATGCTCGCTGAGCCATGGTCAGCCTTCTTGCTCCCTATAGTGGCTTGGGGCCTAGGCCCTTATGCAGCTGCAATAATGACAGACACATGGTTATGGTAAGTGAAACTGGTCCCGAGCATGAGCACTCAGGCTCTTTTATTGAATGGGTGTGGGGTAGGTGTTAAGGTCAGCACTAAAGGAAGTGGCTGGTAAACTAGTACCTGCTTAGACCCTAGAACAGCAGGACAATACATTCCTCCCAAACTTTATTGAAAAACAAAATAAAGTCCAACCTGTGAAAATGAATGAAAACTATTAAAACAACACTTAGTCTCACAGCCTCGAGAGGCAGTCCGCAGGACAGCGGTGGACAAGTGCAGTTGGAGCACATGGGCACCACAGAACACATCCATAATTTAACCAGCTACCACTGGGCACGAACACTGTGTAGAATTAGTCCGGATCCTTTGACAGCATGTCAGTTGGGTCAGTGTCCACTCACTCACTGATAGTCAGTTCTGTGTGCTCTTGTTGTGATGCGGTTGGTGTCGATATCGAAAAGTTCGGCAAAATGAAAGGAAACATAATATATAAGAATTTGTGACTTGCTTCTGACACTGTTAGGTGATTTATAGTATTGGGCGCAGCATGCAACTTGTCCTTCATCCAATGCCCCAGTGCCCTTTATTTAAAAAAAGGACTAGCGATTGCGCGTGCTACGATCACGGCCCTTTCATGTACTAATAACACTCATGCTATTCGCGACCCCAGTGGTAGAGGATATTTGATGCATGTCAAATCTTAATGAATTTTTTAATGGTTGCCTCCCCACGTTGGGGTTCTTAGAACTCACACTTATCACCTGTGAGTTCGGATGATCGTGAGTATTACATCTTACAGTTCAACATGCAATTACTCTGCCAGGCAGAAAACCAAGAGTCTGGGTTAGAAAAAATATGTAGTATCATGTTGTTACATGGTTACATGAGGTGCAATTAGTAAAGGAAAAAACATACTTTTGTTACAATAATTTGTTATAACATGGAAACAGGCAAGAGGCAGTGCTTGTAGTCATCATACTCTGTTGGTAGAGAAATGTTAACAAAGGCCACAGTTTAAAATATGCGATCAGGAAGATTAAAGAGCTGCAGTGAGGGAGGATGCCATGGGGAACCCCTGGCGTCCTTTCAACGTCCTTCGTCAAAGGCTGAGGCTGTCCCCTAGCCTCTGGGACAAGACACCGGCAGTGTGTTCCAGGAGAGATCTCTCAGTAAACATACTCTACATTTGACAACACTCTATAATCTAGTGCCCAGAGCCTTACACACTGGAAGGAGACAAGAGACATTAATCTGCAAAAATCCATACTCTCCGCCCAGTGTTTTCCATTCCAGTTAGGGGCTGGTCTTATTTGTCACAAAAGCACAATGCTATTTAGTTTGTGAAAACCTTTAATTGACGTTCAGCATTCTTTGTTTTCTGTCGATATATTTGTCATTTTTTGTGTATGTCACATTCTTGTATATGTTCACTGTCTGTAAATAAGTTGAATCTGTTGCCCTTTATGATGACATGATTTGAATGCATCAAATATTTTCTTTGAATAAGATGAAATAGTGAAATAAATCACACGAGCTTTTGAATTGCCAACATCGGCTCGTTTATTGTAAACAATATTGGATTAGTAATGCAACTGGATAAACAGTGTGTATACAAGTGCCTCTCCTAATGACAACCCAGTGTCAATTCCTGCATAGCAGCTCCATCTGAAGCACATGTTGTAGAAGCTGAACTTAAGAAACACCTACAATTGTCAAATTTCATAAGCAGGTTCATATATGAGGCATGGGGTCATGGGAAAAACAGCAGAATGTACAATTTGCAGAATATTTCCCAGGTCTTTTATACACAAAACCCACAAAAGGCATGTGAGTACATATCTAATATGATATAGAGAAATATTATTTTTTTTACATGGTGTATTGCTGCTCAGAAGATGCAAGAATTACACACACATTAATCATACAACTAATTAGAGCACGATAACATCTTCTGATACAAGATTGCAACAACTGTGATGTCTACAATCCCAAGTGTTGGGACCGTCAAGTGTGTCTACAAGAAGGATTTGCACAATCCCTGTCCAATCAACTTTCGTCATTTGGCCTTTGCTTTATGTGGGCACCGATAGACAGATTCCTTGCTCAGGAAGTATGGCAGCAGCATGTTACGGGAATTGTACATCCTGTGGCATGCCATTGTGTAAGCAAAATGGACATAAGTTCAACCGTAAGGCATATTACTTGTTAAGCAAGTTCTATAAGACAGATATTATAATCATTAAGTATCACAGGACAAGAGTGCAAGAACAATATGAAATCCAAATAAAAACGGATTCCACATCCCCTCCCCTGATAATCAATGATGAGACGGTGTTCCCAATTCTCCTGCCACTGCCCTATATTGATCAGTGTTTAGCTTTAGATGTTGTGTCTATCATATGGACTGTTGCTACTTTAGGTAATAATTATTATTGCTCTATTTCAGCATCATTAGCACCTCTAAATCAGTCTTTAGCAACTGTCATGGTCTGCAATTTTCTATGATACTGCGTGCTGACAAAGGTTACACATGGGATGCTAACACAATCCAGATAGTCATTAGCTATGTGTTGTGTGTGTACTTAGTAATAATTATGTATTTATTTATTTATTTTATTTTGTGTATTGGAAACCTGAGATGCACAGTTGGGCCACTACTTGCTTGTCTATTTTTAACCCAATAAGAGGACGTGCCTCCGATTAGTAGCCCTAAACTGGGAATTCTACAATACTCTTATATTGATGACAACTCTTATTGAACAAACAATGGTACCTTGATGTTAGTGTATTTCCTACACAGCTGTAGTAGGTAAAGTTGATATGCCATATTACTATGTAGGTTATAATCAATTAGGCATTGTGAGAGCAGGTGTGTGTAAAAATGAATAGCATAATGCATGTAACTTTTTACCATACTTCACTTTCAATTCAACATAGTTCTTTTTCCCCCAAAACATGATTTGTATTTTCCTTGATGTTTAGTTGTATTGTCAATCTGGGAAAAAAGTTGAAATTTCAGTGCAATTCAATGTTCCAACTTTGAAGTGAAAGATATTTGTGTGGAATCCACAGACATCAGGAGCAGTACAGTCAATATGGCAGCAGCGATAGTAGCTCAGATAACTGTTGGTTCCCATGGCCATTTCTTCATGTTTGTGAGAGAGGAGTCGAACACCGTTGTTTAAATCGATTACAAATGAATCCTTTTAAAATGATACATTTCCTGCCTTCTTTTTGTGGTTATCCTGCATTTAACACAACAGGCACTTTAGATTGGATGTTATCAATGTCTTTCAACCAGAACTGCAGGTGATGAAGTTTGTGACCCTTTGTTGTTGCTCCAGTGGTGAGGGTTGATGGTGGCACCTTCTTGATGTGAGGGTTGTTCGCACAGGAAGTCAGGCCCTCACACTTCATAGCTGTGGCAGATATTGAGAGGGCCTGCAATGGTCTCTTCCACCGGGCCGGAAGCAATGATGTCTGATGTTGGCCTGGCAAAGGCCCAGTCCCAATCTCCCAGTTGGAGATTGTGGCCAGGTTGTGTTGAGGAAGTATCAGATACTGATTACGGACATGTGGACTGAGATGTGCATATTCCGGCCAAATGCTATTTTGTGTGGGCTCAGTTTGGCCACTCTGTCAGGGGTGAGTCTCATGGTCAAAAAACACAAGTGGTAGTGCTTCAATTCAGGACAGCTCAGTGGATGCACAAATCTTTCCAATGTTATTTTTTTAGCAAACTGTGAAGCTCAACTGCACCTGCTGCAGGAGGATGGTAGGCACAGTGCAGTTTGTATGATCCCAAGCCCTTCACAAAGGACTTTTATCACTTGGGAGAAACAAACCTCAGCCCATTGACGGAACTTAAAAGTGACAGGATCCCAAAACATGGTATCAGTTATTTTAGGAGGCATTTGGCCACAGTCATAGTTTGCTGTTCTTTTGCAGAGTATGTCTCTAGTTCATTGTAATTGTTGCAGAAATTTGAAAACAAATCCTTATGAAGGTAAATCCTGAATCAATTGTGTTAGCAAGTCTCCTAGTTAGTGAGGGTCTGCAGAAAAGTTTATACTTTGATGGAAACAACTAATTGTTGTATGAGGTAAACCCTCCCCTCCTTTTTGCGCACACCTAATCCTACAGTCTATTGTATGATGTGTGTTATAACTCCTTGTAAAACCAGTAGAATCATAAGGCATATAACATTTCACATCACTCTTTTTTTTAATAATTTTTTTAAATCTTTTTTATTGAAATCAAGTATGACAAATAGACAGCAATCATCACAACCACATTTTTACATAGTGACACAGCAAGTAAATGCCAGAGGAGGCGCACCTCCCACATGAAACATCAGCTATATTAATTACAGTTGCAGCTTGCTTAGTCGTTGTGCAATGGTATCATCCTTAGTCAACGGGGATATGCAGATCCCACCCCTATATGTGTTCCGGCTATCCCAGATCTGTATCCATTTTTTCTGGCATCCTCTTGCAACATAAATCGTTTTCTCAGTGACCATGCACCAGTCCATTTCCTTGCTCCAATCTACCAGTCTGGGCGGTTCCTGGGCCTTCCAAAGCCTTACTATATTACGCTTTGCCACCATCAATCCCAAGGTTACCCACAGGCGCTCTTTGGCGGTAAGATCCGTTGGCCCCCAGGCATTCAGGAGAATTAGTTTTATATTGCCGTGAATCTTTTGGCCCAATACACTTTCCATAAGTCCCACAATTCCCGGCCAATATCTCTGAATAACCGTGCACTTCCAAAGCATATGGATGAATGTGTCTACCTGTCCACACCCTCTAGTGTAATTCTCATCAAAGCTATACCCCATTCAGACCAGGACTGATCTGGTAGGTGCGATCTATGCAGGATCTTGAGCAGCACTAAACGCAGCCTAGAAGAGATGGCCACCTCCCGAGGAGAAGCCACCGCCACTAGCCATTTATCATCGTCCAGACCAGCCACATCATGGTCCCACTTAGCAGGTGGTCCAGTGGGTCAGGCAAGTTACTTATCAGTTTTTTATAAATGAGCGATATAGCTTTTTCCGGCAGGTCCCCATCCAGCACTCTATCCTCCAATGGAGAGGACTCAGGGAGCAGTTCCCCTGAAGGGAGTTTTGCAAGCAGGGCATGCCTTATTTGCAGGTATCTAAAATGTTCGGAGCACGCCATTTCATAGTCCTGTTGCAGCTGGTCAAACAAGACCACATCTCCCGACTTCCACAGGTCAACCACCTTGGAAATTCCAATAAGATCCCACCTATCTAAGCTCTTCGAGTGGATCAAGTGTCCTAGTTGGTCTCATCGCCAGAGGGGCGTGACCTTCGTGATCTTGCCTTCCCACCCCAAACTTTGCAAGGCAGTCTTCCATACTCGCACCTCATGTGCAGTGGGTCCTGTCAAGTTGGGGCTCAGGGCGCGCGCATATATTGCTCCTTCAAAGCTCCCACCTGGCAGCAACCACTTATCAATCTGAAAGGCTGGGTCACCTTGGGGTCTGTACGTGCATTGATTGATAGCTGCAAGGTGAGATGCCCAGTAGTAGCGCTTTAAATCCGGCAACCCAATTCCCCAGTCGAACCATCCTCAAGTGAGCTTATGGAGAGCTATGCGCAGGGGCCCTCCCAGAGCAGGTCTCTCAGGCGACAGTCGATTTCCCAGAAATACAAGGGGCTGACATAGTTTGGGGCATTCTGCAAGACATAAAGAAAGTGGGGAAGGGACATCATTTTAAAGAGGGCAGCACGACCTAATAGGGAGGGAGGGAGCATCTTCCAGTGCCTGACGTCTGATTTGAGATGAGTCAAAGGCGGTAGGAGGTTTAGTTCATAGAATCTAGTGGGATCCTTAGAGACCCTAATCCCCAGGTATTTAAAACTATTGACTGCTTTGACTAGTGGAAGCCTGGAAGGGAACAGAGGTAGCCTCCCGCGAAGGACTTAGATCACCGACTTGGACCAGTTCATCCTGTAGCCAGGAAAATCCCTGAATACCCGAAAGATGTCAAGGATCACGTTGAGGGAGGCAGCCGGAGAAGCCAAGTAGAGCAAGATGTCATCTGCGTATAGTGAGATGCGATCCTCCCATCCTGGAGCCCATTTATGGCCTCTGACAACAGCATCTTTACGAATCCACATAGCCAGTGGCTCGATAGTCAGGGCAAAGAGAAGCGGGGACAAAGGGCATCCCTGCCTGGTACGCTGGCTGAGAACAAAGGTGGAGGAAGTCCTATTATTGACTACAACCCGGGCCAGAGGTTCATGGTTGAGAAGTCAAATCCACTCAATAAATTCCATTCCCATTCCTAATTTACGAACCACAGCAAACATAAAGGGCCATTCGATGGTGTCAAATGCTGCAGCGGCATCCAGTGACACCACTACTGCGTCCTCCTCTATCGTGTCTGCTCGACCGAGCACACCGTGGATTCGGAGCAGGTTGAGGGCAGTGTTCCTTGCGGGCATGAATCCTGACTGGTCTGGGTGGACCAGGCGGGTAATGACTCGCAGCAGTCGGGTGGCCATGATTTTCGCCAGGATCTTAGCTTCTCCTTTCAACAGCGAATTTGGTCTGTAGGAGGAGCATTTGTGCTATGGCTTGCCCTCTTTGTGAATAACGACAATGTTAGCTAGTCGTTGGTCTACCGGCAGTAATCCCTGCTCTTTGCTTGTCAAGAACATGTTGGTGAGATACGGTGCGATTTTACTCAAAGTGAGTTTAAATAACTTTATTGGTAATCCGTTAGGGCCCGTCGCTTTCCCACCCTGCAAGTCGTGAATAGCTTTTCCCACCTCGACATCCGTAAGTTCTAGATCAAGCTCAAGGGGCTCTTCCTCAGTAAGGGACGGCAGCGAGATGTCTCTCAGAAAGGAGGCGGCCTCCTCCTCCAAGTGCGGGGTTTGCGCTGTGTAGATGGATTGATAATATTGCCCAAATGCTTCTGCTATGTCTTGTGGGGTGGTTAGGTGGGTGTCAGAGTTAACCTAGATCTCAATCACTATGTGCCTGCTCCCATCTGTCTAACCAAGCCAGCAACGACCTGCCTTATCACCGACATCGTATATTCTGCTAAGCGTGGCTCTGTGATACAATTTGGCTGCCTCTGTTGCCAGGTCAGTGTACTCCTTAGTTTTGATGTGGAGTTGCTGATACGCCTCAACCCTCATCCCGCTCCCTCAGTGTCTCCTCCAGTTGCAAGATTTCATCCTCAAGTTGGGTCAGTGCGGCGCGCTTCTCCTTCCGCAAGCCCGCCATTTGGGACAGGGCCACCCCACGGATAACAGTTTTGTAGGCCTCTTAGAGCACCATCGGCGACTTGACCAATCCATCATTATCCTGGAAATATAGTTCGGAGTAACTATTTATTTTGTACTGACTTGGGGATTCCTGAGGTACCAGGGATTAATCGGGGCCATGCGACCTTCCATAGGTTCTCCAATCTCCATGCAACAAAGTATCGAAGAGTGGTCAAAGATACCTCTGGCTAGGTGTCGAATCTCCTTGACGCTAACGAATTGGTGTTCTAGTGCCAGGACATAGTCTATTCTAGACATGCTGTGGTGGGCGCCCGAATAAAATGTGCACTGTTGCTCACTGGGGTGCATTCTCCGCCACACATCAATCAGGCCCATTGCCCCGAGGAAGCCGTGGATCTGTTTCCGAGAAGGCGGTAAAGCACCCTGGTGCCATCGATCCATCGCAACCGAGACAATCGAGTTAGAGTCGCCCCCGATCCATATTCTGCCCTCTGGTAGTGCTAAGAGGAGTTCTCCTAGACCTATAAAGGCCTGGGCCTGCAGGCCCGGTGGAATATAAACAGAGAGGAGGTTCAGTGTTCCCCCTCCCAAGTCCCAGTTATGACAGCGAACCTGCTGAGGTTGTCTGTATGAACCTTATCTATCACCATGGGAAACGACTTCCGCACCATCACAGCCACTCCCTGGCAGCCAGACCCAAACGCCGAGTGAGCCACCAATTTGAAACCCCATCTAGTCATGGCTTTGCATGCATTTCCTTGCAGGAGCGTTTCCTGCAAGAGGACCACGTCTGGGGAGTGACGCTTGAGGAACTGCACAACCAATCATTCTCCTTCATAATTGTTCTCTCTATCTAAATCTTGTAAAAGTTTAATCAACATTTATATATTTTGTTCCTCACCCTTCAGGCTAATAAGTTATTAGGAGCCCTAGGAGTGTAGGGAGCTGTCTAGACACATTGTTATGGGGACCTCCCTCAGCAGGTCCCGGGAGAGTGTGGAAGAGGGCAGCTGAGCTAAATTCATCTTATTTAAGTATTGGAAGGGAGGCAGGGGTGCAAGTATTTGCCATTTCCCCAGAGTCTGTTGTTGTGTTGTTAAACTCGTGCATACTGCGAGAACAGAAAATAGTAGTGGTAATGGGGAACTTACACTTACTTGGCATCCTCCTTATTATCGGTAGGTGAATTACCGCTTCACTGTACCTCAATTGCACATATAGACTTAGGATCAACTATTTTATTTAAAATAATCTAAAGTTCTTGAACCCCCTTGCTGCGTATCACATCTGTCAACACATCCTTGCACCTCAAAAGCAGCTGAAGCTTGAAAACACATTCCAATAATTATCTGAATGAGTGCAAATGCATTATGACAGCCCTAAAAGTCCTAAGGTCTTCGAAATGTAGAATAGAGCTCTTCTCCATTAAGAAGTGAGGCAAGGACAACACTTTGGGCCTGTTAGTTCACTCTCTACTTCTCTTAATAATACTGTGCCAGGAGGTATTAATTCTTGTATTTGTAAATGAAGAATTTGGCCATTAAGGTCTTGAATAAATTTGCAATACATTTGTATTTGGATTACAGCCCGTTGAATGTGAGAGAGCATTTTTGCTGAATCCCATGGGTTTAACTCACTTGCAGTAAAACAAAACACATTAGGAGGCAAGTTACACTTATCAGGCATGTTCTGATTTCTAAGGCCACCTTCCAACAACACCCACAATACTCTATTGCAGTGGTCATAGAGACCATAGAAAGCAGAAGATTCTTCTCCTGCTCAGTCACCCACGAGGAGCAGTAATTCAGCCAGCTGATCTTGGAACCGAAAGATGGGCGCCATTGTAAAATTTCAATTTGTAAATCAATTAATTTATCTAACAGTTCTACACATTCATTTGTAGCTTTACTGACAATCATTTGTGTGGAAAGAGGTTTTATAATCTTATTCTGGTCCCTTTTATTATGGTGAGCCTCTTTCAACTCCTGGAATAAATTACACTGATCGGTTCGTCACTCTTGCACTTTAGTGACGATTTCTAAAATGAGAAAATTAAGTTCAGAGGCCATCTTTGGGAATAGGAAATAAGGATAATCGTATTTCTGAGGCAGACTTGACCATGTGTCACACAGGAGGGAACTCCTACACACTCTTGGGATTACTGCTGAATAATATTGTACAGAGCATGATGAGCATTTGTCAAGTCTCGATAAGCAGTCTGAAATGTGCTGTACATTAATCTTCATGCACTAAAAGCTGGAAGTCGCAGGGTGCAAGCTCTTTATAAGCTAACTAAGAAAACACATTTGCTAAATTCAATTCTGTCACCCTAGCATAGGCCCGTGGTCTCTTTGGTGCCATCAAATCACCTCCAATCCTTTCTCCTAAACCTTCTACCAGGCCCGGGCGTAGTTCGCAGAGTTTTGCTACGCGGAACTCCACGAAGTTACAAAAAAACTTCGCAAAGTTCCGTGAGTGGCGGAGTGCAGCGCGAACTGCAGTTTGTGCTGGTATTCCTGCCGCTCGGGTAGAAATTCTACCCGAGTGGCAGCTCGCGCTCACGAACTTACCATTAACGATCGCAAACTTACTGTTCGCAATCGCGAGCGGGGAAAAAACTCCGCTGCACATCGCGAAGCTCGCGGAGTGCAGAGTGCAGAAAACTCTGCAAACTCTGCAAACGGAGCATAGTTTACTGCCCAGGCCTACCCTGTACACCTAAAGTCATGAGAGAAGAACAGATTGGTACAGCAATTTCTTCCTTTTGACACATTTTAAAAACTGGCTGTCAACCACATGAACAGTGTGCAGTATTTTAAGAGGGAAGCCAATCAGGGGCGTAACACAGGCCCCCGCAGCCCCCCGCAGCCCCTGTGGTGCGGGGGGCCCGCACACTCCAGGGGCCCCCTCACTCTCAACGGAGGGAGACGGCTGCGCCTGCAAGCATGCCTCTTCAGTCTTCGCAAATAAAATGGTGCTCCTGCGCGCACGGCCTCCCCAAGTCCCCATAAATTAAACTGTGCGCGCACACCACGGTAACGGCCTCTAAGCCTCCGAGTCTTCCCTCTCATTCTGTCTTGCTCCTCATTTAGTGAAAACTGAGACTTCAAGAAAGTGGTATTACCCTCTCTTTCCTCCTTTCGTTTGTTTGCTCCCCTATGAAATGGATCCAAAAAAGAATAACATTTTTGCTGGAAACGTTGTCTTTTTCTGACACAAGTGCAAGCCTCTGGGTGGAGAGAAATAAAACATTCCAAATGTGAAAAATAAGTAACTAATTAAAGCAAGACAGAGTGATTGCAAGGTGTCCAGATTTATTTATTTACACCTAAACACATTAGCGCCACTTTACAGTGTTTGCCAGTGAAGTGATACTTTTATTTTCTCCTCTCTCTTTAAACAACATTGTTTTCCCTGTGTGGGAAAGTGCACCTTGCCTGGAGGTACTGAAATACCTGCTTAGATGGGTGAATTGGAAAACAAAATGCGTACAGCGACTGTGTGTTTACGAATGTGGTCTTTTTAAACCATACTGCATATGTATTGAAAGGATATAAACAATGGGCACTGAAACAGGTCCCTTCCGGGCCCTGTAGTCATGGCCTTACCTTTTCATGCAAAAGCACTCACTAATTTCAGAATAATGAGTGTAAAAGGAAAAAGGTAACCATCTTATTCCTGCTTACATTTCACATGCTTTACTTAATCTTGCATTCCCTATGAGTGTTTGCTTTTTCTAGGATGTTAATTTTTTTTAGGCAGCATATTGCTCTTGTCTAGTGCGTAATTAGAATTGAGTCACATCCAGGTGTTTATAGCAGTTCAGTGCAGTGCAAGTTTCTCTAAGTGGGGCAGTATGGTGTTCAGTGGGGGAGAGGATGTGGCGCTATGGTCAGAGCTGCTGAAGTGGAACTGGTGAACCAGGTTCAGCCTTAATGACCAGGCTCCCAGACCACTCTCCTGAGGGAGCACATTCCTGTGCTACACCTTAGAAGGCGCAGCAAGATAAAAACCCTGGTGTCTTAGCACCAGCAGGTGGACCCTAGCGGTGAAAAGTGTGGATTAACCTTGAAGTCCTGTCCACCACTATCAATGAAGTTCACCTCCAGTCTTGGGGACAGACCTATGAAGCAGCACACCATAGAGTGGCAGTGACTCTGTCACTGAGGTCACAGGACCCTTGAGCAGGGTGGCTCTAGGGCAGTGCAACCACACCGGGCGCTGACTTCAGGTGGGGGCATCGTGTTTGCAAGTATAATATGGTTTTAAAAGCACTTGCTGCCTCCTTCCTGGCATCCAACATTTTTGGGCAACAATGAAAATGTCTTGATAACTCCAGTGGTTAATGTTCTTAGTAGAGAGAGATGGTGTTTTGTCTAGTGGAAGGTTTGACTCATGAAAGGGAATGGCAGAGGTGTAATGTGCATGCTGCTACGAACATGTGCCATGCAGACCACAAAGTGCACATAATGTGAATAGGTCAGTGGGTTACTGCTTTTGTCAGAGAGACCCTATTGCTACTTGCAGTTTATAAGTTAAAATCCTAACATAGAACAGTGAGCTATTAACTGTCATGTAAGAGCTGCATGCAAACTCCAAGGTATAAATTAGAGAGTTATGTTTTTTTCCCCCAGTCTTCGATTATCCTACTGCGGCAAAAAAGGGTTCATTTGGGTAGAAATCAATTCTGATTATTAAAGAGAACCCCCAACCATGGTATTATGTTTTTAATTCTGAGTTTATGTTTCTCCAGACCAATCACCATTAAACTATACTGCCTACTAGTATGGTTGTCATGTGACTCCCACACCTTGCAGTCCTTTGTTTTATGTAACATTTCATACACAGTGATTTACGCACATATGAATGATTGTCTTTGTGTAATATGTGTGATGTAAAGTGATCTGACACCCTACACTGGTATTAGTGGTGCTGTACATTTTCTGATAATTTATTATTTTTAAATTTTTACACATGCAAACAGTCTCTGCAAAGATTTTTCCTTATTAGTACCAGTGGAACATACAACCGCAGCAGTGAGAAAGTCAACCTTTGCAAAGGGCCCTCCACTTCACAGCAGCACAAGTCATATTTTTTAGTAACTTTTGATGTGTTTGAGCTTTAAACAATTTCTTAGTTAAAATCATCAGATTATGCAGCAGATGATGTATTATGTGGCAAATATGGCAAAGCCATAGTTATCTGGAAAACATTTGCAAACTAGGATATTTTGCCATTCATGTTTGAACTGTTCTTGTGGAAAAAGGGAGGAGAAGTGCTGATGACAGAAACTCCATGGCTGGGAGACAAATGGCTTGCGATTCCACTTCTAAGGATATTTGGGACATTCTGTGATTGGAAACGTATTCCAATTTGTGAATGTATTTTAATGTCAATAACACATATTTAACCTTAAATAAACATGTGTATCTATTGGTTAAATTAAATAATGTAATAAGCTGTAACCAGTTAGTGAAATGGGAAACCAATACTAAAAAGTGGGATATTTTGCTCTTTCTGCCACACCTCTCACTCCGCCCACTGACCCAATCCATTGGTTATTCCCGCCCTCTGATTCTCCTCCCACAGTTCCCCTACTTTTTTCCCCCACTTCGACCACTGCCTGGCACTAACATGCATTAGAGACAACTGTGGGCTTTTACCACTAGGTCTCTTAGAGAATGACACCTCAGGTCCATACACAGGGGCTAAACACAGCACGTTTCTGGGTTCTCCGCACAACATGTTTGCTATTTGACGCCAGACTTCTGCAGCTTGTGTTGAGGAAATTAAACATCCCCTTGTGCTTGTATAAAACATAGCTGCCAAGTGTCATTGGCACCATGTCGTGTCTATTTGTAGCTTTTATCCAACAACACTTTGCATGCTTGAATGCTTAACCCCTTACTTAGATGGTCACAGCACAACTCCCAGAATGCAAGGCGCTGTTGGCTTAAAATCCAGGCCTGGCTGACGGTGTCACACGTGACGATATATCCATTTGGAGGCAATGGTGAATCTGTAATTTAGCAGGCGTGTCTATACACTTAGTAAATTGTAAATACCGCCAGTGTTGACACACTGAGGTCTGAGGCCTCTGTTTGTTATGAAGTAAGGCACAGCCTAGTGGTTCAGGTCAGTCCTTATGAGGGAAGCTGCTGGGCTTGTTTTTACCATGCACTTTGATAGTATGTTCACCTTGATGCAAGAAGAAAGTTGGATTGTTTTACAAAACATGCTTGATTTTTGTATATTGCTGGACTGGCGATTGCTTTATTTTGCACTTTGAAAGTATTTGCACTCTTTCTTTTGCTTTACCAACTAGAGTTTGTATAGATTGTCATTAGGTACTTTCTGATATGGTTTGTTTTTATTCTACATGCAGTGTTATTTATGGTGTAGCATTGTTTACACTACAGAAATGATCAATTAAAACAGACAAACATCTGCATTAATGTTCTGAAGCATCCAAACAGTTTTCTTCCTCAGCCTTGTTTGCCTGCCTGTTTTGCAGTGCTTACTAATAAAGATATTATGATTGAAATTGCTTCCTCAGTTCACGTTATAATCATGCACAACCCTTGACAGTCGCTAGTGTGTGGCATGCAGATAATTCACCAGTCTATTTCTCTTGACTTTCGCAGGATACTGAGTTATAGCTTGTGCACTTCTCATGTATATTGCCAGTCGAGTTTTTATGGAATTGAAGGTTTGGGTTGGTCTTTCAAAGTTTCAAGGTATTGTCAATTCTATTTCAGACCCTTCATAGTTGTTCTTTGTTCTTTAGCCAGAGGAGTTCCTGAGACAATAGGATCGCTCCGTGGCATTGTTCTGATTGCTGCCTCAGTTAAATAATCTGCTTTTGACAGTATTGTTACAAATGGCATAGCTTGTCTGTTAAGAGCATTTCCCACTTTCTCATTAGAACTTAGAGAAAGACATTATAGAGGCATTTCATTTCAAAGTTGGAGGTTTCAAATCAAAATATGCTAGATTTCTGTGTGGTAGGGCAAAGTGGTAGATGGTGGGCCGCGCCGCCGGGGGGGGGGGGCCCTCCATGTGCTTTGCAGGGGGGCCCCCTAAAGTTTCGTTATGCCACTGAAGCCAATATTAGGTGATCAACAGCCAACTCACCATGCAGCTTAAGCAATCGCTTACACTTGCGTCAAGGTTCTACGCAGTCTGTGCTACTGTCTAAAATCCCCTTCATTTACTTGTTGACCCCTTGTATTTAATGATATAGTAACTGTCCCTATAACATAAAAAAATACTTCACCCACACTGAACAAAGGATGTAATAGGATGTCCCTGGGACTAGTTCCAGAGCTCATACCCATGGATGACATGAGCAAACCACATTCACATACATATCATGCGTATTCAGCCCTGTGCAGAAAGCAAGAGGAGTGCCCAATCACACCAACATTCTGGGGACTAGGTCTCACAACACTAGTTCACCATGAAGCGTGCATACTTGACACAAGTATGAAAGTGTCTCCAGAGACAAGGGGTGTTATAGGTGAAGGTTTCCCAGAGTCCTTGACATCGAAATGAAGGAGCCCGAAAAGTTTAAATAAGTGAAGTGCATAAACTCCCCTGCTTTCTGCCACAGGCAGGTGTGGTTAAATCCGTGCCGGAAGCCTCTAGAATCCTGTCAGTAAGGCACACAGAAAGATTTGCATAAAGCGGTGAACCCTTATTCCATCAGATATGCAATCATCCTTAATGAAGTGGGGCAACTAACCCTAATGGCTTAGGTGTGTCCTATCGATTCACCAAAAATGCCCCTATCCCAATCTTGGGGCTACGGAGAGGGAGAAGGAATGGCAACAATATCAATTAGCTGGGGAGCCACTTCCACACTACAAATTTAATGCAGATGAAAGGAATAACCCAATAAAACAACAATAGAAACACCACAATTGTGGTCCACAATGACATTGCCACTTGATCACAACAGGTAATGAGCAGACAATATATACATTGTGGCAAGACTAGAATGTGCTTGACATGCAAAATCTAGCCTTGGCAAAATCCACAGAGAACATGAACGGTACCAAAAGAACATAACCAATATGCATGCATTAAAGTAGACGACCTCCCCAAAACAATAATCTCACGCAGGACCTCCCATTGCGAAATGGTAAGTCGAGACCCTCAATGCACTGGGACTACAAAGTGTAAACTTCAGGGACATTCCTGAGTGCCCGGGGACTACCGCAGCACCAAAGACCTAAATCTAATTCGAGACCACCTGACACAAAATCGTAAATCTCCCTCCTCTTATAACGATGAGGGCCACCCCTTGTTACAACAGGGGACCCCCTCAGGCACCTCTGGGTTCTATTGAAAAACTGAAAGGCGCACCCTCAGTATCAGTCAATCACAAGGCCGATGGAGGAGACAAGTCAAATCAGTGGAGCACACACTGTCACCCCGCATTTCCACAAGAAACAAAATCACAACATCAATCGATACACAAGTCACAGATCAATGACTGTATAACAGTCAATTCACATCAAATGCGCATTGTCTGTATGTAGAACCACATTCCTTTATCAGCCAATCTAATTGCATAAACTCCTGGTATACCAAAATCCTGAAAATCATGCAGAACCAACAATATGCATTCCTGGGCCTAGGATAGACCAGCGCATAATCCTAGTCAATCGCCTGGGATAGGCCGGCCGAAATCAAAAAAACCCTGTGCTTGGGAGCAAGGGCCAACCCTTGGTCCAATAGGACACCGCAACCAGCCAGGTGATCAAGTGTAGGAGCCTCAACAGTCTGGTACCATCTCCGTACGGTTAATATTGATAAAATTGATGTTTATAATGATAAACTTGCATATATGAGTGAAATCGCATGACTATTACCAAACCCGCCCGTCATGAACTCTCCGTCAACCCCAACTCAGAAATACGTGGTCAAGCAAGCTCTGCAGCATAGGCCTGAGATTACTGATTGACATATCTGAGGTTGGGTGGCACATATCCGACAGACAAACGTGTGAACAGGAAACTCGGGTCCATCCCCAAAGCTTAGCGCAGCGACACCACAGTGGTACTGGGAAATAGGCCCCAATAAACTACAAATGGCCAGAGGGGTGCGTGCATTTCCAAACCATTATAATATCAGATGCCACATGAAGTGAGGAACACATAGCCAATCAGCACACAGCACACGCAGCACATGCAGCGATCATGCGTCCCTCATGCCAGACATTGGCACATTACCCACTGGCTTACATTGTGTCCACGCAAGGTCGAGGCCCACCTGCATTTTTATCAGAGGCCTTAATTACGACTCCACAGACAAAGCCCACATTCTTTTACCAAACAAGGATTGCCTGAAGTATTTTTAGGATATCTAAAATTTGTGTAAAGATGTGCTCAGATTGATTGTACTGTGAGACAGTCCTCAGACCCGCTTCTGTACCTGTGCTCCCGGCTGCAGTGCTTAATTAAACCATTTGTTCCTGTTTTTCCAAACACTTCTTGTCTTTTTTTTTTTAAAGTTACATTCATATTCGAGCAACATTTTGGTGAGCCAGCCAGGAGAGATTGGCACCTTGGATCCGACTGCAGCCGAAGGAGTGGGACCCCGCCTGGAAGGATTTACATCTGTGCAGCAAGGAAGGTGAGCAGACGCTGCAATTGATTCCAAGTTCTGCTGAATCTGCTTAGGCATAGATCCGTACTAAAGGTTCTGTCATAGGGTAAGAGACCACATCTGATCCTTCGTCCCCAGCATTTGGTGAATGGAAAACTAGGAAGAAGCACAACAATTTAACCTGAGCACCCTGCCACTGACAGAAATCTGGCATGTTACCTATTTTATGTGCCTGAACTGAGTAGTTTCAAGGTGTCCTCTGAGGCGTTCCTGCAGCGGTCACCTTTTTTCTATTGTCAGCACACTAGGAAAGGTGAAATTGGTTATTGCCTTGACCTCTAGGCATGATACATATGGTATGCTTGTCCCTGGGTGTGAAACAGAGTCACCCCTTGACCACTAGGCGTAATACAAATAGTACGCATGGGCCCTGGGTGTGACATAAGGCCTGCACCTCAATCTTATTTTTTTAGTCTAAAGGGTTTTCTTAGTGCTACCAGTTTCTTAACACGGGTGGTATCTGAAAGAAGTGAGAAGTGTTCGCCTGAACCGCTGGGCGTGACACAGATGGGAAGCCCCTGGGTGTGAAACAGGGTGCAATTTGGACACTAGGGAAATATTTGGATCTGGGATATCAGGAGTAGCTTGTGTTTGGTCAAGAGGGGCCTGTGGTTCTTCGAGTTACTAATTTTCTCCTCAAACAATTGTTGTTTTCTTTGTCTTTGAGTCGATATTGACAGACTATCAGGCTCACTAAGTCCCATGTACCATGCAGGGCTTCCCGTAGTCACTGGATAGCATGAGCTAGGAGTGAGCTCAGGTATGTTTGACAAAGTCATCATCTTTTCTCTGTCAAGATTTTTCTTTTTGTAGTATTGAAGTGGATGCAAGGTATATTTGATGTTGTGAGAAGTAAGCAGGATTAACGGCGGACTCCAATGACTGCACCTCCTTACTGAGTTCCCAGTGTGTGTAGAATAATATTAGTTGATGACGGTGTGCATACTAACACCCCTGCATCCGCCGTTAGTGGATGCCAACTGCCAAGCAGATCAATGAGAATTCGAAAGGGGTTTGGGGTGGTGCACCACCAAAAAGTTTGTAAGTATATTACACCAAGTGGTCAGTAGTTGGTATACAAAAAAGTCTTTATTTTAGTTCAGTTGTTGAAACAAAGCCTCAGCCAACGCGTTTCGTTCAGAATGAACTTCGTCAGGGCTGGAAGAATGCAGAGAAACATAACATAAGTGGACGCACCATACATAACATTTAAAAAATACATATATAAGACACCAATTAAAAAAAAATTTTTACAAAAGTTTTTTACACATACTAAGAGAGAATGCACAGGACAGATCATGAATATACATTGTGTTGTTGATATGTTGACAATGTCACACAAAACAGTACCGTAAAAAATGACATATAACCCTACGAGTGAAAAAATGTTTTACATTAGTAACAGAAAAAGCACAAGTGTGCCGCCGTAATTCTAAAGCGAGTGAACTTTTGATTTGCTAAAAGTGGATAGTTTAATCAAGGTGTCCCCATCTGAAACATTATTTCCCTATCAATAGTTTGTGTCTTTCTACCCCAGAAAGACACAAACTATTGATAGGGAAATAATGTTTCAGATGGGGACACCTTGATTAAACTATCCACTTTTAGCAAATCAAAAGTTCACTCGCTTTAGAATTACGGCGGCACACTTGTGCTTTTTCTGTTACTATTGTAAAACATTTTTTCACTCGTAAGGTTATATGTCATTTTTTACGGTACTGTTTTGTGTGACATTGTCAACATATCAACAACACAATGTATATTCATGATCTGTCCTGTGCATTCTCTCTTAGTATGTGTAAAAAACTTTTGTAAAAAAAATTTTTTAATTGGTGTCTTATATATGTATTTTTTAAATGTTATGTATGGTGCGTCCACTTATGTTATGTTTCTCTGCATTCTTCCAGCCCTGACGAAGTTCATTCTGAACGAAACGCGTTGGCTGAGGCTTTGTTTCAACAACTGAACTAAAATAAAGACTTTTTTGTATACCAACTACTGACCACTTGGTGTAATATACTTACAAACTTTTTGGTGGTGCACCACCCCAAACCCCTTTCGAATTATATTTGATGTTGTGGTTATTTAATGCTGTGGTGTTGGCAAATTTATGCAACTGTATTTTTGTCTTGCGTATTATGTTTTGTCAATGTCTCAATGTGCTATATGAAGGTGTTGCTACTTTCAAAATTGTTATTTCATATCACAGTAAAGCCTGCTTTTTTGCAGCCAAAATTCATGCCATGTAACAATTGCACTTTCTTCCAGATTGTGTGACCCTTCAAGTACATTGCTATTTGTGTTTTTGAAATGTTTGTCTTGATGCATCTGTAAATATCGTTGAGCTCAAAGTAAGTAGTTAGACACAGAAATCCCCATATATAATATTTCCCCATGACCAAAGTAGAATTAAAAATTTACCTAAAAGCAGTAAAACTAGAGGGCATCTGTCCTTTGAAACAGTACCCCGCTTATCATAGAGTCACCACAAAAATACATGCAAACCAGGTTCCCCACATTAACACACTAAGGTACACACGTTTCCCTGGCAAAAGGAGGGAACCTTTGACACCAACATAATCGAACACATAGGGACACACATATGGCCAGATATGCAAGACAGAAAAAGGACTGGAGAGAGGCACTATTAGAGCTGTGGGCCATCATCGAGGAGGCCCAGACTGGCCATCTTATTCCACAGATAATAAGCAAAACATCCACCGGTCCCCCATCATTTGCAGGTATGGAGGTGCTCTACCCAATTACAGTTATTCCTGCAGTAGGAAACACCAACCCGCCAGTTAAGGGAGTCGAAGAGTCCCCTACCGAACAACGAACAATTAGATCCAGACATGAAAATCCAACATGCCATCAGGCCCGGCAAATCCCAGCACCACCAGTCTAGTGCTAGAGCTCCCCGAAGTTCAAACCCCCTGCCTGTCACGTTGAGCCCATCGAACCCCAGTGACACAAAGAACGTGCACTCCAACCAGGTCAGGTGATCACTCAAGAGTGACCGGAAAGATTCATAGTGGTTCTGGATAATGATACAGCTAGCGGAGGTGAGGACAGGGATCCCATTCCTCCAGGATCTAACGACCAGGGTGGGTACTATCGGGCCCGAGAACATAACAAATATAGGCTGACCCAAGGGAGATAGTAGCGAGAGAGGAAGGAGAAATGTTTGCACACCCATTCTGTGACTTACTAGCAGACTGGTTGCAGGAGGAGAACCAATTTGACGGGTCCCGCACTAGGGGAGGGTCATTTGAGCCAGAGGATATGTCTTCCTAATTGGAATTTCCCCTAAATGCAGCAATGCCTCGTAAGGTGGGAGAGAAGACAAGTACAGGAAAGAAGGAAATGAAAAGATAATAGGAAGACACTGGGATTGAACCACGACGTCACTGCAAAATCCTTGAGCTGGGAGCAGGCAGTCCTGGTCAGAACAGCAGTGGCCGCAATGGTGCAGAAATGAAGGTTGTGGTATTCGGCTTTTATGTCTCTCCTTTCTGTGCCTTGTATTGCGAAATCTCCTTTTCTGAGGTTACCAGGTTGTGTTCTAATGTGGAACTCTCCCCCTTGAGAGAGAATGTTATTATTGGAAAGCTTTTGTCAGTTGGATTGGACTGTTGGTGGCCGAGGTCCCTTGCATGAGATGTAGAATAAACTTATGCTGTTTCTTCAACTACTTTTGGTCTCCTGCCTGCTATTTATCCTGAGGAGAACACCTCATTTTGGTGACGAGTATGGATCTACTTTCATCAAACAGGGACCTCAACACAACTCAGCTTAACTACCCAACTCAGCCACTTCGGAAGATTTATTCCATGCTTGAAGATATAAGGTTGATTCTACCTTAAATCCTTCATGAGGCTCATCAGGTGTGCTGCCCTCGACTAACGCTTCATTGCTTCATTCAACGTTTGGAATCTTCATAGATGACTTTACAGCCTCCCTGCTCCTGTCTTCTCGAGGAGCGCGCTGGAGTTCTGTACCCTTGAGTCTCATGGTAGGGTTTGGTTTTCCTGTTTCTGGCATCTGCTTCGCTGGCTTGACAACGCGCTGCCTGGCCTTGCCTGGAGGCCTACATTTGTCTAACTTTGCCTGAAGGCCTACGTTTGCCTGACCTTGCCTGGAGGCCTACGCTTGCCTGTTTTGCCTGGAGGCCTGTCGGAGTAGGCCCATTTGTTGATTCTCTGCGCTTACATGCACTTCTTTTATTTCATATTTTCACATCTGCGCTGATGCGCACAGCTTTATTATTTTCTTTATTTGTTTAATTCTGTTTCTCGCAAAGTATGTCAGGCTCGCATAATGTTCTCCTCTTAATGTTGACTTGAGCTCTGTTGCCTGACCTTGTCCGGAGGCTTGTTGGAACAAGCTCATTGCTTCATTGTCAGCGCCATTTAATACTCCTACACTTGCGCTGATGTGCACAGCTGTTATCCTTTCTGTGAAGTTTATCATTGCTACTTCTGCACTTATGTGCACAGCTACGTTTGCACACAGCCGTTATTTAATATTTCCACACCAGCGCTGATGTGCACAGCTTACTGTTATCCCAACGCTGATGTGCACAGCTGCAATTCTTAATATTGACTTTATTATTGTTACCTTATGTGCACAGCTGCGATTTATTGTAGGTATTCACATGCACAGCTGTAGTTCTCTTTGTTTACTTCCACACACAGCTGTTTGCTTAACCTTTGTCTCATTTATTTTCTTGTCTTTCTTAAGATATTCACAAATATGTCTGTGTGAAACTCTCCTCTTAATTCTTAAACATGCAGAATGTCACTGCTGCTCCATTTTTTTATAGCTGCACCTGGTGATCCTTTAATTCCATGGATCAAATGGAAAAAAGTCTTTGCCAGTTATACTAGGGTCTGTGGCACTTCCTTAAGTGCGGAAAGGAAAGCCTCTTTGTTTATGCATTGTCTGGGTTCAGAGGGTCAGGAAGTCTTTGAACATCTCCCTGATCTTCCGGATAGTGAAGATGCCGTTTTAATTGAATACGATATATGTGTTAGAAAGATAGACATACATTATCTTCCCAGAGTAAGTATGGTTCCTGAGCGTTATCCTTTTGGGAAGAGAATGCGAAGACAAGAAGAAACTGTAGAGCAATATATTACCATTTGAAGAAAACTAGCTTCTACTTGTTGTTTTGGTCCAACCTTGTTGGAGAGGTTGAGAGATCAACTTATGCTTGGTTGCTTTATTGATAAAGATAAGGACAGTTTATGGCAAAAAGATAATCCCTCCTTACAAGAAGTTATTACTATTTTGAAGTTACATGAGCATTCTAAAGCTTGTGTTGACACCATTAGAAAAGAGTGTTAAAAAAATGGTGCTGTTGAGAAAGATGAAAAAAATGTTAAAGAGGTTAATATCAAACCTACCTCTAAGAGCAGATCTGATAGGCCTTCGGTCTCAGCCAAATCTTCTAAAAGTTTTTCACCTTCTAGTAACACTTTGTTTCAAGGTAAATGTTTTAGGTGTGGCCAACTTTAAAGACTGTCCTGGGTGGAAGGTTTCCTGTTCCAATTGTTGCAAGAAAGGCCATGTTCCACGTTGCTGCAGATCCAAGAGGGAGCAGAAGAAAGTTAGGGAAGTTGATGTTTATGAGCAAGATGGTGAGGTTGTTGAGATTTGTCAAGTTGTTGATTCAAGGAATGAGGGGCCTTTTGAGAATGTATTGATGAATGATCAGTCTGTAAAAATGCTATTTGACTCTGGTGCCAAAATCCTGCTTATTTCTAAGAGTTTTTATGATCAACAGCTATGTAACAAGATCAAATTAGTCAAGCCAGACATCAAACCCAGAGATTATGGAGGAGAAGTTATTGATCTTTTGGGGTATTTTTGGGGCACTATTGAATTCAAAGGAAGGATTGTTCCTGGGAAAATGTACATCTCTATGAGAGGGGAGTCTTTGATTAGTTGGTTCCACCAGCATGATCTTTACATGTACCTAGATCCAAATCAAACACCCTCAGTGTGTTTGAGAGATATACCTTCTGTAAAGCTGTAAATGATGGGGCTGATGTCTGGATTGCGAAATATCCAGAAGTCTTAAGCAAGGAAATAGACTGCCTCAAGAACTATGTTCACCACATAAAGATCAAACCAGGAGCTGTACTCAAAGTAGCAATGGTCAGGAGTGTTCTTTACTAGTGAAAGATAGCATGAAAAATGAATTAGATAAGCTTATCAAAAACAGAATCATTCAAGAGGTTGAGGTGACTGAGTAGATTTCACTTGTCGTTATGGCTCACAAGGCCAATGGGGAGGCTAGATTATGCAGAGATTTGAGAGAGTTGAATAAAGAAGTCATCGTGGACCATTATCATCTCCCCAATATCACTGAAATGTTGTCTTCTTTGGCTGGAGCCAAACACTTTTCCACATTGGACCTTTCATCAGCGTACCATCAGGTCAAGCTTCATCAAACTTCACAAGATCTTACCACCTTCATCACGTATTTTGTTACCTTCAAGTGTCTCAGGATTCCTTTTGGACTTATCTCAGCGGTCTCTGTTTTTCAAAGGGTGATGGAGAGAGTTCTCAGTGGTATTGCTGGGATCAAAGTATATCAAGATGACATCCTTATCTATGGTGTTAACCTTGAAGAACATGATAAAAGGTTAACTCTGGTTTTAGAGAGGATCTTTTCTGCTGGTCTCACCCTGAAGTCTGAAAAATGCTAATTTAATGTTGGGGAAATTGAGTACCTAGATCATTGAATTTCTGGTTCAGGTATTAAACCCAAACCCTCTTTGGTACAAGCCATTTCTAACTTGGAATAACCTATGGACTAAGAAGATTTAGTAAAGTTCCTGGGTATGGTGGAACTTTATAAAAAGTTTGTTCCCAATTTTTCACAAAAAGACTGAAGTTCTTGCGTAGCTTGCTAAAAAAGGGTTGTGAGTTTGTGTGGAGTCATGCCTGAAGTGAAGAGTTTGATGTCATCAAACAGTGTTTCAATGATGCCCCTTCCTTATCTAGCTTTGATCCCTTGTTAGAGTCATATCTCATGATGGATGCTAGTTCAAAAGGTTTGGGTGCGGTTTTAGTACAGAAAGCTGGTGGTTCTGAAAAGATCATTCTTTTAATTTCCAGACCCTTGAGAGGTGCCGAGTGTAATTATCCTGTCGTGGAGAGAGAAGCTTGGGGAGTCTACTGGGCCATTCGCAAGCTAAAGAAGTTTAGGTGGGGAAAATTGTTTCATGTTGTTTCTGATCACAAACCTCTCAGAGGTGTTTTCTGCAATAAAGGGGTTGACTTTGTCTCACTCAGGATTAAAAAGGCTGTTGTTGTCTTGCAAGAGTTTCAATTTGATGTTTGTTATCTTCCTGGCTCTAAAATATTTTGGCAGACTTTCTCTCCAGGCTTTGTAGTCAAAATGATATTGCTGATGTGCCAGAGGAGTCTGAGTTCTTTTCTGGCAAGGAGTTTGAAGAAGAGGTGAATGTTTGTTTTATATCTGAGGGTTTCTTTTCAGTGAAAGTGTGGGGAGAAAATGTTGATCAGGATAATGTCTTGAAATTTGTATCGGCAAAAGTTCATGATGGCTGGGGCAACAAGCATAACTGTGATGAAAATCTTAAAGGCTTTTGGAATGTCAAAGATGAGTTAACCTTGGTGAGTGGTATCTTGATGCGAGGTAGTAAATTGGTAGTTCCTGACGCTTTGAAATAGAAGCTGGTGGACAGTGCCCATGGAGTCACATGGGAATAGCAAAAACCAAAGAAAGGGTTAGAGAGGCTTACTGGTGGCCAGCAATGGATGTTTTCATAGTAAGGGTTGTTCGCAATCGCCCCCAGTCTGCTGGGAGTCACAAGATGCTGAAGTGCAGGACACAACCAATGATCGTCCGGGAGCAGTTTTCTGGTCCTTGGGTTGATCTTGCACTTGATATTTTGGGACCTGTGAAGTTAAGGTCTCAGGGTCGATTTGTTTTGATTTGTATGGACTTATATTCTAGGTGGCCTGAAATTAAAATTGTCAATTCTGTTGAATCTCAGGTTGTTGTGGAATTTTTGGAAGAGCTCTTTGAGCGTGAAGGGTTTCCCATGTCTTTATTGTCTGACAATGGAGTTCAGTTTACTTCGCATTTCTTTGAGGAATTTTTGGAGGAGAGGGGTATAATACATAAAAAGGCTGCCTTATATCACCCAGAGTGTAATGGTGCAATGGAAAGGTTTGTCAAAGTGTTAAAAGATGCCATGCAGCTAGCAGTTGTTTCTGGTGATAATTGGGAGTTGGCCATCAAAATAAAGGTTTGTGAATATAGGTTTATACCTCATTCATCCATGGGAGTGGCTCCCTTTAGATTGTTTAAGGGTAGGTCATCCATTACTAATATAATTCCATCTTGGGTGGCCTCCTGCAGGAAAATGTCTAATTTTAGGTCTGAAGATACTGCTGGTCGAGGGAAAAGGCGTTGGGATGTATGCAGAGGAGGAAGTATTTGTTTGATGTGATGAAGGCTGCTAAGAAAACTTTTTTAGTTGTTGGTGACTGGGTCAGAGTGAAATTACCACGAAAAGGTGCTGCTGCCTCAAAGTTTGGCAATCCCTTGCAAATTATTAAATTATTCAACAATGCTGTTAAGACCAGTGACCATAGGATCTGGAACTTGGGTATGGTTGCCAAGTGTCCTCCCTGTGTCACCTTTGGTACTGGGGTTTCTGCTGCTTGCTCTACTTCTCAAGCTCCCAGGAGGTGTTCTTCTCATTTGAGGACCACTCATCGTCACTTACAAGATTGTGTTTGCTAAGTATTTCATAATTTCTTTTGTTTGTTTGCTTTTCATTCTCTGTATTGCTTCATGTTTATGCTATAAAGGGGAAGGTATGTAGTATTCTGCTTTTATGTCTCTCCTTTCTGTGCCTTATATAATGCAATCTCCTTTTCTGAGGTTGCTAGGTTGTGTTCTATTGTGAAACTCTCCCCCTTGAGAGAGAATGTTATTATTGGAAAGCTTTTGTCAGTTGGCTTGGACTGTTGGTGGCTGAGGTCCCTTGCATGGAATATACAATAAACCTATGCTGTTTCTTCAACTACTTTTGGTCTCCTGCCTGCTATTTATCCTGAGGAGAACACCTCAAAGGTGCCCGGAGGTTTGGGAAGGTAGAGCTATCCCTCACATTTTTGTTTCACCTTGAGGGTTACCAGGATATCTTACCCCAAGAGGAGGTGCTGTTTTGTTTGGAGGCCATTGAAGTATGGCCCAAATAAGGAGCCCTGCTAGCCAAACACCAATTGATCACACTGTGAGCATGTATCAATCTATCATCTTTCTTACGCCCGGTCTCAGTACACGGGAGGTAACCACTGACCTGTTGTTCAGGGAGTGTTCATGGGTCTCAGAAATCGTCTTTGATTACTCGATTAAGGTTAGGATGGAACTGTGGAATGGGGCTCCATTGCCCATGGCGCTATTAACAATGTGGAAGGAACAAGACTTGTCAGAAGTGCCACCACCGTTATGGGCAAAGAGGCCCTATAACTTGGGGCTCATCAGTACAATAGAACTGGTAAGGATAACACTGAAAGAAGGGACTAACCTACCCTGTGTGCACCAGTATCTGCTCTCCTGAGGGTATACCTGTCAGGAATCACGGAAGGTTTCCTCCTCCTTCTGCTTCCGTGGCCTCCATTCTTTCATTAAAAACTGAGAACGCAGTTAATTCCCTGAGTTGGAGTGCTTGTTGGCATCGTAGGAATTCCAACATGGCCGCCAACTTACTGCAGCAGTACACTGCTGTTTAGCAGTCTAGTCTTGTAAATAATGACAGTTGGTGAAGGGTGCTCCAACATTCCATGGTGCACTTCACCGAAGATTCTTCAGGAGCAGCACCTGTTTATGCGTCGTGGAAGTTAGTCTGGGTAGTGGCGACATTCTCGGTGTTAGTTTCGACGGTTATCAACCTAAAGGTTAGTGTGAAATATCTAAGTAAATTAGAGCTTGGTATTATGGAATTGGTTAAGAGAAAACAAATCTGAACTAGTGATCCTGTTACAGCTGAAATAAACTAGTGAGGATATTGCTTATAGATTTACAATATCTCATCTGAAGTGAAGTTTATTGTTAAAAGAAGTGAAAGGTTAACGCGAGCGAATTCTTTATTTGCTGTGCTAATAAATCCCAAAGATGTAAAATCAACAGTAATTACAGAACAAACGGGCACCGAGTCTTCGTGCCTTTGTTCTATGCCATTTAAAGTAGACACGGGAGTTAATCTTGTTGCGCGTCTAATAATATTCATTGGTGTTCTAGTCAGCAGAAGCTAGACGCGCGAGCGCTCGTTCATTCGTGCTTCGCGTCAGCTGACTGAATACAAGCCGGCAAAACAAATACATTCACCGGTGTTCTAATCAGCTGAATTCAGACGCGTGAGCGCTTGTTCATTCGCGCTTCGCGTCAGCTGACAAAATACAAGCCGGCAAATAATAAAACACATTTTCTCTCAAAATTAGATACGTGAGGCAGAGAGCAAGGTCAAGCGAATGCAAACAAATATTACTCGCTTCGCTAGACATACAGGAATCCAATAAAAGAAATGCAGACACAGGCTTGTCGTAAATGAAACAAAAATAATAGCCTTCTCAATTGGGTTTAAAGACTTAAAATGTAGAATTGATCCAGTTACCAATAATTTGAAACACATAAGAAAATAGGTTCCTGATTTACATCGAAGAAAACATTTAGGAACTACAGACCACACAGACTCCCAATTAACAATCAAACAATGTACACTCACCTAGTATTTTCTCATCTTCCACAGAGCAGAGAATAAATGACGTTCCTGTG
Organism: Triturus cristatus; assembly: GCF_964204655.1. Classification (NCBI taxonomy): domain Eukaryota; kingdom Metazoa; phylum Chordata; class Amphibia; order Caudata; family Salamandridae; genus Triturus; species Triturus cristatus. Next base: position 530,698,650 of record NC_140584.1, read on the forward strand.
AGAATAGAACCAGACTAGAGTAAGACTTCTCTACAAATATTCTTCACACTAGAGAAGTAGAAGAGGGGCAAGTCCAAACACCTTTCCTGGTAAGATAAGTAATCCTTAAATTTAGAATGCAAGTAAGTTAAGAAGTTAAACTATCTAACCCAGGTTTGGTTTTCAGCAGACGCTACATGTGAGGAAGGAAGTTCGAGCTGAACTACTGTGTTCTGGAGCTGTCTCTTCTCTGTCCCATCCCCTTTCCCCCCTCGGTACTTATCTACTACGGTGGAACTAAAGAAACCTTGTGGGGAAGGTTCCGAGAAGGGCATTGGGAACTTACGTCATTCTATTCCTGTGTGGTTCGCGAATAAAGAAAGCCCTTGACAGAGTGAAGTGCCCACGTTGGTACAAGCACCTGAGTAGAATGGCGGAAGGTTTCGACTTCAAGAAATTAGGCGAGATTTTAAGTGCAATACAAAGGGATTTAGAGGCAGTCAGGGAGGAGAATAAGATTTTAAGGCAAGAGATGATAACGTTTAAAACGGGGACACCAGTTCAGGGAGCTAGTCAGACTTCTACATTATTCACTGCACAGAACCCAAGCACTAGCACTCCATCCTTTGCTCCAACTCAAGTCATCCACTCCTTATCCCCAGTAATTTCTCTTGCCCCACCACAAAGATTTAATGGGGACCCGCAAAAGGCACAATTTTTTTTAACCCAATGTTCGCTGCACTTTATGTGCCGGCCAACAATTTTTCCAGATGCCCAATCCCGTGTGGCGTTCATCCTGTCCTACCTTAGTGGGGACGCCGCTGCTTGGTCAATGCCACTGGTATCCAAAGATGACCCAATTTTATATAGTTTAGACGATTTCAAGAAAGAATTTCTCAGCATTTTTGATCGGAGAACAGCATCACAGGCTTCGGATAATGAACTGCTGGAATTAAAACAGGGGAACCGAGAACTAGTGGCCTATCTAGCTCAATTCAACAAATTGATAGTGGAAACTAATTGGCCTGAAGATAAAAGAGCAGCAGTATTTTACAGGGGATTGCGAGAAGAACTGAAAGATGCTCTATCCCAAATTCCGAATCGGCCTAATGATATTTCTGCCCTTGTGGATTTAACTCTTGAGATTGATTATCGACAAAATGAGCGAAAAGGAGAACGTAGACGGGAGTTCCGTTCTAGTGTTCCACGTTTAGATCGAGTCAAAACAGAGTCAACCCGACCAGAGGGTGCTACGGGAGTGGAACCCATGCAGATTGGAGTAATCCATGGTCCTCTCTCTAAGGAAGAAAAAAAAAATGGAGGTTAAATAAATTATGTTTGTATTGCGGAGGAAATGGACACTTCGTCAAGAATTGCCTAAAAAGACCAAAATTACCAATCAAGGAGAAGGAAAACTAGAGGCACCACGGGTAGGCGGAGTTGAACCCGTGGTTGCGAAAGTGGCAATAACTCCAACAAGTCATCAAGTGGCTAATACCTTACAAGTTTCTTCACCTCATCTAGTAATGACTGTGACCTTGAAATTTCGAGACACAACTTTGACTGGTGTTAATGTCATGGTTGATTCTGGGGCAACAGGTAATTTCTGTGACCATAAATTTGCTGTTCGGAAAGGATTATTAGCAATTAACAAGGAAAAAAGTGAGAAAGTCCGAGCTGTGGATGGTACAGAATTGACTTCTGGGCCCATAACTAGTCACAAGGAGATGGTACACATGACTACTACTGAGGGACATCAAGAGATCTTACAGTTTAATTTAATAGACGCCCCTCAATTTCTTTTTTTTTTTTTTTTTTTAATTTATTTAGAGTTTTTCTACAACAAACAGTCATACAATGAGCAATATAACAGGAAGCAAGCATAATATAAATAAAATACAAACAGCAATAATACAAAAAAATAGAGAATGTCTCTTAAATCCATTTAGTGACTGGATCCCAAATTTTTAAACCTTGTCTTTTTCTCCTTATTCCCTTAAGCTTGTACATAGCCATTTCTATATGATAAATGGAAAGTAGCTTACATTGCCATTGATGAAAGGTCTGAGGTTCATTATCAATCCACCGGGAAGTGATGCAGAAACGGAAAACGGACATACAAATAAACAAAAATGCTTCTTCAGCAATAGGTCTTTTCCCAGACTGATCTGCTTGAACACCAAAAATTACCAATTCGGGAGATAGTTTTACGGCTATCCGTAAATTATTATTAATAAAAGATTCAATATCAATGATAAACCGGAATAGTTTTTCACATTTAAAAAACATATGAATAGAGCCCGCATCCACCTCATTACAACGATTACATCTTGATTCGCCGCCAACCTTCCACTTAGCTAACTTAGCGGGAGAATAATAAAGATCGAAGACAGACATATAGTGTTGACTTTGGAGGGACCCATTAAAAAGTACCTTCATAGATATATCGATTGATCTTCCTATATCAATATCTACTATATCTAGCTTCCTTTGCCATTTACTCTCTACAGAAGATAAATCATCTTCAAGCTGATTAATAATCATTTGATAAACTGGGCCTATTTTTTTTGTTTTCCTGATAATTTCTAATATCTTATGAGAGTTCATGCTAGGATTAATAAGAAGTCCTTTTGATTCTAGAAAACTCCGAATCTGAAGATACTTAAAAAAGTGATGCTGTGGTAAGCCATATTTGGTTCGGAGAGCCAAAAATGACAAAAATTGAGCCTCTTCATATAGATCTCCTAAAATCTGTATTCCGGAAAGATGCCATACTTTGATGATTTGGTCATGGAAAACCGGAGGGAGGGCAAAATTATTGAGAATTGGAGAGTAGTAAGTGGTTTCACCCAGACCAAGAATTTTATTCCTAAATTGTCGCCAAATTGTAAAACAAGCTAAAATAATCTTGAATTTGTTTTTTTTATAATAACTGGGTTCGATGATTTTGACTAAACATTGAGGAGCAGCCTTACCTAGCAATAATTCATAGACTGAGGGGTAGACGGATTCTTCAGTGACCGTGTCCACAAAAAGAAGTATACCCATACATCTTAAAGAAATAAGCCAATAATACACCCTGAAATTAGGTACACCCCACCCCCCTTTCAGCCTGGGCAAAAAACACCATTTCAGCGCTCGACGAGAGCGGTGATACCCCCACAAGAATCTGGAGATCATTCTATCAATTTTTGTAAAGTAATGTGCCGGAAATAAGAGTGGTATAGTGCGAAATAAATATAGAAACTTTGGTAAAATTAGCATTTTAATAATATTGACTCGGCCATAAAGAGAAAAGTGCAAATTATTAAGACTCTCTAGAGTTTTATTAGATGAATTCAGAACAGCTTCAATATTTAGGCGTACAATGTCATCCACCCTGGATGAGATCGTTATCCCCAAATATTGGGCTTCAAGATCGAAAACCACTTCTTTAGGTCGGCCAAAGTCAGAATGAATCAATTGGGTTTTGACCACATTTAATTTATAGCCGGATAGCAAGCCAAATTCTTCCGCCAAAGAATGATTTTTGGTAATGCACGGGCGATATCTACGGTAGTTACGGCAACATCATCTGCATAAGCGAAAATTTTGAATAGATTGGTATTAATATTTACGGGTATAATATCTGCCGCGAGGGATAAATTACGTAAATATGGTCCTAGGTATAAAGCGAACAACAAGGGGGAACAGGGACAGCCTTGTCTAGTTCCCCTTGTTATCGGAAAGCCCTTCGAGAAAGAGTTGGTTATTCTTATGGCAGCTTTAGGTTGAGTATAAAGGGCTTTCACAGCGTTAATATATAAGATAGGAAAGCCCATCCAGAGCATGACGGACCAAATGAACTCCCAGGAGACGCTGTCGAACGCTTTTTCTGCATCCAACAGGGCCACCGCAACCGGGGATTCGGAGGTCTGAGCCCAATCTAGTAATGCTATTATTTTTTTAACATGGTCTGTAGTGTCTCTTTTCAATATAAAGCCATGTTGTCGGATAGAAACAAGGGTCGGCATCAATGGATTCAGTCTGTTAGCAAGAATTTTGGAATAAATCTTACTATCGGTGGAAATCAGGGAGATGGGTCGATATGAGCCTAGTTCTTCACTATTTTTACCTTTCTTTTTAAAAATTACTGTCGTTGCGAGGGACCATGACTCAGGTGGGTTGCCAGCGAAAGCCGAAGAAAAGATCTTCATTAGTTCTGGCTTTAAAATTCCTCTAAATGCTCGATAAAATTCCAGAGGAATAGAATCAGGACCCATGGCTTTTCCAGCCGCAAGACCGATAATAGCGAGTTCGATCTCATCCCAAGTAACTGGGGTACTGAGAAACTCCACATATTCTGCTGACATTTCTGTGGTATAAATCTTATCAAGATATTGTTTTATAGCAAAATCAGGAACACTATCCGGTTGATGATAAAGCAGTTGGTAAAATTCGTTAAAGGCGGCAAGTATGTCTTCTTTAGAGGTTTTAAAGCCCCCATGAAGATCTTGAATTTTAAGAATCTCATTAGCAGTGGCTTTTTGGCGTAATCTTTGTGCTAAGATTTTCCTGGTTTGTTCACTTAATTTATAGCTTTCAGTCCGGTGTTGATTATGATGTAGAGCTACTTGATCGGCTATATGAGCATAAACAGAGCTGCGTTTGATCGATAAATCTAGTTGGGATTCCTCTATGTCGCTATCCATTTTATTGCATTCAGCCGGCCGTGTCTCTGCATGTAGAACCATATCACAGTCCCTTTTAAATTTATTCCGCTTATCCTTTAATTGAAAATTGGCATATTTTAATGTCTCTCCCCGTACCACAGATTTGAATGTGTCCCAAACTACTGGAATTGAAGATGACTCATTTTTTAACTCAAAAAAATCCTGGATAACATTAGACATAAATTGAATGTAATCTGGATGTACAAGTAAATTCCGTTGGAACGTCCAAGTTGATTTATGACCTTGTTCGGTTGGTGAGATACTAAACTTTAAACAGAGGGGGTTGTGATCCGATAATAGCCTAGGCAGGATTTCTAACCCAATTTTATCCAGAAAAAACTGAGATAAAAAAAAGTAATCAATCCGAACATGTTTCTTGTGCGGAACAGAAAAAAAAGTAAAGCCATACTCATCTGGATGAGCAATATGCCAAGCATCAGATAAAGCATTGTCTAATACCAGAGACCGCAGAGCCTTAAAAGACCGTGGCTTTGATCCTTTATACCTTGGATTTTGTCTAATGTTGAAAGCAGCGTCGATATGAATATTAAAATCCCCACAGAGAATAATAGGAATACTACTGAAAGCAAGCTCCTGATTTAGATAGTTAAATAGCTCGGAGTCATCAAGGTTAGGGCCATAAACTGAATAAATCATAAACCTGTTCTGAGAAATTAACAGTTCTGCCATGGCCCAACGGCCCCATTTATCAGCAGCAGTCTTGATTAAAGTGCCCAGATTCCGATGCATGAGTATGGCTACACCTCGTTTAATACCGGTCTGCCTAGAAACTATTAAGACTTCCAACCCCAAGTTCTTTAACAAATCCTTTTTTTCCCATGATAAGTGCGTCTCTTGGAGACAAAGTATATCTATTTGCAGCAGATGGATCATTTTGGACAAAATACCTCTCTTTTTCGCATCATTAAGACCATTAACGTTAAAAGTACAAATTTTAATTATCTTATCCATTGGAAGATAGAACATAAAGAGAGATTAGAAAGCTAGGATCTATCAAACATGGCTCTGTATAAAATTGAAAACAAGCCACCGTAGTGAAAAATGTCATTGCTTTACCCAGTATTAAAACATAAGTAAACCAGTCTAAGCAACACTCCATAGCTTGCAGATAGCTAAACATTATCGTGATATCTTGCTCAAATTGGACTGATGTTGAGTTACACCCCCACCACCACCACCTCAAATTGGACTGATGTTGAGTTACACCCCCACCACCACCACAGACGCCCCTCAATTTCAGTTAATTTTGGGTTTACCATGGCTAACGGTACACAACCCGCTGATAGATTGGGGAGCCCGAACTATTCAATTAAATTCCGAATATTGTACAAAACATTGCTTTGGAGATTTGACAAATTCCACTGAGACTAGTGCTGTCACCCAGCTATGCACCAATGGAGGAACAATATGTGTTATTCAAACACCGGAAATACCAGCACCTTACCAGGAGTTCGTGGATGTCTTTGATGAAATCAAGGCCGAAACCTTACCCCCTCATAGGTCTTATGACTGCAAGATCGATTTAGAACCTGGAGCCAACTTACCATGTAGTAGGGTGTACGCTTTGACCGAAAAGGAAAATCTTCATTTGAAGGAATATCTAACTAAGAATCTGGCGAATGGTTTTATTCGCCTGTCTCAGTCACCTGTCTCTTCTCCCCTTTTCTTTGTACCAAAGAAGGGGGGGATCTCAGGACTTGTATTGACTTTAGGGCAATCAACAGAATTACCATCAAAAATCGATACCCTTTGCCCCTTATCTCAGTGTTGATCGATCAGGTAAAGGAAGCAAAGATTTACACTCGCCTAGATTTACGTGGAGCATATCATCTAATCAGGCTTCGAGAAGGTGATGAGTGGAAAACTGCGTTCAGAACTAAATTCGGACTCTATGAGTACCTGGTAATGCCATATGGTCTGTGCAATGCGCCAGCGGCATTCTAATACTTTATCAACGATGTTCTAAGCGATTTCATTGATCGCTGCGCTATCGTCTACATTGATGATATTCTCATTTATTCAAACACAACGGAAGAACATCATGACCAGGTCAGAGCTGTTTTACAACGCTTACGAGAAAACTCCCTATTTGTCAAATTGGAGAAGTGTCTTTTTAATACAGATACGGTGGAGTTTCTTGGTTTTGTATTGTCGCCTAAGGGAGTTCAAATGGATGAACAGAAGGTAAAAGCCATAAAAGATTGGAAGTCTACTGCTAGCATCAAAGAACTCCAGAGTTTTATTGGATTCTCCAATTTTTACAGACGATTCATCCACGGATTCTCTTCTAAGATACTCCCTTTGACTCGTCTTCTGAAGAAAGGTGTTTCCTTCTCGTGGTCAGATGAGGCGGAGGAGGCATTTCGATTGATGAATCAGTTTTACCACTGCACCTGTTCTACTTCACGCAGATCCTTCTGAACCCTTCTATTTGGAGACTGACGCTTCAGACCTAGCTATTGGTGGAATACTTTCCCAACGACACAAAGACACCGGGCAGTTGCATCCTGTAGCCTATCGTTCACGCAAACTCAATCCTGCGGAGTGTAATTATACTATTACCGAGAAAGAACTTCTGGCCATTAAGGACACCTTCAAAGACTGGAGGCATTACCTAATGGGAGCTAAGCATACAGTAACGGTGTTTACAGACCATCGTAATTTGAAATGTTTGCGCTCCGCTCGTACACTCACACCACGTCAGCTGCGGTGGTCCCTGTACTTCGCAGACTTTGACTTCGTTATAACCTTCCGTCCTGGCTCCAAAAATGGAAAGGCTGATGTCCTCTCAAGATTGGATACTGAAAATCAAACCCCTGTCATTGCAAATCAATCAATCATACCGGATGACAAATTTATTGGAGCAATATCTTTGGAACCCTTTGAACATCTTGTCCGTACTTCGATGTCAGATCCGGATATGCAGACTTGGGCCTCAGAAGATCCGCTACGTTCCATTTCCAATGGTCTTCCCTATCATGGCTCTGCTCTATATCTACCCACCAAGCACCTCCAGTTGAAATCAATACAGGAAAGTCATGACAACCCATTGGCTGGTCATAAGGGCATTTTAAAAACTGAAGACTTACTTAGACTAAATTTTTGGTGGCCATGTATGTGCCGTGATATTCGCCAATATGTTTTGAGCTGTGACCTATGTGCACGGGGAAAACCGGATAGGCAGGCCCCAAAGGGACTCTTACAACCCATGCCAACACCCCCATATCCTTGGCACACGGTCTCCTTAGACTTGATTGTTGATCTACCTTCTTCCCATGGGTATGACACTATTCTTGTTGTTGTTGACACCTTTAGTAAGATGGCACACTCTGTACCCTTTAAGGGTGTACCCACTTCTAAACAACAAGCACAACTTTTCAACCAACACATAATTCGCCTTCATGGGATACCTAAGATTCTAATTTCAGATAGGGGCTCCCAGTTCTTATCACGTTTTTGGAAGGCCTATATCAAAGGCCTTAACATCGATCATCGTTACTCTACTAGTTTCCATCCTGAAACTGATGGTCAGACTGAACGCATTAATCAGGAACTAGAACAACACCTTAGGTTATACTTGTTAGATGAGGAGGGTGATTGGTCTGACCATTTATGGACGGCAGAGTATGCCCATAATAATGCCCTTAACGTCTCTACTGGTTGCACGGCCTCCCAATTCCCATGCTAATTTTGACACTGTACATGTTCCTGCTATCCAAGACATCGCACAACAGTTATCTTACATCCATCATTCTGTGACTCACAATTTGACTACAGCTAAAGCTCGTTACAAACACTTCGCTGACCTGAAACATAAGAAGGCACCTGAGCTTCATGTAGGAGACTTAGTCTGGTTATGTACAAAGAATCTGAGACTTAAGGGGCCACGTAAATTCCAGCCTCGTTTTATGGGTCCTTATCCAATTGAGAAGGTGATAAATCCTGTTACCTATCGATTATCTCTTTCTGGTTCCACTAAGATTCACCCGGTCTTTCATGTCTCCCTACTAAAACCAATTCATCCCAGGTTACGTAGGTCCTCCCCTCCTGATCCTTTAATCCTGCATGGAGAGACTGAATATGAAGTTAAACGGATTTTAGATTCCAAACTTATCCGTGATAAACTTTTTTATCTCATTGACTGGAAGGGTTTTGGTCCTGATGAACGTTCCTGGGAAAAAAGTACTGATGTTCATGCTCCCCGAATAATTAAAGCCTTTCATGCTCAGTTTCCTACTAAACCCAGTCTGGAGGAAACCCCGTTGGGAGGGGGTACTGTCAGGAATCACGGAAGGTTTCCTCCTCCTTCTGCTTCCGTGGCCTCCATTCTTTCATTAAAAACTGAGAACGCAGTTAATTCCCTGAGTTGGAGTGCTTGTTGGCATCGTAGGAATTCCAACATGGCCGCCAACTTACTGCAGCAGTACACTGCTGTTTAACAGTCTAGTCTTGTAAAGAATGACAGTTGGTGAAGGGTGCTCCAACATTCCATGGTGCACTTCACCGAAGATTCTTCAGGAGCAACACCTGTTTTTGCGTCGTGGAAATTAGTCAGGGTAGTGGCGACATTCTCGGGGTTAGTTTAGTCGGTTATCAACCTAAAGGTTAGTGTGAAATATCTAAGTAAATTAGAGCTTGGTATTATGGAATTGGTTAAGAGAAAACAAATCTGAACTAGTGATCCTGTTACAGCTGAAATAAACTAGTGAGGATATTGCTTATAGATTTACAATATCTCATCTGAAGTGAAGTTTATTGTTAAAAGAAATGAAAGGTTAACACGAGCGAATTCTTTATTTGCTGTGCTAATAAATCCCAAAGATGTAAAATCAACAGTAATTACAGAACAAACGTGCACCGAGTCTTCGTGCCTTTGTTCTATGCCATTTACAGTAGACGCGGGAGTTAATCTTGTTGCGCGTCTAATAATATTCATTGGTGTTCTAGTCAGCAGAAGCTAGACGTGCGAGCGCTCGTTCATTCGCGCTTCCCGTCAGCTGACTGAATACAAGCCGGCAAAACAAATAAATTCACCGGTGTTCTAATCAGCTGAATTCAGACGCGTGAGCGCTTGTTCATTCGCGCTTCGCGTCAGCTGACAAAATACAAGCCGGCAAATAATAAAACACATTTTCTCTCAAAATTAGATACATAAGGCTGAGAGCAAGGTCAAGCGAATGCAAACAAATATTACTCGCTTCGCTAGACATACAGGAATCCAATAAAAGAAAGGCAGACACAGGCTTGTCGTAAATGAAACAAAAATAATAGCCTTCTCAATTGGGTTTAAAGACTTAAAACGTAGAATTGATCCAGTTACCAATAATTTGAAACACATAAGAAAATAGGTTCCTGATTTACATCAAAGAAAACATTTAGGAACTACAGACCACACAGACTCCCAATTAACAATCGACTCTAGAACTATTCAGTGAGTATTCAAGAGGAGGTTAGGAGCCAATTATAGAACAAGGTTGAGAACAATGTACACTCACCTAGTATGTTCTCATCTTCCACAGAGCAGAGAATAAATGACGTTCCTGTGAGAATAGAACCAGACTAGAGTAAGACTTCTCTACAAATATTCGTCACACTAGAGAAGAAGAAGAGGGGCAAGTCCAAACACCTTTCCTGGTAAGATAAGTAATCCTTAAATTTAGAATGCAAGTAAGTTAAGAAGTTAAACTATCTAACCCAGGTTTGGTTTTCAGCAGACGCTACATGTGAGGAAGGAAGTTCGAGCTGAACTACTGTGTTCTGGAGCTGTCTCTTCTCTGTCCCATCCCCTTACCCCCCTGGGTACTTACCTACTAGGGTGGAACTAAAGAAACCTTGTGGGGAAGGTTCCGAGAAGGGCATTGGGAACTTACGTCATTCTATTCCCGAGTGGTTCGCGAATAAAGAAAGCCCTTGACAATACCACTCACAATGCAAGCACTAGTTGATCAGGAGGTCGCATATAGGGGGGTTCCCCCTGCAATACACAGATCTCCCTGGTCAAAAAGAGTGAGAGAGGGACATGGACCTGGTGCAAGAACTGTGCTCCCTTAATGACATTGCGGTCCTGGAATTCCCTTTAGTGTCAGACCCCTCCATCATACTAACAAACATACCCGCAGAGGTCTTCTATTTTTCCATGATCGACATCAAGAACACATTCTTTAGCATGCTGCTGCACCCGGACAGTCAGTACCTGACCGCATTTGCTTTTTGAGGGATTCAGCTGCTCTACCGAAGGCTACTGCAAGGCTTCTGTGACTACCCCAGTAGCTTCAATCGAATACTGAGGAAGGACCTTGCCAACTTTCGATCAAATAGCACCTTGATACCTTATCCTGACAACATCTTGATATGCACTTCCTCTGAGGACCTATGTCGGCAGGACACGATAATCCTCCTGACTGCACTTGCTGAGAGAGTATACAAAGTGGAGAAGGGGAAAATGTAGTATGTAAAACAGGTGGTTAGTTATCTGGGTCAACTGATCTCAGTTGCCGCTCAACGGATTATGCTGGAATGCGCAGATTCTATCTGGGATATGCCACCACTGAAAACTAAAAAGTGTATGCAAAAGTTTTTAGGACTATGGAACTAAATCCAGCATTTCATTTTTGATTACAGCTCACTCATTGCCCCCTTACACAAGGCCATGAAGAAGGTGAAAGCTGGCCACAAGGAGCTAGCATGGATACCTGAGATGCGCAATGCCTTCGGCAAACTCAAAACAGAAATACCATACTCCCCGGTGCTAGGAAAGCATAACTATAGGAAGGAATTCTTCTCATTCAGCAACAGCGATGGGCGAAGCATGTCAGTAGTTCTGATACAGAAGTATCCCCTGCCATACAAACCCCTCGCGTACTATAGCAGGCTCTTAGACTCAGTCATGCAGGGCCCTTTCCTGTGTGAGCAGGCACTGGCATAAGCATCCTTTACCATTGACAAAAGCACTAGGGGTGGGCGGAATTTGCAAAATTCACTTTCGCAAATTATCGCGAAAATGTTAAAAATCTCCGCAAACACGCGGAAATATCGCGAAGATGCAGAAGTTTTTTTCCCGCCCGTTCACGGTATTTTCTGCGAGGTCGTGGCTCGCCAACTTACCCATGTGGTTGCTCGCGGGCACGGCCATCTTGTTTTCATTTGTCTCGCGGTGCATGATCGCGAGAAGAAAGACGTGATCGCGCGACGAAGGACGTTACTGCGGGCGCGAACTGTCGCGAGACAGTGCAAATGGCTACCAACAATCCAACATCTCGTGGAGAACGCGACCGGATCGGGAAAACTTGTCGGCAAACGCGGGGATTCAGGTAAGGCGATCGCGCGCACGCGAGAACGTATTATTTTACAGCGCGAGCAAGCAAAAAAATTTTGTTAAAATGCGGATTGCGGAAATTTAGAAATTTTCGCACTCTTCGCGGAACGTGAAAATGTCAAATTATCGCAATTTCCGCGAGCGGAACGGAATTTTAGCCCAGGCCTAAAAAGCACCCCCATTGTGAAGGGGGCACCGCTGACACTGATATTCCTTGGGGTGAAGGGGGGCCTGGAGAAAGGGCTATACATCGAGAACTGCTAGGAAGAGCTGGAAAGGAGTGAGTATGCACCCCAAATCCCTCGTAATACGGTATTGCAATGCTGTACTGCCCAATGGAGGCTGCCTTCCCCCCACTGCGACGACAGTGGTCAGCGGTTTGCTGGCAGTGACACCAGTCCAGACGTGACCTTCACAAATCCAATCTGCCCAACTCATAATACTGCGGATGGCTCACCACAGTCAGACCGCCACCGCCGGGATGGCAGTCCATGGAAAGCTGAACTTGTAATAAGGCCCTCAGTGTTTGTGGCTATACAAAAGAGCAAGAGCATGCTGACTACACAAAGGAGTTCAGGTTAGGAGCTGATACTCTCCAGGCGTTCCTTAAAAATAATAAGGTGCCATCTAGTGAACCCAACCACCTTCATAGCTCACAAGGTTCAGGAGGGGGAGGAGATCCATGACTGTGCCACATGTACCCCAAGGGGATTAGTCAGGCAGAGGAGGATCCCATCCCAGACAGCGAAGAATTGTTCATCAACAGTTACTCCATGATAGACCAAGAGACCGGGGTAAGACACACGGGCAGCAGTGTTTAAGGCCTGTAGCCACGTGCCCTCAGCAATGCTGCAGGTCACCCGACACAGCTTACCCTTCCCCCTCACATTTCAGCACAGGCAGCAGAGCTGACAGCATTGATTAAATCCCTTTCCCAAAGCACAGGTAAGATGGTAACGATCTATTCAGATTAAACCTATGTTACTACCACAGTGCACTCTAGCATAGGAAGGTGGAAAAGGTGAGGGTTCCTAAAATCAGACTGCACACCTGTTGTGCACAGGAATCTTCTAGAATGACTAATCCAAGCCCAAACCATACCTATATGCATTGCTGTGGTAAAGTGTGCCACCCAAACTGGGGGAAAGAATTTTATATCCCAGGGGAATGCATTAACCAACCAGTTTGTGAAAAAAGCAGCTTATGAAATGAACAAAGAGACTGACGTGCTTCCTTAACAACAGGCAGCAGAGACGGAAGCCCCACAAGATAAGCCTTACACAGAAACAGCAAGGTTGTCCTTGATGGAGTTGCATTAAACAGCATTGCCTGACAAAAGGGAGCAATGGGTAGCTAGGGGTTGCACTCAGACTGCACACAACTTCATATAGACACACACACCTACAGGGAAACCCATCAGGCCATAGAGCCTAATCCATATAGCAATGCCCCAATTACACTTACCAGCACATATAGCAAAAGACAACATGATAGCGGAACTCAAAAATGACTGCTTATCCCCAACCTTGCCGAAACCGTGACAACGCATTTAAACGGATGAACCGACTTCCCAAACCTACACTCAAGGGTGTGGCACCCTCTAGCAAAAGACCTACAGGATCTTTCAGGGCACTACACATCGACTTAGTTGACATGATTTCTCGATGTGCTAACTACAGATACCTGATTGTAGTTGTCTTCCGCTACACCAGGTGGATCAAAGCCAGTCCTTGCATGCACTGTGACTCCAAGGCAGCGGTGATGTTCCATGTCAGGGAAATAATACCCAGATGGAGGGTACCAGACATCATCCAGTCAGATAATGGAAAGCACTTTGTCAACTCCATGTTCGCCCACATATGCACCATTATTACAATAACTCTTAAACTTCCCTCGTGTACCACCCCCGAAGCAATGGCATTGTAGAGAGACTCAATGGCCTGTTGAAAAATAAAATAAATACATTTTCACTGGCTTTGATGAAAAATGGCTCCATGTCTGCCCGTAGCCTTGTTTGCACTGAGAAACATGCCCAGCAGTGATCACAACCTCACACCACACCAAATCTCGACTGGCAGATTGATAGAGACACCAATCTCAAGAACCAGAACTAAACTGAGTTCTGAGGCTAGGGGATGAATTGCATGTGTATCTCTCTGAATTAACCAAAACCACCAGATGTCTATCCAAGCAGGCCCACCTCTGGAACTCAACGCCAAGCTACCATACCAAGCACCTCAACCTGGAGAGGAAGTCTACCATCGAAACTTTGTAACAAAGTGGAAACAAGCAAAGTGTAAAGGACCCTATCATGTAGTTTTCAAAAAATCAACTGCTTTCAAGATGGAAGGGAAAAATGCGTGTGCCCACCACTCCTAAGTGAGGTTGAAGCCTTCCACAACAAATGCTCCAGAACTGCACCATGAACTTTCAAGTAAATAACCTTCAATCACCAGAGGATTACAGCCGTCTTCCCTGGATCCAATCCCACGACCTGAAATGTTCAATAAGTTATGTATTGTTGAACTTCTAAGTACCCTCTTTACTATGGGTGTTTCTACATCCATTCATCACCAAAGCACTACCAAGTCTGATGGAGTCCGACCCAAAGCTATCACAGTGCTTGTGTAGGAACCTCTCCCACATCACTTCTAATTTTACCAACTCAACACTAGAATTCCACACGCAATACACAGCGCCTTCTTAAACAACGTGGTATTAGCATATGACTGCCATGGGTTCCAAGACAACAGCCAGTTCATGTCACGTGTGTTTGCTGATACCATATGCAGGAGGCACAGACAGGCTTTACTCGAGGTGGCCCACGAAAAATCAAAATGCCTCCTCTATCTATAACTATGTAGGATTAGAGCCAAGATACAACCCAACAGAGTAGAACCCCTTAGAGTAATAATGAATCTGACCCGATACAAGACCAATCCCACAGCATTGCACCTTTTCACCAAGCCTAGCAACATTCAGACCAAGCTATGTAGGATGAACAGGAGAGGCACCGTAGAAAAGTATACTGTTTGGCCCCAATACTCTCCAGAAAAGAGATTCTTGGAGGTAGCAAAACCACCACACCAATGCACGAACATGTCCACTCCTGCTTCCATCTGTGGTCCTAGGATGCCTTTAGCATTTCTGCAGCAGTCTTCTTTAACCCCTTCGATGCTCATGACGGAATGGTTCCGTCATGAGCATCGGTGCCCCTGTGCTCATGACGGAACCATTCCGTCATGAGGCCAGGGGCACGAAATCCCTCTGCTGCAGACAGCAGAGGGATTTCTATTTAATGCCTTTGACCTTGGGAGCTGGGGAAGAGCTTCCCCAGCTCCCGAGGCCCCCTCCCTGGTTTCTGTGCAATGAAGATCAGCGCGCACGTCGAGCTGTCTTCATTGCATAGAAACCGAAACTGAAATGAGCCTTTAGGCTCATTTCAGTTTCACTTTGTATGTGCTCAGGGGGCTATCTCAGCCCCCCGGGCACATAGACGGGAGAGGTATCATTGGAAAGGGGAGAATCTCCCCTTTCCAATGGTACCCCTCCCCAGTGGATCCCTGCTTGGGGATCGCCCCAGGAGGGCGATCCCCAAGCAGGGATCCACCCAAATGGACCCCAGACATGGAATTCCAGTGTAGGACCAGCCACCTAGATGATTCAAAGGGAAACGAGTCTCGTATTGGAGGGTTGAACCACAGCATAGATACCTATGTCAGGAAATCTGGGATACTGAGATGAATAGATATACATGATTAGAAGGGAAGGGGTAACCCCTATTTGTATGTAAATTACACTGTATTACTTGTGTTTCAGAAGTAAAGGAACCATTCCACTGGAACAAGTGAAAACTGTGGCCCTTTACTGCAAATTCCACATACATGCAATGGGCATCTCCATGCTGAAGGATACCAACTGGCTGTGTGGAGGGTGTGCCTACTTTCAGATGGCCTCTGCTTCCTTTTCACCAAACACACCCTGACCCAGGTCATTTCTGGAGAAGACACGTCAAATTGCACCAACATCCACTAAAGAAGACAATTCTGTTGCATTAGGTTCAAGAAAAAAGAACTGCTAAGTATTGTGGCTGGGCTCAGTACAAGGACATACCAGAAGAAATAAGGCTGTTTTCTGACAAGCAAATCAATGCAAGGGGTTGCTTACCATTCTTCACAGTACAGACAAAAGTTGACTCCCACTGGTGACAAAGAAGCAGCTACTAATTACTCAAGATAATAAATATCATTGAATTCGGCCTTAATGAAATGAAGGAAAAAAGTTCAATATCAATATGTGCTGGACATAATGACCACAATGGAGGGAGAGGTGTGTGTCAAGATCGAACCATCCTGCTACACGTTTATCCCAGGGAATGATTTAGACAATAGGACTCTTGCCATTCAAGCACTGCAAGGTATGCATCAGGAGGGAGGTCCCCCTGGTATTTGAACTGATTTTCCTGGCCCCCCCAGTGGCTGACCAGACTGTGCACATCACTGTTGCCTGTTTTCATATTTTTATTGTTCTTGTGTGGTTTCCTAAAACGGGGGGTTGTCTGCTGTAAAAACACGGTCCTCAAATTAGGTAGAATGCAAGTAACTAGGAAAGTAGTGATGGTCAAAGCTGAAAAACAACATATCCCCAATAATGTGACTGTCATGAAGTAAGGGTTAGATAATGTAGTTGAAAATTCAACTAGAGGGGACAATGTTAATATTGACAAAATTGATGGCAATGTTTATAATGATACACTCTCGTATACGAGTGAAATAGCATCACTATTAACAAACTTGCCTGTCATGAACTCTCCGGCAACCCCGATTTGTAGTCAGGGAGGCTCAGCGACATAGGCCTGAGATTACTGATTGGCACTTCACAGGTGGGGTGGCACATAGCCGGCAGACAAACAAGTGAACATAAAACGCAGGTCTGATCCCCAGATAAGTGCAGCAACACCACAATGATCCAGGAAAATTGGCCCCAATAAAGCACACATGACTGCAGGGGTCCAAGCATTCCAAAAACATCATAAAGTCAGATGCCACATGAAGTTAGGAGCACATAGCCAATCAGGACATAGCACACAGCACATGCAGTGATTATGTGCCCCTCATGCTGGATATCTGTACAAGTTACCCACTGGCCCACATTTTATCCATGCAAGGTTGAGGGCCACCTGCATTTGTTATCAGGGGCCTTATTTACGACTCCACAGACAAGACCGACATTCTTTTACCAAACAAGGATCGCCTGAAGTTTTTTTATGATAACCAAAACCTGTATAAAGGCTCGCTCAGATTGATTGTATTTTGAGACAGCCCTTAGACCCGCTTCTGTAGCTGTGCTCCTGGCCCAAGTGTTTGATTAAACCAGCTGTTTCTGTTTTGCCAAACGCCTCTTGTCTTTTGTTTTTTCAAGGTACATAAAAATTCGAGCAACAGTACAGAGTGCGTCATATGGTGCATGCACCAAGTGAGGAATACTCAGCCGTCAGTTTCCATTTTGATGCGAATTGCATCACAGGGCACATGGAAGTGACGTACTAAACCAGAGGAAAAGAAAAACAGCAGGGAAATATGACAGAAGGCAGGATATCCTGAAGTAAAGCTGAGTATGAAACATGCAATGTCAAAATGTAATATAATAAGCAAAACTGTGCAAGAGCAGGGAAATAGTAGGGCGGGCGCAGTGTTTACACTTTACACTTAAAATTGTTCACTGTGGAGAAGTGGAGAGACGCAAAAGATAGACGCCGCACGGGTTGGGAGGGCTGAGCTGTCACCTCAGGGACATCGTCCGTCCACTGATACAGAGCGAAAGCAGAAGAGAAATCATGCTCAGTGTTCAAACTGATCACCAGGCTCAGGGACCGCATTCCTCCACCAAATGTAGAAGCTGAATTAAAGACACGCAGACAATTGTCAAGTTTCATAAGCAGCTTCATATTTGAGTCATGGGGGCATGCGCAAAATAGCAGGATATCAAATATTTGGAACTTTCACCAGGTCTTTTATACACAAAAAACACAAATGACATGTTGATGTTAATATTGGACAATATGATGGTGATGTACACCATGATACATGTACGTATAAATGCAAACTCGCATCTCTGTTGATGAATTTACCCGCTTCAGCCTCCCACTCAAACCTGAGTCAGAAATACGTGGTTAGGCAGGCTCTATGACCTAAGCCTGAAGCGACTGATTGACAGATCACAGGGGGTGTGACATGTAACCCTTAGACAGAAAGCGCAAACAGGAAAACCCAAATGGATCCCACCAATAGGCTGCAACACCACAATGGTCTCAGGAAATTGACACCAATAAAACACGTTTGGCTGGAAGGGCGCGCATTCTCAAAAACACCATAAAGTCAGATGCCACACTAAGTTAGGAACACACATCCAATCAGAACACGGTATGCACATTACACACAGTGATCACATGCTCTTCATGCAAGGCATCTGGGGACATACCCACTGCCCCTGCAGTATGTTCACACAAGGACAAAGCTTACTTGCGCTTCGTATCAACCCCATGATTTATGGCCCCCTGACTAGGCCGAATCTTCTGTCACCAAAGGAATGCATACATTTCTTTTTGATGCTTCATATAAAGTATAAAATGATGCCCGAAACCAATGTGCTTCGAGAACATTTTCAGGCCCAACTCTGTTGCCTGATCTCTTAGCTGCTGCGTTTAATTAAACAACTGTCCCTGTTTTGCCAAATGCATCTTGTCTTTCGTTTTTTTAAAGGTAAATTCATGTTCAAGCAACATTTGTACATATCCAATCATGAAACAGTAAAATAATATTTCTTCAACATTTTGAACAAACACATAGTGTGTTGCTGATCAGAAGATGCAAGAATTACAAACACATTAAGCATATGATCAAACAGAGTACAATAGCATCTTGTGATACAAGATTGCAGCAAAGGTGATGTCTACATGCCCAACTGTTGGGACTGTCAAGTGCATCTAAAATAAGGATTCTCACAATCCCTGTCCAATCAACTTTCAGCCTTTGGCCTTTGCTCTAAGAGGGCATATATTGACATGTTTCTTGCTCAGGAAGTATGGCACCAATGTATTATGGGAATTGTACATCTTGTGATGTCATTGTGTAAGCTAAAGGGACATAAGATCAGACTTAGGGCGTATGAATTGTTGTGCACGTTCAATAGACCAGGCCTTATCATCATTGAGTATCACCGAACAAGGCTACAAGAACAAAATGGACTCCACACAAAAAATATCTTCCACAATGTAAAGGTTTTGGATCCTCAAAAGGGATCAAACGGGATTCTAGGACAATTCTTGTGTTTTGCGTGTATGGTTGCAGAAGGACCCTACTTTTGCCATACCAGACGTCTGCCTCTGTGTTTGCAGTGGATACAGTGCCTGTTTGAAACTGGAGTTTAGTATTAGATGTTGGAGGAAAGTAGGATTACCAATGTATGTTTCACACGCACACCCCCAGTGACTAAGACTTGTGTGGCAAGAACTTTTCACCATCATTAAAATGCCCTGACAAGGCATTTTTGTCCTGTTTTCAGTAAAGCAAACAGGAACTACTGCCTTAGGTAGGTCAGGGTCTGGAAACCTTTCAGAGCATATTCTCAAGGAGCTATCGCCGAGTTAACAGCACTTTATTGCAGCCAAAGTTGCGATAAATTAATCGCTTCATTCACAAGCTGGTGTTAACAGCCCACAGGACCAGTTTACCCGCGATAGCAGCCGCAAAAAACATCGCCATAGAAGATCGCTAATGAGATGCAGAGTAGGCCTTCCCATGCCAAAAACGACGACAACGCCACTCCACAACATTCACAACGACCAGCTAGAACTGCGATAAGAACACAAAACAGGCTATAAGGCGCGTTAGCAGCAGGAAAATAACACCTGCTCTGACCTGGTGGAAAGTCAGACCACAGCCTGCACCACAAAAGGGAGCACAGCCCACAGCCACATCAGAAGGGCAACAGATGCCATGGAGCCACTGGTCATGTGGCCCGGACACCTAAGAGGGCCACAACACCCACTGCCACCACCCCAGGACCCCAACCCCCACCCCTAACACCCCCCCGGACCGCGACAGAGACAGCGCAGACAAAGACTGTGGACCCCCAGGAAACGCAACAGCCACACAGACCCAACACCTGACAATGTCATTGCCCCCTACAGGCTCAAAAGGACAACCATCGTACGCATCCTGACCAACAATGCCCAACAGGCCGACAGCACTAACACAGCGGACAACCAACATCCCATCCCACACAAAGCTGCTGGTTGTGCTGCACCTGTTGGCCCCTGGTACCCCCCAACCAACACCCGCCAGAGTCGGAGGAGTCACACAGCCAGACACATCCAAGTCCCTCACACCTGTCCTGGACATCACCATCAGGCTGGTACCCCAGTCCCTATACGTCCAACACAATGCGCAGGATCAACTGGACACCAAGCAAGGACCGTACGCCATAGCTGGATGCACGCACGTGTTGGGGGCAATCCACAGCACACATGTCATACCTGTGCCCCCTGCCCACAAAGCACACAAACACCACAACAGAAAGCACACGTCTCACATCAATGTGCAGGAAACAACCAAACACCGTGGAACCTCCACCAATGTCGCCTCCAAATACCCAGCCAGTGTGCATGATTCCTCCATCCTTCCGACAGTCCATCAGCAACCAGCGTTCCCAGGATGGCACCAAGGGAAATGCACAGCCCATTGGCAAGTTCCAAATGAACACCCCACTCACCTCAACTCCGCACCCATGCAACTCACAACTCTGGCAATACACATGTCACGAAATCAAAACCAACATGCAAAAAACATGCCTACCCACCAGACACGACAGAACAACTCACAATGGTAACCTGGGAAAGCTGTGAACATGAGCCATCAATGGCATGGCAGCTCAGCCACACATTAGCCAAATGTGGGGAGAGGTGGCAACCAGGCATGTGTGAAGGAGGCAGGAGAACCATGATTGGGAAAGTGCACAATGGCAAGAGTGGCGGAGATGTGCTGGACAGACCGCAGTATGCAGAACACACATATCCATGGTGACATACACCTCTGGTGTATGGAGTGTAGTGGACAGTGGATGCAACCATGTCACCCCGGCCAGTGGGGGAGTTCGCGGAAATGTTGCCTGTCACGTCCCCCACTTAAGTGTGAGCAGAGTGGGATGGCCCGGCGTATGCCAGGCCAGCGTAGGGGTGTGAATAAAAAGTATGTAGCTCTGGGCATGGTCCTCTTCTGGGAAAGCCCAACGTCTCTGCCAGGGTGGCGCCTCTTACCACGCCACGAGGCCGATGCCGTCCTTGAGTTGCCAGTGATC
The DNA here is from genome assembly GCF_964204655.1 of Triturus cristatus. Lineage (NCBI taxonomy): Eukaryota > Metazoa > Chordata > Amphibia > Caudata > Salamandridae > Triturus > Triturus cristatus. The sequence goes on from NC_140584.1 coordinate 530,720,034, forward strand.
CTGTGCACTTGCCGTACCCCAGCCCGCTGGACCCCAAAACCGTCAGGCCCGCCCCTGCGCAGCCAGGCCACACTGATCACCTGCCAACACCGGCGTGTGTCAAGGAGGGCCCACCATGTGCCGGTGTAAGCTCCAAGCACCAGTTCCGTGACCTCTGCAGCCTCTGCAGACCCTTCGCTGGCCCCCGACGCTGGCCTACATTACTCCTTCCTCAGTCACATACTACACCGGCGTCCTTTCTGCCCTGTAGGTCCCATATGTGAAACTGTGTCCTGTCGTGGATGGCAGTGACCCCAAAGCCGGGGCAGCTGCCACAGCACCAGACCACCCGATCAGCGAGGCATAGTTCCATATGTGCATCTTGTGACACGTGGTGCCACTAATCCTGTTCAACGACAGCCGGTGACACGTGGTACCACTAACCCTGTTCAACGTTAGCCAGCGACACATGGTGCCACTAACCATCTTCAACGCCAGCCGGCGACACATGGATGAGGGGCCAGGATTACCCTGTGGACCAGTAGGTCCCACATCCAGCCCCTAGTTGTGAATCACGAATGGCAGAGTCCGAACCAGTGGTCACACGGAGAGAAGTAAGAGGAAGATGCGGCTCAATCTGGACGAAAGCTGGGTCACAGTCACAGAGGTGACCGAACACTATCAACAACTGACCTGGTGCCATCAACCCTGTTCATCAATAGTCTGTGTCCCGTGGTGCCACTGAACCTGAACTACGCAGGCCAGTGGGGCCATCCAACCTATGCCGGCGACACTCAGTGAATGGCCCGTGCTGACCGCTGCCTCAGGCCTACACTGTGGTCCAGTAGGTCACACATGTGGAACTGTGTCTTGTGTAAGATATGGAGGAATCCACACCATTGGACACCCCTCATTGCATTCGGCATCCCCTAACAGCACTGGTGCCACTAAGTCTGTGCGCAATAAGTAATGGGCACCATCTGGTTGGACCTTGGTGGCGTCAGAGCCCATGGCCTGGTGGTTTTCTGCACCTTCTTCTTGTTGTCCGACATGTGTCTGTTACCTTCATCTCCACCATAGTAATGGTATCAGCGTGGGCCTGCCCTCTGCATCCTGCCCTGTGGGTACACCTTCCACTCTCCATCGAGACACTCCGCTACAAGGCCCCTTGTCATCCCGTGAACCTGCTCTGCACCCGTGACCCTGCCCCAGTGCACCGCAAGTCAGCAGCCCATGGCGGCAGGCCCGTGGAGGACTTTGTGTATCCGGGGCTACTAACTCTGTGCAGCACAAATCATGAGACCTTTATGGTTGAATGATTGTGTCCTTTGCGATGTACACTGTTGTCGATTTCTCACTGCACCAGGCAGCCCTTGCCAGCTGGTGTGCACGCACCTCACACACATCCAACACAGGTGTCACTCGGTAAGTGTGCCTGATAATAAATGTGGCCGTGCGCACGTGCCTGTAGCCATTCACACCATCTGAGCGAGTGTGTCCGTGTGTTCATTGTGTCAGCATAATGGGCACGGGCCCTGCAATATCACAGTGTGCTGTCTCCTGCGAAAGTTGCTATGTAACCTCAGCATTGGCAGTGACCCTGGACATGTAGCCCCACACCTACCCCTGCATGCACAGGCTGCGTGTGCTGGTTCGGAGGGGGGGCAGGGCATGGTCCAGATCTGGCCCGGTGCAGGAAGTGCAGTAAGTGTGTCTCTGTTTTGGGGTGTTGTCACCCCAGGGCCACAGTACACAATGTTGCAATGTGGCATGTATGAGGAGGGCAGGCCCACAGGTACAGGTACATATAGGAGCGCAAGAACGCTCGGGGTCTTGGCACATGCATGCCAGGTGTTATGTGTATCAGTCTTGCGAATGCATGAGTCTGTTGCCTGGCCTCATTCGCAGCGTGATCCCAGCCAGCCATGGGCTGAACACCTGTGTCCGCCCTGTCTGGACCATAGGCCTACACCCAAATTCGCACACACCTTCGAAGGCCAGCGTTGCGGTGTTGTTGGCGTGGCGCTGGACATGTGTGGACAGGAATTAGAATGGTGTCCTGTAGTGTGGGTGCCCGTAGCAGGGAGGAGCAGCTGTGTGGCAATGTGACACAGTGAGTCCGCTCATGTGCATCATGCTGGGCATATCATCCATGATTCCCAGGGTCGCAGACGTCCCACCACACCCACGACCGGCCTCTGTACGTCTCTTGTATGCATGGAGCTGGTGAAATTACTGTGGGGATGAAAGGTCCTTTGTCTGTACTATCAGGCGGTAGCACATCTGCAGCTCCGATCAGGAACTTGCATGTGCCCAGCACCCACTGACAGATACAATAGCATTTGCTTGCGACTTCCACACTACGCACTGCCCGTACCAACTTGAACACATACCACACGCAGTAGCCCTTGGTCGTAGTTGGCATGCGTGAAATGGCCTTCACACGTACTCCCACCCCACCCACGGCCTGCGCCTGTTGCACACAGACACTGCTCATTGCACCGAGCTGTGCCATTTCATCCACAGGACTGTCTCAGGGCAAGCCAGTGCTGCTTCAAGCAGAGCCACTGACGCAACGGCAGACCATCCCGGACACATGCTCGACTCCAGTCACATGGAACTGTACCCTGCACGTCTGCTACATGTATTGGTTGGCAGTGCTGCGGATCAGTTACCGGCTGAGCTTCCACCTTTCGCACGTCACCTGCGTGCAGCCTGTGTTGCATTGTTGGTCGTGCATATTTGAGTGGTCCACGGATGTCTGCCTCTCCAACATAAAGGTACCAGACCTGGATTACGACGTGTGTGTGTGCCCCCTGTTGGCCCACGACATGTGAATAGAACTATACATAGTTTCCCTTACTCCCTAAAACTAGAATCATCTTGATCAGCAATCATGCGGTAGCTGTAAAATCAACTTGTGCACTAATTGTGGGTTTAACCACACCGTCACCCTGACTGTAAACAATCTGGGTTTGTTTTCTCTTCCTTTCTTCTGTGTAAATACTCGAAACTGCTCCCGTCATGAAATAATACTCATGAGCAGGGCACATGTTCCCCATATTTCTATATAACGTGTCTACACACGTTAAATCACTCCCTTGTATCTCCAGAAACTATGGCAGGTGCTTTCATTGGACCACAGTTGGTCCCGCCCCACCCCAGGCAATCATCTGAGGTAATGACGGGACACAGGAAGCGGCGTGTCATAGAGCAGCGCCATGTGCTGACACACCCCCACGAGGGTCAGGCAACAAACAGGCAACGTGCAGTCCTTTCTGCATGCTTCGCTCAGGACACAGGAAATGCAGCATCATCACTGTGCGCCACACTCACCTGAAACCCATATCGCATGCCACGATCCCACCCAACAGTATAAAAGCTTGCTGCGCACTACACTTAATGTCACCGGGAAGGAGGCTGGGCGCATGCAGCACTAGGTTTTCTAGCGGGGAGTACGCCTTGAACTGTAAGTCGTTGTTCTGATTTCTTCTTCCAACAGGTTGAAACTATAATAGACCAAGCACGCCCTGACAGTTTTTTCTGCTAACTAATTCAGTATCTTTGATATACCTTCCTAACCAGTCTGGTTTTTAACCCTTTTGTCTTCATCCTTTATCGTCTCCCACCAGAATGTGGCCACAAGGATTTCCCCCCTACCCCTCCCATGGGGCAAATAGGTTTTTCCAATAGGGTAAGACTTCTATTTTATTCACATGAATGTCAGAGTGAACACAGATGCCTGACACTCATATACATTTTTCACCTTTTTCACTTTAGGAGCGAGCAGTAAGTATGGAGCGTGACTGTGACACATCAAGGTCTACCGAATGACAACCATTTTGAGTATTATATGTTTGTCTCACCCCCTCTCTCTTACAGGTTTCTCTAAACAGGTGGCAGCTGGCTATAGGCCTACGCCCCCAGTGGTAAGATTGGAGCCCAATATTTAAGGTCCTGACGAATGCCACGTACCCAAGTGGACAATACAGGCAGAAACATGTTGACCCCCAATTAACAATCACTGATTCACAGCGGCGACGGGATGATAAGGTCCCCACTCACCGCACTTATATATTTTAATCCCACATAGTAACCCCATAGAATAAAAATTGTTCAGTTATACTATGATGGTTTTTAAATTCACTCACTCCTTTTTTTGTTTGGGCCCCCACTTAGTTTAGAAGTGCATCCCTGTCTTCAGGTGTATGCCCGCCCTCTATCAAACACGGTTTTTAGAGGGCGAGGACTGGCAGATGATGAAGCATGACACCTGGTGGTGTGTGATGCCAGTCCGTCAATTTTTGTGATTTGCCCCCACTAAATTGGGCATCTCTTAGACACAACTAGGGACGGTCCTTTCTGTGGTTCATAGCTTTGGTTGGAGGCTGACCGTTCTCTAGTGCCCTAACGCCTCTAGTTCCCTCCCCGGGCCAGACCCTGGGTGTAACTGTGGTTCTCTTCTCTTCTCTCCATGACCAGGAGTGTCACCAGGATGACCACTTCTGGCATGCATGGATGTTTGGCATGCAGGCTGGAAGCTGGACCTGGAAGATTGCACGAGTTGTCATGTGCAGTGAGCACATTGAGCCACTACCCGATTGGGCTTTGGTGCACATTGGGTCCAGTGGTTGGAGTCAGCACATCTGTCTGGGTCAGCTGATGGATTACGTCGATGACATGTCAGATGTGGTGGACGAAAATCGCTCAGTGGAGATGTTGGCCTACGCAGCTGCACTCACGTTTATGGACGAGTGACAAGGTACCTGCAGTCACAACTGGATGTGAGTCATTGCATGTGTCCCGACACATGGTTGCATGTTGTGGATATGGTCACATGTCCCAAGACGACAGTGGACATGGCTGCATTGGCGAGAACTCATGTTCCAGGCGTGGACAACCAACGCGGGTTGGCACTGACTTTTGTTGGTGAGGGACTCCCACAAGGTGGACATGGGTGCTTTCCTACATTCCTCATTCGGACAACCTGCTGCATTTGTCTGCATATCGTGGCACTTCTCTTGGCCGTACTGACTCGCACTTGTTGATGAAGTTTCCCCACTTTCACTTGTCTCCAAATGTGTTGTGACTTGATTTGTATGCCAATGTGTGTGTCACGGACTCTGTGGCTCCCTGCCATACGTGCATTGCTACCCCATCAGGACTGTGTGTTTGTACTTGCGCATTATCATGTCCCTGTTTCATGCTTTGCCAGATGCGTAAGGCCATTTACTGGCCACAGGTGGGTGCACTTGTGTCCTGTGTTTGGCTGTGCACAAGTTGGTGTTTGTACTACATTGTGTTCGATGTTGGGGTGCTCTGCTTCCTATGTGTGTGTGCTGCATTGTGTGTGAGATGTTCCTTCATCTCTGATTTGGCTCACCCTTCTCCCTTTCATGCGGTGTTGTCTTCACTTCTTCGCTTGTTCAGTGGTGTGACATTGCCGGGTTGTGTGACTTGTGCTCCTGGTTGGTGTTGTTACTCTTGGGTATGGTTTGTCTGCAGTTGTGCTGTGCTTAGTTGTGCATGTGTGCCATTGTGCCCATCTCCCCCTGTCCCCCAGTCCCTGCTGGTTCCTCTACCTGTTGCTGTTGTGTCTGATGTTTGGTGCAGTGTCCGGTCCCCGAGTCCTGCCACCGTCTTCAGACTGATGTGGTGGACACCATTTCCTCCATGTCATCCAGCTCCTGGTGTGGCGCTGGACTCCCACCTCCAGTGTGCATTGCCGCCTTCTTGTTGTTGCCGTGTTTCTGCTTGTTTGTGCCTTTCGCATCATTGCTGGAGTTCTGGTTTTCTGCCATTGTCCTCCTCCGCTCTCAGGCTGCATTCATCTTGTCCAAGATGGCCTGCTATGTACAATAATTTGTTGCCAATGGGTTTAGTGGGGTTGTCTGCTGGCTCGGGTTGCCTCCATTGTGGTTGGCTGTTGTTTTCTGTTTGGTCTGTCTTACTTATTCAGGCTTTTGTTGTGCTTATTCACGCCTGCCGTGTGTTTCGAGGTCCTGGCAGTGCTTATCCCTGCTTTCCTCATTGCGAATGGGCTCATCGCACGTTTTCTGGTGTCGTGGTTTGTATTTTTATCTCCGTTAGGGTGGTTGTATCGTGGACATTGGCCGCGTTTTCGGTGGACTATCGCATGCTACCGCCATGTTGTGAATTCCACCTTAACACCGGGTTATTTTCCCGCGATGGGCTGCGTTGTGTAAAGTTGCGTTAGCATTTTTTGGTGATGTTTAGCATACATTCTTGTGAATATACCCCGCAGTCCATTGATCAGAAACTAGGAGTGTCTTAGGCTGTTCCACACCCACAGGCAGGTGAACCTACAAAGCTGGATCCTCACATAGTCTTCCTTAGAGCACTGCTGAACTTAGGAAATAATACCAGTCAGACTGAACCTGCTGCACATGGCATCTGTGACCTGTGAGAAGGACCTGAGTAGGGTGGATTCCCTTCCACTTAAAATCTAAGAACCAAAAGATCTCCAAGGATCATAAGGCAGGATCAGCCTCATGATCCTTGTAGATCTTTCATCTTGCATGGCTCCAGTGTTAGAAATTGGATTTTTGGTGCACTAGGGCATGTGCCAAAGCCAGGCAGAAACCACTACTCTAGTCAGGATAAGGGAGTTACACTCCTAAAATAACCCCTTCTCACCCCCTTGGTAGCTTGGCACGAGTAGTCAGGCATATCTTAGAGGCAGTGTGTAAAGCATTTGCACATAACCACCAGTAATACAGTCTAAGTACAACAAAAGGACACAACACCACTTTAGAAAAATATCCAATATTTTTATATACTTAAGACAAGACCAAAAATGATAAAAATCCACAATACAGTACTTAAAAGTCTTCAGTTATCAAAATATGCTTGAAAAACAGTTCCTTGATGTCGATAGCTCCATCCAGGGCTATCACGGCGTCTTGAGCAAACAAATCCAAACAGTTCTGGCTGACCGCGGAGTCGCGGGTCAGCTACGGTGTCGGGAAGACCCGCAAACAGTACCTTTTAGAAATGCAGGGCGTTGGCGACCTCTCGTTGAGCTTCCATAAGCATGGCATCTGCAGGCGTCAGTTTTGGAGGTCAGTTCAGGAGTCGTCAGGGCCCTTAAAGTCACATGCGTTGCGGATCAAACTCCTCTCGGTTGACGTGAGGAGCACTAACGTCGACTCGTGTCGGGTGCTGCGGTGCGAAGTGCAGAGGTGCGGCGTGCCGTGCCCTCAGGTCGGGGTGCGAGCAGCGGCTCAGTGGCGGCGTCAGATGGCGTCGTCGGTGGGACTAGGTTCTCGGTGCAAAGCGAATGCGGTGCTCGTCGCGGTGCTGGCAGGTTGCGGTGCACGCAGCGTCGTCGTCGTTGCTGAAGCTCTGTTGTCTGGTGTCAATGGCACCGGCGTCGGTAGGCCAAGACTGCGGTGCGGAATGAGGGCGGTGCATCAGGTAACTTTACGAGCGGTGCCCTCGAACCACGGTGCAAGCAGCGGCATAGATTTTGCTGCGGAACGGCGTAGTCGGGGATACCAAGGAGTCGTCGTGAGGTGAGGCGGTGCGGAGTGCAGTGCCCACAAGTCACGGTGTGAGCAGCATCTCGGTGGCAGCATCAGCAGGTGCCGTTGGTGAGACCAGGGTCAGGGTGCGGCGGTGCCCTCTGCGGTGCCTTCAGGACACAAACTCAGCAGCAGCGACATAGACGTCGTCGAGTTGCCTTTTCTTCTGTTGCAGCACCAAACGCACAGTTCCCAGTGCTGAGGGCAGTAGAGCTTGAAGTCTTTGCTGTTCCTGAGACTTCTTGAACAGGGGGCAAGCTCTACCTCAAGCCCTTGGAGAAACTCACAAAAGTAGATTGCAGAAAGTCCAGTCCAGTCCTTTCACTGCCCAAGACAGAAGCAGCAACTGCAGGCCAACACAGCAAAGTGGTAGTTCCTCCTCACAGCTTCTCCAGCTCTTTTTCTTGGCAGTCTTCGTGGTCCAAAAGAGTTCTAAAGTTCATGGGTCTGGGCCCCAATATTTATAACCCAAAGTCGTTTGATCTCTTAGGCAGAGAGTGTCTGTGCCCAGCCAGAACCAGTTCTGCCTTCTCTGGTGTGACTTCCTGGCAGGAGGTGGAGACGGCATGGTCAGAGGCAGACCAGGCCCTTTGAGGTACAAGGAAATCTCCTCCCCCTTCCCCAATTGGAGCCCAGGTCTATTCAGCCCTTTCCTGACCCATCTAGACTATCTGGAGCCACTCTTGCTCCCCAGCCTTCTGTCATCCAAAACCCAGAGAGGCAATCCACATTCCAGCAGAGGCACACGGGATGACTGAGCAACAAAATACATACTTTCTAAAAGTGGTATTTTCAAAAACAGGATCTAAAAATCACCTTCACTAAAAGATGCTTCTTTAGATTCTGAGTTCAGGTATGCTAAACTTCATTTTCCTACCTAATTCCCCGGGCCAGTTATGTTTATAAGATGTCATAAACAAACTCTTTATTCTGTCCTATCGGGAACAGGTAGCCTTGCAATAGTGAAATATGAAATTGGCCGTAATTCACTATCAGGACAAGCCACACAGACCAGGGCATGTTCTACCTTTCACATACACTGCACCCTGCCCACAGGGGTACCTAGGGCCTACCTTAGGGGTGGCTGACATGTAAGAAAAGGGAAGGGGAGGAACTAGCAAGTGGGTGCACTGGCCAAGTCGACATGGCAGTTACAAACTGCGTGCAGACTCCTCAATGGCAGGTCTGAGGTACCTTTTACGGGCTACTCACATGGGTGGCACAATCAGTGCTGCAGGCCCACTAGTACAATTTGATTTACAGACCCTGGCACACTCAGTACACTTTACTAGGGACTAACAATTATTTCAAATATCCAATCATGGAAACACCAATCCATAACACAATTTACCACAGAAGCACTTGCACTTTACCACTGATCAGCAGTAAGAAAAGTGCGCAGGAGCACTACGCCAGCAAAAACAGAGTCAAAACTGGGAGGTCAGAAAGCAAAACCTCAGGAGAAACAAACCAAAAGATGCCAAGTCTAACATCCAGGAACATGAACAAGCTGAAGCGGGCATTCCTGTAAAGAATTTCAGCTGACCAGTGACAACTGGGTCTGGACTGGACTTGTTGGCTGCTGCTTCTCCTTGACATCATGAGAGTCTCTAAGTACTCACTTAGGGTCCTTCTAAGTGGCTTTCTGTGGGTATGTGGGCTCAAAAGAGATTGGGAACTTTTTCAAAACTTTTGCTCCAGAGCTACAACCGGCCTGACCATCAAAAGTATCTTACTGGCAGGTTCATGGCATCAGATTGAATGCCAGGTGTGTCCAATATGGAGAATAGTTATTCCTCAGAACAAATTACAAAGTTGCTTTTTGGATTGGGACTTTTTCAAACTACCCTACTTCCAGGCCCTAGTAGAGCCAATCTTCTTGGTGTATCTGACCCACACTCCACTGCAGTTGGCCTCAAATTGTGCCTAGATCCCGGTCTACCACTACCATTGACTGCCATTAGCATTTTGCTCTTTTTGGTGCTATTTTTCTCTTAAATCTTTAAAATAATTATGTCTCAAGTTCCTCTTATTTGGGTTTTGTCATTTTGGTATAATTTTGCTCATTACATGTGTCTCTTATTTTTATAAATTGGAGTGGGATGTTGATTATGTTGTGTGTTTAACTGTTAAACTGTTATGGTGCTTCTAAATGCTTTACACATTTTTGTTAATCATATCTCCTCTGTGTCATAGCTACCAGGGGCTGGGTTCAGGTTTTAATTACTGAAACCTTGGCTAGACCTAACAAGTTAGTGACTTTATGACTTGGGGTGGAATACCAACCACTCCAACTTATATTCACTTTCTCACAATCAGCAATTTGAATTTAAACCATGTATCATAACAATGTTAGGGCCTCATTTACTACATTTTGATGCATGGCAGCACAGCAAGGCATCCTGCTGCACTGTTGTGTGTCAAAATAAAAGGGCAGGAATGCGCCATATCTACATGATACAGTGCATTCCTGTCCTTCTCCCTTGTGCCAGCGCACAAACAGCAGTTGTGCGCCAACACAGACTCCCTTGTACCATGGTGTAAGGGTGCCTGCATTGCAGGGATGATTGTTTATGTGCAGGAAGGCACACCTTCCTACACATAAACAATCATTGAAAACGATTTGCTCCTCCTAAGTGTGCTGCAGAATGCAGCACATGTCAAAAGAGCAAAAAGTGAGGAGAAATAAAAGTATTTCTCCTCGTTGCACCACTCCTACTCCTCCCCGGGGGAGGCGTAGGAGTCTGCGCATTCCCAGGTTTCCACACACAGCAGCATCCAGGGAACACCCCTTTCAAGCTGAGTAATATGTGAAAGGGGCCCATATTTACTAGGCCATTAAATGTCACGCAGGATGACTTTGCGCGGCCTTGCAAATATGGGCAGTCACACTGTGCTGCCGGTGCGTCTAAAAAAGCGATGCATAGGCGGCGCAAAGGGCTAGTAAATGTTATTAATCTACTTATGTACCTTGAAAAAGCACTAGATTGGAATGAGACATATGTCAGCTGGCTAACAGGATTAGAATAAACCTATTAAGATAAGGAGAGATTAATATGCTCTGGTTTGAGCAGTGTATGCATTACAACTGCAGGGAATTTTCATCTATTAAAAATAAGGAGGTGAAGGTTACTATATAAACTAATGGTGGGCGTAGTGCTCCGCTCCGCTCCGCCCGCGGAGTTTACGTAGTGCTGCCTGATTCGCGGCTCACGAAGTAGGCATAGCAGGCAGCGCTACGCACACGCCACGGCAGGGCAGAGCTGCCCGCCACCCACCTCCCGCCCGCCCTCATTTTAAAATAATTAAAAGTATTTTAAAGTAAAATGCTTTACCTGCGGTGCGACGTCCCGGGGCTCCCTCTTCCTGGTTCAGCGGCAACTTCGTCTCACAAATGCGCATGCGCGGATGCCCTCACGAGAAATGCGCATGCGCGGGCATCCGCACATGCGCATTTGTGAGAAGAAGTTGACGCTGAACCATGAAGAGGGAGCCCCGGGACGCCGCACCGGAGGTAAGGCATTTTCTCTTACTTTAAAATACTTTAAATTATTTTAAAATGAGGGCGGGCGGGAGGCGGGCGGCGTGTAGTGGGGCTACGCAGAGCGCGCGAGTGTGCATAGATTTGGCCACACTAAGCGATGCTTCACGTAGCCCCACTACGCCCAGGGATAATATAAACCCTACAATAGAGCTTCTTTAAATTCAAATGTTTGCTAATAAGAAAACAATAACTTAGATCCCTGTTTTTATTTGAGAAGGATGCATAGGCATTAGAATATGTCCTCTTTTGTTGGTGTGAGGTTTACTTTCTATTTGAGATTTCTGTGGATGGACATCTCTATGACTGCTCTATTTAATAAAACCTAGGCGGTGAGCATGCTAGCAGAGGAGACACCTTTGGCACTGCTATCAGCTCATCTGCCAAGTTACAGAGTTGACTCTGCTGGGTCACTGGAGGTAAAGCTGTCAGTCTAGGGTGACTGGTCCAGCACAGTGCCTGGCAGCGTCAGGGTCATGAAAAATCACCATGGAAATGGGAACAAACTTGCATAAAACTGTAAGCATCATGTTAAGAAAACTCATAGCATGAGAAACACATTACTTCATGGACACTGACATTGAACCCCTTCTTTGGGGGTTCCAAGTGCCCGCAATTCTGTGCAGAATTTCCATCATCAATGTAGACATTACTGTATTTGATACTATGTGACACATAATTCTTCCCATTGTAGAAATGTTTATAACCTGGGATATACAACCAGTTTACTGAAAATAGCTCAGCAATCCGGCAGGTATCTTTATAATACATGGGAGCCTGCAATGAATCTGTAAAACTGTGGGGCATATTTACTATGAAGTGGTGGAGCGGTGCGTTAGCCACCTTGGCTTAACCCAGCACTCCGCCACTTCTGAATCACAGGGTTGAACTATATTTACAACAATATGGTGCAGTCTGCAGTTTCCCCTGTGCTGACACTAAATTTAGCAGTCTAGGGCCAGCACAGACACGCTTACACCATAGTGCTGAGGGGAAAATTGTTAAAGTGCAGGAAGGTCTCCCTTCCTGCACATAATCAATCTTTAAATGGCGTTTTGTAACTTCTATGTGTGCTGCTTAATGCAAAGTTGCAAAATGTCCTTTTTTTAATTGATTGTTTATGTGCAGGAGGGGTCACCTCAAACAATCCATGGCCTTTTGCTGTTTCTATGTGTGTTGCACAATGCACACATAGAACCAGAAAACACTAGGAGAAATATGGGTCAGTGTCAAAATCAATGGGTGTTGCGGTGGAACGCCGACCGTAACACCCATTGCCGGGCCTTATTCACAAGGCGGCACTAAGTCTTGTGAATAAGGCAAAACCCCTATCGCCACTTCAACGTCCTGAAAAGTTACGTTGTGGTGGGGATAGAGACTTGTAAATATATCCAGTGTCTCTAATTTACTTATTGCAGGTGACTTGTGATTTCTCTAATCACCTGTAATAAGGAAATTACATGCTGCCTGCTTATCTGTAATAAGTAACTACAGTTTAGCTCTGATGTCACAGTGTCTGCTGCCAGAGCCAACAGCTAGTGTGAAAAGCAAGACACGGAAAATAATTACAGCTGTGGTTTAAAGAAGGATCATGGGAAACAGCGTTTCCCTCTTCTGGCATGCTTTTTTGAAGAGAAAACGTGGTCTGCAAAAAAGAGATATTTATGGCAACATGTTTATTTTTGACAGGCTTTGGAAATTGAGGGGCAAGATAGCCTCCATCTCCATAGTTCTACACATTCAGTACTACAATTGTTTTAAAAATCTGATTTATAATCAACTGGTTTTAATATCTTTGAAGCATGTAGATAAATGCTTTTTGGTGTATTTTATTTTGGAGTACAGATGTTGCTTTTATTCTTCATGTCTATACCATCCCTTCTCTTTCATATGAAAAAGCAACACACCAAGGATTTAAGTGGCATGTGGGACGACTGATGTTTTCTGAGGAATAAAGGTCTGCGCATTATTAGGATATTGCAAGTTACATTGGAGTTCCATGACCTTATAAATAAATCCAACCTAGGGCCTCATTGCTTTATATGTTCATGGAACTAATGGGTGATTTGCACTATCATTATAATGAACGGCAGGGGCTATTTTATTTGATACATAAAACTGATTTTCAATCTTCACCTCAACAGAGGCTCTAAGCCTGCCATCTTGATGGATGGAAAATGTAACAGCCAAACATGTTGTAAGCCTTCTATCCATGATGACTTTTCCCTCAGAAATATAATTATATTTGTTTCATGAACTCACCCATCCTTTGCTATCTCCTCCTATGCAGGCATACACTTTAAAAGCAATGTACTTGAATTCTCAGGTGACCTCAGCTGTGTCCTTGCGTTTTTTTTTTTTTATCTTCTTTGAGATTAGATCCATTGCTGATTAGGATGCAGTATAGGACACGTGCCACTGACCAGCAAATAAACAGACCTCTGTCTACGGAAATTGTTTCAGGCTTTGCCCAGTAATCTTTCAAGCACAGTGATTTTTATATTCAGTGAAACTAAACCACAATTTGTACTTCAAACTTAGCTCAAAATAACATTTCATAAATGTTTGAAACATTCTGATCTATCTCACCAATAAAATACAAATAACAATTGAACTTGAAAACATCATTAGAATCAAGTGATGGTATTATTAGTAAAACAACCAGTTAAGGAAATTAATTAATGTATTTTAAACAGCATCATTATTTTAAGGCATCTCTCTAAATCTATTGGAATGTCATAATACGGCATTTCACTTCCCTTCCCACTCTACCCCTTTAGGGGAAGCCAATGCAATGGCCAGTGTGTATACACACAGTTGTTTCTGTATCTCCATTCTTGTGGCCTTTTCTTTGGGTTTCTCTGAAGCTACCTACTGTGAAGGTAACTGTAGCGAATTCGTCTTTTCTACTTGGACATTTCCCAATTTTATGGACCTACATTTTGCAGGTGTTAGAGCTCGTTACAAGGTGACACTGCTATTTAGTGCCACAAGACATGCGTTCTAACAATAGAGGAGAGTGGTAACATTGGTTTTAACCGTCTTGTAATACCATAGTAGATGGTGCAGAAAAAGCCCTGTGGTATGGAAGTTATATAACATACTCGCACTTCAGTGTTTCTTTGCACCACTTGTGAGGCGATGTGTTCTGCCCATAAAATCTGCCTGGAGTTTTTCTCTTTGTGATTACCTGTTTTTTTACCTTTTTACGGTAAATGGACTGAACAAGTTTACCGACGGTGTCCTCCTTTTAAGATAAGGCCGCTGCGACTCAACAAGTGTAAAGGGCACTTGGCTGGGTACACATGAACATGTGTGCATATGTGTAAGAGCTGCATGTGTGAGACTCCTGATGTGCACAATCCGGTAACTGTGTATAGGTAGCCTGGCATGAAGGCAAATTTGCAGGACTGGATATTGACCTCAGGTAGGCCTCATAATGCTAGTGTGCATTAGGGGTGGGCAGAATTTGAGGGTTTTCAATTCGTGGAGTTCCACGAAGTTACATAAAACTCAGTGAGATTCCGCGGAGTTCCACAAGTGGGCATAATTCAGCTCGACATGCTGCTCGCTCTGATTTTTAGCACTGGGAGCTTGTTACACACTGTAAAATCAGTGCGAATGGCACACATGGTATGCCAGAGGGGGCTGCTTATTCCTGCAGTTCGAGTAGATTTTCTACTCGAGCTTCAGCTTTCTTAACGTGAATGGTCACGACCTGCCGCGACCGCCTGTGTGGAGAAATCTTGGCGGAAGGCGTATTAACATCCAAAAATTGGCACTAGGCGGTGTAAATTCTCATTCTCACTTGACAACTCAATGTTTGCAAAACACGTGCGAGAAACACGTTCTGCCACGCGGTGGTTGGTGAAGTTTTGTGGGGTCGCATTCCAAGCGGAACACAAAATGGGCAAAACCCGGCAAACTCCGCTGGCAGAGCGAAATTATTTGTCTGCCCATAGTGTACATTCATAGGGAAAGTCAGTGTGCTTTACTGTCTTGTCTACGGTGACACTTCATTATACACCTGTGAGGAAGACTGCCATAGAGTGCAGCTTCACTTTCCTTTGGCCTATAGAGACCCCTGACGTCTCAACTTGTGGTGGAATCTGTATGCCAAATTCAAATATGAAAGATCCAAGAAGATCTATGTACAGCCTATGGGTCATCCAGGATTAACATATTTTTCTGGTTCACCTCAAGAGAAGAGACCAGGCCATTTGTGACTCTGCTGTGCAAAATTAAGTACAGTAGGAACAAAGGCTTCCCCACACAAAGGAAGACATTAACACTGCTTAGAAGGAAAGTGGTGGGGATGATTGACCTGCATTAATCAATCAACCTGCTGTCACACTGTGCCAAGGATGGGTCAGCCCAAGCCCACTGAACAAAGGAGGGATCCCAGACCTCTGGAGCCAACACAGGAGAGAGCCCCAGGTGAAGATTTGGTGGGAAAGGCCCTAGCAGTGTTGTCAGCGAGGGGTGGAGCTGAGGCCCCCAGAGCAGATGTAACAAGTGACTTCTGAGTGATGCCATTTTGGAATGTCCCAGCAGGCTGTGCAGGAGGATTGGGACAGGGAAGGAGAGGTGATATGGAACACCAGGATAGGCTATAGGGGCCTGGCTGCTGGAACTTTCCACCTTCACTTAAAAGGACTGGCACAAGGTGGAGAGCTCTCACTTGGTTGTGTTTTTCTGCTGGACACTGTGATTGAAGGTGCAGCCATGGACAAATAGAAGTAAGAGCCCACTGATGCCATGTGGACTAAGGACTCTAGTGTTTACCTCAGTACCAGTGAGGCTCTCACCAGGACCAGGAAAGCTGGTCATCTTGCAGGAATAGTTGGGGAAAAGACTGGGCTTCTGCAATAAGCAGGAGTGAAGCTCTAGAAAAACCAAGGAAAAAGCCTGGTGCAGGAAGCCAGAGGAACCAGCTCCCTGCAAAGTTCACCACCTGGATGGCTAAGAGGCCTCAGGAACGTTCTCCAGGTGGCTAGTCCACCAGGAGTAAAAGGAGTCCAGGATGGAGCTAAACGGCTCAACAGGGCTAGCGATATTTTCCCAAGAATATTTTGACCCTTGACCCCCCCAACGATCGGAGCGCCTGGAGCTCCACTACCAGTTGATGAAACCCCCTAGGGTCGGCCAAGGCACGGGGTTGCCACAAGGAATCCTTTATATTTTCAGAGTGCGTTGAGCCTCCTCCCCAGATACTT
Organism: Triturus cristatus; assembly: GCF_964204655.1. Lineage (NCBI taxonomy): Eukaryota > Metazoa > Chordata > Amphibia > Caudata > Salamandridae > Triturus > Triturus cristatus. The sequence continues at coordinate 530,736,314 of NC_140584.1, forward strand.
GAAGGCCTGGGGAGCTCAACTCCAGACCATGCTAAAGACAGGTGGTCAGGACCCCATCCCTGGACCTCCACCACCAGAGTGAACTGGAGGAGCACCATCGCGACCCCCAAGAATGCAAGAGGAGGGGCCTAGGAACCTATTACTAGGTCCTGGCACCAGGCAGGTGCAAGGGGAGTGCTGCCTTGCTCCCCCAGTAGTGGCAGGATCACCCCGCTCCCCTTCACAATGAGCAGTGTCCTGCCTGCAGGGGAGGGAAGAGCAGAAGAGCATTGCCAACTCTTGCAGTAATACGGGGGAGTGCTGCTCACACAGGAAGCCGGCGGGCCAGTGAGTGGTGGCCTCTCTCAACTTCCCACAACATCTTACGGCAAAGGGGTGCATGGGCAAACCCCCAGATAAAAATAAAAAGCCGAACGGCGCAAGGCCGCGTGGCAATATGGAAAGGAAAGAAACAGCATAAAGGAAGACAAAGGCTCTCCCCGGAGCAGCAATAGAGCCGCCCATCACTATGCATGCTCCAAGAGGAGCACCCAAAAATGCCTTGTGGGGATTAACCTTCCAAAGCCATTTCTGTTACTTATGGTGGTCACAGGACAGCAGTGCTACTATGAATGATGTAAAAAAGGTGCAGGGGATCCACAAGCGCACAGCAGCTCCCCTCAAGGAGCCCAGAGGGGATTTACTGGAAGAGCTGACACTAAGTCTGAAGGCATAAGTTAATTTTGGCCAACCTAGGATTGCCTTCCTCTTTCAAGCCGTCGACAGACTGAAGGTAAATCTTTTGACTAGGGGTGAGACTCTGACCAGTTTCAGCACTCCGTCCATCATCATTCTGTGTTGCTATAGTCACTCCAAGGGGGAAGAGCATGCGCAGATGTGGGTTCCGTGCTCGCTATGTGATTGGATTCAAGCTTGCCTGGGTGATGAGGGGTGATACCCTGAAACCGGTCATAGGATGTTTGTTTTCTGGTCTAGGGAGGACCTTGCATGGCACTTCGGACTGGACCGTTCCCATGGGGAGCAGAGTCAAGACTGGTTGCACATGGCTGGGTCCAAACTGGAATGTCATGATGAGCAAAGAAACAATTAATTTAGGCCCAAATCTCTATATTGGGATGAATGTTTGACTATGTTCAGCATTCCGTCCATCATATGTTTGTGTTGCTATAGTCACCCCAAATGGGAATGGTATGACCAGTTGTGGGTCCCATTGGATTCAAGCTAGCCTGGCTGATGAGGAGTGATATCCCAAAACCAGTCCCAGGATGCTTGCTTTTCAGTCCAGGGAAGACCTGGCTTGGCAGATCAGGCTGGACTGTTCTGTAACAGGGTCAAGACTGATTTGCATATGGCTGGGTCCGAACTGGAATGGCATGGTGAGCAAAGAAACAATGTATTTAGGCCCAGATCTCTGTATTGAGGGTGAATGTTTGACTATGTTCTGTATTCCACCCATTATCTTTTTGTGTTGCTATAGTTACCCCAAGACAGAAGGATATGCACAGCTCTGGGTCCTGTACTCACTATGCCATTGGATTCAAACTAATCTGACTGATGAGGGGTGATACCTCAAAACCGGTCCCAGGATGCTTGTTTTACGGTCCGGGGAGGACCTGGCCTGGCAATTCGGGCCTGACTGTTTCCATCGGGAGAAGGGTCAAGACTGATTTGGATATGGCTGGGTCCAAACTGGAATGGCAAGGTGAACAAAAGAATGATGGACTTTAGGCCCAGATCTCTGTACTGGGGTGAATGTTTGACAATGTTCAGCATTCCATCCATCATGTTTTTGAGTTGCTACCTTCTTGTCAACCGACATGAGGTCATAGAGAAATTCACCTCCTTCTAGAAGGACTTCTAGAGACAACAAAAGATTCTGAATCATGTTGAATGGGCGTCAATTGTTGACAGACTCTCCAGAACACACATTCTAATGTAAATTCTGACTACATTGAACAAATGATCTATATGGAGGAGGCTGTTGAGGCCATATCCCAGCTGACATCAAAATAAACCCTCGGTCCAAATGGCCTGCACATTGACATTTGTAAAAGCCTAGCAACTAAGTTACTCCTTTCTTGTGAGATATGCTTATGAAGTCAACAACGGACCAGAACATACCACTCATCTGAGGGAAGCAATTATCACTGGACTTGTAATACCCACTAATCCAGTAGAGCTATGTGTCAATTGTAGGCCATGGCTAATGAAAAAAAGGGTAAGATTCTTTGCATGTGTGTGGCCAAACATTTTTTCTCTTATATCCAGTCCGTTACACATACAGACCAAAGTGAATTCATGCCTGGTTGCTTCACTCAACATAATATGATACATTTATGCAATGCACTTGTGCTGTCAAGTCACTTGGTGAGCTGTTTACTCTTCTGTTATGACAGCCTTTGATTCTATAGATTGGAATTATGTCATAGCGGATCTTGCAAAGAGGGGGATTGGTCCTCAACTGGTATCATGTGTTCATCTACTTTTTATGCAACTAGCTGAAAGGATACTGGTTAATGACACCTTGTTCTCCCTTCCCTCTACAGTGTGGCACTAAGGGTAGTCCTCTGCCTCTTTTTTTATTGTCTTAGCCATAGAGTCCATGGACATACAGCCTCTTGATAACTTTCTGAAAAGAGATGATGAAATTTGAATTTTTTGTTGGACAACAAGGGTGGAGGATCACATCTCTTTGTATGCTGATGTCCACTGGCATCAGCCTTGTTTTGGCTACCTTTCAGAACTACAAGTTATTTGGTCCAAATTGGTCATTTTCTCCTGTTCCCAATCTTGACTCAACCGTGATGTGCCCTGGGATCCTGAGCTCTGGGTTGAACTCAAGCTTCACTTAGCCAGGCCTCTATTTATTAAGCATGTCTACTTTGTACGTCCTCTAATTTATTCTTTTAGGAGAGATGTGAATCATTGGTCCTCATCTTCCTTGTCCTGGGAATATCATCCCTCTTATTGATGCTTTCATGGGAGATGTGGAATATTGACTGCTCTCCCTCCTCCCTTGAGGTTGTGGGATTGTAATGAGGCCATTTTCATTCTAATTGCAGAATTGGAGATCTTTGATGTTATCTAATGATGTTTTATATGTCATCCACATATATGACAAGGCCTTAAGCATGCACAAAACAACCTTCCATAAAGACAGACCATTGTTTAATGCATTTCCATACAGAAGGCAGACATCAGCAGAACAACTGATATTTTGAGTCAAAACGAAAGTAATACGTTTGCAATAGTTTTACAGATAAATTATTTGTAATTCTGGGTAGACATCATGCATCAAAATATGTGGGAACCCACAGAGCAGCTTAATTATAGGCTACTAAAAATATATGCCAGTTTTCTCTGTAGTGTTTTCGGGGGCTTTGGCAGAATGTTTTAAAACCTCCGCGAAAGAAGCAATTATAGTGGTGCTATGTCCCATAAAAACTAGGGAGTGGAAGAGAAATCAAGCTACATTTGACCACATTATGCTATCATAACTAGAGATGTCACATGACCACTGACTGATGGTCATACAGTGTCCACCATGTGTAAACGTTATTGAAAATGTGAAGCTGCAGCATGCTAATAGAAAATTGATACCCCCACAAACTTCCACCTGCTAAAATGAACAGGAGCTAAAGCTATGCACACTTACTTTTAAAATGTCAATGTATAAATTGATTAATCCACAGTGGTTATAAAATAGACCTTACGGATATCAAAATAGGTATAGGTTGCTGCCAGTATATTCTGTTACATGCTTGGTGGTCACTATTTTGCTGTAACATATTGCATGGCAAAAATATTGCTGCCACTACATCAATACACCAATAAATTGTCACCTAACTATATAATTACCTCCCATGGTTGGAGCAAAGAAGAGTGAATATATACTTATAGGAAAATAAAATGGTGGGTAGATGTAATGGATGCAATATTACAATAAGTCAATATTAACGACCATGATATAGTAACATGCAACTACTTTTATGGAGAACTCTCATTGCAAGCAATGAGTGAGATTGAAATTGTAATACATAACTGAGCAATTAGCTAGACAATGAGCCTGATGTACAACTGTCAAGGCAATTGATTTGTGAATGCAGTGTTTCAATTTGCAATGCACTTTTGAAATAATGCAAATCATTTGTGATTCAAAAAGGAGAGGTGATCCCCGAAGGGCATTTCTTTTTTCCATACAAATACCAACAAGATGCACAAATGCTGACATTACCACCAGTGAACACTAGTCAGTCAAATTTAGTTTATTCAGACCATAGGCCCTGATTTATATCACGGCAGATGGCCCATCGTTCCGCCATTGGGATGGTGTAAATGACTCTTTCCCATGACAGAGGAGCCGCCCGCCGAGTTTATATATGACTGGCAAGCAAGTCATTTATAAAAACATTTCCAGAAACTGCTGTTAACCACAGTTCCTGTCAATACATTTTACACTGTGATAAAATGCTACATCAGCAGGATGCAGCCCTGTAGCACTGAGTATTTTTTATTCTCAAGAATAAGAAAATCCCAAAACAGGATTTTCTTTTTGTAAAGAAATAAAGTAATGCTCCCTTCACCAGGAGAGTCTTCTCTCATGGTGGGGGAGCATTATTATGATTTTACTGTCCCTCACCACAAGGTTTTGCCTGGTGTGAAAGACACTAAGAAGTGGCTACACGTCTGCCCCGCTAAATTGAGCGGGTAGTCATGTAACTATTTTTCTGATGGCCTGTGCTCCCCAGGACTGTTGGAGAAGTTTGGCCATGGCAGAGACAGAATAGTCTCTGCAGTGGCCAAATTGAGGGTCTGCCTGAAATTAAATTGGGTGGAAAAACCACTATATTAGCAAGGAGGGAACTCTGTGCTGCAGTGGCAGAGTTCTGTTCCCACAAACATATAAGTCATGCCCATAGTCTTTAAATAATGAGCCAACCATGTGGAAGATTATGTACAAAATATAAAATCAACTTAAAAACATCCAATAAAATTGCATATAATCACGTTCAACATAATCGGAAATCTTTTTGACTATGATTAAATATCTTCCCTCAGTACACATCACATCTGCAAACTGCATTTGGATTAAAATGTTTGAAGCATATGACCTTAATTTTATACAATATTTCATTAAGATATGTTTCAGGCTTCTCCTTTTTTATCTGCCAAAAAATAAATAGACAGTCTAATAATGTATGCACATTATCACAGTTTGTTTGCATCCACAATATCATATGCAGCCTGAAAGTCAACAAGTCAACAACATAGATTACCCATTAACTTCCAGGATAGGAACCATAGACTAAAGAAATGATCTAGCAATAATCTAGAAAGGAACCCTCCTTGTTCTACCAGAGGTGAACCTTCCGTCCCTGGCTAATCTTTCAGATACTAAAGTATTATTATACAAACATTATGCTCCAACATCTATCCAACATATAAGTCTAAAATTTTGGAACAAAGAGGGCTCATCTTTTTGTAATATTGTTTTTGTAATTGCCCCTTCCAACTTTCTCGAAAATGTCAAGTTGCTAAAATCCTTTCAAAGAGTTTCAGGTACATATTTATACAAAACAATGAAATACAATGAGAGAAATATATCCCAACAGATTACATATCGCAAAAAGAAAACGAAAAAACATTGATACCCATACAAAATATATACACACTTTTCACTAAGACAAAAATGCAATATACAATACAAGCATAAACTGACGGTGCTCACATAATTACACAAAAAACAAAATCAGAAAACACAATAAAAAGTGTAAACAGAAAAAACAATGGCAGAGGCAGATGAATTCACAAAAGAACAACACTGATTAGACAAAACATAAAACCAGAGGTGGCAATTAATACATCCTCTTAAATAGTTGGCAAGGATAAGCGTCAAAGGCGTTTCGACCCAAAAAAAATTGGTAAGGTCATCATCAGTACAAACACAAAAGTTAACACAGCATCCAATAAGAGATTTCTGAAGTAAATATATACACGGGTATCAAAAAGATATTTATAACAAATCAGCAAAAGGCCAAAAACTAGGTCTCATGCATTTGATTATAGTTATTTATCTTAAAAAAAGGAAAGAATGGAAGAGGAAACAAAAGTAAAAGCCAAAGTGCTCAATTCAATATTCACACCAACTGGAGAGTGGGTATGTACACCAGATCATGTATCAAGAAATAAATAAAAGAACTAGGAGTTTTATTCACCAATAGTGTCTCAATAGGGTTTATTTGAAATTGATCCCTTAAGTGATCACATCAAGACCAACCTTACTTGTTTGAAATCGCCTCCCCAATACGTAGTCAGTGGACAATAAAATTAAGTTGAACAAGATGGCTCGGGCTGAATCACGAGTCCTGGGTATCAGAAAAGAAAATGTAAAGATAAGAACCGGAACAAAACCAGTGAACTCAACAAAAAAGGAGGAATAATATAAAAAAATTCCAAACTTAACCAGTCATAAAAAAGTACTAGATCCAAGAACAAGGAAGGACAATGAAGCAAATCTTGGTCCTCCAACAATTGCCGGTACAAACTCAATGGCCGGCATATAAGACAATGATTTAATGTCTGAAAGATGAAGGAAAAACTTGCTGAAAAAAAGTTATTTTAATCAGCAACTAATTAGAAAAGGGAGTCAACCAAAAAGGTACTCGCCTATCCAGAACTACGGAAAGGCATCACGTTAGGACCCCATGCAAGCATACAGAACGAGAGCAGCTTCTAAAAAAGCACTACTAGATGCAGTAATAGAAACAGCAAAAAGACTACACATGTCTCAACAGAGTCACTGATCGGAAATCCTCGGTGATTCAACTTGATGATTACATCGGAAAGATAAAGGGTGCAAATGAATACTAAATTAAATTGAAATAGCCGCAATTGTTGGCTGTATATATTTTGATGACAACAAACAGACCATACATGCAAAAAAAGGTGCCCAACTACCAAAATAATGTAAAGAACGCAGAGAGACTATGCGTGTTTCAGAGAATCATCAAGCTCACTCAAAATTATATATAAAGAATGTCTTCGATTACGAATCAAAAAAGTCTGTAATTACAAATCAAATAAGTGCTTGATAAATCATAAAGACAAAAAAACATAAAATGAAAAATGTTTAAAAAAGTGAAAACAAAACAAGGAATAGATCGGAAAAGGAAGAGAGGAATTATTGATTCTGGTAACAAAGTTTGGATTTTCACAATTTTTGGCATTATGCTAATTTTAACAGTAAACGTTAATCGGATAAAAATCCAAAAGGACAACAATTCAATATATCAAAATAAACAGTTGCCCACAAAGTTATCAAATGGTGCATCTTACATATTGGTAACATTCATAGAAGATGTGTAAAAGGGAAATAACTCTTAGTATTCAATGTGCAATAATAGAGTTACATTCCTTCAATGTATTTAGCCCTTTGTTAATAATGTCACATTGTAAGATCCACCGACATTCAGCTTTGTTCAACAATCCCCGATGTAGAGGTCTTTGTATGAGTTCAATGATCTGCCATTTTATTTCAACTGGTGAATGATTGATATCTAATTTCTTGATAATTGGCAACTTCTTACACACTCAGTCACCGATTATAAAGAAAAGACATCACAAAACAACGGTAATAAGATATTACAGTTAAGTTATGACATAAAAATGCCTGGTGCCAGAGCCAGCAGCTGAGGTGAAAGGCAGGTCAGGCCACAGAACAGCTGTTTAAAGCAACAACAATAAAACATTGCTTTTTTCATCTGCTCTGCTTTTGTTTAAACTCTACAGTACAGTGCTAAGCAGAAATTCAATATTTATGGCAACATGTTTCTGTTTTTTCACTCCTTTTGAAATTATAGAAAATTTTGAATCTTTTACATGTTTTTTTAAACAAACAAAACTGACTTCTATTAAACTGTTTTTAACAACTTTTTGTGATGTGCTAATTTTGAACTAGTGATTCTATTTGTATTCTTCATGTTTGGAAACATGCTTGATCCTCCATATGAAAGAGCTATGCATCAAGATTTAAGTGGTTTATAGGAAAGGTGAAGGCATCACCCTGTATTATAATGGATTAAGTACCCCCTGCCATACATGATAAGGATATTGCAATTCACCTCGGAGTCCATAAGCAGATCAAGGAATTCAGCCTTCAGCCTCGTTCCTTTATATGGCCATAGAACTTCTTGTTGACTTGCAATATCCTTATGACGTAGGGCAGGGGGTACTTTATCCCATAGATATCTACTTCATCATCACCATAATAACTTTATTGGGTTTTATACTAACCATCAAAGTATACATTAACAATAAATAACAATCAAATATTAAAAAGATAAGCTTTCACAAATTCCAGTTAAAATACAGCATAAATATAAAACCTCCTAAGAATAATTTCAGAGAACTACAGACAATATCATTCTCACAAATAATTAAAGTGCTCTGTTCATTATATGAATAATTAGTCAAGTAGACAGTTGTCTCACAGGACAAACATCCGGTTTATCCTTGGCTGTCTTACAACCCTGATAATGAATAAAAAGAAACCTCTTCGCCAATCTAGTTTACAAACTTCTTTTGCCTAAACCAGAAGATATATCTCCTCCAAATAACTACACAAGCTTCCTTGGATACCATACCAAGACATTTATCTGATTTCCTTACCATACAGGTTTCCACAATTTCCTGGTGTCTTTCAAGCAGATAACTGTAATCATATTATTCCCAGGGCAAACAACCTTTACAACTCGGTCGTTACACCACAATACATTTACATCGCGGTCATTACAACGCAAGTCATTACGACTTGCGCTGGATGGCGCTCTACACTAAGGAATAGTATAATTTACTATTCCAACACCTTCCCTACTGTTACACACACTGGAGTTGGAATAGTAAATCATACTATTCCTAAGTCCAGCACCTCTAGCTCAAGTCATTGTAAAGACTTGCGTTGTAATAACCGCGATGTAACGTACCCCGATCTAAATTATCGCATTGTATCATCACATACCCATCCCCAGTCTCCTTACAATATCATAGATTTTTTTATGAGAACCTTGCATTCTAACTTCATTGAATACAGGTTATCCAGATGCACACCCTCATTCTTTCCTTTAACTGTCCTAGTTTATTTCCTAATCTGACTCTTTAAGTATAGACAATCTCCATCAAAACATCCTCTCCCTTTTACTTTGATTGTTTAGGGCTCCATTTTGATTCTTCCCTCCAAATTGAAATTTTACATTTAGAGAATTTACCTCTTGTGCAATTCTTTTTGTATACCAGTTAACTGTATTAATCTCTGAAAACCCACCATTGAAGATCTATGCATCATGTTGAAGGTTAAATATCAATACAAGATATTTTGCATTGACCCTTATTGTTAATCTCTTTAGAAAATTCTACATCCAGTGGGAGCACCTTCTGCCGAGCAGTTATCTCATGATGTTTAAAAGTTAGACATAATTGACAATGTCCTCATTTTGCATATTGTTAAAATCACTAACAAATTGTAATTCCAGTCGTGAGAATAATTGTTCGTTTGAGCAAAACATACCTCCCGAAGAAATAAAACTTTAAACTTTCATGACCACAGTTACATTTCAGAAATGCACCTTCTGTGATACTGTATGCTATAAGGAGATCCTTATGATATACATCATATTTTAAAGTATTTAAAACACGATGAAAAATGCCCAAAATTGCAAGCATAACATTGTCCATCAGAACCTACTGTTAGAGGAACTTAAATATATATTTATGTCCCCTAATAATTCAACACTAACAGGGTTGGTTTGTAGGGTTCTTAGTGTTTATTTTGTCAGTTATACTCCTACATCTCTAGTTATACAAGAGGACACTAAGGTAAATAAATCCCATGAGGATGCTCCTAATCTACTGAATGAATCCTACTTATGGGCTTGAATAAATAATATAATCTATTTCCAGGAGACCTGGTTGTGCAAAGAGATATCTTGGCACAACCAGGTCTTCTGGAAACAGATGACATCATTATCAGAAATCTGTGCTCACGGGTGTGAAGTGGTTTCCAAAAAGCAAATTACACTTCTGTGGGGAAAAATCAGCCATGGGAATTGTTACCCTTAGTTTAAGGTTATCTAAAGCCACAATCGTCTTTGCTGGAGGAAAGATTATCTCATTCAATAGGGAAAAGGACACTTTGTCCAGCATAATTTTATAAAAATAGATTTAGTGCTGAATTATTTATTACAATTTCATTCTCATCAACAATAGCAATTCCATCGGAGGAGAGCATCACTAACTATATACAGGTAAAGGCCAGTTTAATAATGTCTTCCCATCATCGATATTTTCGAAATCCCACCTGTTTTAAACCTGTTGTAGTAAGGACAGCTAGATAAAATGTGCAAAAAATAGGTGCAATTTATTGGTATCAATTTCAGCATATTTTATCTGTTTTAATGCATCCATGTATATACAAATACTACTGATTATATTATTCTCAGGTCAAATCTCGGGTCCCCCTTGTTGCTTTGAAGGGAGCCATGACACTAGCTCTTTCTGCAATTTTACTAGGACAGCGTAATTCACGTACTTTCTGGAATTTCATTTTCAGATTTGTTACTCGAAATGCCATTTTGGATAATGTTTTGCCGTTCATTGTAAAAATGTAACACGAATAGCACAATTTATGGTAATTTGTGATACAAACTTTCCATGAACACACAGGATAACACCTTTTCTTGAGGTGCTCTTGTTTAAATAGATCCTCATACCAAAAAAGTATGGAAGGATGCATTTTGTGCTAACGTAGAGCAAAATGATGAAGTTGCTTTTCCCATTATTATGCATTATTTTACCATAATTGTGCACAGAATTATGTGAAAGCAAATTATGAGAATTTCAAACACACTTCAATTTTACTACTTCTTGCTACTTTTTCTCAGCTCCTTTTCCTTGGATAGAGATACCAGGGGGACAAAGTTATCTGACAACATAACAATTTTTATATATGGATTATGGACTCTTTAAGTGGTAGTGGGATTTAATTGCAGGGCATGGGGTGTTGACTTGAAGGACTTTAAATAGGCTAAACAATAAAAAATCTTTCCCTGATGTATTGGATTTCAAACATTTCTGTACTAATCTAGATGCTTGCACTGATCTTATTATTTGGGGTACATTTTATAAATCTATAATACCTTTCTGCTGGCAAAAAACATTTTTATAGACGATCCATTTGCCCTATTTCTTTAGTATCAATCTATCAATATTTCTTTAGTAACATTGGCCTCCGTGACATGTATACAGACAGAACATGTGATGTTGGAGTGACAGAATTATGTTTTATATTCTGATTAAGTGATATCTCCTTTGTTTCTGTAGGACATACCACTACAGGCATGTGTGGATCAATCTGTTTTAATCCAGTAGACCTGTATGTGACTTCAAACCATAACTTTTTATTACTACAGCCTCAAATATCTCCTGGAAGATGTTTTTCATTAAGACTAGCATTGAATAAGTTAAAGCTGCTGACACTCCTAAATCAAAATCCGGAAATTGATCTAAATTTGTTTTATCCAACAATGATGCATTATTGTCAGCTTCTTTATCTATCTCCCAACTATGTATACTAGTGAGTTATATTCTAGAATTGTGTTCATCAAATTACAATGTTGCTACTGCTACTTCCTCTGAGAATAAGGGAATATACATAGGGGGTGAGGAAGATGAGCCTGCATTGAGATGTTTCTTTAGTAAATGTATTCACGTCTGCCCATGAACTACATCCTTCTGTGACACAAAATTAATTAATTCATCACTTGTCTTTGAAACTTCATAATCTTAATTTTTCCTCAGATTAAAATGCTTCCCCACAAACTCTTTGATTAAAATTACTCCCCCCTCCCAAAGCCCCAAAGACTCATAGGGTATCTTTCAGTGTATGGGATGTCTTCACAGGATTATCACACAGTGTAGTTGCAATTTGTGGTGGCGTCTTGTGCAGATCTGGGCATATCTTTTTCCTCTGGTGTGCCAAAGAGTACTTACATGATTTTAATTTTCCCACTGGCAATGTTAAGAGGATGGGTTAATATATCTGCTGATTATATACAATGAGTCTGCCTCTTGATTCCGTTGATATGCTTACGACCCTTAGTCTCAGTTAAACTCTTCCACCACACTTTGTATTTAAGAGTAATTTGAAATTGTCGCGCCAAGACATTGAACATTTTATAGCAAGTACTGAATTACTCTGTGGCTGTAAGTCAGTGAGGGCCAAATGAATTGCAAAAATTCAAGAAATATTTAAGAAAAATAAAAATCCATTAAATCCACAACCTACTTAATCTTCTCCTTCAATCAGTCACTGTCTCTGGCCGCTTCCAACCATAGCAAGGTTGAAAATCAAAAATGTCCTATGTCTTTCTCAGGGTCTTTCAGTTCTTATACTTGAATCAAGGGTCACACTTTCCAGGAACATTCTAAAAATTCTCCAAGGTTGGGGAGGCAATAGTAGGAAGATAAAGCAAGCCACTGCAAGTCAAATGCAAACTTGCTAATGTGAAAGTCAATCTAAAGACATGTTTGTTAGGACTGAGACCCAGTGCATGTGCAAGACTCAGAATCAGCATCTGCCCCACAGGCATCACGTCCCCTGCTACTTGCTGCGTACCCCCTCACAGTTCCACAGAGGGGAGGGCAAGGCGTGTAGGGTCAAATACTCATTGGGGACTGCCATACTAGTCAATCAGCAACACACTCTGGTGTTTTCAGAAGTGCTTTCCAGAGCCACAAACGTTTAAACAATATCTGCTCGATTTTGAAGCTGCTACAGCTTGGCCAACAGCCACCTCACCAGGCAGGGCATATATTGGATCAGATCTATGCTAGAGCAGGATTGATAACTGTGGATGCATAGAGGAGATGTTATGGTCTGACCATAAGGTGATTTCTTTCCACCTGCACACAGCACTAGGCACACCTCTCTTACAACCACCCATAGAAACTCTTTATCGTGCCTGGTCAAAATTGGACAGCACAAGACTAAGAGATAGTTTAGAAAGCTCCAAATCGGATATTTAGTTAAACATTAAAGATGACAATGCTATTAATCAGTTCAATACCTGCATTGAAGGGGCCCTTGAAAAGGTGCTGCCTCTTAAGACCGGGATTTCGCATCGTAAAACTCCGTCAGCTCTTTGGCATTCTTAAGATTTGACTGAGACTAATAGGAAGTGTAAAAGGCTAGAAAGACAAGATTATTCTGAGGCAGGGAACGAAGTCTATAAATCTGAACTTAGAATATATAGAGGACTATTGAAAGCCTCTAGGTGGAGATATTATCATATTAAAATGTTTTCTGTAAAGAACCCTGAGAGCTTTTTGCAGTCTACAGCTCTCTGGTAAAAACTATGTAGCACTTACTCAAGGCACCCTCAGTGCAAATGATTTGCTCAGAAATGGCACATTTCTTTCAAAATAACATTTCTATCATTTAAGCATCATTCACCATGACAGCAGAACCTGAAGATAGACTGGATCAAGGTGCTCATCATTTTACTTGTTGGTCAGACTTCAGACTTATCTTAAAGGAGGAGGTAATATCTAAAATTTCTATAATCAAGTTGGTCTCTCCTCTCAAACCTTGTCCTATTAGGATTTTTAATGTTAGACTCCCTTTTCCCTAGTTTGATAACAACTATGTGTAATAACTCCTTGGAGTAGAGTGTGGTATCTGCTTTTTGTAAATCAGCACTAGATGCTTAACTCTTTAAAGGACTCTAAACCCTAGCATTTCTTCTAAGTATCGACCTAGCTCTCTCCTTCTGTTTTTTGCAAAAATCCTAGAAAGGTGGTAAATACACAGCTAGCTTCTCACAGAGAGGAAAATGGTGTGTTTAATATACACCAATGTTGATTTAGATTCTGCTTTAGCACTGAAGCCGTACTCACAACAGCTATCAATGACATCCATATGACCTTGGCTGGAGAAAGTTAGGTGGCACTCAACCTGCTTGATGTGTCAGACATCTTTGATAAGGTTCCCCATGCTATTTTACTGGAAATTGTATTTACTATTGGCCTGAGAGACAAGCTACTCAGATGGTTTGAATCCTTTCAGGGAAACAGAATTCAGGCAGTCCAGATGGCAATTTGTCATGCTTGTGGTGTTCCTCAAGGTTCTGATCTCAATCCTCCTCTCTTTTTAATATATATTTTCCTTCCCTCGCAAACTTCAATGGTTCTTTTTGCTTGGCTAAGGGGTTGACACCCAATCAATCATCCAAATGGAGGGCAACATCTCTCAAATCCAGGTAAAATTCAAAGGCTGTTGGATCAAGGTCACCAGCTGGATGCCAACTCCCTCCGACTAAACTCAAATAAATCAGAGGTTCTGATATTTGGTAATTCCTCAATCTGTTCATCTATGCGGTGACTCCAATGGTTTGGAGAATGTCCAGAACCAGCATCTACTGTCCGTAATCTGGGAGTGCTATTTGATAGCAAAACTTTCATTAGAGTATCAGATTAATGAGTTAATGTCTCTGTGCTTTCTGCTAATAAAACAATATCCTCTCTTTTATTTCTCAACATTCTCAACAGTTGTTTGGAGAATGTCAAGAACCAGCATCTACTGCCCGCAATCTGAGCAAATTTTCAATTGAGTATCAGATTAATAAATTAATGTCTTTTTGCTACCTGCTAAACAATTGAAGAAGATCCTCCCTTTTATTCCTCAACAGCTGCTGGTGCAAGCCCTGATTTTCAGTAGAGTGGACTATTGTAATGCTGTCTATGTTAGACTTCCAGATTACCTTACAAAGAGGTTACAATTTATATAGAATGTGACAGCTAGGTTAATTTTTGGGAGGAATAAGTTTGTTGAGGTGGTACGTTTACCAGGACGCAGTAAAGCTATTGAAGTAAGAAGTGTATTCATATAAAGATGCAGGAGCCCACTTCCCGCAGGTCCAATCTCCAGGGAATCCAAATCGCATCTAGGTGCTCGGTTGTAGATGCCATGGAGAAGGAATGAGGGGCATGAGCTGTGCCCATACAATATTATGAATGAACGTAAAGCATGCATGAAATACAGTGAGATACAGCTTGTCATTAACTGGATATGAATGTTATGCTTGCGTCATGAACATTAACAAAGGACTACATGCTAAATGCTAATGCTACAAAGGCTTTACTTGGCCAGTTGCACTGGCTCCCCATTCATATGAGATGTCAGTTCTAGGCCCTTTCTATGGTTCATAAAGCCTTTTATCCAGTAGCACAGTCCTCGTTTATCTTGGATATGTTTCAAAAATACATTCCTTCTACACTGCTTCACTTGACCTCTGCCTGTTTTATCACGGTACCTAAATACCAGATAGCAAGATTGGGAGGACAAGCTTTTTTCCGTGGTCATAGCTCAGGCATGGAACAGACTGCCACCTTAGTTGCGCCTAGAGCTGAACTTTTTAAAATGTTCGCAGGACTCTAAAAACCGATTTATGAACATAGGCTTGCTTGGAGCCATTTGGTGTGTGATTTGGTTCATAGAGTGTATTTGTTTGCCAGCACCAGCACAGCCTTTGGTAATTGTGTGCTCTATAAAACAAATTAATACATAAATACATCTTGTGTCTACAGTTTACAACATCAAACTCATAAACTGAACTCACAAGATGGAAGGTGAATTCATCATCATCCATTAGTCCACCTAATCCTCCACTTTTATTAACCAAACAAGGACTTTGCTTTTCAACTCCAATCTGACTCATTTTATCTGATATACAGACCTCCATTGACCTCTAGAATCTGGACATCCAGCAACATATCATCAAAAGAACATACTTTGACCTCATCAATACAGTCTGAACAGCGATTTCAGTCAAGTCCGCAATGTACTAAGCAGATCACTATGACATCCCTTCTGCTTTCACCATTCCACAGGGTATACCGTAACCTGTATAATAGAGAAAAACAAACCCTCCATTTCTTTCATTTGGACACCCTTAAAGAGAATGTAATTGATCTATGGAGCATTCACTGGTATTCTTAATATTTAAACACTCAGTCTATACAACCCAGTCCACTGAATTTATGGCAAGCTCAATGTATCACTTAAATTCTTCAAATCATTCCCCAGGGCTGCATCACCACCAGCATCATTTATACCATCTACAAGGCAGTGCTCGGTAAGCTATTTAACAATGAGAAAATCAAACTCCATCGAATAGTTAATGACATATAACTTTATCTCAAAGTTTGCTATGTGGATGGCACTCATCAACATAGCACTTTCACTGCTAGGATGTGTTTGCACCCCTTTGTCAGGGCTTTTTTCATAAAATTGACACCAGGTTGTTCGATCACATGTATCTCTTTGGTTTCTTTGTGCACTTATGCAAAAGATATGTTTTGCCACATTGAGGGACATTTACTTGTGCGAACTCTCCATCAATATGTCAATGTCATCTGAAACTATATTGAAAAAGGAATAGGCCCCAGAACGCTAACCAAGAAAATGTACCCTGAATGTCTAGTGTCCGGCAATACTAAATATGTTTGGGTTTTCTTTGAGCTAGGGCAAAATTTTAATCATGCTGGTGTAATTTGCGTAATTCTGAGAATTTCACATTACAATTGTTAGGCAAAATTAAAAAACTTACACCATTATGGCACCTCCATTCGCAGTAACATTTTATTGTGAGCGCTTTTAATCAAAGCAAATGACAAGAATGTGATTAGCACTTGTGTGTTTTTTGTGCAATCTTTTGGCAAAATGCATCTTTTTGCCTAAAATGGACGCAAGGACGCATTTCACAATAAAATATAGCATTGAATGGTATGCATGAATTTTGTTAAAATTTCACTTAATGTTAGCAAAATTTTACATAATTACATCAATTCAAAGTAAATGAATTTTGCATTTTTGCACACCCCTAGCTTTCTCTGAAAATGTATTCTGCACAATCAATTATATACGTGAGTCTGACCTCCCTGCCTTGACCGGGTGGCCATTTTTTGTATTTTATTCCAAAACATGTTAACTCCCTCCCTTTTCCCTTATGGAGGAACATATTTTTACCAAGGCTGATCCCTAAATGTGTCTATCCTCTGAGTTGCCTGAATTTGGGGACCAGGCATTTATGTGGCTTCTATATGTGGAGGCTGCTCACAGAAAATAAACTGGGTGCAGTGCATTTTGTGAAATTTGAAAAGCTGCTCTGAGGAAAATCCAGTTTTTTTGTCACAGATATCATTTCTGGACTATATGCAAACATATCACAACCATATGTTTTAACCTCTACAAGTCACAAGGGTTTTTTTGCTGAGTACTAGGAGTCCTTCATCCTAATTGGCTGCCCACGAGATCGCGCTGGTTGACATTTTGCAAATGTATAGCCTTTACATGGTAATTCCTTTCAGTCTCCCACAAGCAGAAACCTTTCCTTGCCCCAACCTGACCCCATGTTAGCTTTTCTGTGTCTCCTGAATGTGAATGTACCCTACAAGTATTTTATATCTATGGATTGAGGGTGCTGAGAGGGGAAACACTGGCTGCAGTACATTTTGTAAATTTACAAAACTGCTGCATGCTCAATCCTGGCTTAGAGTACCTTTATTATGAGCATAGGTATCCCCCCTGGACTATTTTGAAACATACCACAACCATTTATTATTATTATCTATGGATCATAGGATTTTGATTGCAGGGTTACAAACCACCATTGCGTGATTGGCTGGTCGGGGCAACATATGGAATAAGAACATCTGTTATATTGTAAAATGTTTCCTAATACAGAAAACATCCATCCCAAGGCTTGACCAAGATTTGTACTGCCTTACAGGTGTGAGATTGAAAGACCTAGGTGGGTCATTCATAGGCTTGGGCAGGGATTCACACATTATACACAAGGATATGGTTTTGATTTGGGGTTATTCCATTTGGATGCATTCAGTATTTGGGTAATAGATTGAACGGCACCTACAGGAAACCTACCGATTCCAGGCATTTCTGAAAACTGAGGCCCAGGGGAATCCACAGTGATGTGACTTGTATGAATCCCAGCATGTTTTTATTACCCAAAATCCCCAGCAAATGTCAAAGTAGGGTTACAAAAATCACAATTGACAGGAAACTCTAAAACCTGAACATAAACACCATAGTCGTACCATCTAATGTTCCTAAATGTCTTCAAATAAAAACACTACTCCATATGCGTGGATGGGGCTGTTGCATGGGACAACAATATGCTAGAATTATGTGACTTGTAGAAAATATTGGCATTATATTGACTTCACACAGTCACATATTAGGTCTGTTCCTGTCAGTTCTGATTGTCCCCCATATAAAAAGAGATGATGTTTTATTGCTAAACATGTGAAACGATGGGTGGTGGGGGATTCCTGTTCCCTATATATTCTAGAAATGTCTTTCACAGAAATGTGAGGAAATCATTTTTTATTTCCAATGTTTCACTTGTGCATAGAAGTCTGGGTAAGTAAAAGTGGTGGCATCCTTGCAAGTCAACTCACCCAGGATTTCTCCAGGTGTCTAGTGTTCAGAAACGTCTGTCAGTGGTATGCTTCCATAGGTGCACGATGCACCCAGACCTAGATGGATGTTTGTGGGCCCCTGTGAGGAGTTGGAGTCCTGTTTGTATTTTTCTTAGAAAACAAAAAAACAAAAACAGGACCTGGGCTGTGCAGACATGTTTAGATCTACACCCCAGCAAGGAAGCAAGCAAGGTTCGGACTTCATTTTTAAAATACAAAAAAATATAAAATGGCACATAGCTCCATGTGCATGCCAAAACTATATATATGGCATATCTGTGTCCCAGAATGGAGTCAGACAGTGTTTGATTTTTTTTAGGAGAAAATTCAATAGTAACTGGTTTCTTGCTGTGGGCAGAAACACACCACTTTCTTCTCCCAGTGCTTCTCTTAGTTAGAGAAAAACTAGGAGAAGAACACACTGCCTGAAACTTAATGTTGAAATGGGAATTGGAAAGAAAGGGACTAGAAACAATTCTTCCAGTCTCCACCTGCTGCTTTGCTTCTTCAATTGGTGGAGTGGTTGCAGTTGGGTTAGGGATAGCAGCAGGAGATGGGCTGCTAATCCCATGCTCTCTCCCATCTCCCTCCCTCCAACTAACAGTAACAAGTGATATGAGATGACAGGCATGGCTAAGGAGTATCTGGGGGCATTACTAGCTGCCCCTAGATCTTCTATTAGCCCCAACCACTAGTTCAATTACTCAATGAAATTCTTCCTAGGCCTGTCCAATGTGGATATGACATTATTAGGAACATCACACACCAATTAATGAGGGGGGACGATCAGGCACCAGCAAATTCCTTCCTCTGTAACTCCAGGTTAAGGGAAAAGTGTGTTGCAAGTGAAGGGGACAATTTGTTTTTTGAAAATGGCTGCAGGTGATGGGAAATTACCCTTTTCAACTATGCACATATATATATATATATATATATATATATATATATATATATATATATATATATATATATATATATATATATATATATACATGATGCAGGCATCTAGTAAATACCTTTCATGCTGTATAAACACAAGGTAATAGAGCAGCGAAAGATTTAAAACCTGCTTCAAACTAATTCTGCACTTGGAATACCAACTATACAAATACAGAGGTTTTCCTGTTCTCCAAAGGCAAGTTAGACAACAAAATCTCAATGACCTCATCTCCCACACTGACAGCAAATAAAAAATTACTTGTATTCACCCTCATCCAGATATCTTCTTCAAGACAGACATAGCTAATAAAATCAAAACAGCATGCTAACCTTCTACCTTAATCCCTATTTTATACTTTAAAGTTTGCGCTTTATATATGCCTCTCATTTATTCGTTCAATCATAGTTCTTTGCCTCCTGGATGGAATTAATGTTCTCCTCAGTGACTGTTCCAAAGGGTTCCTACAATCAGTAGGTCATCCAATCAAGAGACTCAAGAATTTCTGCTGGCTCCCTCTCCCCACCGATATTGTTTTCAAGATCAGCTGTATCACCTACAGGACTACAAAAATACAGCACCCCTGCTTATCTGTCTAAGATACTATCATAACATAGATGGCTCAGTATTAGGATGTTTTAGTTGTGACAGTCTGAGAATTTACTCAACACAATTTAACTCAATGATTTAGCATAAAGCTCAGATTCCATTTGATTTTTCTTCATAGGAAGAGACTTCTTTATTGATATTCTTCATCTTTATTTTTCAAAAACCTATCTTCTATAATTCAAATGTAGCCAACACAGTTTGTTCCAAAGGACTTCTTTAGGGCTTCAAAAGGTAGTTCTTCTTGGTGGCATGATAAGCAAAACATTTCACAGTCAATTCTTCAGTGTTTAGAGATCTTCTTAGGACCTTTTGCGGGCAAATGTCCACAAGTGATAAAACACTTAGGGCCCGATTTGAATGCAGTTAGGAAATCTTCCCGACCAAATCGGTTTGGAAATGGGAGAGCCCAACCGACTGAGTACAATGCATCCAGATGCTTCCAGATACAATTTGGTTGGACTCCCATTGACTTCAATGTGAAACTATGTTCCTAACTGCTTCGTAAACTGGCCCTTGGTCGAGAAGACACGTTTCCGATCTGATTCGGAAGGAGCAAATGCCGTTAGGAGGCCTTCCTAACCACATCGTAATTGTGCCCTAGGTGGGAATGCTTTCCTAACCACATCATAATCGGGCCTTAAGTGTGATGCATCCTAGAACCAGATGGGTCCAAATCAATTGTGTCATATAGGATGTTCAAGTCACTCTCCAATTTAAGGATGTTCTCTGTGTATTCAATGTCGTCCTAATTCACCAGTCAGTACGGTAGTTCTTGCTGAAAGTCCTAAGGCATAATATGGAGTTTCTCCCCTGAGGAAGACGAGGAAGACTGGTCTTCCGGATTCATGCACTATCTTGAGCTACTTCATTGTCTCCCACTAAGGTGCTAGGTGCAATGTTTTGCTGCCTCAGCTTTTTTATGTAGATTATTGAATAAGATACCAGTTATCTCTTGGCAATAGTGCAAGATAATGTGTAATGGCACTGAAGAATTTGAAATGCAGAAATGCAGGGAAAAAAGGCCAGAAAGCAAGCACTGGCAGTTTAGGCATGCACTCAGACTCTGGAACATCCCACTTTCATAAAAACTGCTCCTACCCTCCTGCGGATTCAAATTCACCATTTAGATTCTCATGCTTTCCTGTATCACTCTAAGCATGCTAAAGGATTTTTGGGCTTCTACATATATACATACATTTGCTTTGCAAACATTTCAGGGTCATAAACCAAGGAATGGCTAACTCCTCCCAAAGGTAGGCAGCCACCATTTGCAGAGAGAAAGCTAACGATATTTGACTGTTTACACTCAACCTGTGCAGGCTGGAGACATTGGTAGGGGCAGACAGTTATCTCAAGCACCCAATGTAGCATCTAGACTATGCCACTACAAGTGACCTTTTCCTTTAAGGTGATCTCTGTGCACGCACATTGTGAATGTGAGTGCAGGGATGACAGTCTGCAGTTACATAGGGAGGTCTCCACTGCAGCATATACTAGTTTTTGCAAAGAGTTGCAATTTTATTTCATCTCGTGTTGAGAGCATGTTAGAACTTTTTTCAAAAATGCTCATTCCAGTGCAATGGCTTTGAGCCTGCCTTAAACTGAGTGCAGACTCTTTTTTGCATGAAGCCGAACATGTTTGAATAATTTAATCTATGTTAAATCCCATCCTGAAATTCTACAAAGAATGATATTACCGATGAATGATATTTTGTGCCATATGTACAAAACATAGGGACAGCAATTTCCTAATTGCAAATCTTATCGAATAACAATTAGGAAATCGCAATTCCTAATGTACGAAGCATACAAGTCCGAAATATCAGTTCCTAGTGGTTTGCAAATTGGCCTACCTCATAAATATTAATGAGGTATGTTGCAGGTTGCGACTCATTAGGAAATGCAGCCATTACAGAGATGGTGGCCTACTGGGGACCATCATGTCTGGGAATCCTTTTTAATATAGCATTCTTTTATTTTTGTTTTAAAGGCAGCCCATTTTCCTTAAAGGAAAAAAGATATTTAAAAAAAATAAAATTACATTTTTAAGTTTCATTTTTTAGAGCAGGCAGTGGTCCCAAAAATCTTTGTTTCAACATACACAAAAGAGAAGGGGTAACTTGACAACCGCTTCCCATTTGTGAATGGTTACTACCTCCTTTGAGGTGTCAATGAAATATGAGTGATTTGCGACCATAATTTGGTCGCAAAACATTCATATATACCACTGCGATTCTCTATTTGGAAGTGATGCCCTAAACACACTCCTTCCAAATTTCGAATCGCTAATCATGAATTGCAATTTGTGCTTTGTACATATGAAAAAAGCATTTTTGCAGTCGGGCAACGGAAAAATGCTTTTGTACATATGGTCCTTTTTTCCATAAACACGTTTGAATATTGAATTTGGTTCCTGAACATTAGTCACCACAAGGCATTATGAATTACGCTATATGAGTTCAAATGTGCCTATTTAGTCAGGAGTGAATAATCATCTTGGTCTGTAAATTTGGTTATTGTTTTTTTATTCCCTATCCGACTTGAATTTGCGAAATGTAGAAAGCGCGTGTTGTGATCGTCTCTGTATTCTTTCGTGCTTACATTCAATTTAATTCATCCAATTTAAAGACTGGAAAGTAGTTCAACAGGAAGAGGCAGTGCAGCAAATGAATCCAAACAAAGGAAGCTAGCATACTAATCATAGATCACAATGATAGCCAGGCAGAGCACGAATTCTTCTCTGAGGGCCTCATTATTTCTTTCTTTCAGAAGATCCCTGCATACCTTAGGAAGCCTGCCTCCCAATGAATGCAGCACTCGTGGAGACGTTTGCAGCAGCATGATAAGAGAGGCAGCGGAGAAGCTGATACGTGGACATTGAAATGATTCTTTTTTTATCCTAAGAAAAAAGACTTACTGGAAACAAACCATCATCTCGTGTTGAAGCACAGTTGTGATGTATAGTAGACGTAAGCAGTCCTCTCAAACAAAGTTTGAAGCACTGAATTATTATGCCTTTTCAGTAGAGAACTTTTATTTAAATGTTTCGATCAGGAAAAAATTATTTCTCTTCACTTTATACAATGAGTATTTTGTTTTTGTTTTCTTAACTTGTGTTTATTACAAACACGTTTATGCTGTCGGTTCATCTTTAAGTGATCATGTCACTGTCTCCTTTATGCACTCAATTTGAACAACGTTTAAATGACACCGAGAGCTGCATACGTCTTTCTAGACGTGAGATTATGTTGCAAGGACGTTTGTACGTATCTGTTGTGTGGCATTTTGTTGTGTTGATATTTCTACCTCTGTGTTTAGTGCTGCACTAATACAATGTGATGATTTGTAATGTGGCCGTTATGTTGCATGCTCTCTTGATTATTTTGCTCTGTTGTGCCATTTTAAAGTTTGTGTTGTTGTTATGTTGATTTGCATGTTATTTTGTTAGGGCTTGTTATTTTCTTTAAATATGTCAACAAATGCTGCTGCATTTTCATCTTAATGCCTCACATGGCTTTTAAATTCCCCTCACAAGTAACTATCTACCTCTCACTAAAGTGGTAAAATAGTGCTGCTGCAGCTTTAGAACTATTTAAGTACGTAAGGAAATTTGGTACTCTATAAACCCTAAGAATCTGGTAAAATACATAGGGGCATATTCTCAAGGACTTATCGCCGAGTTAGCGGCACTTTATCGCAGCCAAAGTGGCAATAACTTTATCGCCCTATTCACAAGCTGGTGCTAACAGCCAATATCGCCAGTTTTCCTGTGATAGCAGCAGCAAAAAACATCACCACGGATGACACCGGCAACTAAAGCTAATGAGATGCAGAGTAGGCGTTCCCGTGCAAAAAGCCGCGACAACACCACTTCGCAACATTCTCAATGACCCGCCAGATCGGCGATAAGATCACAAAACATGCGATAAGGTGCCTTAGCAGCAGGCAATCAACACCTGCTCTCTCCTGGTAGTAAGTCGGACAATGACCTGCACCAGAAATGGGAGCCCAGCCAATAGCCACACCAGAAGAACAACAGATGCCATGGAGCCATTGATCATGCAGCTCGGACACCCAAGAGGGCCACAACACCCACCGTCACCACCCCAAGGACCCCCCATCCTCCGGGGCCGTACCCCGGGCACCTCCCCCACCCCCCAGGACAAAGATATTTTACATCAACTTTACGAAATCATGAACAAAACAATTCGCCTGATGTTGCACAAGTACAACAATTAACATTCATGTGTGGTCAGAAAAAGGAGAATCATTCATTCATCTTTGAATTTCCAAACAAATTATTTTATTCAAATTTAACTCAAAACAACTATTCGGAAGCGAATGGCGGGTCTTCTCTGGACGATCTGTAAGTCACAGCCTGCAAGACAAAATTCAAGATAAGAAGGTGTGTCATGTGCTCATCAAAGGACAGAGAGAGAAAGAAAGAAAGGGAGAGAAAGAGAGAGTGAAAGAGAGGGGGAGAGAGAGAGAGAAAGAGAGAGAAAGAGAGGGAGGGAGAGAGACAGTGAAAGGAAGAGAGGGAGAGAGAAAGAGAGAAAAAGAGAGAGAAACAGAGGGAGAGAGGGAGACAGTGAAAGAAAGAGAGGGAGAGAGAGCGAGAAAGAGAGAGAGAGAAAGAAAGGGAGAGAGAGAGTGAAAGAGAGGGAGCGAGAGAGAGAGAAAGAGAGAGAAAGAGGAGAGAGAGACAGTGAAAGGAAGAGAGGGAGAGAGAGAAAGAAAGGGAGAGAGAGAGAGTGAAAGAGAGGGAGAGAGAGTAAGAGAGAGAAAGAGAGAGAAAGAGAGGGAGAGAAGGAGAGACAGTGAAAGGAAGAGAGGGAGAGAGAGAGAGAAAGAGAGAGAAAGAGAGGGAGAGAGAGAGACAGTGAAAGGAAGAGAGAAAGAGAGCGAAAGAGAGAGAAAGAGAGAGTGAGAGAGAGAGAGAGGGAGAGAGGGACAGTGAAAGGAAGGCTCTTGGCTCATACATGCCAACTGTTATGTGTGTATCCCTATTGATGCACCATAAGCCTAAGGCCTAGCCTCAATTGCAGCACAAAAGCCACATCACATTTCCAGAATGCAAGCAGTAGTCAGACTAACATTAGGGATGAAAGCTCCTTTGTCTCAATACATAAGGCGGAAGGACATCTGCACCTCTGACCTTGGTCTTGCATGTGGCAGGCACCACCCTGAGAGAGATACCATAGCAGATGCTGACGACTCCCACAATACCCACAGTGCAAATGAAAGACCAACGTATCCTTGACATTTCCGTACACAACAACCCATACGTCCAAATGTTGCACACACATACGACTCATTGCTCCGAGCTGTGGCATATCATCCACATAAATCCCGCAGGTCAGAAGAGTGCTGGTTCTACGAGAGCCACCTACGCAATGACAGAACATCCCGGGCACATGCACAACCCCTGTCACATGGAACTGTACCGTGCATGTATGCTGCATTTGTTGGGGGCACTGCCACTGGCAGTGTTGCGGATCAGTTACCGTCTGAGCTTCCGTCTTGCGTACGTCACCTGCGTCCAGCTCTGGTTCCACTGTGGATCATGCATATTCGAATGGCCCATGGATGTCTGCCTATCCAACACAAAGGCAGCTTAGCTGGATTATGACTTGTGTGTGCGCCCCCTGTTGGCCCATGACCAGGAGTGTAACCGCGTTAGCCGTTCATGGGATGCCTTGATACTTGGTGTATGTGCTGGCAGTTGGGCATGGGAGATTGCAGAAGTCCTCATGTGCAGTGACCACATCGAAGCGCTCCCCTATTGGGCTGTGTTGCGGATTGGTGAAATGGCTAGGACGGAGCACATCTGTCCAGACCAGTTAATGGATTGGCTCGCCCTTGTATTCGATGAAGTCGACAACTACATACTCTTGGAACTGATTGCCCAGGAAGTTGCACTCGCATTCATGAACCAGTACCTACGTTCCTGCAGCCACAACTGATTGTAACCCAGAGCACAGGTCCCAACACCTTGTTGCATCTTGGAAAATGGTCACATATGAACACAGTGGACATGGCTGTATTTGCCTGGACTCAGAATGCATGTGTGTGCACCTACGCATGTTGACACACACCTGTGCAAGGTGAGGCAGTCCCATGGGCGGAGCTGCACAGCGTCGCTTGGCAACGTTCCTAAATCTGACATATTGCTGGAGGGGGAGTACACACATGGCAATGTAGTACTACATGTGACCTTGTTGGACCCTTTCAACTGCTCACTGTCAGCAGAGCAGACAGTCATCTCAGTCCGGTGGTACAGCACTATGCAGATCCCATGGGCTGTGAGCCGTGTCCCCTGACACGGGGCAATGAGCATACGCCAGACATCACATGACTCGTCCAGCAAGGCAAGGTGGGCTGAGACCATTGCCCTCCATAATGATTGGTGTTCATTTTTGCCTCCCCATTTCTTGCACCTCTACATGTTCCTATGCTGCCTATTAGTGTCTGAAGCATTGGTCTGCATGTTGTGGCCCTTGTTTTGCTCGTACTGACATGCACATGCTAGTAAAGTCTATGCAACTTCACTAGTGTTCAACTGTGATGAGTGTTGATTAGAATGACAAATCGTGTGCCTCAATGAGCATTGTCCACACACAGGGATGGACTGACTGACACATTTCACTTAGGGGTGGGTCCCTATTGCCAGCTCCACCTCTGTGAGTCAGACATTGTGGTTGGGATAGTTGCTGAAAGACCTGTTTCTTCAGCAATGTGAGTATGGTGTCCAACTTCTTGGCATATGGCTCAATGTGATCCATCAAAACAGGCTGTGTCCACACAGTTGAGTGTGAGTAGGTATGCGAAGAGATGTTCTGTTGTCATATGTGATGGGGACACTACTTATTTAGGCCTGCTACTGAATTAGACCGAATTATACATTTTTACACACAGCCCTTTGTAATACATGGACGTGGGGCTATGTTGGGGGTTGCGAGATTGTTGTTCATGAGCAATGAGGCCACAGCTAGGTCACACCTTCACAGTCATCTAATTGGCCATTTGGGTCAGAGTCAAACATGCATATTGATGTAATTTTCCAGGGTGTAACTTTTTGTGCAATCAATGTCCCCACATCCATCCATACTTTTATACTTGATTGAACATAGACATGACACATATGTGTGATTTGGAATGTTTTTATTCACATTCTGTGGAGTGTCGGAGCTGGAGCAGTACATGGCCATGCAAACCCCACATTACATGGTTGCCCAATGGAGGGCCAACCAGAGTCCTTTGGGGAATGAAAAGTTAATCAGAAGAGGAAGAGTTCAGTCTGCAGCCTGATTGCTGTGTCATTGGTAACCAGAGCAGATATGGCAGTCCATGTCGGGGTCCAGGTGAATGTTGCAGAGTGTTTCGAGGGACAGTGGAAGGTGTTTTTCCAGGGCATGATGCAGAGGGCTGAACCAAGCAGGAACAGGCCATATGGCGGGGAGGAATGCTACAACCTGCCTTTCTCACACAGAGTCATTACCATCCACATCTTAGTCCTCTGATATGTCTTCTGTGTTGGGTGTGTCAGGTGTGTGTGGTGGTGATATGGCTGCATCACTGTGTGCCACTGACACATTAGGGGCGGAGGTGGTAAGGCTGCATCACTGTGTGCCACTGACACATCAGGGGGCGGAGATGTGTGTGTCGAAGTTCCTGCAGCAGTCATCTGGGACAGGCTCTGTGGCAGCAATGGCAAGATGAGGTTCTGCAGGGCATGGAAGATCCCAGCTACATCTCGCTGGTGTACAGCCGTGGCAGCCATCCTTCCAGCCTGCATCCGCTCCATGTTCTGCATTGCCCTCAGCATCTGTGCCAACTTTGTGCTGTCATCGCTGGAGCCTGTCTGACTAGACAGTTCTTGAATACGAGTTTCAGCATTGGGCAGTAAACTTGGAGTGGGGGAGTACGATCCTTACCCAAACCCCAGTTTAATCACTGTGGCAGGAGGCAGACGTAATAAATGGGCTAAGTTTGCATTGGCATCGGATAAAGTATCTGAGGTCTACCAACTAGTTGCCTCGTCCTTTGCAGAGGCTTCCTTTTTGCCGGTTACTTATGATTGCTCCTACTTTCGGGCGTTTGAGCTCATCCACTCTAATTTATTCACCTCCCTAGCTGATTATTTCTATATCCCAGCTCACGGGAGGGTCCGGTCAAGAATCCAGGAGCAGTGGTTTAACAAATCCTGTAGGGAGGAAAAACGCGCCCTTGTTAGAGAGGTTAAAACTGGCACAGTTGAGAGTATAAGAGGGGCTAGACTCGCTTACAAAAGCATTACAGTGGAGTCCAAATCAGAATGGGAGGACCGTAGATGGGATAACATAAAAGATGCCCTAGATGGACGTGATTACAGGGCGTTTTGGAACCTGGTTAGATCAGGTTCTTCCGAGGGGTCGAGTGCTATTACACCTAATTTGAGTGAAGATGTGTGGATAGCGCACTTTAAACCCCTCTTCGCGCATACTAATACTGTGACCCCAACAGATTCAGTCACACCTGCTCCAGACACAAAGGTCACTACTGACCCGGACTACTATCCAGTAACCCTGCAGGAAACTCTGGGAGCCCTTAAAAGTCTGGCCACAGGGAAAGCCCCCGGACTGGACCGCATACCGGGAGACCTGTTTCTGAGTGAGCAGAAGGTTTGGATCCCTTACATGTGCCTATATTTTAACGCCATACTCCTGGGTATGGAAATTCCTCTAACTTGGCTGGGTGCGGAGATTATTCCCATCCATAAAAAGGCATCCCCCCTGGACCCGGTCAACTACCGCCCCATCAGTCTTATTGACGTCTTCCAGAAATTAATGGCCCGCATTCTTCTATCAAGGTTGCAGTGTTGGATGGACGATCATCACATCCTGACCTTCCTACAAGCAGGTTTTCGTGCCAAAGTTTCCACCATCGACCAACTATTTAGATTACAGATGGTATTCTGGAAGACGGTGACTTTAGGGGCTGGCAGTTTGTATTTGATCTTTGTAGATCTTCGATCTGCATTTGACCTGGTCCAGAGGGAGAAGCTATGGGCCATTTTGTTGGAGATGGGTGTTCCATCCTTTTTGTGCCAATTATTTAAACGTCTACATCAGGGCACTTTTGCAAGAGTGGGGTAAAGGAGGAATGGGGAGCTTTCGGCCACCTTTCCGGTGGAAAAAGGAGTGAGGCAGGGGTGCGTGTTGGCCCCCACGCTCTTCTCGCTTTTTCTTAATGGATTGATCAAACATCTTTGGGACGGGCGGGATTTAAATTCTCCCAGCTTGGCAGCCCGAAAGATACCAACCCTGATGTTTGCTGGCGATACCCTTTTGTTATCAAAATCTTCAACGGTTATTCAGCGAACATTGGGGGCTTTCTGCTCCTTTTGCAGACTAAGAAACCTGGAGATCAACCTGTCCAAAACCAAATTTATGGTTTTTAACTCTAAATTGCCCAACTGTCCCCTTCCCCACATGGATGGCACGGTCCTCGAAAGAGTCTCTACTTTTGAATATTTAGGGGTAACACTGAATGGCAAGATGGAATGGGGGACCCATATAGCCAAGGCAAATATGAAGCTGGCCCAAGCAGCGGGAGGTATTCTAAAGGTACATAATGAGTGCACATCCAAAATTGTGGGACCTCCAGTAGAAATCTATAAAGCACAAGCAAGAGGTGGGGAGCTTTACGGTGTAGAGCTATGGGGCCACGCCAATGCCTCCTCGTTCTCTATCTCTGAGAATAGTTTCATAAGGCGTCTGCTGAGACTCCCACAGAGCACACCGCTGATCCCGCTACGCCTTGACTTAGGTCTGGTCCCCATACATGAAGTTATCCCTAACTGTCCTCTATTGTACTGGAGGAGACTCTGGTCCACATCTGAGCTCTTAAGTTATCAGGAGGAACTTAGTCATCTATTGACGCTAAGGGGTGTGGGAAAAATCCCTTGGTTAAAGCATGTTAAAGATCTATGCCTGGCCCTGGGGAAGGGAGATCTGTGGCTTGCCCCAGCACTCTCCTCAGTTACGACTCCCAAGAGGGCGCTGGTCAAAGCACTAAACTACTTCCGATTGGAACAGATGGCACTAAGACCATCGTTGGGTAGGTTATCCAGTAGCTTTCTCGAAGTCAAGGACAGGTACCAATTTGAGAAACTCTTGGACGACATTCAGCCCCCACTTGCGAAGAAATTGTATGTCCAATTTAGACATGGATCTCTCCCGGTGAGGGCAGTAACAAACAAGTGGTCAATGGCTCATTATGCATCTAGCCTATGTCCGGGGTGTGAATTCGCCGAAGATACAGATCTGCACATTGTGCTCTTCTGCCCCTCATACTCCACGGCTAGAGCCAAATGGATCTTACAGTTATGCAAGTCCAGGGACTTCAGGGATTACAGGGTTGTGTTTAGATTGCTGAAATATGACTCTACCCCGTTGACTGTGTTTGCGACCTCCAGATTCTTGTTCTCTATGTGGTGCGCCAGAGGAGCCAAACTTAAGGAGAAAGCTGCACTAACTGTTTAACTGTCAGTACCCTTCTGCATTTACTAGGGAATTTTAATACCACTTTGAGTGGCCTGTTTTTATCTGTTTTTATTATTTTAAATACTATTTATTGTTCTAGGTGTATTGTTTAATTATGTACACTTTGTATTGCTGCTCATTGGTGATCAATTGGTTGTAATTATGTATTTTTCGCTTTTATGGTTTTTAACCGATAATAAAGCTTCTTGACTGACTATATCCGAGTAATGGATCCAGCAAGTTCAGCCAAGGATTGTTGTAGAGCATAGAACGGACTGTGGGTGTCCGTTAGGGACTGTAAGGGACTCATACACCCACATATGGTATCAAGTTTGGCTGCCATGAGGTCAAAACCCACCCGCACCTGTTCAGCCAGCCCCCTCTGGCAGTCTAACGCACGTCGTTGGAATGCCATGTGTTTTTCTGTGAGGTGCTGGGAGCCAGCCGTGGTGGTGGGTGCTTCCAGCTGTGTGGGCAGTGCAGGAGGTGGGGTCACCTCGACGCAGCTGGGCTGCCCTGCTCCTGAAGGTGGGATGCGGAGGCTGTCCACAAGCCATTGGATGGTGTCGGAGCAGATGGGCAGGGGGTTCTCCTCATCATCACTGAAGAGATGTCTGGTCTGCGCTGCATGATGTATGTTGAATCATTGTACATGTTTACATACAGACTGCATGACAATGTACATTGTGACTGTTTTGGAGGATCTGGCTATTTGATGGGAGACAGTGGACAGTGGACATTTCGACTACATGACGGATGTGAGGTTGTGCTCGTACATTATCATCTCACAGTTTCCTGCTATGCCAGATGTGATTGGCCAGTTTCTATGCACAAGCAGCACCAGTTGTGTCCTCTGTTCTGTAGTGAAAGTGTTACACTTTGTGCCACATAGTCGTCAATGTTGATGTTCTGTGATTGCTATGTGTGTGTGCTGCACTGTGGGAGAGTCGCCCATGCAGCTCTGATTTAGCGGCCCCTTATCCCTGTGAGTCGGTGTGCCTTTGACTTGTGTGCTTTTACGGTGCTGAGATGTTGGTGACTTGGGTCATTTGTGCTCTTGGACGGTTTTTGTACTCTTGTGCATTATTTGTCTGCAGTTGTGTTGTTGACGTCAGGGGTTGTATGTGCACGTGGATGTGTCAGAGTGTGACCTGCTCCTTTGCGGATTTGATCCACACTGGGCCACCCCAGTGTCATGTCGTGCACCATGTCATGTATTTTGACTGCAGCCATGCAGTGTCACTTGCATTGTCAGTGTGGCACACAGAGCCGCTGCTTTGCTGGCTTAAGCACGGGTATGCATGGGTAGGTTGTGGGATTGGTGATAGGGAGGGGGCCCCTTTGAGCACATTGTGGACAGTTGTCTACTTGGTGTTTCTATGTGTGCTGCAGTGTGTCAAGGGTATCAGGGACATGTTCCACAATCATTGTGGGTGTGCAGTGTGCAACACATAATTGTGCATGTGTGTCATTGTGCCCATCTCCCCCAATACCCCAGTCCCTGGTCGTTACTAACCGTGTTGCTGTTGGGTCAGGTCTTATCGAGCTGTGTCTGGACCCCCGACTCCTTGCACCGTCTCCACACTGATGACTGTGGCCACCATTTCCTCCAGCTCATCCAGCTCCTCCTGTGGCGCAGGACTCCCACCTCCAGTTGCTGTTGCTGACTTCCGGTTGGCAGCAAGTTTCTGCTTGGTTTGGCAATTCACATCATGCCAGCACCTCTTGACCTCCTCAACACTCCTACTGCATTCACGTTGTTCACGATCGACTGCCATATTTCCGTTTGTGTTGCCAATGACTCAGTGGAGGTGACGAACAGTTGTTGGTAGTGTTCTATCACCTCCATGACGATGATCCGGTTTTCCTGCAGACTGAAACCCGTCTTCCTCTTCCTCTTCTCCTTGCTCTTCCCCGACCACGGGGTTCCCGACTGGTCCTCCGTGGGGGCTTGTGGGGTTCGAGTTGTCCTCTGTACTCGGTCCGGGTGCATCCATGGTGCTACGCAGTTTATTTTTTTTTGTTCTGCTTTTATAGTGCATTTTCCCGCATGATGCGTGGGAATTGCGGGCCTGTCTCTGGATATCTCTGATTTTTGTATCGTGATTTGGGGCATTGCAACTTTTTTCACATTTGTGGTAAGCATTTTTTCGGCATTGCGTTAATTTTAACACAGTCATTCGGCGCGTTATCGTGAGACTATCGCATGGTGCCGCCGGGTTGAGAATACAAAGTTAACACAGTGTTATTTTCCCGCGATAGACGGCGATGTGCAAAGTTGCATTAAGCTAATTTTGCAATAATTATCACAGGTTCTTGAGAATATCCCCCATAGAGTGCGTGAACAATAGTTATTTCAGAGTCATTCAGATAAAACATTCCTTCAACAAATTGCAAAGGTGGCAAGATTAATAGAATGTCACAAAGGGACCTGTTAAAACAACTGCGAGATACATAATTTACAGGTTGCAACTGGTATTTTTGTGATCAGTTTTAGGAATTTACCATTGTAAGAGTAGGTCAGTTCTTAAAATTCTGGGAGTGGGTTGTAATCCGACTTACCTCATGAATATTAATGAGGTAGGTCACAAAATGTGACTCACTCTGGTTGGTGAACATCATATGGAAGGCGTTCTGCTAGAGTCAGCAAACGGCCAGACCTGTTATCACATATCATTAGAGTAAACTGCATTTTTTCAAAGTTTGAGAGTACATTTTTGTAGCATTCACACATTTTTGTAAATGGCTTATCATATCAACTCAGTAGGACATTGGTCAAGGCTAATCGTTTGACCATTTGAAAACTTGCGATGTAAAAAGGGAGCGTCAATAATGAATAAGGCATTTAGAATTATTTGATACCAGGGACATGAGCAGACAATTGTGTGTTTTCCTGTACCTTTTCAAAATTGTATACAGGTATTTTAACATCCGCATTCGCAGAAATAAATGATGTGGGAGTTTGCATTATAGAGGATATGAGTGGAGGATCTGGTTGGCATTTTGGCCACTGTTAAGGTATGTTGGTATAATGTATAATGGATAAAGTGCTTTGTGATATATTTGAAAATTGGTTTAAAAAGTCACTGCATGCATATCACAAATAGATAGCTAATGGAGAGAAAACTGAGAAGAATAATACGTAGTATTAGTCAAAGATAGCAAAGGTTTTGGTGGTACTTCCCTGGATGTTTGAAACATGCGCTAGTTACAGAAATGAAATAAAAGGAAGCAGATTTATGGCCAATCATTTGACTATTTACATTCTCGAGATACAGTGCCCTGCTCCAACATCCCTGCCATGGAACTGAAGGCATGTTGGAGCAGGGCACTGCATAGGTATTTACCGAGCATGTACAGAACTTTGTTTTAATTTTTTTTCACGATATCAAGGAAAATCTTGAACCAGTGATAAGAACTTTCCATTTGTGATTGCCTAAGCGATAATGGAACATTATAAATACTTACGTAGCAACGCAGGATATTGATTGGCATGACGTTTATTATGACAAACTGAATGTCAAAATACTAACAGAAAGTATTTCTTCTGCGGAAATAATTGGCGTATTTACGGCAATCATTATGGTGATCCAGATTGAAGAAGGCAGGAAATGCCGAAACACGTCTCTGTTTAAAGGGGGCATTTAATAAATATAAAGTGTTCTTTCTCCGGTGAGTGCAATGACTCTTTTGTTATTTGAGAGGAGCATATATATATTACCTACTGGCGGTCACCAGTAGGTAGTTATAGTTAGGACCAAGTTTCCATAGGAAGAGCATTTTTTGTTTTCTTATAACTTTAGTGTCATTTGATGAATCTTCATGAAATTTTCCAAACTAATTTTTTGTTCATATCAGCTCCTATGTTGAAAGTTTGGGGGTGATTCATCAAGGGGGGGCCGAGAAAAAAGGGGGGTCCCCAAACGTGTTTTCTCCATGTTAATTTACATAGGAAACTTTAGACAAGGCTACAGGTCGAACGGGTGAATGGAATTACCCCAAATTTGGCTGGGAGAAGGGTCTTGGTGTAGAAAGTATGCCTTTGTTTATTTGGTATAAATCCGTTCAGTAGTTTTGGTGAAATATCAAAATTTGCAGATATCGATATTTGGGAATTCTGCCATCTGATTGGTTGAGGCGTTACGAACACGAGCTTGATGCTTATTGGCTGCGGTTGCAACTAGGAAGTGTTGGCAGCTATTTTGTGATTCCGTTGAAATGAGTAAGGGGGAAAAAGGGCGAAAAGAGTAGGAAACAGGAGGATAGGAGCACTGTAATCTCTGTGGGGGAGTGCGAAGCGAAGTAGTCACTCCTACCGGACTGAAAGTGTGGTGTTGCTGAGATGAGATGCTGCTACACTCGGGTATGAAACTGAGAGCTTAAACCATGAGGTCATTGCTGTAAAGTGATGTGCTCTGGTCTTTGTAGCATACCTGCGGAAGTAGTGTAAGTAGGCATTTATACCATACAGGGAGTAGGAAGCGAACTACTGAGCTCTACCGTGCGTTTATACTATACCGGAGGTGGGAAGCAAACTACTCACCACTACTGGCCTGAAGACTCGGGGATTAAACCAAGCTGATTGTTGTTAAGTGATGGGCTCTGGGCGCTGTAGCATACTGGCCGCTGTAGTATAACTGTGTAAGTAGTGTTAGTATGCGTTTATACTATACAGGGAGTGGGAAGCAAACTACTCGCCACTACTGGTCTGAAGACCCGGGGATTAAACCGTGAGCTCATTGCTGTAAAGTGATGTTCTATGGGCGCTGCAGCATACCTGTGGAAGTAGTGTTAGTTTGCGTTTATGCAATACAGGGAGTGGGAAGCGAACTACTCACCCCTACCAGTCTCAAGACTTGTGGATGAAACCATGAGCTCATTGCTGTAATGTCATGTGCTCTGTGTAGTATTCCAATGTAAGTCATAGTAAAATGTTAGTATGTAATGCTACTATAATGTAAGTATGTAATGTTAGAATGTAGGGCTGTCATAAGGGGAATCTTGGGGAGTTTGTACACGGTGCTGGAGAAGACGGTTGCCTTGCTGTCTGGTCCTGTTGGTGGCTATTTCAGCTGTCTTCTTTTCTTGCAATAAATCTACTTATCGGATCCACTTTCTTGGTGAAGCTGTTTCTAGTCATCCCAGGGTCGTCGGCTGATCGAACTATGTGATCCTATCTCTAGTAGGATTTATATTTTTGGGTTTTGGGCTTCCTCTGCCTCTTCACTACACTCTGGTTGCTGTACTACACATGTGCAAGTAGTGTTAGTATGCGTTTATATTAATTCTGTAGTTATGCATTAACCAATGCATCATGGCCCTATGGAGCACCATCTCCCAGGCGCAGGTCATACAATGTCCCAGGGTGTGCATCCGCGGGACATTTATGTTTGCTATTACAGGGCAGGAGCATTGCTTCCACCCTGTGATAGTAAATTCTTGTTTGCCTCGTTGAAGCGAGAGGAGGAAAACCTCTTATCGCTTCAATAAAGCGGATCCGGATGGTGAAAATGGAGAAAAAAACGGAAGCGGGGTCTCACCCGTTCATTTAAATGAGCCCACTGGTGGTTAATGTTCCGGGGCCAATCCTATTATATTGCGGGGTCTCTGCAGCACTGGGGACCTTAATCCCACATGTAAATTAGGCGCGGGAGGGCACAGAGATGTTTCGCAGACTAGGGGATCGA
This sequence comes from Triturus cristatus, assembly GCF_964204655.1. Taxonomy (NCBI): domain Eukaryota; kingdom Metazoa; phylum Chordata; class Amphibia; order Caudata; family Salamandridae; genus Triturus; species Triturus cristatus. Next base: position 530,772,622 of record NC_140584.1, read on the forward strand.
CACCTCCCCGGGTATTGTTTACGAATTGTTCGGGGGGCTTCGAGGCCAACTCAAGACCGGGGATCGGCAACCTCCGGCACTTCACTATGCAGGGTGGGCATCGCCAGTCCTTGAAGCCCCGGTGGCCTTAGGCAGTCCCTTGCCGTTGTAGAATTACCCAGGCTTCATTTATGTAATAGTTTGTTGGTTTATATTTGGTAGGTGCACTGTAAAATTACAAATGTTTTCCCTCATAACCTCCTATCAACCGCTGATTTTCACAATAAACTACCTACAAGTGTTGTCAGAAAAAGAAGACCCATACACTTACTTATTTATTGGTTAAAAAAAATAACTTTTATTAAAACAACACAAATAAATGGAAACGTAACTTTATTCGTACAACAGTAAAACATGAAAGAAGTGGGCGGGACTCCTCTGGAAGCAGCGTACAAAACCTGCAAGAGAAAAAAGAAACATAAGTATGTGTGCCATGTCCAAGAGAAAAAGAAAGGTAGTCAGAATGAAAGGAAGAAAGTGAGAATGGGACAGTGAGCAAGTGGGTGGAAGGGAGAAGGGGAGGGAGAGTCAAAAGAACAGAGGGAGGAGGAGACAGAGCATCGGCCTACTGCAGCCAGCCCTCACTGTTCACCTCCTGTCATCAGTGTGTCTGGGATGCTGGGGTCCACGAGAAACAATGCGGTCCAGCAAGTCTTTAAAATGAAACAGAGATATGAATGAGGCCAGAGATTATATTATTATCTATGTCAACATTGCTTGCCTGCACCTGTGCACTCAGGCTGCTGGACCCCAGGCCCTTCCCCCGCACTGTGCTCAAATACAGCTCTTGCGCACCGAGGCTTTACTGCTCACCTGCCACAACCAGTGTGTCCAACGACGTGCCGGTGTGAGCTCCGACTCCGGGGAGCTTCTCAGGGTGGCACAGCAGGTCTCTGGTCTGGGACGGTGTCTTGATACCACGATGGAAGGCGTCAGAAAGGCCAGAGCATCAGCACCGGGTGAGCACCTGCTGCGTGCTTTTTCGTGCAACTCAGTGTCTCAAAAGGGAGAAATAATATAATGGTGGAAACGTCTTAAGGTAAATGAAGGTTTATTTCAAGCTTAAGAGAGAACACCAGTTGAGTGCATCCTTCCTTCTTGAAGTACGATCTACCAACTGTTAGTGGTAATCGTGGTTCAAAGAGGAGTTGGAGTACACGAGAATTGACAAGGGTAAACAATAATATGTTATGCCAACGTTCACATACAAAGGAACAGAGCGCATGCTAGAAGCATAATGTGCACGCACAATGCAGTGGCGCAAGCCTGTGTGCATGTACATTTAGTAATCAGCTCACTACAGTGCCCCAAAAGCCAACGCCACGTGTCTGTAGGGCAGTGTTGCCCGCTGGCTCAGGCCTACAGTACGGTCCAGCAGGTCCTTAAAATGAGACTGAGATGTGACTGAATGAGGTCAGAGATCACATCATTATGCACGGCAACATCGCTTGTTTACACCTGTGCACCCAGGCTGATGCAGCCCATCCCTCCCGCCGCAACAAGCTCAATTGGAGCCCCTGTGCACACAGGCCCCACTGCTCACCTGCTGTCATTGGTTTGTGTCAAAACACGACAGCCAGCAGGGTTCACAATTCAGATGTAGTTTTGATTGCCAGGATGATATACAACTCATGGATCCCTTTTTTTTATTGGGCATTGTGATATGCGAGGTGGATGCGGCCATATCACCTCAAGCAGTGTGGAAGAACTGGCACATGTGGCGTCGTCGTTATCCTATTTATACGTACGCAAAGTGGGCTGGGCTTGCGTACGGCAGGCCAGTGTAGGGGTGTGAATAATTATTCCGGGGACCTGGGCGTTGTTCAGTTCCTGCCTCGCAAGGAAGTGTACTTGTGTGTGTGTCCCTGTTGCATTTTTGACGTTGCACAATCCGCAATTTACATTAATGTAGCATGTACCGGGAGGGCGGCAACTATCGCTAATGAGATGCTGTCCAAAAACATTGAATGGATAACATCACATGTCATTGTCAAGCTTGTGGATATGCGCAGACATGCATGTCAATGGTGTGCGGTATTATTGAAACTGTTGCTATCGTGAAGTGCACACATGTGAATCTGCTCAGATGGAGGGAGGATCAGCAGTGAGGCTACGTCATACACAGTGATAACGCTCATTACACTCAAGCAATGCATGTCAAATGTGAATTTGAAAGTCTCACATATGACACACTACTATACTGGTAAAGCCTGACAACAGAGCTTACTGCAACACAAATCTACACATTACTCTTTACTGTTTGTCACATGTGATCTAGGATGTGCACTATGCCCATGGCTGATGATACCCCTTTGAGCCACCAATACCCAGGCCAAAAGGCAGCACAATAATGCGCGCACACACACACCAGGGGCATCGTGTAACACACATTTGTTTTTTGATGTAACGTTTCAGATGCATGGCTATCACAAGTGGAACGCTACTGTACAGAGCATGATTATTGATCAAGATGATCATTGCATGTTGTGTGTACTATAAGATATGTATACACAGCAAAAAGGTTTTCAAAAAAGCTCTGTAAGCAGAAGAGGTGTCTCTCATCAAACGTTGTAGAGAGAATGTCTAAAATGGGTGGGGTCCTTAAACTGTTACAATGGAAAATGTTATGAACCAATCAAAAACTTTTTTTTAAGGTCACATGGCAATCGAGCACCGAGCGCGCAAGGAGGCCGCACCTGACGCGATTTTGAGAAAATATATTTACCATAATATAAGTTTATTACAGTTAGAAATATCTAAATGTGGACAATATTTTAGATTATCGCTTGCTCTCATATACACTTTAAACCTAATTAGATATAGTTTTGAGACACAAAAAAATAAATGAGGGAATGGCGTACCCGGCGCGATACCATACGTCTATGATGTAACACAGGGCCTGGCAGCGTGCACTCGTCACATACGGAATGCGCAGCCGGCGCGACCCTATACGTAGATGATGTAATGCGCGTATTGGTACCGCGCAGCCGGCGCATACCAAACCAGGAGCTGGTGCGACCTTATGCGTAGATGATGTTAGGCGGGACATGGTGCTACGAAGCGGTCGGATACGAAATGCGCCTCCTTAACGAGTTTCGCAATATCGCAGATAGGATTCGCGTGGTGATGGAGCTTGGTGCACTACCGGTACGGGAGTCTAATTTTCTAAAAAAAAATATATATATATACATACTTTTTTTTGAAGATATACAAAATTACATAATGTTTCAAATAAAAAAAAGGATAATAGAGTTCCAAAATATAAAAAAAAAATAGAAAAAATATAGGTTTTATAAATATTAAAATATGAAATTAAAATTTAAAAAAACCTTTGAAATTCACTGAAAAAACCATAGGTTTTACAGACGTTATAGTTAGAATTAGCATTTTAAAAGCCTTAGAAATTCACTGAAAAAAACCATAGGTTTCAGGGACGTTATAGTTAGTTGTACATTTGACTTGTATAAAACCAGAGAAATTCGCCCGTTATAGATAATTGAGCTAACTATAACTCGCGCTCCCCCAATACACTGGTGATGACGTCACATATTAAATCACTCATGACATGGTCAGTGACATAACTGATGACATCTCAAATGACATCACTGATGGCAAAAGACTTTATCTTTTTCTATCTCGGCGTGGATTGCACCGTGCTAATACTATGGTTAAAAACTTTTTTATAGAAAAGCAGACAATTGAGGTGAGCAGATCTAGAGTGTCGCTGGTTTTGAGAGTGCTCTATACAGGAGCTGCTTTCCACCTAAACTTGGGAACTACCCAGAGTTCTCTGCTTCTTTTTTGCATAATTTATTCGTCTCTCTATGCCTGAAAGGGTATTTTTTTGACGTATACTAGGTGCTCCCTTGTGTCTGGACAAAGCTATACCTCTCTGAAGAGCTCTAATTATAGCGAAACACTGTGTCAGGGGTTGCTTTTACTCATTTCAGGTTGGCCTGGTTGGTATTTTACCAATTCAAAGCTGTAATATTGTGCCTGGAGTGGTAAATGGCTTTTGTCATTTTACAACTCGGCAACGACAGCACTGTGCTAGTCCTATGCTTAAAGACTTTGCTGTAGAAAAGGCAAAATACTTTGTCCTTTCCTATCTCGGTGTGGATGACACTGTGCTAATCCTATGCTTAAAAACTTTGATAGAAAAGCAGACATTTGAAGTGAGCAGATCTAGAGTGTCGCTGGTGTTGAGAGTGCTCTATACAGGAGCTGCTTTCCACCTAAACTTGAGAACTACCCTGTCGGGTCATGAATACCCCATCGGCCTTCCGCACTTCTGCGGAAAGAAATGCTTGTGACACGCAGCGGTAACTGCGTGAACCGCTAATGAACTACACCTCCCATGAGCAGGAGCGGCAGGGCGGCATACGTGCGCAGGAGTGGAAGGCTTCATAGAGCACTTCCGCCCTGACGGCGGTTCCTATTATTCTGTGTTCGGAAGCAGCGCCAGAGACAGGAGAGGCTGTTCCTGTTCCCGCTTTTGGCTTTACCAGTGTTTCCAGGCAGAACCCTTCCTACAGCGACATAGGTTCAAGCGGCCATTCTCACAGTCCCGGTGAGACGAAACCGGGGAGACATTTCTATATGGCAGGCTCAAACCTGTACGGTAAGGGTGCAGTGCACCAGCGTGATTCCCTAACGGCCTCCCTGGGCTTGTGAGGGTTTTGGTGAGAAATTCAAACACCCTGCAAACTCGGAGGGGGTGCAAGACTTGAGGGCTCCCAGAAGTCGCATTATTCATTGCTTATTATTATGCTCAGTGCACTAAGTGTTCCTCCTCGTTGGCGACCCACACGTTTGTCGACTCTTGCGAATAGAAGGGATACCAGTGCCTGGTCCTAGGAAGTACATTCTCTGACGCTGTCAGAAACGTGTGGGAGATATACGAAACATTATTTGGAATGAGCAAAGACTGTCTGTATGTTCCACGTGAATTGTTAGTCAACCGATGGGCGTGGTCCCATGTAAATCTCATTGGATGAGAGATAACTAATCATTCTGTTTTGTTCTGTTTTCTTAGCAGGGGATTGTGGATGAGATGAGGCAATCTCATACAACCTCTGTCATATGATCAGATATAAATCTGGGTAGTTCAAACTAAGAGGGTCACACGGGGACCGGGGGCCACACAGATAAAACCTGATAATAACGCTGTTTTCTCCATCTTAGTGTTATGTGTATGTTCTTGAGTACTAAGAGGTCTTGTCTGACCGGTCTCATGTTCTTGGGTAGAGAGCGTGATCTGCACCTAGGAGCCACATGTATCCTTCTTTTTCTTTACAGGTGATTACCCTTAATACTGGCACTCACACACGGGGTCAGGGTAGAGAGAAAGTGGTGGGGACACTAGGATTATAACTTTGTTGTGTTCTTGTGTCTTTTCAGGTCTCCTTCCCCGCTGTCCCCTCCCTTTCCTTCCCTCGCTCGATCGCTTCACTGATCTGCGCTATAATAGCCCTCAAACTTGAAGCTATCGAGAGGTGGACCATATTGAGCATTGATCCGATCCCGAGGAGTCGAAGCGCATGACATACCCAGAGTTCTCTGCTTTTTTTTTGCATAATTTTTTGTCACTCTATGCCTGAAAGGGTATTTTTTTTACTTATACTAGCTGCTCCCTTGTGTCTGGACAAAGCTATACCTCTCTGAAGAGCTCTAATTAGAGCAAAACACAGTGTCAGGGGTTGCTTATACTCATTTCAGGTTGGCCTGGTTGGTATTTTACCAGTTCAAAGCTGTAATATTGTGCCTGGAGCGGTAAATGGCTTTTGTCATTTTACAGCTCGGCAAGGACAGCACTGTGCTAGTCCTATGCTTAAATACTTTGCTGTAGAAATGGCAAAAGACTTTGTCCTTTTCTATCTCGGCGTGGATGGCACTTTGCTAATTCTATGCTTAAAAACTTTAATAGAAAAGCAGCCATTTGAGGTGAGCAGATCTAGAGTGTCGCTGGGTTAGAGTGCTCTATACAGGAGCTGCTTTCCACCTAAACTTGAGAACTACCCAGAGTTCTCTGCTTCTTTTTTGCATATATATATATATATATATATACATATATATATATTTACTTAAAAAACCATAGGTTTCACACATGTTATAGTTAGGTGGACATTTCACTCGTAAAAAACCAATGAAATTCCACCGTTATAGTTAGTTCAGATAACTATAACTTGCGCGCCCGCAATCCAGTGCTCATGACGTCACATATTTCATCACTTATGACATGGTCAGTGGCATCACTCATGACATCACTGATGACATCATCCTTGTGATAGAGTGGCGGTCGCAAATGTGTGACACATCTGAATGCCTTCTTGATGGAATCAAAGTAAAAAACCTGAAAGCATTTCCTACTGAGGAGACTGCAGTAAATGAGGAAATTAGGAAACTTCATAACAAATAAATCTCCCAAGATGGCCACCAGAGACAAAAGAGCCCAAATGCAGCACAAATATCACCCAGATGTAGCCCACATGTAGCCCAATGACAGAAGTGTACAAAACACTTATTTTTTGTGTATTTGCAGTTTTATATAGTGCAGACTTGTCAGGTTTTGGAGTGCTTTACATGAGCATTGGTTACATCACACAAGATCAAATTCATTTTGGTTGTAGACATGGGGAGATTAAGTGATTTGACCAGAATGTTGAGCTGAAGCAGAAACTCCAACCTTGTTCCCCAGTTGCAAAGTCTGCAGCTCTGGAAGTAACACCACATCCTCTCCCCTAGGTGCAACATTTAATCAAGTGGTCAACTGGATACAAAAACATAAAGATTACAAAATAATTTAAAAGTTCTTTGTCGCTATTTGAAAACTCAGAATATATGTCCTCATTTTTGTTTTTTAGAGCACTAACCATAATTTTGATGCAAATAAGACCCTCTCGTATATATGTAATTTCTAAAGGAAATGCTCTAGGTATTACAGTTTTGATTACATCAAGATGACGTCAGGCGTTCCACACTTTTGTAATAAATATAGAATGTTAGCAATCTAGTTGTTCATTGGGATACTGTTGAGAGGCAGAGGCCAGGGGCACGGACTCTGAAAATTGAAGGCAGGTAGGAGGGTGCAGAAGCAACAATTTGACCACACCGGGCAGGCAGGAAGAGCAGTGGCAGCACAACAGACTATGGAGGGCAGTGGAAAGGGGGGCAGGGGCAACAAACCAACAACAGGACTTGCAAGAGAGGCTGTGGCAATATAATAGACCATTGTGGGCAGAAGGAAGAGGCAGTGGTAGTACAACCATACATGCCAACCGACCTGTTTCAGCCAGGAAACGTCCAATGTTTTTAAGCTCAAATGGGCTTTATTTGATCTGTCTCCTGTCTACAATCTCCTCTTTTTCAATGTAACTCAAATGGGAAAATCAATACCCCAGTTTTTTTTCAAAATCTCCCTCTTACCAAGTTCAAAATGTTCGCAAGTATGGTACATTGGATCATGGTAGGCACGATGAATTGGGGTAGGGACATGGACTCGGATAACAGAGGACAGGAGGGACGTGGAGAGGTGTATCAGGGTTTGCAGCAGCAAATACACCACACAGGGAATGCGGGATGGGAGTGCAGCACAACAATCCATAGAAAGCAATAAGGACCATGCACATGGACAACAGAGAACAGAGGGGAAAGAGGCAATGGTAGCTAGCTGACCATAATGGACAGACAGGAGAGAAAGCTGCAGCATAACAGACCATAAAGGGCAGGAGGGTCGGATCAGGGGCATTACAATGGAACAGACAAGCCAGGAGGGAGGGAATAGGGGTCTGCATATGGGGGCAGGGCAGGTGCAGCAAGATGACCATGGAGGTCAGGCAGGATGGGCACTAGAAACAAGACACACCATGGACAGCAACAGTGAGACTATGATGGCATACACACAGACCATGGAGGGAAGATGGGAGGGGGTCAGGGGCAGCTAGCTGACCACACAGGGAAGGTGGGGGGGCCATGGCAGCACAGAAGACCATGCATGGCAAGCGGGAGGGTTAGTGGCAGCACAATGGCTATGATGGGCAAGAAGGAGGGTGCAGGGGCATGCACAAAGGACCATGGAGGATAGAAGGGAGGGTCAGGACCTGGGCACAGACAAGAGAGTTCAGGGGAAGGGGCCTCACAACAGACCACGCGGGGCAGGCAGGAGGAGCAGTTGCAGCACAACAGACCAGGGAGGACAGAAGGGTGTGGCAGTAAAATGGACCATGGAGGACAGGAGGAAGAGGATAGGGGCGTGGCATGTGGACAGGCAGGGTGGAGGTGGCAGGGACAGGTTACAGTCATCTGACAATGCTAGGCAGGTGGGAGGGGAGTGGCAGCTCAACAGAACACTCAGAGTAGATAGGAGTGGAAGGTCCATGGAACATGGTGGGCAATAAGGATGGAGCAGGGGCATGCACAAAGACATCGGAGGGCAGGGGGAAGGAGAATAGGGGCAGCAAGCTAAGCACAGAGGCTAAGCAGGAGGTCAATCATGGGCCATAGAATTAGGCAATGGGGGGCAGGAGGAGTGGACTGGAAAATCATGCTAAATGGAGGGCAGTGGCAGCACATCAGACCATGCATGGCAGGAGGGAAGAGGCTAGTCCATGGATTCAGACAACAGAGCATAGGGAGGAGGTGGATGGGGCAGCAAGCTAACTGTTCAGTGAAGGTGGGTATTAGGAACTTTATTGTTTTTAAAATGTGTGTCTGTGCGAACTACTTAAAATATGAACAAGTATGCAGCATAATCTCACTTTTATTCAGGAAGAAGAGGACGTTTGTGACTGTGACTCCGGGCTCACTTGGCAGAAACACCCCCTGACCCTCCACCCCCCATCGCAAAATGTAATGCCCGTGAAAAGGGTAGGTGGACGCAGTGTTATATAGAACATAGTCCTGAGAGCACGATTGAAAATGAATGATATAGTATATGGTATAAACTATGCACCAAAAAGTGTGATATAAGATGAACCAGGGCATGAAATATAATATGCAATACATTGTGGGCAATCACAGATTCGTTGGAGAGCGCGAGATAGCACAGGCACTAGCGCGTGCTATGCGATATGCGCCTTGGAGTGTAATATGCACAGGGCAGTGTTGTGTAACCAAACTAGTCTCTAAAGTTGTAATATAAAATATGTGCTATATATATATATTCACTGAAAAAACCATAGGTTTCAGGCACATTATAGTTAGGAATTAGCATTTAAAAAACCTTAGAAATTCACTGAAAAAACCATAGGTTTCAGGGGCGTTATAGTTAGCTGGAATTTTCACTTGTACAAAACCATTGAAATTATATATATATTCAATTCAATTAAAAATCTTTATTCAGATAATAGTATATCCATAAAAGCAAAAGTCACATAACAACAGAAGGGAGTATAAGAGTATTAATCCTAATAATAAAATAAAATCGTACAAGACAAACATGTTAAGAGACGTAAAAATAGTTGACAATAAAAAGCCCTCCTAATTTAAATCATTTAAAGTATTGTGAGCTAATTAAAAACTAATCCATAGACAATATCCCTTAAGCTCATATAAAACATGACCAAAATATATAAAATTAATTCAATAAAGCAAGCTTCATAAAGTGCACATTGTGCTGCGGGCGCGCACTGCAATTTTTAGAAAGGTGCCTACACGAACAGTTAATTCATCATCTTTCAACTTGCGTATTTCTGTGTAGGCTGCATCTAAATTAATAGGTGATATGTTTTTTAACAATTGCATCAAAAACTGTTTTGTGTATTCCATGTAAAAGTTACAAATAAATAGGAAGTGTAGTGTTGTTTGCCCACTCCTATCATCACGTGGGCATGGTAATTGATCTAAATTAGCAGTATACCCCAAAGGGAAACACAATAGAAATTTGTCTGTGCTAGCCCTTTAAAGGAAGAGGAGTCCACCCTCCCAGCGACCTATTGATTTTAAAAGATAACTAGATGGTATATTTGATACTTCTGCAATGGGCATATAGATTGCTACAGACGCTTTCTCGGCCTTCCTTTTGAGTCGTATAGCTCTATAATGATCATAAAAGGCCCCCCGAAGGACTTTTTTGTTCATAGTATCAGTTTCAGGGGGATTTGTGAAAACCAGTGCTTAATACTACTCAAGCTCTCCCTCACTGCGGCAAGCCAAGGTATTTCAATTCCCATGTCGCACTTGAGATAGTCTCCTATTATCTCTCTAGTGAGGGACGCTGCAGGCTTTTCCCAGATAGCAAGCCAAAAAAGGGCAGGGCGAGCCTTTATGTATATAAATATAAGTGCATATATGAAAAATGTCAAGATAACCCCTGTGATTATGTTCTTGCTAGAGAGAGATATCATAGTTTTGTCTAGTGGCAGTTTTGACATTCCATAAAAGTAGTGCAGAGGGTTAACGTGCCTGCTGAAAAGAACAGATCTTCATTATATGTGGACAGCTGAGTGGATTAGTAAAGCCAGCCATTACCAGTGCCCTAAAACAATTGAAATGTATGTGAGAGAGGGGCTATGGAGCGATGAGGGGCTCTTTTGCTGGATGGTAGTGAGGGAATCCAAGGGGAGGCTATGGGAAGTGGGGCCCCAAAAATTATTGTGGCACTGGACGCCACCAGCGCTAAAGCCTGTAATGATGGGTATGAGGCAAGGTGAAGTAATACAGGTGTCTTTTTTTATTTTAGTATTTTTGTGTTTATAGAGAACCTGCTGATTTAGGCAAGAGGACAAGGTACGGTATTTACTATTGCACACATCACTCACGCACACACACCAACAGATTTAGAACAACCTATCTACCTTCTGCATAGGATAGTGTTTTAGAAGGATGGTTTTAGCCAGTAGCAGAGATGGCGGCTTGGTGTGTGACTGCTTGCCGGGCCCTTAATCTGGTCCCAGAATCCAGCTCTGAGGCAGGATCAGGGTCTGAGAGAGCAGATAATGAAACAGCAGACACTGAGACAGCATCCGAGGGAGAGGACAATCAAGTATAATCTGGAAGTGATTTTCCAGTCTGTGCAGTTCCATCCAATGACTCATCTTCCAGCAATTCTGAGGGAAACAATGATGACAGATGTGATGTATATGTGCAAGCACAGTCTGTTCAGCAGGACAACAGTAGCAGATTAGACCAACCCAGAGAGCAGGCACACTTCTGTCGGCAAGCACAGACGGAGTGCTCTCTTGGCACCTCCCCCAGTTTATTTCAGCCCCAAATTCCGCCTTTCACTGTGGACTCTGGATGTAAAGTCGATACGGGCAATTTTTTGCCAATTAACTACATCCATCTCTTTTTGGATGTTGACTCCCTTGAGCAAATTGTGCAGCAAAAACAATTGGGTGCCGAACAATTTCTGAGGGAGCTAGGAGGCACTCTCGAGCCTCATTCTAGGGCACACAAGAGGACTCCCACTTTATTAGGGGAGTTGAAGACATTTTTTGGGCCTAACACTCAAAACGAGGTAGTGCATAAACTAACCTTGCTGTCTTCTGGTCTACTCGCATGGTTTGTTCAAACCTCCTCTTCACACCGTTCATGAGCAGAGATCGTTTTTTGCTATTGCAGCGCACGCTGCATTTCAATGGCAGTTCTGCTGCATTGCCCCGGGAACCATCCAGGCCATGACAGGTTGTTCAAAATTCAGCCTGTCATGTAACTTTAGTCTGCCAGGTTTCCAGAGGTTTATGCTCCTGGAAAGAATATAGAAATTGACGAGTCCTTGCTCCTGTACAAAGGGCGGCTGTTGTTCAGGCAGTACATTGCAAGCAAAAGAGCTTGATATGGCATCAAGCTGTACATGTTGTGTGAGAGCGTGTCTAGCTACATGTACAGCTTGAGAGTGTATACAGGGAATGACTCCATTCTCAACCCTGTAGGTTGGCCTTCCATGCTAAGAACCAGAGGGAAAATTGTATGGGAGCTTGTCCAGCCTCTCATTCACAAAGGTTATAAACATTATGTGGACAATTTCTATGCAGGACTAGAGCTTTTCAGTGAGCTGTACAAAGCTGACACTGTCGCCTGTGGTACAGTTCGTTGTCACCGCAAAGAATTCTCACAAGGGGCTTGTTTTAAAAAGCTCCAAAAACTCCAGAGCACTGTGTTTCACTCTAATTAACTGCTTGCAGTCAAGTTCACATAGGCGTGATGGGTACATGCTCACTGCAATTTATGATGAGAGCACATCCCCTGCCATAGTTGGGGACATATAGTCGAAATTCACAAGCCCACCTGTATACTTGATTACAACAAGTACCTGAGCGGTGTGGATAAGAACTACCTGGTTCTTCAGCCATACAATGAGAGTCATAAAACTCTCAGTTGTTACAGTAAACTGTTTACCCACCTCATCAGGAGGGCAACATACTATGCGTTTGTTGTTTATCGTCAGACAGAAGATTCATGTCTTTCCTTAACTTTTTGTTGTCTGTCATTGAAATCTTTACTGCTATAGCAGCAGCAGCCTCCACTTCACATGCTCTGGAGGACATGGCAAGGCTGCAGAAGCAACACTTTGCTAATCTCATTCCTGTATCAGCTAAAAAGCTTCAACCATGTCATTGTTGTAAAGTCTGATCTTGGCATGAAAAGAGGCAGAAGGGTCGTATTTACTGCCCAGTGCCCATCTTACTCAGGCTTGTGTTTTCCTGATTGCTTTATATATTGTACCATAAAAAAGTGAAGTATTGGGAAATTGATAGAGGTGGAATGCAGTTAAGTAAAACTTTCAATGGCTATGCATGTATCACTACCTTCCATAGGCCGAATACTTCACTAGGCAAGCTACTGTAGAAGTGTAGTGCCTCCACTTGAGGAAATCATGGACTTGCTTATGACCAACTCTACACCTTTGTCCACTGTTAGAATGTGGTGAGTGTTCTGTTTGCCAATTGACAAGTGCATTATAGTTCCCAAACTGCACATAGTGGTGGACAGAACATAAGCCACGTTGTTATGGAGTACCATGTGAGGCAAAAGTGCAGAGGCTTGACTAGATTGTGAAGTGCTTTTCAGGGAACTTATGTATACAACACAAGGACCACCCTGATGGCCCATGAGAATCACAGTAAATGTAATAAGTGAAAGAAATGTCCCATGGGACTTATTCACCAACACTTCAATTGATAACTTGTATCATAACCGATGTTAATGAAAAAGGGTACAGGACATAATATCATGTATGATGATTCTTTTCACATCTTTAGTATTCCTTATGATGCAAGTTAGTAATTGAATTTTTACACTTTTAAAGCAAAAATAGAAGTGTTGGTGAATGAGTCCCACAAGACATTTGTTTGGCTTATTACTTTTGGGAACTTAGGCAGTATTCCCCAGCATGTTTGCCTTACTTTTAATGGTAGATATGCTCATTCAGTTTAAAGGAGCATGAAACACTCATTTTCTTGAGCTTCATTTAGCTAGGGAAGGAAGGCATTTACATGGGTTCCCTTGGCAATTTTACATTATATGTCAGGACTCTGATGAGGACAGAAACATGAATGGGTAAGAAAAGCTAATGGTAGGCATGCTTTATCAGGGATATTGCATAGGTAGAAGGTAGATAGTAAAAGTAATACAGATATAAATGCCATGACTTCATCTTTACTTATGGATTGAATCCCAATGGTGCTGCTCTCGTCCAATACTAATTTACTGCGGCACATATGGGTATACGCCTGACTTGCTTGTCATGTTCATATTTCCATCAGAACTGAATAGAGGTTCAGTTTTCTGTATGATAAGTGCATTACAGTCTCAGCACTGCACATAACTGTGGATGGGACACATGCTACATTCTCACAGACTACCCTGTGTTTCAAAAACGACTGTTCAGTTTATGATGTTCTCAGTAGCAAACCTTAGAAAATTCCCGAGCATATTTGTCTCAGTTTCAAAGGTAGATACGTTCGCCAGGTTTAAGAAATAGGCCTTGGGGCATACTCTAACACCCCTAACTTGCATCCACAAACTAGAAGGAGTTGGATTTAGAACAGTGTGATTAATAAATGTGCATGAGAGTCAAGTCTTCCAGAGCCTCATGTGGCTGTCATGGGAGCCATTAGTAAAGGTTGACTAGGCATGCGTTCGGTAATGTTCAGAAAGAAGGAGGTGGTTTCTTGACAGGTGGTAAAATACAGTCAAACTGATTCTGTCTTATGGTGTATGAATGTGATAGGCCATTGCAATGCCGCGGTAAGTTCATGTGAGTGCACTTATCGATTTGGTGGGGTATGTGGCTGGTTGTATGAAAGTCTTATGTCTGGTGTGTGAATGGCATGTGAATGGACCATAAAGTGTTTGGTGCCTTGATGTGTGTGAGTAGTTGGCCTGTTAGATGATGTCCACTAATTAAAGTGGGCACCTTGCAACAGTTAAAACAACCCTTAGGGTGATTTAAGAGGTACAAAGATAACCTTAGAAAGCTATCCAAGTGGTAGTTGTGGAGAGCAGCCTTCAGGCTTAGTCTTGAAAGAAAGTTAAGCAGCATGTTTTACCAGAATGCAACCTTATTGTATTGGTTACATGAAAGGGGAACCACACAGTAGTTATAAGAATATATATGTATTATTATATTATTATAACACCTTCAATTCCTCACAGTATCTGCTACAAGTAGATAAACACAAAGTACACAATACTGTAGCACAGACTCAATCGTAAGTAGCACTGATACACAGTGGGCTCCCGGGGGAGACAAAACCATATACTAAAATAGTGGTAAAAGAAACACGACTTTAGCCAATACAATGTCTTGAATGTGTAGAATCACTGTGACCCCAAGGAACCAGCCAAGGTGAAGTGTAAGAACACGACCGCGTGCTATTTACAATTCAATGGTAAAGGACCCTTCCCAGTGTATTACGAGGAAACCCTTTGGAACATAGAAGGTTGGAGAGCCACCCCACCCGTGGATACCAAAGTACCAGAGTTACCTATCCCAGGGAAGCTGGGTGCAAAGGTCTGAAGTGGTGTCAGAAACAGCTGTTGTTCTCAATGGGAGTCTTCAAAGAAATGCCACTGCTGAAAAGAAGAAAAGTGTCCAGTGGAATCCGCAGGTCGATTCTTGATTGAAGGAACCTGACAGCAGAGGGGACAGAGTCTGGGCCACTTCAGAGTGACCAGGGGCTCGGTAGATGAATACCCACCCATGTTGGGTGCTTCAGGTGCAAAGAATGAGACGTTGACTCTACGGCTGCAGGGACAAGGAGACATTGAGGATGACCAGGAGCTGGATACAAGCTGTCCCATAAGTTTGTCAAGTGCTGAGGGGTCGCTGTCTGGCAGGAGCACCAACAAGCCTTGGCAACGGCTACTCACGAAGAAGGTCAAGAAAGGTTACAGTCTGGCCCAGCAAGGAACAGAGGACTCACCACAGCAAGGGGAGTCAGGGCAGGCCTGGAGCAAGCAGGGGAACCCAAGAAAGTCAGAATTGTCCCTCAAACGGACCCACAGGCCGAAGGCACAGGAGTCGCAAGGGGACCTCTAGCAGTTTCGCCAAACTACAGCTTGCAGGGCAAGGAGGCCAAAGTACTTGGTACAACATGTGCACAGAGGTTGGGGCTATCGAGCGCCCAGTGCACAAAGTTGGGGAACACCAGCAAGCATATGCAATTGCAAAAGTATGTGGTGCACAGGGTTGCAGGATATGCAGTCTCCATGAGCGATACTGGCCTCACACTTGGTGAGAGGGCAGCTCAACTTCATTGAACATAGGAACTCACCTCCTGTGTTGCTGGAGCCTTCCGAGTCCACAGGAGCTCAGGATCAGCAGACTGGTCAGTTGCGTTACAGTGCCTGCAAATGCAGCGGAGTGAGTCCTTCACCCCAAGAGAGATACTTCAGTTGTCCTTGATGCTCCACAGGTCCTACATGGAGCCTGTATGGTGCATGGCACAGATGATGCTTTGGACAGAGAGAGAAAGGAAGTCGGGCCCAGTCGAAGTCCAGCAAAGTCCAGAACGTCCAGACGGTCGAAGGTCAGTGGTTTTATGTTCAGAATTGTGTCCACGTCGAATCTAGGGTCCTACAGTCAGGTAAGCCCTTTTGTATCCACGGGAGAGGGTTGGACAAATTCAGGAGACCCTGCCAGGGAAGGGTCAGGACGGGGTGGTTACACCCATGTCCTTTGTCCAGTTTCGTGCCAGAGCAGGAGCCAACAGCTCCCAAAACTGGTTTGAGCTGGACTATGCACAGGGACACCAAATGTGCCCCTCGTGCAGACTTTCATGCCCTTTGGCAGTGCACCCACCCAGCTCCAATACCCTAAATCCTGTCTGGGAGGTGGTCACACCTCCTTGTGACAGGATGCCTAATGTGCTGCCTTCCTCTGCTCGAGCTTGGCTCAGCAGCAGGAGGGCAGAAATGTGTCTCTGGACGGCAGGTTCCATTTTGAGCTGTCCGGGTCGAGAAGGCTGGTACCGGCAAGACCAAGGACCCATGAAGCTTGCTTCTGGAGGGTGGAATCATACCTCCCACACTGGTTACTGATATGGAGGTATGATTCCAAGGCATTTGATACCAAACACAACATGTTTTGTTTCAGCCGTTTTCAAGAAAGCATTTACCACGAGGTTATAAGACAACCCGGGAGAATGGTCTCCAAAGGCTGCAGAGGGGCTCTTCTCATGCAGGGGCACCCTCTCACGTAAAACCCAGCACCCTGCCTTTAGGATTGTTAAGGCCTGCTATAGCGGTGACTTATTGTCAGGGCCATCAAACCACGAGTACTTAGGAAATCATCATTCAGGGTTAGGATATTACGAAATAATGTCCTAAAGAAGCGCAGTCCTCTTAGTTCACACAGAGATCAAAGGATTCCCAAGATGGCTGCCGAGATTAGATCGCCAGAACAGCAGGTTAGCGCTCTAGCAGCGCTTGACAATCACGATGTTCCAGGTGCGCAGCCGTTACAACGGCGCACTTCACCAAGTTACTGAGGAGATTAGGTCGTGCTTCAGAGACGCGTCGCGAAGTTAGTCAGGGAATTTATTCGTCGCGTTCTAAGCACTAGCGAGAGTTGAAGCTGAATCCTGAGAGAAGAAGTTGTCGAGCATTAGAAGTTTTCCAAGTAAGACTGTTCCATTTTTTAGCACATTATCTGCAGTTGAAGAAAAGAAGTACTTTAGTGTTTTGGTTCCAGTATATTATCTCGTGCTACAGAATATTAAGCTTGACATCCAAGAGAAACTCAGCTCCAGCCCCGGAAAATATAGCGCTATAATATAAGACTGAAGAAGCATATCAGGGCGGAGAGTCAGAGTAGACAAGGAGTTTTCCCAGTAGAAGGAGAGTAATAGATACATTGTTCGATGGACACACAGAGCAACAACGTCCTTATCAAAACAGAATCCAGTTGAGGAGTGCAACCAGGGTCAAGAGGGTAAGGAGCTCACTTCCCCCTAGAAGAAGGTTACAAGAGCTTAGAAAGATAGTGGGAGGAAGGTCAGAATTGCAGTAACATTGTTCCATGTTTAGTTGCAGCACTACTAAGAGATTTTGCAAGATAGAAAAGAAACAAAAGAAAGAAGAGGAGCATTGGTCACAAAAGGATAGGGTAGGTACTCTGAGGGAGAGTTCATAGTACACACATAAGACTCCAGAGAAAAGAGGCACCAAGAGTATAACAAACCTTTTTCTTTTTTAGCGAAGATAACACCTATCCAGTCCACCAGAAAATAGATGGGCGATCAACCGAAGAAACAAGAAGGTTGAAAAGTGGCTGTCTCTTCTCTGTCCAATTCCCCTTTCCCCCTCCAGAGTTCCTCGGTGTCATCGCGTACATAAGGCGTTGAGCACTGGGAAGGCTGGGAGTGGCATTGGGAACTTTCGACATTCTGCTCCCGAGCGTGAAGAACTTGGCCTTCCTGACAGAGTGAAGTGCCCACGTAATTGTTCGCACCTGAGCAGAATGGCGGAAGGATTAGACCTAAAAAAGTTAGGAGATATCCTGGAAGGTATTCAGAGGGAGTTGGGTTTAGTGAGAGAAGAGAATAGGGAGTTGAAGAAAGAAACTACCGATTTAACATTTAAGATGAATAGTATAGCGTCTGGCCCTAGATTTTCCGCATTTTCAGAAGAGAGTTCCAGAGATGCACCAGACTCCCAACCAAAGGTCACCACACAAGTCATTCACTCCCTGTCCCCTGTAATACCTCTAGCGTCGCCAGAGCGTTTCAGTGGAGACCCCCAAAAGGCGCAGGTGTTTTTGACACAATGTACATTACACTTTATGTGTCGTCCAGCACTTTTCCCCGATGCGCAGTCTCGTGTGGCCTTTATCCTGTCTTATTTGAGTGGAGACGCAGCGTCATGGTCTATGCCCTTGGTGACCAGCAATGCTCCGATTTTGTATGATATAGATGAATTTAAAAAAGAATTCCTCCGGATTTTCGACAGAAGAAGAGTCTCCCAGGCCACAGATAACGAATTATTGGAAATAAAACAAGGCAATCGAGATTTGGTGGCATATTTAGCTCAGTTCAACAAATTGGTGGTGGAGACAGATTGGCCGGAGAACAAGAGAGCAGCAGTGTTCTACCGTGGGTTGAGAGACGAATTAAAGGATGCCTTAGCACAAGTACCAAACAGGCCTGCAGAGATTTCAGCATTAATAGACCTAGTCTTAGAAATCGATTTTCGCCAGAGTGAGAGGAGAGGAGAGAGAAGACGAGATTATCGCCCCAGTGTGGCCAGATTCGATCGTGTGAGAACTGAAGGCAGTAAAGATAATGATTCAACTCGTGGGAGTGAACCAATGCAAATAGGAACCATCCGAGGTCCTCTCTCTAAAGAGGAGAAGGAAAAACGGAGGGCGAACAAGCAGTGTCTTTATTGCGGCGCTTCTGGGCATTTTGTCCGGGATTGTTCTAAGAGGCCAAAACTGAAGACGTCGGAAAACGCCTTGCACCACCAGTAAGTGGAGTTGGACTGGTGGTTGCTAATTCAGAAACAGCTCCAACCAAACACACCTTGGCAAACACCTTACAGTCGGCTGCCCCACATATGGTAATGATGATGACGTTAAGGTTTCGAGGAAGAACTTTAAAGCAAGTGACGGTCATGATGGATTCGGGGGCGACAGGCAACTTCTGTGATTTAAAATTTGCTGAGAAGATTGGATTAAAAGCGATCATGAAGGAAAAAAGCGAGGCAGTCAGAGCGGTCGATGGAACTAATCTTTCGTCAGGGCCCATAGTGAGTCATACGGAACCAGTGGAATTGGAATCGGAGGAAGGTCATCGAGAAAGTTTACAATTTAATTTAATTGATGCTCCACAATTCCAATTGATTCTGGGGCTACCATGGCTCACGGAACACAACCCTACCATCGATTGGGCCGCACGTACAGTAACTCTAAACTCTCAATACTGTCAAGAAAACTGTTATCACGACCCGCAACTTCATCAAGTAAAGACGCCGGCTTTTCATTTGAGTGAAAAAGAATCCGCACTCTGTGTGATAAACACCATAGAACTGCCTGTGGAATACATTGAATATGAGAAGGTTTTCAGTGAAGCAGAGGCTGAGAAGCTACCCCCACATAGGGGCTACGATTGTAAAATTGAACTAGAGCCAGGAAGCAATCTCCCTTGCAGCAGAATTTATGCTTTGACTGAGCGGGAAGATGAACACTTGAAGAAATATTTACAAAAGTACTTAGAAAATGGATTTGTCAGACCATCGCAGTCTCCAGTCTCTTCTCCACTTTTTTTTATCCCGAAGAAGAATGGAGAATTGAGAATGTGTATAGACTACAGGGCAATAAATCGGATAACTGTTAAGAATCGTTACCCATTGCCATTAATCTCTGTGCTGTTGGACCAGGTAAAGGAAGCTAAGATCTACACCAAACTAGACTTACGAGGGGCGTATCATTTGGTCCGAATACGTGAAGGTGATGAATGGAAAACAGCATTTAGAACCAAGCACGGGCTTTTTGAATATCAAGTAATGCCCTATGGATTGTGTAACGCCCCAGCTGCCTTCCAGCATTTCATTAATGATGTACTAAAAGAATTCATAGATCGAAACGCCATCGTGTACATTGATGACATTCTCATCTACTCGAACACAGTAGAAGAACACACAGAGCACGTGAAGAAGATCTTGCAGAAACTACAGGAAAACAGTTTGTTTGTCAAATTGGAGAAATGCGCCTTCAGTGTTTACTCGGTGGAGTTTTTGGGGTTTGTGCTAGCACCTAGCGGAGTGACCATGGATGAGAACAAGATTAAGGCAGTGTTGGAATGGGAGTCTCCTAAAAATGTAAAGGATGTGCAGAGCTTCATTGGATTTGCGAATTTTTATAGGAGATTCATTCCAAACTTTTCACAGAAATTGATTCCAATGACTAGATTACTCAAGAAGGGAGTTGATTTTGAATGGACCTTGGAAGCAGATGAAGCATTTAATCAGCTAAAAGAAGACTTCACCACAGCACCAATATTACTTCATCCGGATCCATCAGAGCCATTTTTTGTGGAAACCGATGCCTCCAATTGGGCATTGGGAGGTGTGTTGTCGCAAAGACACAAGAGCACAGGACAACTGCATCCAGTAGCCTATCGCTCTAGGAAATTAACAGCAGCGGAAGCCAACTACACCATTACCGAGAAAGAGCTGTTAGCTATTAAGGATGCGTTCAAGGAATGGAGGCATTACCTGATGGGGGCAAGGCATGTTGTGACCGTATATACTGACCATCGAAACCTAAAGTTTTTGAAGTCAGCCAGAACCTTAACCCCCAGACAATTACGCTGGTCCTTATACTTTGCGGATTATGATTTTGTCATTACCTATCGTCCTGGTTCGCAAAATGGTAAGGCCGACGCTTTGTCCCGAAGGGGAAGAGGAGAGTTTTCAGAAGAAGTCAAGGTACAGACCATCCTACCAGCAGAAAAGATAATTGGGGCTGTTTTGAGTGAGTCACCAGAAGAACAAGGTCCGGTATCAATGACTATGGTAGAAATGGAGAGTTGGGTCGCAGAAGATCCTGAGCGGGAGATACGAGGAGGTTTACCATATCATCAAGGAGCTCTTTACCTGCCAACCCGTGAAATGCAGCAGAAAGCTTTGAAAGAAAGTCATGATGACATATTGGCTGGGCATAAGGGCATTGCAAAGACTGAAGACTTGGTGAGACGGCGTTTCTGGTGGCCCAGCGTCACCAAAGATGTGAGACAGTATGTAACCACTTGTGAGACTTGCGCTAGGGGAAAGTCGGAGCGGCTTGCGCCTAAGGGGTTACTTCACCCATTGCCAACCCCCCCACACCCGTGGCACACAATAACTTTGGATCTCATAGTTGATTTACCATCTAGTAAGGGGTATGACACAATTTTGGTGTGTGTAGACGCATTTACTAAGATGGCCCACTTCATACCTCTAAAAGGGGTTCCCACATCAGCAACCTTGGCACAGGCTTTTAGTCAGAACATAGTTCGGGCCCATGGTATCCCTAAGGTTTTGATATCAGACAGAGGTTCCCAATTCTTATCCCACTTCTGGAGAGCCTTTACACAAAAGTTGGGTATTGATACTAGGTATACCACCAGCTACCACCCAGAAACCGATGGCCAAACCGAGCGAACCAATCAGGAACTAGAGCAGTACCTAAGGTTGTGTTTGTTAGACCAGGAAGGTGATTGGCCGGATTACCTGTGGGCAGCTGAGTTTGCTCATAACAATGCAAAAAATATGTCCACCGGTTACTCACCTTTCTATCTGAACACGGGTAGGCATCCCCATCAATCTCTAAGCTTTCAAGATGTAGATGTTCCCGCGGCAACTGATTTGGTAGAACATCTAACACGAGTACATAAATCAGCCACAGATAATCTAACCAAAGCAAAGGCCAGTTATAAATTCTATGCAGATAGGAAAAGACGAAAGGAACCAGATTTACAGGCTGGGGATAAGGTTTGGTTAAACACGAAGAACCTTAGACTCAAGGGTGTAAGGAAATTTCAGCCTAGATTTGTAGGCCCTTATTTGATTGAGAAGAAGCTGAGTTCGGTTAATTATCAGCTTCAATTGCCTAAAGGCTTACGGGTTCAGCCCGTATTTCATGTCTCTCTATTAAAAAAGGTTTCAGATGCTTTAAGAGTAAAAAGACCCCCGAAACCCATCCAAACCGAGCAGGGAGAAGAATTTGAGGTACATCAGGTATTAGATGCTAAGGTACGAAAGGGTCAATTGTATTATTTGTTGGATTGGAAGAACTATGGGCCTGAGGAAAGATCCTGGGAGCCATCCTCTAATGTTCATGCACCTCATTTGATTAAGGAGTTTCATAGAAGATTTCCACATAAACCCAAGCTGAGAGGAAGCTCTTTGAGAGGGGGTACTGTCAGGGCCATCAAACCACGAGTACTTAGGAAATCATCATTCAGGGTTAGGATATTACGAAATAATGTCCTAAAGAAGCGCAGTCCTCTTAGTTCACACAGAGATCAAAGGATTCCCAAGATGGCTGCCGAGATTAGATCGCCAGAACAGCAGGTTAGCGCTCTAGCAGCGCTTGACAATCACGATGTTCCAGGTGCGCAGCCGTTACAACGGCGCACTTCACCAAGTTACTGAGGAGATTAGGTCGTGCTTCAGAGACGCGTCGCGAAGTTAGTCAGGGAATTTATTCGTCGCGTTCTAAGCACTAGCGAGAGTTGAAGCTGAATCCTGAGAGAAGAAGTTGTCGAGCATTAGAAGTTTTCCAAGTAAGACTGTTCCATTTTTTAGCACATTATCTGCAGTTGAAGAAAAGAAGTACTTTAGTGTTTTGGTTCCAGTATATTATCTCGTGCTACAGAATATTAAGCTTGACATCCAAGAGAAACTCAGCTCCAGCCCCGGAAAATATAGCGCTATAATATAAGACTGAAGAAGCATATCAGGGCGGAGAGTCAGAGTAGACAAGGAGTTTTCCCAGTAGAAGGAGAGTAATAGATACATTGTTCGATGGACACACAGAGCAACAACGTCCTTATCAAAACAGAATCCAGTTGAGGAGTGCAACCAGGGTCAAGAGGGTAAGGAGCTCACTTCCCCCTAGAAGAAGGTTACAAGAGCTTAGAAAGATAGTGGGAGGAAGGTCAGAATTGCAGTAACATTGTTCCATGTTTAGTTGCAGCACTACTAAGAGATTTTGCAAGATAGAAAAGAAACAAAAGAAAGAAGAGGAGCATTGGTCACAAAAGGATAGGGTAGGTACTCTGAGGGAGAGTTCATAGTACACACATAAGACTCCAGAGAAAAGAGGCACCAAGAGTATAACAAACCTTTTTCTTTTTTAGCGAAGATAACACCTATCCAGTCCACCAGAAAATAGATGGGCGATCAACCGAAGAAACAAGAAGGTTGAAAAGTGGCTGTCTCTTCTCTGTCCAATTCCCCTTTCCCCCTCCAGAGTTCCTCGGTGTCATCGCGTACATAAGGCGTTGAGCACTGGGAAGGCTGGGAGTGGCATTGGGAACTTTCGACATTCTGCTCCCGAGCGTGAAGAACTTGGCCTTCCTGACACTTATAGGTTTTAAGTGTAGTGACGTATAGATATAGTAAACCTATATCTATCGTAAGTGGTGCATGTACCACCTTACACAGGCTGCAATGGCAGGCCTGTAGTTCCATTTTGCATGGCCTCTCATGGTTGGCATAATACATGCTTCAGCCCATGGGGTACCTATGCCCTGGGTACATCGGTCCCATATACTAGGGACTTATATGGGTACCCCAGTATACAATCTAGAGTGTACCAAAGTTCATGCATAACATTTTGAGGAGAAAGCAGATAGACTGGGGTCCTGATTAGCAGGATCCCAGAAAGACTAGTCAAAACAGTGTAACATCAAGCAAAAAGTGGGGGTAACCATAAGAAGCAGATCCTACTTTCCTACAATGTGTCTTTATGGATTACCGCATGAAGTCTTGGTTTCAATATTCAGATACTTTGATAAGTATTTGTGGTCTGAAGGCATCTTTTCTACATGTGCTAAAACCAACCAGTGTAAGTGGTGGATTGACTTTAACAAATTAGTACCAGATTTAAATCTGTGGCTGTAAAATGGCCCTTACTAAGAACCCCTGTTTTGGAGGTTATTTCTGGTAGCTTTCGATGTTTGGACCTAGCTCAGCTGACATCTAGGTAAACCTGTACATTTGTTAAAACTAGGCAACCAGGAGAGTTGAGGGGTGCATGATTTGCATGGCTCTCACCAGGTTTATTTACCCAGAATCTGCATCAAAGCTCAAACTTTGCCTAAAAAAACATATTTTCTGTCCAATTCGGTGAGGAAAAGTCCTTGAATCTGCAGGCAGCTGCATATTACCTACCACAGAGCATTCCTCAAAGTCTCCTGAGAAAAAGCAATGCTTCATTTGTGTGGGTGGGACAAGTGCTCATGACATGGAAGAACCAAAAACAATTTGTAGAAACATCAAAATTATCTATCACAAAACAATCTGTTTTTGCAAGGGGGATACCTGCAGTTTTGGTCCCGGGCTTGTAAGCCACCTACGGAAACCTACCAGACCCAGACATTTCTGAAAACTGGACAACTAGGGGAGAACAGGAAGGTGTGGCTTGCATGGATCCCCAACATTTTGTTACCCAGAATCCCCTGCAACCCTCAAACGTAGCTAAACAAAAATCCCATTTTCCTCACATTTTTGTGTGGGAAAGTTGTCGGATCATCAGGCCAGCATGAATTTCCTACCACCCAGCGTTCCCCCAGGTCTCCCAATAAAAATGGTACCTCACTTGTGTGGATGGGACAAGTGCCCAAAACGTATTGTCAAGACATCAAAGTTATCTATCACAAAACTACCTGGTTTGCAAGGGGACACCTGCGTTTTTGGTCCCGGGCTCGGCAGTCATCTAGGGAAACCTACCAAATCCAGACATTTCTGAAAACTAGATACTCAGGGCAGTCCAGGAAGGTGTGCCTTGCATGGATCCCCCATCACTTTCATACCCAGAATCCTCTGCAAACCTCAAAAGTAGACCAAAAAAACCAAATTTTCCTAACATTTCTGTGTTGGATCACCGCGCCGGCACAAATTTCCTACCACCTAGCGTTTTCCTCAGTCTCCCGATAAAAATGTTACTTCACTTGTGTGGGATTGGCCAAATGCCGACGACAGGGAAGGGCCAAAAACATGAAGAAATTGATTGGGCACCAAAGCATGTCCATAGGGGCAGTTTTTTTCATACTTTCTAAGGCTGACTCTGATTTGGGCACCCACACAAGTAAGGTATCATTTTTATTGGGAGACCAAGGGGACCTGCTTAGCTATGGCCCAAAATCCACATCTAGGCACATTGTAAAAAAGGGGCAGTTTTCATTGGAAAAATGGGATGTCCACGCCGCGTTTCGGGAAGTTTCCTGTCACAGGCACAAGGCATATCCACACAAGTAATGAAACAATTTTATTAGGACACTTGGTGGAATGCCGGGTGGGTGAAAGTCTGGTCCTCCCCACAGATCCCAGAATTTTCCATCACAGAAATTTGAGGAAAATGTGTTTTCTTAACAAATGTTGAGGTTTGCAAGGAATTCTGGGTAACAAAAGCTTGTGAGAGCCACACAAGTCACCCCATCCTGGATTTCCCTAGGTGTCTAGTGTTAAAAAAATGTACAGGTTTGCTTGGTTTCCATGGGTGTCGGCTGAGCTAGTGCCTGAAATCCACAGCTAGGCACATTGCAAAAAAGAGTTAAAAAAAAGAGTAGGTTTTCGGGGGCAAAATGCAATACGTCCATTTTATGTTTTGGGCTGTTTACTGTCACGAGCAGTAAGCCTACCCAGACAAGTGAGGTTCCATTTTTATTGGGAGACAGTTGTAGAACAATTGCTATTACCAATTGAATTTCACTGCATGTGTGCCTTTCAAATGTAAGTCAGTGTATAAAAATTATGACATTTAGAAAAATACCCTCTAAATCCTATGCTAGTACCCACAAATTCAGAGATGTATAAGTACCCAGTAACCACTGCTCCTAAAATTCATATCTTGTGCCCATTTCAGAAATGCATATGTTTCCTACATACCCATGTTTTACTCTTTCTATTTCACTATATAAATTGGTCTATACTCAGTACTCAATGCAAGACCATTGCACAGTGCAGCTCAGTTGTTGGCTCTGGGTACCTTGGATTCTTTGAGAACCTACAAACCCTATATATCCCCGCAATCATAAAGGGCTAGCGGATGCAATGGTAGATTGCTTTACAAATCAGCTATCTTGACAAAAAGTTTCAGATGAAAATGTCACAAATGCCCATATTTTCCTACTCATTTTCTATATTTCTTTATTTCATCAGGTATTTTCCTTGCCAAAGCCTTGAGGGATCTACACATATGACCCCTTGAATTTAGAATGTTATCTACTTTTGAGAAATCTATAGCTGTTCTGTATCACCGTGGGTTTTACACTGCTTCTCACCACAAACTGTAAGGAGGTTGAGAGCACAAAAATAGGAAAATTGGCTACATCTTAGAAAAATCCTAAAACTGTGGTACAAAATTATGTTTTCTGATTCAGCTGTGTGTGTTCCTGAAAGCTGGGAAAATGGTGACCTTAGTACAGTAAACCATTTTTAGAAAAAAAACAGACACTTTTATCTGAAGCATTTTTTCCCTATTTTTTTTCAAGGGTAAAAACTTTGCTATATTTTGCCCATTTTCTTGGAGCCTGCAGGGTAATCCACAAACCCTGGGTACCTTTAGAATCCCTAGGATTTGGAAATGAAAGGACACACATAGGGGCATGGATACCTTATCTCAAAGAAAAGGTATGGAGTACTAAGCGTGAACTACCCAAATAGCCAAAAAAGGGCTCAGCGCTTGGGGGGAAAATGCCCAGCAGTTAAGAGGTTAACTATATGAGAATGAGGATGTCAGGTAAGTGTAAGCATTATCTCCCTCTGAACATACATAAATAAACATTATGCTAAACAGAATATTTGCTCTATTCCCTTCATCATAACAGCTGGAGAGCACCATGATACACTAACACAATAACAATAAATTGAATGAGGGAGTCTATACTGAGTCTAACTGAAAATATCCTTATAATTGGAACCTGGTGGTACATCACATTTTATAAGATTTCTTATATGATTATAAAATTAGATAATAGTGGAATTTGTTTTGATTATTGGAACTATTTTGGATATAGACCAAATGTAACTAATTACTGATGTCATGTTGGTCATTATGGTCTCGTCCCGTGACAGTCCCTGTAGGCTTGGACAGAATAGGTTAATTTTAATGCAGAAATGTGTATAGATATTGTATGGTAGGACTGAGTTTACTTTGAATTAATTTATGTGTCAAACAATTTGCCCGATTTAATATTAATGTACTGTTCTGTTACCAAACTTTGTGTTCATCCAATTGTGATATAAAAAATATGAGCCACTATCTAAAAGAGTTGTCAAGGATAAATGAGTTATAACATATGATCACAAATTGAAACAGAACATCCCTCCTGCATGATGAATAGATTTCTTGTCATATGCAGCGATGATGGTTGATTATCATAAGTCATCTTGATTTATATTGATAGTATTTAGGCCTGGCTGGTGAACTCTGCTCTGTTCGCCGAGTTTGCAGAGTTTTCTGCACTCCGCGCTCCACGGAGCTCGCACACTGCAGAATAATCCCCTTGGCGTAGTGCAGCAGAGTTTTTTCCCTGCTCGTGATGGTAAACTGTAAGTTTGCAAGCGCGAGCTGCCTCTCGGGTAGAATTTTTACCAGAGCAGCAGGAAGACCAGCGCGAACGGCAGTTCGCACTGCACTCCGCCAATTGCGGAACTCTGCAGAGTTTTTTTGTAACTTTGCGAAGTTCTGCATAGCAAAACTCTGCGAACTACGCCCAGGCCTCATTGTATTATAACTGTATAATCTTTTGCACAGTGACTTTAATCTGTAAATATATTGTATGTATTTTTTATGACATATATATATAAAAATCAAATAATATTTTTATTGTATTTTTGTGGCCCTGATGAATATCTCAGTGTCCGAGAGTGAAATGCATTGTCTGTTTGCTGTTCCTTTCAAAGAAGATAAATAAAGGCTGCCACTCTTAGTACAAGTTGAACATTTCTGGAAGACTTGTCCTGTTGAATTTCTGAATTGAGTGTTCATCATGAATCATTGTACAGTGTTGTTACCTCTCCATTAGTTGGAAGTATATGTAGATGAAATGACTGATTACGTCGACTTGTTTATAGGTTCTTGAAATGCCAGTATTAGACCAACGGTTCTCTACAATTATGTCAATAGCATATATTTAGGGAGCAATGTTTACTGCACCAAATATGCACTTTACATTCTGCCGTAGTATTTGATTGAAGGCATAGAGGAAACCTAGTTTCTTGTGCATGTCCACAGGATAGGTTCTGATATTATTGCAGCCCTGATTCAAAGGCCGATGCAGGCCTGCTGTCTTGTGGGTGGACTAGTGACATGCGTTCCACTGAAATTAATACTGTCAACAGTGCAACGTGAGATAGGTCA
Source organism: Triturus cristatus (assembly GCF_964204655.1). Taxonomy (NCBI): domain Eukaryota; kingdom Metazoa; phylum Chordata; class Amphibia; order Caudata; family Salamandridae; genus Triturus; species Triturus cristatus. Next base: position 530,801,171 of record NC_140584.1, read on the forward strand.
CGTCAGTGCCTTGTAAATTAGAAGAGAGGGTTTGTGTTGTCAATCGGCTAGATTAATGTGTAAGGTGCCAGCTCCAAAAAAGATTTGTAGTCTGGAATATTTATATGGATACACACTGTGCTGCACATTAAGATTCTTAATTATGTACTTGCCTTTTGCCTGATTTGCTTCATTTCTGAAGACTTGAACACAGCCATGACTAACTTTTACCAACATTATGGTGGGCTAACTTGAGCTACTAGGAACATGTTTTGGTTTTCCTCCCATCCAAGCTCTGACTCTGGAGTCTAATAGAGCTGTCAACTGCTGCAAGGACCGTTGACTGGAGAAGGTGCTTAGGGCAGGAATTAGAAAATAACCTTCATAATATTTTGCTAGATTTACATATTAAATGACTTTGGCAAAGTGTATTATTGGCTGTGTTCCGATCCATAGGGCTCACTGGTGTTGTATTGTGGATTTGATGGGTGTGCAGCAAATAGAGAGTGGCTAAAATTCTGTATTAGTGAAATTCATATTGCGTCCTGCAGGAGACTGAATGGAGTCTCTCCAACTGATTTCATTCTGATAATTACACCTTTGCGTAGACAGCTGAAATGGTCCTGACATGAGCAAAAACGAATATCTACCTTTACTTAGTGTCTGACTCCTCCTATATACGGAGGGGCTTATTTATGAGAGCCCTGCTTCCCATTTGCACCACGAAGCGTAGTATATGCATGACACAGGGCTCTTATAAAGATGTACAAAGCCATGCAAGGCCTCCCTGCGTAGCTTTGAGTGGCTTCATATATCATGAGTAAGGTGAAATAGTGTAATTCGCTGTGTCACTTTACTCTGTGCCCGGAAGACGTTCAATGGCCATTGCAGTGGGCTTTCCCACGCAACACCCATGGAATTTGGGACTGCCCCAGATTCACAAAAGTGATGTCAACCTGGGTAAGCATCAAATCCATATGCCTACGAGGTGAGGCGTAATGAAGAGAAATATGTTAATTTCTCCTCGTTTTTTCTCTTTCCACATGTGATGAATTCTGCAGCACACATGGAAAGAGAAAAATGCCTCATAGGATTGTTTTTGTGCAGGAAGGTTAATGATGGACCCAGCAATTAATCCTCCAGCTAAGAAGCGACTCTGGTTTGATGATGAATTAGGAAAAAAAAGCCTTGAGAAAAGCAAATGAGCTTCCTTCTGTGTTCTAAGAATATGTCTCAACCCTGTGCAAACATGTCAAGCTTGTTTCTAGACCCTATCCAGAGCTAGAATAGAAACCTAACAAGGTCCCTGTTGATATGTACAAGGGACCCAGTAATATAACTTTTTTTAATACCATCTTGTCCTAGTAGGCTAACCAGATTGACCCAGTTTACAAAATGGGCAAACAAAATATCCCCTATATCTACTGTCCAATATCCTTGACTGATGCCATGGAAGACTGACTGACCGATATCTTATAAAGCGCACATTTGCCGAGGTGTCTTAGCGCTGAGGAAGGAGAGTACGGAAACCTGCGCTAATGTAAATCTGGCTAAGGAAAGAGCCACGTCTTTATTTCTAAGAAGAACTCTGTTAGATTGCAGTCTGATCAGGGTGGGGAGGGACTTCCACAGTTTGGCCACTTGGTAGGAGAACAGTTTTCCTCCCCTTCTGGCTCTTTTTATCCTAGGGACAACGATCAGTCCAGTATTGGCCGACCTAAGGCAACATTGTGGCAAGTACCGGGAAAAAAGATGCTGAATAGCCACAGCTCCTGGAAGTGGTTTTCGCCAAGGTATTCATCAAGTATGTATAGGAGTGGTTGACGTAGAAACAATGTGTTCATGGTTCAAGATTATTTGTCTCATTACTCAATTAATTAAAACCGTACATGTATAGTTAAGTAGTTAAGAACAGATTGTTCAATACGATAACAAAATGCGATTAAGAATCATAACTAGTTGTAACCGGTGAACAGATTAAATTGCGGCTGGAAAGCTCCTGTAAAACACTGATGAAGCCCAAGAGGCATTCATTCATTTGCCAAGTGCTGACTGACGACTGACGACTTTAATTAAATGCTATGTGGGCTTTTGAAAGCAGCATACATTAAGGAGGCCCATGACGGGGTTTGTAACATCACCTCGACCATCCTAAGGTGCTACATAAGTGCAGTGGCTCCCACACGACTTCTATCACATCTCAAACCCATACATGATGGAGTGAGAACATATTTTAAATGTAATAACACAGAATGTAATTAAAAAAGAGAATCAAAAAAGATAAAAATCAAGAAATCCTAACTATTGTAATTAATGTACAAATGACATTGCTATCATCAAGCTACTAAAAAAGCGGATGCAGTCCAAAAAGTGTTCATTTGGAAGATGCAGCACTGGTAAAGTGCTAAGTGGATTTTTAGAGCAGCATAGGTCAAGGGGATTTATAGCAGCATCTAACACATCTCTTCAACAATACTAGGGTGCTACATAAGAGAAGAGGCTCCCATACAACATCTATCTTAAACTGCTAAAAATAAAGAGCTCTTAATGGTTACAATTAATGCACAAATTACATTGCAGTCACCAAACATCTATAAACAGCTGATGCAGTCCAGGACTCATTTATTGAAAGGTGAAAGTATTTACTGACAGCATTGGTGAAGTGCAAAGTACATTTTCAGAGCACCAAAAATGTAAGTTTCGGACTTGGGAGGGGTAAAATATATAATTTTCTCTCCAGTCTGTCCAACAGTAGGGGAAGCATTGAATATTGGAGGGATAACATTTACTATTCTTACTCAGAAGAGCGCAACTGTAGGGAAAGTGCTGGACTTTGCAGGGGTAAAATGTCCTGTTCCTACTCCAGTTTGTACAACAGTATGGACAGAGTTGGATTTCGGAGGGGTGAACTTTACTATTCCCATCTAGTTCTCTTCAAACATATTACATATATAAGTAGCACTATGAATGTAGAACACATATTAAACTCCTGATATAAAAATTATGAAATAACATATATATATATATATATTACCTACTGGCGGTCGCCAGTAGGTAGTTATAGTTAGGACCCTGTTTCCATAGGAAATCCGCAACATTCTATTTTGAATAACTTTGGCGCCGGTCGACGAATCCTCGCGAATTTTTCAAAATAGGTGGGGCGCTACGCTCCGCTCCTACCCTGAAAGTCTCGGGGGGATTCGTCAAGCGGGGGCTGAGAAAAAAGGGGGGTCCCAAAACGCGTTTTCCCCATGCATTTTTCCATAGGACCTTTAGACACAGCTACAGCCCGAACGGCTGAACAGAATTACTTGAAATTTGGCAGAGAGGTAGCCATAAGGTCAAGGAAGTGCCTTTTGTAGGTTTGGTGTAAATCTGTTCAGTATTTCCTGAGAAAATAGCATTTAAAAGCATATATATATGTGAGCGGAGCCTAACCACACATCTCATCCTGAGATCTGATTGGCTGTCAGCACTTCATCCAAGAAGTGTTGGCAGCCATCTTGGGACCAATATACATGATAGCACCTCATTAAAAAGCATTGCAGTTAATAGAAGGTTTTAAGACTTTAGTTACATTATAAATCATTTGTTGATGGTACCATACTCATTTTAGGAATTGTGGTATGTTCTAAGGTGATTTTACCATGTGAAAAAGCCTTCTGCTGGGATATCATGATTGAGAGAAAAATATTTTCTCATGCTTTTACCACAGAGGTTTGGAAGGTGATCTATAGGCTAAACTGAGAGCATATTTTCTGTAAATTCACATTATCTTTCTCAGTCATGTGAGAATGAAGTCTGACATTCTCAGTAAAACATGTACATCCAACAAGGGCAGAGACTGTCAGTTGATTCCTTTGTGTTCTACTGCAGCTTCCCAGAGTGTTCCAAAGAACTACTAGAGCGCTAACAGTCCTACTTATGATAAACGTATGGCACACCTGAAGCCATCTTGCTTGGATTAAAGTGGTAACTCTTAAAACATTTAATTTAAAAAGGAACAAAATGAGGGGGTTCATTTTTCCATAAAAAGTATGATTAGTGCTGCAGAAAGAAAAATTAGGGCACATTTTGAGTGACTTCTCAAATCCTCTTCTATTTCATTAAAAAATTCTGACATGCAGACTGAAACATGCACTTTCAATACCAGCAGCAGTTTTCCCTGGTGAGCAGTAGCTTTACTACAGTGATCTAATGAGCAAAAAGAGTGCTAACATTCTGAATTTATGGCAAATGTGTGACACATCTGAATGCCTTCTTGATGGAATCAAAGTAAAAAACTGAAAATATTTCCTACTGAGGAGACTGCAGTAAATGAGGAAATTAGGAAACTTCATAACAAATAAGTCTCCCAAGATGGCCACCAGAGACAAAAGAGCCCAAATGTAGCCCAAATATCACCCAGATGTAGCCCAAGTATAGCCCAATGACAGAATGTCCCAGAATGTTCTTAAAAACAACTAGAGCGCTTACTGTCTTCATTATGACAAAAGTATGGCACACCTGAAGCCATCTTGATTGGAATAAACTGGTAACACTTAAAACATTTAATTTAAAAAGGAACACAATGAGGAGGTTCATTTTGCCATAGAAATTATGATTAATGCTGAAGAAAGAAAATGAGGGCACATTTTGAGTGACTTCTCAAATCCTCTTCTATTTCATTAAAAAATTCTGACATGCAGACTGAAACATGCACTTTTAATACCAGGAGCAGACTTCCATGGTGCAGTAGTTTTACTACAGTGATCTAATGAGCAACTAGAGTGCTAACATTCTGAATTTATGGCAAATGTGTGACATATCTGAATACCTTCATGATGGAATCAAAGTAAAAAACTGAAAGCATTTCCTACTGAGGAGACTGCAGTACATGAGGAAATTAGGAAACTTCATAACAAATAAATCTCCCAAGATGGCCACCGGAGACAAAAGAGCCCAAATGTAGCCCAAAATCACCCAGATGTAGCCCAAATATAGCCCAATGACAGAAGTGTGCAAAACACTTATTATTTTGTGTTTTTGCAGTGTTATATAGTGCAGACTTGTCAGGTATTGGAGTGCTTTACATGAGCATTGGTTACATCACACAAGAACAAATTCATTTTGGTTGTAGACATGGGGAGACTAAGTGATTTGACCAGAATCACAGAATGTCGAGCTGAAGCAGAAACTTCAACCTGGTTCCCCAGTTGCAAAGTCTGCAGTTCTGGAAGTAACACCACATCCTCTCCCCTAAGTGCAAAATTTAATCAAGTGGTCAACTGGATAAAAAACATAAAGATAACAAATAATTTAAAAGTGCTTTGTCGCTATTTGAAAACTCAGAAAATATGTCCTTATTTTAGTCTTTTAGAGCACTAACCATAATTTTGATGCCAATAAGACCCTCTCATATATGTAATTTCTAAAGGAAATGCTCTAGGTATTACAGTTTTGATTACATCAAGATGATGTCAGGCGTTCCACACTTTTGTAATAAATATAGAATGTTAGCAATCTAGTTGTTCATTAGGATACTGTTGAGAGGCAGAGGCCAGGGGCACGGACTCTGAAAATTGAAGGCAGGTAGGAGGGTGCAAAGGCAACAATTTAACCACACTGAGCAGGCAGGAAGGGCCGTGGAAGCACAACAGACTATGGAGGGCAGTGGAAAGGGGGGCAGGGGCAACAAACCAACAATACAGGACTTGCAAGAGAGGCTGTTGGAGGGAAGATCTATTACGGGTCAAGGAAGCTAGGGGCGGTCCCCAGATCCCCGGGAGCCACCACAGAACTGAGCAGGAGAGTGAGTCAGGGACAAAAGGGGCACCTTAATTTGAGCCGGGGTGCCTAGGAACGCTTGCTCCAAAAATGAAGAAAACAGACATATGAGACATGGAATTGGAGGCAGAATACAATGGCAGTTTAATGAGAAGATGCAACTTCAAAGAAACCGCAGAATAGAGACAAAGTACAAAATACAGAATCCAGATAATCATACAGCTGTCATGATATTCTCTGTATCTCAATTAATGTACTGACAGAGAGAGAGAGAAAACACATCTATAAATGCATCATGAGAAACAAGTTACACCAAGGAAAATGTTACCTAGGAACACTCACGTTTACTCTTAGAGCAAGCATTCCTGCAATTACAATACAAAATCTTTTAAATGCAAAAGTAAAGAGAACAATGGTTAAACATAACATGACATTTCATATAGGTAAAATAGAATAAGATACGCAAAGCAGAGCAAGACATTTTAAGCAAAGGAAGACAAGAGCTCCCAGCTCTTGGGGAAAACCTGCACTGCCTGTTAACCTACATACAGACGGCGAGGTAGTCCGTCGATATCTGTGGGTGCTCCCTTTTTATATCATTTTGTGGGCTCCTTTGCACGCTACATCTACCTACGTATGCTACCCAAAAGCTTCGTCTGCAGATTTTACCAGACATTTCGTCATTTACCCACTTAATGCTGACAATGGACTGGGTGAAAAGGTCAGTCTCTCAGGCCAATCGCTTATCGTAAGTTCCATAGAGCAAGCAGAAAATAATGGGTATTGTACGGGAATTCAATATATTCATGTATAAAATTTCATCAGTTCTCCTAACTTGACGCTCTGCGGTTGCCACTTCCTTAAAAGCGGGAAACCTGCCCAGGAAGCAAGTACCAGTCCAGGATGCAGCCTACTGTATGTCGACAGCTTCAGGGGGATGTTGAACTTTGATACCGAGCACGGAGCACTCGGGTAGGGTGGGGGCTACTAGTTTGGAGCAGAAGGCCTCGCAGACCTGCCTTCAGACTGCTATACACTAAAATTGCAGAGCTATGGTCAATTTAACAAAGAGGCCTACATATTGAACAGAAGGGCCTACACAGGGGTTTTATGCTGGCTGAGTGGTAAGGATGTCTCAGGATAAATATATAGCAACACAGGACCCGCTGGTCAATTTAATACGGCCTACAAATGCAGCTGGCAGGGCAAGGACAAGGGTCTCATACTTCAGGTGTGGACAGAACGGGCCAGGGGGCCCCTGTGATACAAAATCTACCCTCCTTCAAGGCTGTGGCAATGTAATAGACCATTGTGGGCAGAAGGAAGAGGCAATGGTAGTACAACCATACATGCCAACAGACCCGATTCAGCCAGGAAACGTCCAATGTTTTTAAGCTCAAATGGGCTTTATTTGATCTGTCTCCTGTCTACAATATCCTCTTTTTCAATGTAACTCAAAGGGGAAAATCAATACCCCAGTTTTTTTTCAAAATCTCCCTCTTACCAAGTTCAAAATGTTCGCAAGTATGGTACATTGGATCATGGAAGGAAATGGGATAGGGACATGGACTTGGATAACAGAGGACAGGAGGCACATGGAGAGGTGCACCAAACTGACCCTGCAGGGCAGGCATCAGGGTTTGCAGCAGCACAATACACCACACAGGGCATGCAGGACGGGAGTGCAGCACAACAATCCATAGAAAGCAAGAGGGAGGGGACAGGACCATGCACATGGACAACAGAGAACAGAGGGGCAAGAGGCAATGGTAGCTAGCTGACCATAATGGACAGACAGGAGAGAAAGCTGCAGCATAACAGACCATAAAGGGCAGGAGGGACGGATCAGGGGCATTACAATGGAACAGACAAGCCAGGAGGGAGGGAGTAGGGCTGGGGGCAAGGGGGCAGGGCAGGAGCAGCAAGATAGCCATGGAGGTCAGGCAGGATGGGCACTAGAAGCAAGACACACCATGAAGAGCAACAGTGAGACTGTGATGGCATACACACAGACCATGGAGGGAAGGTGGGAGGGGGTCAGGGGCAGCTAACTGACCACACAGGGAAGGTGGGAGGGGCCATGGCAGCACAGAAGACCATGCATGGCAAGTGGGAGGGTTAGTGGCAGCACAATGGCTATGATGGGCAAGAAGGAGGGTGGAGGGGCATGCACAAAGGACGATGGAGGATAGAAGGGAGGGTCAGGACCTGTGCACAGACAAGAAAGTTCAGGGGAAGGGACCTCACAACAGACCACACGGGGCAGGCAGGAGGAGCAGTTGCAGCACAACAGACCAGGGAGGGCAGAAGGGTGTGGCAGTACAATGGACCATGTAGGACAGGAGGAAGAGGATAGGGGCATGGCATGTGGACAGGCAGGGTGGAGGTGGCAGGGACAGGTTACAGTCATCTGACAATGCTAGGCAGGTGGGAGGGGAGTGGCAGCTCAACAGAACACTCAGAGTAGATAGGAGTGGCAGGTCCATGGGACATGGTGGGCAAAAAGGATGGAGCAGGGGCATGCACAAAGACATCGGAGGGCAGGGGGAAGGAGAATAGGGGCAGCAAGCTAAGCACAGAATTTAAGCAGGAGGTCAATGATGGGGCATAGAATTGGGCAATGGAGGGCAGGAGGAGTGGACTGGTACATCATACTAAATTGAGGGCAGTGGCAGCACATCAGACCATGCATGGCAGGAGGGAGGAGGCTAGTCCATGGATTCACACAACAGAGGATAGGGAGGAAGGGGATGGGGCAGCAAGCTAACTGTTCTGAGAAGGCGGGTAATAGGAACTTTATTGTTTTTAAAACATTGTGTCTGTGCGAACTACTTAAAATATGAACAAGTATGCAGCATAATCTCACTTTTATTCAGGAAGAAGAGGACGTTTGTGACTGTGACTCCAGGCTCACTTGGCAGAAACACCCCCTGACCCTCCATCCCCTATCGCAAAATGTAATGCCTGTGAAAAGGGTAGGTGAACACAGTGTTATATAGAACATAGTCCTGAGAGCACGATTGAAAATGAAAACTAGATATAGTGTATGGTATAAACTATGCACCAAAAAGTGTGATATAAGATGAACCGGGCGTGAAATATAATATGCAATACATTGTGCGCAATGACAGATTCATTGGAGAGTGCGAGATAGCACAGGCACTAGCGCGTGCTATGCGATATGCGCCTTGGAGTGTAATATGCACAGGGCAGTGTTGTGTAACCTAACTAGTCTTTAAAGTTGTAATATAAAATATGTGCTGGGGAGTGTAACGTTGCATATGCACTGTGACAAAGATATGGATCCCAGATTGTAATATGTATGGCATAGCACTGTGCGTTATAACATAGGCATCGAGGAAGGCACGTTAGATGGGGCAATATAACCCGCGCAAAGACAAGTGTGGCATGACATATTCACGGGGTGGTGTTACAGTGCACATGGGCTAGAGAGTGTCATAGCATATGCACTAGCTAGTGGAATACAACACAGAGGTGTGTGGCACTCGGCAGGCAATGGTGGGTGTAACACAGCATTGGGCTCTGTCAGGAGCGCCCTGTGACTCTCAAGTGATGTTCGTCCCCTTTCCAGAGAGTCAAATAAAAAGTATTACACATCCGGATGTGTGTTTTATTAACCGTGAGGGGGGTTTCTTGCATAGTTTTGGTCGAATTTTTGTCGAATCCCCTTTGAATGGCTTGGTGTGCATGTGTATTAAATGTGCCCGTCAATAGCTACCCATGTTTGTATAAATAAACGACAAGGGTGTCTACCGGGATTAGGCACGGTAGGGCATCAGACATGTCAGAGCTTCACTAGTGGTGTAAATACATTCCACGTGGATTCATTGCATGCATAGTCGCCTTTTAATGAATATCACGCAAATCGTCATGGTGATAGGTACGTACGGTTTGTCCAGCATGTCCTAGGTGTGTCTATAAATATATATTTTTTAAAAATAATAAAAAACAGTGGCCGGCCCTGGGGATTGGGGTCAAAAAAATATAATTAGGAGACTGGCCCTGGGGGATGGGGTCATCAGGGCCAATAAATTAGAATAAGAAGGGGAACCAAACAGCCCCCCTTCTTAAAAAACTAAAATAAATAAAAGACTGGCATCGTGCCGTAGGCCATGCCCCCTCCGTGCAGCACTCTGCAAACGCGCCCCCAACAGGCATCTCCAGTATGCGCCAGGGAGCTGCGCTGCAGCCAGGTGTTCTGAGGCCAAGCCCCTTTTTACACCTCTCTGCAACGCAGCTCTGTGGCGCTTACTGGAGGTACCTAGTGGTCTAGTTTGACCCTAGGGACCCTTAGGATTCAAGGGGACTTAATCTCTCAACTTAGAACAGCCACAGGGCGCGTTTACACAGTGGTGAAGGGAGGGACGGGGCCTGAGGTGACGTGTGCAAACACGCACTATGGCACGTTTTAAATTGGGGATATAATTTCCCTTCAATACTGAGGGCCCCTGGGGGCTAACTAGCCCACCAAGTGCTTCCAGTAAGCGCCACTGAGCTGCATTGCAGAGAGGTGGTCCAGGCCGTGCCACTTTTTACACCTCTCTGCAACGCAGCTCTGTGGCACTTACTGGAGGTACCTAGTGGGCTAGTTGGACCCTAGGGACCCTCAGGATTCAAATGAACTTAATCTCCCAACTAAAAATGGACACAGGGCTTGTTTACACAGTGGTAAAGGGAGGGGACGGGGCCTGAGTTAACGTGTGCAAAAACGCCCTGTGGCCTGTTTTAAGAGGTAGTTTTAATCCCCATGCCCTATTATATACTAGGGGCTTACAGAGGAGGTCATGCTAATCACAGGGGGACCCCCAACGCATAATGTTCTCTAGTGTATGTAGGTGTTTTCACTGTATTCTAAGTGTCTTTTAACATAGCACTGGCTCTAGGACTGGTTAGTCAGACTCAGTTACCACCAGTATCCGTCTGAAAAAGTTGAGGGTACAGGATGATTTTGCAACAAGGCTTCTTTCTGCTCTTCTTTTTGTTCTTTCTGCACGTTATCCTTCTTCCTGCACTTATCTTCGTATTTGAGGACTTCTGTTGCTTCTTTCTGCACTTCTTTTGTTTCTTTCTGTGCATTTTTTCTTCTTTCTTCACATGTCCTATCTCTGTAGGCATAGTTAGAAATTAGCATTTAAAAAACCTTTGAAATTCACAGAAAAAACCATAGGTTTCAGGCACGTTATAGTTAGGAATTAGCATTTAAAAAACCTCAGAAATTCACTGAAAAAACCATAGGTTTCAGGGGTGTTATAGTTAGCTGGACTTTTCACTTGTACAAAACCATTGAAATTCCCCCGTTATAGTTAGTTCAGCTAACTATAACTCGCGCGCCCGCAATGCACTGCTGATGACGTCACATATTACATCACTCATGACATGGTCAGTGACATCACTCATGACATCACTGATGACATCTCAAATGACATCACTGATGACATCACTGATGACATCATCCTTGTGATAGAGTGGCAGACCTCCTCTCACCCTAATATAACCTTTGATACACACATTCAAAAATAGAGACTAAAATTTTCAAAACAATGGACATACCAATACCAGTTACAACAACCTCTTCAGTAATTCTAAGATCCACATACACATCCACTCATTCACCAACAGTCCTATACAGTCACTCATACATGTACTCACTCATCATATGTACTCATACACCTATACATCCTGTTACACAATGCCACTCATCCATAGAGTTACTCACACACATAGTCACTCATGCTAATAAAGAATCAAACATACATTTACTTGCATATACAGTTATACACACACCACCATACTTACTTCTACGGAAACTTACACATACTTAGTCTTTTAAACAATCACTTATAGAAACACATACTTATTCATACAGGAACTCTTTCAATCTCTCACTCTCACATATACTCACATATATACACCAATAGTCACATATACTAGTTTAAAACATATGTAGTTACTCATAAAGACACTATAGAGACAGTCATTCACTCACTAACACACCCATACACACACTCATCCACCCATACAGTCCTGCACACATGCTGTGTTCAACACATACAGTGAGTCACTCATTCATGCACCTATGCACTACGTAATACCCCCCACCGAACCATGCAGACACTCAGAATGATACTCAAAAAACCAACTAATAACCTATATAGACACCCATGTAGCTTCTCACCAACCCATGCAGCCACTTATACACAAAGTGAGAGACTGATACAGATATTTACATATTTAAACATTACTCACTAAGCCATGTATTCACTATGATACACTTAATCAGTCAGTTACACAATCAATTTTTCAAAAACAAATCATCCATTTAGACACTTATATACCCATTTATTCTTCCATCGACCTTGAGATATACATATATAAAACATATTTAATTTTCAGAAAAACACACATTCACTGGATGATGTCATCAGTGATGTCATCAGTGATGTCATTTGAGATGTCATCAGTGATGTCATGAGTGATGTCACTGACCATGTCATGAGTGATGTAATATGTGACGTCATCAGCAGTGCATTGCGGGCGCGCGAGTTATAGTTAGCTGAACTAACTATAACGGGGGAATTTCAATGGTTTTGTACAAGTGAAAAGTCCAGCTAACTATAACACCCCTGAAACCTATGGTTTTTTCAGTGATATATATATATATATATATATATTACCTACTGGCGGTCGCCAGTAGGTAGTTATAGTTAGGACCCCTTTTCCATAGGAAATCCGCAACATTCTATTTTGAATAACTTTGGCGCCGGTCGACGAATCCTCGCGAATTTTTCAAAATAGGTGGGGCGCTACGCTCCGCTCCTACCCTGAAAGTCTCGGGGGGATTCGTCAAGCGGGGGCTGAGATAAAAGGGGGGTCCCAAAACGCGTTTTTCCCATGCATTTTTCCATAGGACCTTTAGACAGGGCTACAGCCCGAACGGCTGAACAGATTTACTTGAAATTTGGCAGAGAGGTAGTCCTCAGGTCAAGGAAGTGCCTTTTGTAGGTTTGGTGTAAATCTGTTCAGTATTTCCTGAGAAAATAGCATTTAAAAGCATATATATATGTGGGCGGAGCCTAACCACACATCTCATCCTGAGATCTGATTGGCTGTCAGCACTTCATCCAAGAAGTGTTGCCAGCCATCTTGGGACCAATATACATGATAGCACCTCATTAAAAAGCATTGCAGTTAATCGAAGGTTTTAAGACTTTAGTTACATTATAAATCATTTGTTGATGGTACCATACTCATTTTAGGAATTGTGGTATGTTCTAAGGTGATTTCACCATGTGAAAAAGCCTTCTGCTGGGATATCATGATTGAGAGAAAAATATTTTCTCATGCTTTTACCACAGAGGTTTGGAAGGTGATCTATAAGCTAAACTGAGAGCTTATTTTCTGTAAATTCACATTATCTTTCTCAGTCATGTGAGAATGAAGTCTGACATTCTCAGTAAAACATGTACATCCAACAAGGGCAGAGACTGTCAGTTGATTCCTTTGTGTTCTACTGCAGCTTCCCAGAGTGTTCCAAAGAACTACTAGAGCGCTAACAGTCCTACCTATGATAAACGTATGGCACACCTGAAGCCATCTTGCTTGGAATAAAGTGGTAACTCTTAAAACATTTAATTTCAAAAGGAACAAAATGAGGGGGTTCATTTTTCCATAAAAAGTATGATTAGTGCTGCAGAAATAAAAATTAGGGCACATTTTGAGTGACTTCTCAAATCCTCTTCTATTTCATTAAAAAATTCTGACATGCAGACTGAAACATGAACTTTCAATACCAGCAGCAGTTTTCCCTGGTGAGCAGTAGCTTTACTACAGTGATCTAATGAGCAAAAAGAGTGCTAACATTCTGAATTTATGGCAAATGTGTGACACATCTGAATGCCTTCTTGATGGAATCAAAGTAAAAAACTGAAAGTATTTCCTACTGAGGAGACTGCAGTAAATGAGGAAATTAGGAAACTTCATAACAAATAAGTCTCCCAAGATGGCCACCAGAGACAAAAGAGCCCAAATGTAGCCCAAATATCACCCAGATGTAGCCCAAGTATAGCCCAATGACAGAATGTCCCAGAATGTTCTTAAAAACAACTAGAGCGCTTACTGTCTTCATTATGACAAAAGTATGGCACACCTGAAGCCATCTTGATTGGAATAAACTGGTAACACTTAAAACATTTAATTTAAAAAGGAACACAATGAGGGGGTTCATTTTGCCATAGAAATTATCATTAATGCTGAAGAAAGAAAATGAGGGCACATTTTGAGTGACTTCTCAAATCCTCTTCTATTTCATTAAAAAATTCTGACATGCAGACTGAAACATGCACTTTTAATACCAGGAGCAGACTTCCATGGTGAACAGTAGTTTTACTACAGTGATCTAATGAGCAACTAGAGTGCTAACATTCAGAATTTATGGCAAATGTGTGACATATCTGAATACCTTCATGATGGAATCAACGTAAAAAACTGAAAGCATTTCCTACTGAGGAGACTGCAGTACATGAGGAAATTAGGAAACTTCATAACAAATAAATCTCCCAAGATGGCCACCGGAGCTAAAAGAGCCCAAATGTAGCCCAAAATCACCCAGATGTAGCCCAAATATAGCCCAATGACAGAAGTGTGCAAAACACTTATTATTTAGTGTTTTTGCAGTGTTATATAGTGCAGACTTGTCAGGTATTGGAGTGCTTTACATGAGCATTGGTTACATCACACAAGCACATATTCATTTTGGTTGTAGACATGGGGAGACTAAGTGATTTGACCAGAATCACAGAATGTCGAGCTGAAGCAGAAACTTCAACCTGGTTCCCCAGTTGCAAAGTCTGCAGTTCTGGAAGTAACACCACATCCTCTCCCCTAAGTGCAACATTTAATCAAGTGGTCAACTGGATAAAAAAACATAAAGGTAACAAATTATTTAAAAGTGCTTTGTCGCTATTTGAAAACTCAGACAAAATGTCCTTATTTTAGTCTTTTAGAGCACTAACCATAATTTTGATGCCAATAAGACCCTCTCATATATGTAATTTCTAAAGGAAATGCTCTAGGTATTACAGTTTTGATTACATCAAGATGATGTCAGGCGTTCCACACTTTTGTAATAAATATAGAATGTTAGCAATCTAGTTGTTCATTGGGATACTGTTGAGAGGCAAAGGCCAGGGGCACGGACTCTGAAAATTGAAGGCAGGTAGGAGAGTGCAAAGGCAACAATTTAACCACAATGAGCAGGCAGGAAGGGCCGTGGAAGCACAACAGACTATGGAGGGCAGTGGAAAGGGGGGCAGGGGCAACAAACCAACAATACAGGACTTGCAAGAGAGGCTGTTGGAGGGAAGATCTATTACGGGTCAAGGAAGCTAGAGGCGGTCCCCAGAGCCCCGGGAGCCACCACAGAACTGAGCAGGAGAGTGAGTCAGGGACAAAAGGGGCACCTTAATTTGAGCCGGGGTGCCTAGGAACGCTTGCTCCAAAAATGAAGAAAACAGACATATGAGACATGGAATTGGTGGCAGAATACAATGGCAGTTTAATGAGAAGATACAACTTCAAAGAAACCGCAGAATAGAGACATAAAGTACAAAATACAGAATCCAGATAATCATACAGCTGTCATGATATTCTCTGTATCTCAATTAATGTACTGACAGAGAGAGAGAGAAAACACATCTATAAATGCATCATGAGAAACAAGTTACACCAAGGAAAATGTTACCTAGGAACACTCACGTTTACTCTTAGAGCAAGCATTCCTGCAATTACAATACAAAATCTTTTAAATGCAAAAGTAAAGAGAACAATGGTTAAACATAACATGACATTTCATATAGGTAAAATAGAATAAGATACTTCAAGCAAAGCAGAGCAAGACATTTTAAGCAAAGGAAGACAAGAGCTCCCAGCTCTTGGGGAAAACCTGCACAGCCTGTTAACCTACATACAGACGGCGAGGTAGTCCGTCGATATCTGTGGGTGCTCCCTTTTTATATCATTTTGTGGGCTCCTTTGCACGCTACATCTACCTACGTATGCTACCCAAAAGCTTCGTCTGCAGATTTTACCAGACATTTCGTCATTTACCCACTTAATGCTGACAATGGACTGGGTGAAAAGGTCAGTCTCTCAGGCCAATCGCTTATCGTAAGTTCCATAGAGCAAGCAGAAAATAATGGGTATTGTACGGGAATTCAATATATTCATGTACAAAATCTCCTCAGTTCTCCTAACTTGACGCTCTGCGGTTGCCACTTCCTTAAAAGCGGGAAACCTGCCCAGGAAGCAAGTACCAGTCCAGGATGCAGCCTACTGTATGTCGACAGCTTCAGTGGGATGTTGAACTTTGATACCGAGCACGGAGCACTCAGGTAGGGTGGGGGCTACTAGTTTGGAGCAGAAGGCCTCGCAGACCTGCCTTCAGACTGCTATACACTAAAATTGCAGAGCTATGGTCAATTTAACAAAGAGGCCTACATATTGAACAGAAGGGCCTACACAGGGGTTTTATGCTGGCTGAGTGGTAAGGATGTCTCAGGATAATTATATAGCAACACAGGACCCGCTGGTCAATTTAATACGGCCTACAAATGCGGCTGGCAGGGCAAGGACAAGGGTCTCATACTTCAGGTGTGGACAGAACGGGCCAGGGGCCCCCTGTGATACAAAATCTACCCTCCTTCAAGGCTGTGGCAATGTAATAGACCATTGTGGGCAGAAGGAAGAGGCAATGGTAGTACAACCATACATGCCAACAGACCCGATTCAGCCAGGAAACGTCCAATGTTTTTAAGCTCAAATGGGCTTTATTTGATCTGTCTCCTGTCTACAATATCCTCTTTTTCAATGTAACTCAAAGGGGAAAATCAATACCCCAGTTTTTTTTCAAAATCTCCCTCTTACCAAGTTCAAAATGTTCGCAAGTATGGTACATTGGATCATGGAAGGAAATGGGATAGGGACATGGACTTGGATAACAGAGGACAAGAGGGACATGGAGAGGTGCACCAAACTGACCCTGCAGGGCAGGCATCAGGGTTTGCAGCAGCACAATACACCACACAGGGCATGCAGGACGGGAGTGCAGCACAACAATCCATAGAAAGCAAGAGGGAGGGGACAGGACCATGCACATGGACAACAGAGAACAGAGGGGCAAGAGGCAATGGTAGCTAGCTGACCATAATGGACAGACAGGAGAGAAAGCTGCAGCATTACAGACCATAAAGGGCAGTAGGGACGGATCAGGGCATTACAATGGAACAGACAAGCCAGGAGGGAGGGAGTAGGGGTCTTCACATGTAAACAGAGGGCCGGGGGCAAGGGGGCAGGGCAGGAGCAGCAAGATAGCCATGGAGGTCAGGCAGGATGGGCACTAGAAGCAAGACACACCATGAAGAGCAACAGTGAGACTGTGATGGCATACACACAGACCATGGAGGGAAGGTGGGAGGGGGTCAGGGGCAGCTAACTGACCACACAGGGAAGGTGGGAGGGGCCATGGCAGCACAGAAGACCAATGGCTATGATGGGCAAGAAGGAGGGTGCAGGGGCATGCACAAAGGACGATGGAGGATAGAAGGGAGGGTCAGGACCTGTGCACAGACAAGAAAGTTCAGGGAAAGGGACCTCACAACAGACCACACGGGGCAGGCAGGAGGAGCAGTTGCAGCACAACAGACCAGGGAGGGCAGAAGGGTGTGGCAGTACAATGGACCATGTAGGACAGGAGGAAGAGGATAGGGGCATGGCATGTGGACAGGCAGGGTGGAGGTGGCAGGGACAGGTTACAGTCATCTGACAATGCTAGGCAGGTGGGAGGGGAGTGGCAGCTCAACAGAACACTCAGAGTAGATAGGAGTGGCAGGTCCATGGGACATGGTGGGCAAAAAGGATGGAGCAGGGGCATGCACAAAGACATCGGAGGGCAGGGGGAAGGAGAATAGGGGCAGCAAGCTAAGCACAGAGTTTAAGCAGGAGGTCAATGATGGGGCATAGAATTGGGCAATGGAGGGCAGGAGGAGTGGACTGGTACATCATACTAAATTGAGGGCAGTGGCAGCACATCAGACCATGCATGGCAGGAGGGAGGAGGCTATTCCATGGATTCACACAACAGAGGATAGGGAGGAGGGGGATGGGGCAGCAAGCTAACTGTTCAGAGAAGGCGGGTATTAGGAACTTTATTGTTTTTAAAACATTGAGTCTGTGCGAACTACTTAAAATATGAACAAGTATGCAGCATAATCTCACTTTTATTCAGGAAGAAGAGGACGTTTGTGACTGTGACTCCGGGCTCACTTGGCAGAAACACCCCCTGACCCTCCACCCCCTATCGCAAAATGTAATGCCCGTGAAAAGGGTAGGTGAACACAGTGTTATATAGAACATAGTCCTGAGAGCACGATTGAAAATGAAAACTAGATATAGTGTATGGTATAAACTATGCACCAAAAAGTGTGATATAAGATGAACCGGGCGTGAAATATAATATGCAATACATTGTGCGCAATGACAGATTCATTGGAGAGCGCGAGATAGCACAGGCACTTGCGCGTGCTATGCGATATGCGCCTTGGAGTGTAATATGCACAGGGCAGTGTTGTGTAACCTAACTAGTCTCTAAAGTTGTAATATAAAATATGTGCTGGGGAGTGTAACGTTGCATATGCACTGTGACACAGATATGGATCGCAGATTGTAATATGTATGGCATAGCACTGTGCGTTATAACATAGGCATCGAGGAAGGCACGTTAGATGGGGCAATATAACCCGTGCGAAGACAAGTGTGGCATGACATATTCACGGGGTGGTGTTACAGTGCACATGGGCTAGAGATTGTCATAGCATATGCACTAGCTAGTGGAATACAACACAGAGGTGTGTGGCACTCGGCAGGCAATGGTGGGTGTAACACAGCATTGGGCTCTGTCAGGAGCGCGCTGTGACTCTCAAGTGATGTTCGTCCCCTTTCCAGAGAGTAAAATAAAAAGTATTACACATCCGGCAGTGGATGTGTGTTTTATTAACCGTGAGGGGGGTTTCTTGCATAGTTTTGGTCGAATTTTTGTCGAATCCCCTTTGAATGGCTTGGTGTGCATGTGTATTAAATGTGCCCGTCAATAGCTACCCATGTTTGTATAAATAAACGACAAGGGTGTCTACCGGGATTAGGCACGGTAGGGCATCAGACATGTCAGAGCTTCACTAGTAGTGTAAATACATTCCACGTGGATTCATTGCATGCATAGTCGCCTTTTAATGAATATCCCGCAAATCGTCATGGTGATAGGTACGTACGGTTTGTCCAGCATGTCCTAGGTGTGTCTATAAATAAATATTTTTTTAAAATAATAAAAAACAGTGGCCGGCCCTAGGGATTGGGGTCAAAAAATATAATTAGGAGACAGGCCCTGGGGGATGGGGTCATCAGGGCCAATAAATTAGAATAAGAAGGGGAACCACACAGCCCCCCTTCTTAAAAAATTAAAATAAATAAAAGACTGGCATCGTGCCGGAGGCCATGCCCCCTCCGTGCAGCACTCTGCAAACGCGCCCCCAACAGGCATCTCCAGTATGCGCCAGGGAGCTGCGCTGCAGACAGGTGTTCTGAGGCCAAGCCCCTTTTTACACCTCTCTGCAACGCAGCTCTGTGGCGCTTACTGGAGGTACCTAGTGGTCTAGTTTGACCCTAGGGACCCTTAGGATTCAAGGGGACTTAATCTCTCAACTTAGAACAGCCACAGGGCGCGTTTACACAGTGGTGAAGGGAGGGGACGGGGCCTGAGGTGACGTGTGCAAACACGCACTATGGCACGTTTTAAATTGGGGATATAATTTCCCTTCAATACTGAGGGCCCCTGGGGGCTAACTAGCCCACCAAGTGCTTCCAGTAAGCGCCACTGAGCTGCATTGCAAGGAGGTGGTCCAGGCCGTGCCGCTTTTTACACCTCTCTGCAACACAGCTCTGTGGCATTTACTGGAGGTACCTAGTGGGCTAGTTGGACCCTAGGGACCCTCAGGATTCAAATGAACTTAATCTCCCAACTAAAAATGGACACAGGGCGTGTTTACACAGTGGTGAAGGGAGGGGACGGGGCCTGAGTTAACGTGTGCAAAAACGCCCTGTGGCCTGTTTTAAGAGGTAGTTTTAATCCCCATGCCCTATTATGTACTAGGGGCTTACAGAGGAGGTCATGCTAATCACAGGGGGACCCCAACGCATAATGTTCCCTAGTGTATGTAGGTGTTTTCACTGTATTCTAAGTGTCTTTTAACATAGCACTGGCTCTAGGACTGGCTAGTCAGACTCAGTTACCACCAGTATCTGTCTGAAAAAGTTGAGGGTACAGGATGATTTTGCAACAAGGCTTCTTTCTGCTCTTCTTTTTGTTCTTTCTGCACGTTATCCTTCTTCCTGCACTTATCTTCGTATTTGAGGACTTCTGTTCGTCCTTTCTGCACTTCTTTTGTTTCTTTCTGTGCATTTTTTCTTCTTTCTTCACATGTCCTATCTCTGTAGGCATAGTTAGAAATTAGCATTTAAAAAACCTTTGAAATTCACAGAAAAAACCATAGGTTTCAGGGGTGTTATAGTTAGCTGGACTTTTCACTTGTACAAAACCATTGAAATTCCCCCGTTATAGTTAGTTCAGCTAACTATAACTCGCGCGCCCGCAATGCACTGCTGATGACGTCACATATTACATCACTCATGACATGGTCAGTGACATCACTCATGACATCACTGATGACATCTCAAATGACATCACTGATGACATCATCCTTGTGATAGAGTGGCAGACCTCCTCTCACCCTAATATAACCTTTGATACACACATTCAAAAATAGAGACTAAAATTTTCAAAACAATGGACATACCAATACCAGTTACAACAACCTCTTCAGTAATTCTAAGATCCACATACACATCCACTCATTCACCAACAGTCCTATACAGTCACTCATACATGTACTCACTCATCATATGTACTCATGCACCTATACATCCTGTTACACAATGCCACTCATCCATAGAGTTACTCACACACATAGTCACTCATGCTAATAAAGAATCAAACATACATTTACTTGCATATACAGTTATACACACACCACCACACTTACTTCTACAGAAACTTACACATACTTAGTCTTTTAAACAATCACTTATAGAAACACATACTTATTCATACAGGAACTCTTTCAATCTCTCACTCTCACATATACTCACATATATACACCAATAGTCACATATACTAGTTTAAAACATATGTAGTTACTCATAAAGACACTATTGAGACAGTCATTCACTCACTAACACACCCATACACACACTCATCCACCCATACAGTCCTGCACACATGCTGTGTTCAACACATACAAACAGTGAGTCACTCATTCATGCACCTATGCACTACGTAATACCCCCCACCGAACCATGCAGACACTCAGACTGATACTCAAAAAACCAACTAATAACCTATATAGACACCCATGTAGCTACTCACCAACCCATGCAGCCACTTATACACAAAGTGAGAGACTGATACAGATATTTACATATTTAAACATTACTCACTAAGCCATGTATTCACTATGATACACTTAATCAGTCAGTTACACAATCAATTTTTCAAAAACAAATCATCCATTTAGACACTTATATACCCATTTATTCTTCCATCGACCTTGAGATATACATATATAAAACATATTTAATTTTCAGAAAAACACACATTCACTGGATGATGTCATCAGTGATGTCATCAGTGATGTCATTTGAGATGTCATCAGTGATGTCATGAGTGATGTCACTGACCATGTCATGAGTGATGTAATATGTGACGTCATCAGCAGTGCATTGCGGGCGCGCGAGTTATAGTTAGCTGAACTAACTATAACGGGGGAATTTCAATGGTTTTGTACAAGTGAAAAGTCCAGCTAACTATAACACCCCTGAAACCTATGGTTTTTTCTGTGAATATATATATATATACATACATGTATATATATATATATATATGCACTAAAAAAAACATAGGTTTCAGGGGCGTTATAGTTAGCTGGACATTTCCCTCGTACAAAACCCTAGAAATTCCCCTGTTATAGTTAGTTCAGCTACGATGTATGTAACGCGACGTTTACGCGCTTCCGCGATGCGTCATCTGCGTCTATGACGCGGTGGGTGCGCGGATCCTGCGAAGTATTTAACATTTAAAAAAACATATGTATGTATTTCATGTGAATATTAATTGAAGATAAACTCTAAACTAGTCTTAAAACTAAAATATTTTTACATCTAATCCTATAATTTTTTTTTATTCAATTTCGCGGATGCACGCGGGGTGCGTGCTGCGTACGCGCAGGGTGCGCTGATCCCATGTGACCTGCAAAAAAAGAGATTTGATTGGTTCATTACACTTCCTCTTCTAACTATTGAAAGACCCCATCCATTTCAATCATTCTTCTTTGACCTTCTTTAGAGCACCATCTCTTTGGAGAGAAGAAGATTTTTTAGACTAAGCTTACACTTAGCTCTAACTTTTTTCAACCAAAAATGGCTTCAGGGCAGCAGGCATCACCTGCATCACCTCATACTTCTGAGGATAAATTTTTGCCGGAGGCACGCCCCCAAAAACGTTTTTCTTCAGTGGTGTGGAAATTTTTTACTTTGGGGCAGAATAAGACCAATGCCACCTTGGTCACGTGCAAGATTTGCAAAAGAGTCCTGTCGCGAGGGGATCCTAACAAGAAATACTCTTGCGGCACGGCAAGTATGATAAAGCACATGAGGACCCTTCATCCGAACAATCTTGCACAAGAAGAGTGCCGACGGATGAGAAACACTCCTGCTCCTGCGCCATCCACCTCATCGCAGCCGAGCACATCAAGAGTGCATCCATCAGCCCAAACCTTGGACATCCGTCCTCAATTTCAATTTTTAAAAGTGCTCTGCACTAAGTGCAATAAGACTTTGTGCTATGGTGAGCAGTCGATCGATCTGATCTGCCGCCGGCAAGAAAGTCACATTTGCTAGTTTTTTTTTTGTTTTTTTGTTCCCTGAAGTTCATTGTTTGGTTTCTCCTGTTTTTTTTTTTTGTTTTTTTGCAGAAAAACCAAAAAAAATTAAAAATTGTTCAGAAAACCCCCAAAAAATTATAAAAGAAGAAAGAAGAAAAAAAAAAGTTCTTGTAAGAACTAACTGTCCTGGTTTAAAAAAGGAGCTAAATTTCTTTGTTAGTGTTAGTTTAGATGAATGTATGTGTAGTACGTAATTGACTAAATGAATGCATTAGTAGCGTTAGGTGAATGTATAAGTGCAGAAGTATGAGGAAGTGCTGCAGCATCACACAGTAACCTCTTTAACTGCAGTGTGCTGTAGTACTTCCGAAGCACAGGGATGCAACATATGTACATAAATATGTTGCAAATCTATGCTTCTCTCTGCACGGCTGCTTAAACTGCAGCCATATGGTGACATAGGCACCCTTGCACCATAGTGCAAGGATATCTGTGTCATGTGCTGTTTGTTTTTCTACAGGAAGAAACACCTTCCTGCACAAAAACAATGAGAAAATGCATTTTTCTCCTTCAATGTATGCTAAACATTTCAGCATGCATTGAAGATATACAAATGTGGAGACATTAAAACAATTCTCCTTGTTGTGCTTTCCTACACCAATTTTAGAATGGTGCAGCATTCACACACATATCGAGATTTATGATTTATGATAAATCTAGACATGTGTCTTGTTCTATGAGTATTAAGTGCAATCATGCACAACAACACTTGTAGAACACCCTTTCTACACAAAGTGGTGTGCATGATGAGATTATCTTTACATGGAGTATAAAAAGTGCACAGAGTGCCTTTTCCTCTCTTTGTAAATATGAAAGAGTATCTTGCACAATAACTATGTTACAAAAAGTGACATATTTCCGTTTTTAAATTTCCTTGCGAATGATAGAAGGTAAGCACAGAGTTTTGTCTGCAAAGATGTTCAAAGAAGAATGATTGAAATGATTGCGGTCCTTCAATAGCTAAAATGGGAAATATTATGAACCCCTCAAATCTCTTTTTTTGCAGGTCACATGATATCTGATTATGGTCAGATTTCAAAACTACTTAAACAGAGTATTTTTATAAACGTGTTTCAACTTTGTAGCTTCTTGCAGACCTCTTCATTCTGCATATTGAGACTTAGTTAAACTTACCTTCACAGTAATAGGAATAAAAAATGGTATATATTTTTTTCTGTTTTTCATTCAAATATAAATTCATATAAATTGCTTATTTTAAAATTTGGATCTGTGAAAGAAAAGGAAAAAAAAATATAACATGTAATAATAAATTTTTTACAACACAGCATAATTTCAACTAAGTAATTTTTTTGCCTTTTTTGCTGTTCTCAGAATATATTAAATTTCAATAAAAATAGAGATTTCAATCATACTCATCACATAACAGAGGGCAAAAAAACCACAATCTCAAAGATTGTTAAAAAAAACCAACATGCCATTCTCTAAATACAAATCACAGATATATAAATGTCACACAGCTAACAAAATGTTTTAACTTTAACTTACAAAAACTGTAAATGATGTCACTTTAAAATAATCACCAAATCTAAAGATGAATTTTTGCAGGATGCACCACGCCCACAATGTTTTCCTTCAGTGATGTGGAAATTTTCTACTTTTCTCGAGGGGCAAACAAAGACCAATGCCTCCTTTCTCATGCACAAGATTTTCAAAAGAGTTCTGTTACGAGGGGATCCTAACAAAAAATACTCATGCTTCACAGCAAGTATGATGAAACACCTAAGGACCCTTCATCCAAACAATCTTGCACGAGAAGAGTGCAAACAGATGAGAAACACTCCTGTTCTGTATCTGTAAAAAAGAATCACAAATAAATGTATATTAATAACTTTCAAAATTATACTATTCCATTACTGTACAAACACATTTTATATAAATACTGACTAAGAAACTATAGCCCTGAACCACAAGTGTGACGATGGTTAAAACACTACATGCATAGTGCATACTACTTTGAAGCAGTTCATGCCCTAAAGCCTACCTCACTAAAACACTACATGCAAACTGACTAAATGATTACAGTACTATAAGGAGACACACTGGGTGAGTGACAGGGTGTTTGCTAGAAGTGTATGAATACTAACTTGGGAATTGAAGGTGTGAAACACAACTGTGCAGGTGATTAGAGGACTGCATCCATACTGCATAGGCATTTAAAGCAGTCCATGTGCTAAGGCCTGGCTCACTGCATGACTACTTGGGTACTGACTGAATGATTAGAGTACAGCAAGGAGAGTGCCTAGGTGAATTTATAAGTGCTAGGGTTTTCGCACAGGGAATGGATTAGTACTTGGTACTGAATGGGTCACTAGAGGAGTGCAAAGGCAGTGACAAGATGTTTGCAAGACAAGTGTCTAAGTGGTTAGAAGACTGCATACATAGTGGATAGGGGTTTGAAGCAGTCCATGTGCTAAGGCCTGGCTCAGTGCATGAATACTTAGGCACTGACTGAATGATTAGAGTACTGCAAAGATAGTATCTTGGTGAATTTATAAGTGTTTGAGTTTTCGCACAGTAAATGGATTAGTACATGATGCTGAATGGGTCACTAAAGAACTGCAAAGGGAGTGACAGTGTGTTTCCTGGAAGTGTATGGATACTGACTAGGGAATTGAAGGTGTGAAAGACAATTGTGTAGGTGGTTAGAGGACTGCATGCATAGTGGATAGGGGTTTGAAGCAGTCCATATGCTAAGGCCTGGGTCACTGGATGAGTACTTGGGTACTGACTGAATGATTAGAGTACTGCAAGGAGAGTGCCTGGGTGACTTTATTAGGGTTTGGGTTTTGGCGCGCAGTGAATGGATTAGTACATGATGCTTAATAACGTCACTAGAGGAGTGCAAGGGGAGTGACAGGGTGTTTGCTGGAAGTGTATGGATACTCACTGGGGAATTGAGGGTGTGAAAGACAAGTGTGTAGGTGGTTAGAGGACTGCATGCATAGTGGATAGGGGTTTGAAGAAGTCCATGTGCTAAGGCCTGGCTCAGTGCATGAATACTTAGGCAGTGACTGAATGATTAGAGTACTGGAAAGAGAGTGCCTTGGTGAATTTATAAGTGTTTGGGTTTTGGCACAGTGAATGGATTAGTACATGGAAGTGTATGGATACTGACTAGGGAATTGACGGTGTAAAAGACAAGTGTATAGTATGTTAGAACACTACATGCATACTGCATAGACATTTGAAGCAGTCTATTTGGTACTTAGAAACTGACTAAATCATCAGACTACTTCTAGGACAGTGCTTGGGTAAAACTTTTAAATTTTCAGTTCTGCCACAGTGAAGAGAATAGTACATGGTACTGCACCTTAGTGTCAAACCCTGACTCATTTTATCAACGCATAAGCAAAGACTAGCTTCTAATGCTACTAAAACCTGACAACATGACAGGTTTTAAAAGAGTTATCTGCTAAAAAGTACATGATGTTACCAAATGCTTCTCTCACAGTGGTTCCCAAATGCACACAGACTCACAGTGTGATTCTAGACAACAACCACTATACCTAGGAGTTCACCAAAAATCATTCACTACTGTGGAAGTGGTAAGGGAACTGCACACAATCTTCATATTTCAGGACTGCGTTTTTGTGTCAAAGCCTGACTCATTTAATCAAAGCATAAGCAAAGACTGGCTTCTAATGCTACTAAAACTTGACAAATGACCGGTTTTTAAACAGATTTTCTGTCAGCAAATACATGATGTTACCAAATGCTTCTCTCACAATCCTTACCCAAATGCACACAGACTCACAGTGTGATTTTAGACAAGCAGCACTATCCTAGGAGTTTACCAATACTCATTCACTAGTCTAGAAGAGTTAATGGTACTGCACACAATCTACATAT
Source organism: Triturus cristatus (assembly GCF_964204655.1). NCBI lineage: Eukaryota > Metazoa > Chordata > Amphibia > Caudata > Salamandridae > Triturus > Triturus cristatus. Next base: position 530,827,909 of record NC_140584.1, read on the forward strand.
TTAAGTACAGCACATCAGTGTCAAAGCATGACTCATTTAATCAACGCATGAGCAAAGACTGGATTCTAATGCTACTGAAACTTCACAACATGACAGGTTTAAACAGTTATCTGTCAGCAAATACATGATGTTACCAAATGCTTCTCTCACAGTGATCCCAAATACACACTAACTCACAGTGTGATTCTAGACAAGCACCACTATCCCTAGGAGTTTACCAAAACTCATTCACTACAGTGCAAGTGGTAAGGGAACTGCACACAATTACATATTTCAGGACTGCACTTTTCTGTCAAAGCCTGACTCATTTAATCAAAGCATAAGCCATAACTGTCTTCTAATGCTACTAAAACTTCACAACATGACAGGTTAAAACAGTTATCTGTCAGCAAATACACGATGTTATCAAATGCTTCTCTCACAGTGGTTCCCAAATGCACACATACTCACTGTGTGATTCTAGACAAACAACACTATCCCTTGCACTATACCAAAACACATTTCTTCATCTAGAAGAAGTACTACATTTTAGTATAGAAATATAACATAACTCATTTCACAAATTCATAAACAATGACTGGTTTCCAATTCTACCAAAATATAAAAACAGCACAGTTATCTGTCTGCAAACACATGAAAAACACAAATGCTTATCACAGAATGGTTTCTACATGCACACACACTGTCAATAAGATTGTAGAGAAAAAAAGTACTCCCTACACTTTAGCAGGAGAAATACATCAGTCTGATTACAAACAAAATAGTCTACATACATCCCCTCACAATTAAATAACTCATCTTTCAAGTTCTTTTATAGATTAATAAGTATATCAGTCACTCACCATATTTTCTTTTACAGAATCTCTGCACTGTGCACCTCTCAGCAAAAACAAAGAATGGAAACGTTTCCCTTTCATTTTCCACACATATACATGTAAACATCAAATCTCAATCCTTCACACATAAACTCAAAAGCAAATACACATTTCTATTGGTTAAACATTTCAACCCTTTCCAACTGAAATACATTTCAACCCTTCCCCCAATCTGCCTTCTGCCTGTTACCATAGAAACAGGTCATGGAACACTGCACTGAGCACACAGGTCAGAAGTTTAGCACACAATGTTGCTACACAAGAGAGGAAGTGTGCTTCACTTTTCAACATATCAGCTTATCATATATAATGTTCCTTACAATCTGTTTTTGTTAACCAATAAGAATCATACCTTTAAAAAACAGAAATATACACCCTACCTTTCAGTGTACAAAGTAGTCATACAACCAATGATGTCCTGTCTTTATTTTAAAAAAATTCCGTGGATCCGCGCACCCAACGCGATAGGATGCGTGCACCGTGCGCGCATTTTGCCGTTTTTTGTTTTTTTTAAAAAGGGGCCCCAAGGGGTCCTTCTGGGACCCCCTAAGCACCTCTAGAGGGTCGGAGTATTTCCACTCTGCCCCCTTTATATGTTTTACACACTTTTTCCCCTTGCTTCTTCAGCCTCGCTTCTTCCAAGGCAGAAAAAGGCCGCCAACAGTTCCTGATTTCGAATGTAGACAGACACTCTGCAGCCAATTAGCATTCAGCGTGTGATCGGGAGGGTGCGTGCTTGGTTCGGGGAGGGTGCGCTTACGGTGCGTGTAGGGTCCTCGGATCCTCCCCGGCCATAGATATTTATGTACATTTAACTCTAATTTTCTCAGGAACTACTGAACGGATTCACACCATTTATGCAAAATGCACGAGTCTGATCTGAGGACTACCTCTTTGTCAAATTTGGTGTCATTCCGTTCAGCGGTTCGGGCTGTAGCTGTGACAACAGATCCTATGGGAAATTGCATGGGGAAAATGTGCTTTGGGACCCCCCTTTTTTCTTGGCCCCCGCTTGACGAATCACCACGAAACTTTCAGGGTAGGAGCGGAGCGGAGCTGGCCAAAAGTTTGGAAAATTTCGCGAGGATTCGTCAACCGACGCCAGACTTATTGGGAATAGAATGTTGCGGATTTCCTATGGAAAATAGGTCCTAACTATAACTATCTACCGGCGACCGCCAGTAGATAATATATATATATATATATATTTATTAGGAATGAACAAAATGTTTACATTACCAATTTGCTATTTTTGCACATAGTTATGAACTAGACCCTAATACTATGTGGTAGGCATTATACAATTGGTGGTTTTAAAAATTTTAAAACATAATAATTTTGTTTTAAATATTTATTACCGTAAATACTGCTTTTATTACTATAAGATGGTTGATGACATTTATTCTATTACCGTCTGGTTTTATTCAGCATTATTTATTTAAACTGTAAACATGTTCACCTATTGTGTATGAACTTGCGGATGTTTTCTATATCTATGCCTGTGATAAAAAAGGAAAAAAACTTTGCACTGTCACTTTAAATTCTGGTAAGCGCTCCACCAGCGCGTCATGTGATCAAGGGCACGGAGTTGCCCGAAACGCGTCATGGCGGTGGTGCAGGGCGTTGGAACACAATAAACTTCGAAATTGCACCAAATCTGGGTCTGTGATCGTCATTTTGGATGTTAAAGAGGACACTTTGGACGTAAAACCAAACAGATATTACCGAGCCTGCTTCCTCGGTATCCACAGACCCCTCCTTCAACCTGGGCCGGTCGGCAAGGAGCAACTTCCTGGTTCTTCCCGGATGTGCACACAGTCTTCCTGTAAGGAATAGCCGCGGCAGCCCCCAGACGAGGCAAGAATCCTGCCAAATGGACTAAAGGACAGAGCGCGTATCGGAGGATACGGGTTATGCCGGAGTTTTCATTTAAGGTAGGGAAAAACGCCGAATGTCTGGAGAAGGAGTGTGCTTGTTTTAGGCACAACTACTTAGCAATAGCCTGAGACTGTAATCCTTAATAATATAATCGCCCACACGTTTGCACCATGTCAGCCGACGCGCTGAGGAGCCGCGAGGCAGCGGCCACGGACATGTTCAATGATTCTCCTAGCGGAGAAATATTAACAAACCCGAGTTTGAATTCAGCTCCCATAGCCAATCAGAGCGTCAAAGAATTATTTAAGAAATTAGAGAAACTAATGAAACAAGAACAATCTAAATGGTGGGAGCACAAATCACTTACCCGGTATCTCGAAGTCGGAAGAGTGCCAAGAGGACTAAGGATAATGCTAGCACCAAGCTATGAAAATCCGGACCCGCAAATGTTAGCAGAGTGGGCTGAAATGAATTTGATATCCTCACGACATTTAATAGAGATCCTGGTAAAATATGCTGAGAGTGATCGACAGAAATTACAAACAAATATTGATGAGATTAACGAAGAAATCTCCAAGTTAGAGCAAACTGAAATACTTTCTAAATACTGTAATGAGATGCTTGCCAGACTACAAAAGGAAGAAGACATAATAAAGAAACGAAAGACTTTCAAATTTCACCGGGACAAATGCGACTACGAGCAAGGCCGGGTCTTTACATTTTCCAAAAAATTCGATCATGTAAAAACCACTAGCATCACAGCGCCAGTAGGTATTCCAAGACCCAGCACGAGTGGCAATCCGGAGGTGCAATCTTCGACATCGGAACTGAGCTCCGCCATTGACAGCGAGTCTGACAATGATCAGACTAGGGGTCCAAGGTCATTGGGGTTTCCAAAACCAACCCTGGCGCAAGAGGTCGATTACCTACGCCAGGACAGACGACAAACACTCAGATCAAATGTGCAACATGCAAACGCACCACGACCAGGAACCAAAAGCGGAGAGCAAGACGACGGTGCCACATAAAATGCCAAACCAAGCAACAGAAGGGGGAAAAAAACCACCAGAAATTGGCAACGGCGATAGAGGCAAACGACGTCAATGCGAGTACCGTAATTAATCTGACAAGCATCGAACTTAATAAAGAGGAGATAAAAACACTGTCACTAGGATTATCCTACAGCCCACAGACAAATTTTGATTATGCTACCACAAGAATTGATGTGTACAAGTTTATACGTAAACTGAAATTGCGAAAATACCATGCAATGCGAGGAAGGAGTACAGATACTCCAACTACAATGCTGATACCAACATTAGATGATCCGAAGGAATTATCAACACAAGAGAGCATGCTGCTTAGGAATTTGGAGGATCTACATGCAGAAAGCAACGTTTGCACACAAGTACCGCAGTTGGATGATTCAACTATGAGTATAAGCACATGCACTCCATTTAAGCCCAAATCGACATTTTGCCCCATTATGTTGAGAGATAATCTGGATTTGTTCAATGAAAAAGTAACAATGGAATTGAAGTCTCTCTATTACAAAACCTCTCATTCAGTGAACAAATATAACAAACAAAATAGTGATTATTACAGACTGATCAAAAAACTTCAAGAGCAAAAAAAGATCATTATTCGCCAGTCTGACAAGGGGGGCAATATTGTGTTGTGGCCACATGAAATGTATATGGAAGAAGCATATAACCAACTCAACAACGTGGACTGCTACAAACGAAGCAACATGCAAATGGTAACCACAGCACGTAATGAATTTTACAGAAAACTGGTGGCATGGAAATCTGCTGGTTTGCTTTCTAATGATGAATTTAAATTTTTTAAAAATGACCACCCGAAGCTTCCAACTATCTACTTTATCCCTAAAGTTCACAAGTGCATTTCCAAACCTCCGGGCAGGCCCATTATATCGGCCTGTGGCGGCCTATTGGAAAATACCTCACGCTATGTGGATTTCTTTCTGCAGAATCATGTAAAGAGTCTCCCATCGTACATACAGGACACTGGAGACTTTTTAAGAAAACTTAGAGATATTCAATGGAAAGAAGAGTATTTACTAATAACTATGGATGTGACAACGCTATATACTAGCATCAACCACCGTGATGGTATTAGAGCAGTCAAATATTATTTGAACACAAGACCTGATGTCATGCACTTGCACAACAAAATGTTATCCACCATGATTTTAACCTGTCTTGAGAACAATTTCTTTTTATTCAACAATCAGATTTTTAATCAAATCAGAGGCGTTGCAATGGGGGCCTGTTTTTCTCCCAGTTATGCTTGCCTTCATATGGGATACTGGGAGAAACAGGTCCTGAGAAATGAATATTTGGAGATTGTAACAGACCAGGTTTTATGTTGGTATAGATTTATTGATGACATTTTTTTAATCTGGAAGGGAACAGAAGTCAATGCTCAGAAGTTTGTGGAAAACATCAATTGTAACAATTTTAACCTTGGTTTTACAGCACAAATGAGTAAAAACACAATTTGCTTTCTTGATGTGGAAGTATACATTGTAGAAAATAAGGTGGAAACAAGATTACATTGGAAAGCAACCGCGGGAAATACAATTTTACATGCTACCAGTCATCACCCTGTACATCTGATCAATAGCATCCCCTACGGGGAGATGCTTCGCATTCGCCGGGTATGTAGCAATGACATTGAGTGCAGGATAGCCCAATTGCAAAGTAAAAATAGGTTCCTGGACAGGGGCTACTCAGAAAAAACTCTAGATATTGCAATAAATAAAACTGCTAACCTAGATCAACCTACTGCTCTCCTAGTACACAACAAGCCTCTGATTGCGCCTGAGGAAACCTCTACTAGATTGATTTTGACATATAGCCTACAACATAAAGCTATCCGTAAAATTGTTAACAAGAATTGGCCATTAGTAAAAAGTGACCCGATTTTGAGCAAACAGACTATCCGATCACCCTGTATAACCTTCGGGAAAGCTCAGTCAATGAGCAACTCCTTAGTAAAAAGTAGTCCGGAAGTTCTGGTTTCCAAAACTTGGTTAGGCCCAAAGGATGGCTTTACACGCTGTAATACATGCAAAGCGTGTCGATATGGGGTCAATAAAACAAATTACATCACACCTTTTAAACCTAATCCAGTACCGATTACGAAAAGTCTCAACTGCAGAACAGAATATGGAGTCTATGTACTGGAGTGCTCATGCAACTTGCAATATGTAGGGAGTACGAAATTGCAGGTGCATAAACGAGTACTCCAGCACTTAAGAGCAATCACCAATGTTGATGTTACCTACCCGGTTGCCAGACATTTTAAAGAACATCATGACAGCAAATTGGATAATTTGAAATATTTTGTCATAGATACTATTCCTCCGCAAAAGCGAGGAGGCAACCGGGAGGCTATGCTCCGGAAATTAGAGACACGGTATATTTTAGAACTGGATAGTAAGATACCCCAAGGCTTGAACTCTAGTGAGGATTTTTATACATGCTTATAAGTGACAAACTTTTGGATATATTTTTTTAGATGAGATTTTAAATATCATCTATTTATCCACCTAGCTGCTGCCTCACCAATGAGAAACATTTTTTTATATATATTTTTTATTCTTTCCTTATCTTTTACACACTTTGCACTTTAATAAGTCACGGCTGTGACTATTAACAGGGGTCTATTTAACACTCTTTTTGTTGCACTATCACCTTAGGCATAACTTAATACGGAATTCATCAGCAAATATGGCCACTTGGTCTATATTATTAGGAATGAACAAAATGTTTACATTACCAATTTGCTATTTTTGCACATATTTATGAACTAGACCCTAATACTATGTGGTAGGCATTATACAATTGGTGGTTTTAAAATTTTTAAAACATAATAATTTTGTTTTAAATATTTATTACCGTAAATACTGCTTTTATTACTATAAGATGGTTGATGACATTTATTCTATTACCGTCTGGTTTTATTCAGCATTATTTATTTAAACTGTAAACATGTTCACCTATTGTGTATGAACTTGCGGATGTTTTCTATATCTATGCCTGTGATAAAAAAGGAAAAAAACTTTGCACTGTCACTTTAAATTCTGGTAAGCGCTCCACCAGCGCGTCATGTGATCAAGGGCACGGAGTTGCCCGAAACGCGTCATGGCGGTGGTGCAGGGCGTTGGAACACAATAAACTTCGAAATTGCACCAAATCTGGGTCTGTGATCGTCATTTTGGATGTTAAAGAGGACACTTTGGACGTAAAACCAAACATATATATATATATATATATATATATATATATATATATATATATATATATATATATATATTCACTGAAAAAACCTTAGGTTTTACAGACGTTATAGTTAGGAATTAGCATTTAAAAAACCTTAGAAATTCAATGAAAAAACCATAGGTTTCAGGGACGTTATAGTTAGTTGGACATTTGACTCATAAAAAACCAGAGATATTTGCCTGTTATAGTTAGTTAAGCTAACTATAACTCGCGCGCCCACAATGCACTGGTGATAACGTCACATATTACATCACTCATGATTTGGTCAGTGATATCACTGATGACATCACTGATGACATTTCAAATGACATCACTGATGACATCATCCAGTGAATGTGTGTTTCTGTTAAGTTTAAATATTTTTTATATATTTCTATGCCAAGGTGTATTGAAGAGAGAGTGAATTTACAAGTCCCTGAATGGATTATTTAGTAGGTGCGTGACTGACTATATAAATGAGTGATTGAACATGTGTTACTGAATGTATGGGTTAGTGACTAAACTGTGTGAAAGTCTGTATTAGTGTCTCAGTTGGTGTATAAGCGGCTGCATGGGTTGGTGAGTAGGTACATGAGTGTCTATATGGGTTATTGATTTGTTGTCTGAGTATCTGTATGAGTGCCTGAGTGTCTGTATGGGTGGGTGCAGGGGGTGTGTGACTGTGCATACATGTCTGAGTGGGTGATTCACTTGTTGTATGGATTAAAAAGTGCATCTGGGAAGGGCTGTATGGGTGAGTTAGTATGTGTATGGGTGTGTTGGTGAGTGAATGAATGTCTCACTGGTATATGTGTGAGTAACTACATATGTTTTAAGGCAGTATATGTGAGTGTTGGAGTACATAAATGACTATAAGTGAGAGTAAAGTAAGTAATTTGAAGAGTGGGTGTATAAAAGAGTGTCTGCTTGTATCAGTGATTGTATAAGACATTAAGTATGTGTTAGTATCTGCATAAATAAGTGATGTGGTGTGTGTATAAATTACACAGTTCTTGTGTATAACTGTATACATGAGTAAATGCCTATGTGATTGATTCTTTGCATAACTGACTAGGTGTGTGGATGAGTGGCGGACTGTGACTGTATGTATAGGTGTATGAGTGCATATTATACTACTGTATTGATGAGTAACTGCATATATAAGTGAGTGAATGTGAGTATAGACCTATGAAATAGTGGGTGGTTTGTAGTATCTGGCATTGTTGTGTGTATGGTTTCAAAAATAGTAGTTTGTATTTTAGAGTGTGTGTATCAAAGTTTATATTAGGCCATCGGTATGTGCATCAGATTATCATGTGGATGATGTCATCAGTGATGTCATCAGTGATGTCATTTGAGATGCCATCAGTGATGTCACTGACCATGTCATGAGTGATATAATATGTGACGTCATCACCAGTGCATTGCGGGTGTGTGAGTTATAGTTAGCTCAACTAACTATAACAGGCGAATGTCTCTGGTTTTATGAGTCAAATGTCCAACTAACTATAATGGCCCTGAAAATCTATGTTTTTTTCAGTGAATTTCTAAGGTTTTTTAAACGTTAATTTCATATTTTAATATTTATAAAACCTACATTTTTTCAATTTTTAAAAACATATTTTGCAACTCTATTATCCTTTTATTCAAATTTGAAAAATTATGTAATTTTCATATCTTCCCAAAAAAGTATATATATATATTTTTTTGATTAGAAAACTAGACTCCCGTACTGGTTAAGGGTGGGCGTAGTTCACGAAGTAGCAGTTCGCGAAGCTACGCAAAGTGAAGTTCGCACTACGCGAGCTACGCGTAGCACTTCGCGAACTGCGTAGTAACATGTTCGCACTGTGCAAGATGTTGTTTTCAATGATTGCACAGTGCGGACAAGCAACCGGCACTGTGCAATCATTGAAAATGGCATCTTGCACAGTGCGAGCTGTAGTTTTCTGCTGCTCGAGTAGATTTTTACTCGAGCGGCAGCTTTCTCAACGCGAACTGGTAGTTTCTCATCGCGAGCGGTCGCGAGCATACGCGACCCCTCGCAATGAGAAACTTGACCTCCTCGCGTTGGGAATCTCGCCGGGAGGTTTATTTTTCATGCTCGCGATCGCGAACAAGGAAAAAGTCTCGCCGGGATGTCATTTAGCTTGCTCGCGGTCGCCAACTTGACGTTGAGGACCGCGAGCAAGCAAAAAATGACCGCAGCACTACGCAACACTACGCTACGCGTGTTCGCACTGTGCTACGTGCAGTTCGCGTAGCGCGAAGTAGTGCGAACTTCGCAAACTACGCGAGCGTAGCGTAGTGCTTCGCCCAGGCCTAGTACTGGTAGTGTACCAAGCTCCATCACCATCACCACGTGAATCCTATCCGCAATATTGTGAAACTCGTTAAGGATGCGCATTTCGTATCCAACGGATTTGTAGCACCGTGTCCCGCCTAACATCATATACGTATAAGGTCACGCAATATCCTAGTTTGGTATGCGACTTCTGCGCGGTACCAATACGCGCGTTACGTCATCTACGTATAGGGTCGCGCCGGCTGCGCGTTCCGTATGCGACGAGTGCACGCTGCCAGACCATGTGTTACGTCATAGACGTATGGTATCGCACCAGGTACGCCATTCCCTCATTTATTGTTTTATGTCTCAAAACTATATCTAAATAAGTTTAAAGTATATATGAGACCAAGCGATAATCTAAAATATTTACCACATTTTTATATTTCTAACTGTAATAAACTTATATTATGGTAAATATATTTTCTCAAAATTGTGTCGAGGGCGGCCTCCTTGCTCGCTCGATGCACGCTTGCCATGTGACCTTAAAAAAAAGCTTTTGATTGGTTCATAACATTTCCCATTGTAACAGTTGGAGGACCCCACCCATTTTAGTCATTCTCTCTACGCCGTTTGATGAGAGACACCTCTTCTGCTTACAGAGCTTTTTTCAAAACTTTTTTGCTGTGTACACATATCTTATACTACACACAACATGCAACGATCATCTTGATCAATATTCATGGTCTGTACAGTAGCTTTCAACGTGTGATGGCCAAGCATCTCAAACGTTACATCAAAAAACAAATGTGTGTTACACGATGCCCCTGGTGTGTGTGTGCGCGCATTATTGTGCTTCCTTTCGGCCTGGGTATTGGTGGCTTGAAGGGGTATCATCAGCCATGGGCAGAGTGCATATCCTAGATCACATGTGACAGTAAAGAGTAATGTGTAGATTTGTGTTGCAGTATGCTCTGTTGTAAGGCTTTACCAGTATAGTAGTGTGTCATATGTGAGACTTTCAGATTCACGTTTGACATGCATTGCTTGACTGGTATAAGCGTTATCACTGTGTATGATGTAGCCTCACTGCTGATCCTCCCTCCCTCCGAGCACATTCACATGTGTGCGCTTCGCAATAGCAACACTTTCAAAAATACCGCACACCATTGACATGCGTGTCTGCGCATATCCACAAGCTTGACAACGACATGTGATGTTGTCCATTCAATGTTTTCGGACAGCATCTCATTAGCGATAGTTGCCGCCCTCCCTGTACATGCTACATTAATGTAAATTGCGGATTGTGCGACGTCAAAACTGAAACAGGGTCACACACATAAATACACTTCCTGGCCAGGCAGGAACTGAACAATGCCCAGGTCCCCGGAATAATTATTCACACCCCTACGCTGGTCTGCCGTACGCAAGCCCAGTCCACTTTGCGTATGTATAAATAGGATAATGACAACGTCACATGTCCCAGTTCTTTCACACTGCTTCAGGTGATATGGCCGCATCCACCTCGCATATCACAATGCGCTATAAAAAAAGGGATCCATGAGGTGTACATCATCCTGGCAATCAAAACTACATCCGAATTGTGAACCCTGCTGGCCGTCGTGTTTGGACACAAACCAATGACAGCAAGTGAGCAGTGGGGCCTGGGTGCACAAGGGCTGCAATTGAGCGCTGTGCGGTAGAAGGGATTGGGTGCATCAGCCTGGGTGCACAGGTGCAAACAAACGATGTTGCCGTGCGTAATGATGTGATCTCTGACCTCATTCAGTCACATCTCTGTCTCATTTTAAGGACCTGCTGGACCGTACTGTAGGCCTGAGCCAGCGGGCAGCGCTGTCCTGCAGACACGTGGCGTTGGCTTTTGGGGCACTGTAGTGAGCTGATTACATGCACACAGGCTTGCCCAACTGCATTGCACAAGCACACTATGCTTCTAGCATGCGCTCTGTTTCTTTGTATGTGAACGTTGGCATAGCATATTATTATTTACCCTTGTGTATTCTTGTGCACTCCAACTTCTCTTTGAACCACGATTACCATTAACAGTTGGCAGATCGTACTTCAAGAAGGAAGGATGCACTCAATTGGTGTTCTCTCTTAAGCTTGAAATAAACCTTCATTTACCTTAAGACATTTCCAGCATTATATTATTTCTCCCTTTTCAGACACTGAGTTAGTTGCACGAAAAAGCACACAGCAAGTGCTCAACCGGTGCTGTTACTCTGTCCTTTCTGACGCCTTCCATCGTGGTGTCAAGACCCCGTCCCCGACCGGAGACCTGCTGTGCCACCCTAAGAGCGGCACCCCTGAGTTGGAGCTCGCACCGGCATGTCGTTGGACACACCGGTTGTGGCAGGTGAGCAGTGAAGCCTCGGTGCGCAGGAGCTGCAACTGAGCAGAGTGCGGGGGAAGGGGCTGGGGTGCAGAAGCTTGGGTGCACAGGTGCAGGCAAGCGATGTTGCCGTAGATAATAATATATTCTTGGCCTCATTCATATCTCTGTTTGTTTTGAAAGACTTGCTGGACCGCAGTGTTTCTCGCGGACCCCAGCATCTCAGACACACGGGTGACGGGAGGTGAACATTGAGGGCTGGGTGCAGTAGGCCGACGCTGTGTCTCCTCCTCCCTCTGTTCTTTTGACTCTCCCTCCCCTTCTCCCTTCCACCCACTCGCTCTCTGTCCCATTCTCACTTTCTTCCTTTCATTCTGAGTACCTTTCTTTTTAGGTCTCGCCTACGCAGCGCGCATGCACTGCATAGAAGACCTTTAGTCGTCGTGCAGCTCTTTATACAGAGCACAAGTATGTGCTTTGAAAAAGAGCAGGATGCTCGATCATGCACCCACTCATCACCAGCGCACTCACTCAAGCACCTCTGAGCACCACTCGCGTGCTTTTTAAAATTTTCTTTTAGCGCGCGCGCGCACACAACTCCCGGGCTTGTTATTTCATTGTATTTATTTTTACGTTTTTAGAGCGCCTAAGTGACGCCTTACGAGAAATTCAGGGAGCGTGCTGGTATTGCCTCTTTTTTGATGCCAGCTCATGAGTGCGGCTTAAGGCTGCCTCTGGTCTCATGTGGTGAGTTTTAGGGATAGGAACCTCATACTGTGAGCAGGAGCCAGTGTCACTGGGCAGGGTGCCTTGGGTCAAAGGGCAAGGAGCCTTTAGTCTAGTGCAGAGGGCACTTGCTTGAAATGTACAGTGAGCAGGGCTTTAAGTGGGCCGGGTCCCTCCTGGTCATAGACCTGCCAGCAATAAACAAGCATTTGCAATGCAATAGGCCTCGCATTTACGCGACTTTGAGATATTGACAATGCAAATAACAATGCCTTTTATTTTTGTTTTCGTTTTAAAAACATCAATAAAAGGCATTGTCATTTACAATGCCCATAGCTTAAACTCGCATTAATGCGAGACCTATTGCATTGCAAATGCTTGCTCTCTTGGACATGGCACACATACTTATGTTTCTTTTTTCTTTTGCAGGTTTTGTACGCTGCTTCCGGAGGAGTCCTGCACACTTCTTTCATGTTTTATTGTTGTTCGAATAAAGTTACATTTCCATTTATTTGTGTTGTTTTAATAAAAGTTATTTTTTTACCAATAAATAAGTGAGTGTATGGGTCTTTTTTTTCTGACAACACTTGTCTGTTGTTTATTGTGAAATTCGGCGGTTGATAGGAGGTTATGAGGGAAAACATTTGTAATTTTGCAGTGCACCTACCAAATATAAACCAACAGACTATTACATAAATGAAGCCAGGGTAATTCTACAATGGCAAGGGTTCTATGAGTGTATCACTTTATCACTTTATAACACCATGAGTACTGCAGTGTGATTTCAGAACTAATAAGGCACTGCCACCGAGGCTTCAAGGATTGGCGAGGCCCACACTGCATATTTAAGTAAACCCCTGGAGGTTGCCGATCCCCGGTCTTGAGTTGGTCTTGAAACCCCCCGAACAATTCGCAAACAATACCCGGGGAGGTGTCGATCCCCTAGTCTGCGAAACGTCTCTGTGCCCTCCTGCACCTAATTTACATGTGAAATTAAGGACCCCAGTGCTGCAGAGACCCAGCAATATAATAATAGGATTGGCCCCGGAACATTATCCACCAGTGGGCTCATTTAAATGAACGGGTGAGACCCCGCTTCATTTTTTTCCCTCCATTTTTACCATCCGGATCCGCTTTATTGAAGCGATACGAGGTTTTCCTCCTCTCGCTTCAACGAGGCAAACATGAGTTTACTATCACAGGGTGGAAGCAATGCTCTTGCCCTGTAATAGCAAACATAAATGTCCCGCGGATGCACCCCCCGGGACATTGTATGACCTGCGCCTGGGAGGTGGCGCTCCAGAGGGCCATGATGCATTGGTTAATGCATAACTACAGAATTAGTATAAACGCATACTAACACTACTTACACATGTGTAGTACAGCAACCAGAGTGTAGTGAAGAGGCAGAGGAAGCCCAAAATCTAAAAATATAAATCCTACCAGAGGTAGGAACACATAGTTTGATCAGCCGATGACCCTGGAATGAGTAGAAACAGCTTCACCAGGAAAACGGGTCTTCAGCAGAACGCAAGCAAGCTCAAAATCTTGGTGAGTGCTGCATTCTCCCGCTCATCGCCAAATTTATGTAGTGAAGAGGAAGATATCAGTGGATCTAATAAGTAGATTTATTGCAGGAAAAGAAGACAGCTTAAACAGCCACCAACAGGACCAGACAGCAAGGCAACCGTCTTCTCCAGCACCGTGTACAAACTCCCCAAAATTTCCCTCAGAACAGCCCTACATTCTAACATTACATACTTACATTATAGTAGCATTACATACTAACATTCTACTATGACTTACATTGGAATACTGCACAGAGCACATGACTTTACAGCAATGAGCTCATGGTTTCATCCACGAGTCTTGAGACCGGTAGGGGTGAGAAGTTCGCTTCCCACTCCCTGTATTGTATAAACGTAAACTAACACTACTTCCACACGTATGCTACAGCACCCAAAGCACATCACTTTACAGCAATGAGCTCACGGTTTAATCCCCGAGTCTTCAGACCAGTAGGGGTGAGTAGTTTGCTTCCCACTCCCTGTATAGTATAAATGCATACTAACACTACTTACACAGTTATACTACAGCGACCAGTATGCTGCAGCGCCCAGAGCCCATCACTTTACAACAATCAGCTCGGTTTGATCCCCGAGTCTTCACACCGGTAGGCGTGAGTACTTTGCTTCCCACTTCCTGTATAGTATAAATGCACGGTAGAGGTCCGTAGTTCACTTCCCACTCCCTGTATGGTATAAACGCCTACTAACACTACTTCCACAGGTGTGCTATAAAGACCAGAGCACATCACTTTACAGCAATGACCTCATGGTTTAGGCTCTCGGTTTCATACCCGAGTGTAGCTGCATCTCATCTCAGCACCATGTCACTCTGAGCAACACCGCACTTTCAGTCCGGGAGGAGTGACTACTTTGCTTCGCACTCCCCCACAGAGGTTACAGTGCTCCTATTCTCCTGTTTCCTACTCTTTTTGCCCTTTTTCCCCTTACTCATTTCAACGGAATCACAAAATGGCTGCCAACACTTCCTAGTTGCAACCGCCCACACCGCTCGCAGCCAATAAGCAGCAAGCTTGTGCTCGTAATGCCTCAGCCAATCAGATGGCAGAATTCCCAAATATTGATATCTGTAAAACTACTGAACAGATTTACAACAAATAAACAAAAGCGTGCTTTCTAGACCAAGACCCTTATTACTGCCAAATTTGGGGTAATTCCGTTAACCCGTTCGACCTGCAGCCTTGTCTAAAATTTCCTATGGGAATTAACATGGAGAAAACACTTTTTGGGAAAATTTCATAAAGATTCATCAAACGACGCCAAAGTTAAAAGCAAAACAAAAAATGCTCTTCCTATGGAAACTTGGTCCTAACTATCACTACCTACTGGCGACCGCCAGTAGGTAATATATATATATACGGTGGCTGGAGGTAGGAGCAGCAAAGCAAGCGAACCGGCTGGGTAGAGGGGAGTGCTACAGTCGTGGGTTAGAGATTGCCGATCAAAATTATTTTAAGTGCAAAGATTCTATAAACTCTATAGTCTGTTCAATACTAGAGAGATTTAAATTAAACTCTTGAGGCAATGTCAGCCAATGCGCTTAGAGATCGTGAGGTGGCTGCCACGGCAATGTTTGATGATTCCAACATGCCAAGCACAAACTACGTAGCCCAGAATGCACCCACTGTGGCAAAGAATGCAAGTCTCCGTGACAAATACCGGAACTTGGAAAAGTTAATGAAGAGTGAGCAGAGCAAATGGTGGGAGGGTTGCTCCCTCCAGCAATATTTAGACGTGGGAAGGATTCCGCGCGAACTGCACATATTAATTGCCCCAAGCTATAAGATGCAAGACCCACAGATGATGAAGGAGTGGGCTGAGATGAATCTGGAATCATCGAGGAGACTCGAAATTTTGTTAGTAAAATATGCTGAGTCAGATTGTCTCAAATTACAAGAGCAAATAGAGATTCTAACCGAGGAAATAGAAACCATGGGGCAGAGTGAAGAAGGGAAGAAACTAAGAGAGGATATGACACAGCACCTAAAGAAAGATGAAGATAAAATAAGGGAGCGCAAAACATATAAGTACCATCGGGACAAAGCCGATTACGAATGTGGACGCATTTTTAGCTTTGCCAAAAAATATGAAAATATCCAAATACAGCGGCAACCTACAGATGTCATCCAAAGGCAAAAATAGTTCCCAACAAGCCACTTCGTCCACTTCTGATTTGAGTTCGGCAATTGAAAGTGAAACCGAAGTTGAAAACAGAGATAAGAGAGTCCCAGTTGCCATTTCTCTTGTTGAAGAACTTTTTAGTCGAAGAAAGAAAACAAACTCTTCGACCAAAAAGACAACAGCAACAACAACCAACAAAAAAACAACCAAACGAAGAGAAAGGAGAAGGGCAAAGCAAAGGAGAACAAACCAGACGGTACCAAACACGTCGATGGAACCACAAATGAAGGAAACACAGAGCAATGCAAACAACATCACTGTGACCAACTTAACAGCGATAACTTTGAATTCAGCTGAATTACAATTGCTCTCACTAGGGCTCTCCTTCTGCCCGGAAAGTTCATTTAACTTTGCTGCAACTAGGGTAGATGTTTTCAAGGCCATAAGAAAGTTAAAGCTCCAAAAATATCATCTTATTAAAGCGCCGAGCACTACAAAAAGCACAGCTATATCGCCCCCCCCCCACAGCTGTTCCCCCTCAATTTATGGATTAACTAATGAGGATATGCCACTCTTCAGAGACATGCAAGTACTGGCATCTTTTACCGCTGAACAAAATGAACAAGCGGCAATCACTGTAACTAGCACAGATGACACAAATGTAAACACCATGTTTAAACCACTTTCAGTATATGTTCCAGTCATGCCTAGAGATGCGATAGATGTTTACCACGAGCAGATTATAATGGGATTTAAGGATTTGAACACTAAAGTAAAAAAAAAGAATAAACATACCCATGGGACTAAAAAGAATAAACAGAGAATTCAATACCAACAACTAATGAAAAAATTGTCAAGTAATAATGATATTATCATAAGGAATGCCGACAAGGGCGGAAACCTAGTAATTTGGGCAAAGGAAGATTACAATAAAGAAGCATTAAGTCAACTCACAGACCAACAATGCTACCGTAGAAGTGAGCAACTAATGCTAAAAGCCACATACGATAGCTATTGCAGCAAACTGATGGCCTGGAGGAGTTTGGGGTTAATTAATAAGGATGAATATGGTTTTCTTAGGAACAACACGCCTACCACCCCAGTAATCTACCTTATACCCAAATTACATTAAAATCCTATCAATCCGGCCGGACGCCCAATCATCTCCGCTATCAACAGCCTGACAGAAAGTACATCACAGTACATAGATTATTTCCTTCAGGAATGCGTCCAAGCTCTGCCATCATATCTGAGAGACACTGGCGATTTTTTAACAAAGATACAGAATTTCCAGTGGCAACAGGGTTATTTATTGATAACTATGGACATCTCCGCTTTATACACGAGCATCAATCACAAGGATGGTCTGCGGGCAATAAAACATTATCTTGGAAAAAGGGATGCCATGTATCAACCACACAACCGGATGCTCATCGGCATGATTGACTTTTGCCTACACAACAATTTTTTTTATTTCAGAACACAGTCTACCAACAGCTGCGGGGTGTAGCTATGGGGGCCAGTTTCTCCCCCAGTTACGCCTGCCTCCATATGGGTTGGTGGGAGGAACTGGTCCTCCACAGGAATTTTGCTGACACCCTACAACAAAAAGTGGCGATATATTGATGATTTGTTCTTAATATGGGATGGTTGTGAAACTGAGGCTAAAATATTTATTGATGAACTGAACGTTAATGACATTAATTTGAATTTTACATCTGACATCAGTGCTGACAAGGTGACATTTTTAGATGTAGAAGTATACATTGACAAGGGGGAAATTGAAACTAAAATCCACAGAAAGCCCACAGCAGTAAACTTGCAACTAGTTAGCACCCCAAACACTTTATACAAAGTATCCCCTATGGGGAGATGATTCGACTAAAAATAATCCATAGTACTAAGGCTGAATTAGTTAAGGCCCAACAGATTATTCAATCTCGATTTCTCCAACGAGGGTACACAATTTTTTTTATAGATGCAGCAATTTTGAAAAGTGGGTTAGCGGATAGGAATACCCTTCTGAAAGTCAAAACGATATAGAGACACCTATGATATCATCCGAACCCAAATCGATACCAAATGAACAATTTCGGATGATAATCAGATACAGCAAGCAAAGCAGTGAAATCAACCGTATTATTCAGAAAAATTGGCCTTTGATAAAGAATGATCAGTGAAATCAACCGTATTATTCAGAAAAATTGGCTTTTGATAAAGAATGATCCCATACTAGGTCCTACATTACCAAATAGACTCTCCATTACCAACAGGAGAGTTCCCAGTATGCGTGACAAGTTGGTACAAAATAATCCGGTAGACAAACCAAAAGGCAATTGGTTAAGCCAAAGAAAGGGCTTCTTCAAATGCAGAATTTGTAAAGGGTGGAATTTATTTGGTAGGGAGAACATGGCGGCAGACGGCTGATCTGCCGTGGTGCTCCGTGAGTTCGGGCTCCCGTTTCCCCGCTTCCCCCGGTTCCTCCGGTTTCCCGTCTGAGCTACCGATGGCTACCGATGGCGGACACTAATTCAGTTTCCTGAATTTCTTACCTGTGTTTTGTGCCTGTGCCCTCGGTTTTGGCAGTTTCCTCGGGTCTCGCTGGTTTTCCTCGGCGTGCTGCGTGCGGTGGGCTGCGGACTGCTGACTGCCTGTCGTCCGAGTGCTGCTGGGTCCTAATTCCTCCCTTTGGTGCAGATCTGTCTTCTCTCTCTATGCCTTGCTGCTCCGGTAGCAAAATCCTTGCTGGTGACGCCCTTGGTGCTCTTGGAGGTGCGGCTGATACTCCTGGTTGCCGCGGTTCTTCCACTCCCATCGGCTGTTCACTGGTTCGGTGGTCGTGGTCCTCAGCCGCCCTGGAGCTGCGGCGCGGCAGGAGAGCGCGCAGTTTGGTGCGTGCTGTGTGTGTTGGAGACAGCCTTGTTCACCATTTGGAAGACTTTTCTCAGGCTACAGCTGAGAATACAGAAGCGGTTATGACGGAAGCGGATGGTTACAGCGACACAAGCACACAGGAGTCAGCCTCAGTTTTACCTCAGTGTGGGGTATTAAAAGATTCAGAAGGTTTGCATCAACACTATCAAACGTCCAGAGGTAAGGGGAGAGGTGGGAAATATGGTCGAGGACGAGGTAAGGAGCAGGCTAGAGTGCCTACGAGGGGGGTTGTTATCGGTCCTAATTCATCCGGTGCCGTTATTCCACCCCAAATTGGTAAGAGAACCTCTTCCTATTTATCCAAGGAAGTGAAATCAAAGGGCACCAGAGGGAAAGCAACACGTAATCCCGTTGCTGGAGCCGAGGTTACATCTAAAATTACACCATCTCTTCGGTCATACTTCAAAGTTGTTCCACAGGTCTTGCGCCTTGTGGAATCTAAGGCAATGACCACACCAAAGGATTTTGCTCAACTGATTTCCCCTACTTTAACTCCATCATCTCTCTCAACCCCGCCCCCCCCTTTAGTTGTTGTGCCAACCCTTTCGGCTCTTGGTGACTCCGTGATGACTGTAAGGGAGGTAGCGCCAGCTGTCTCAGTTGCTCCTGGAATCTTGGTACCTTCCCCACTTATAATTATACCCAAGAGTGGAGTTTTGTCTTGTGAAATGACGGGAGGCTGGGCAACACCTATTAGTTCTAACATGA
Organism: Triturus cristatus; assembly: GCF_964204655.1. Taxonomy (NCBI): domain Eukaryota; kingdom Metazoa; phylum Chordata; class Amphibia; order Caudata; family Salamandridae; genus Triturus; species Triturus cristatus. The sequence continues at coordinate 530,847,660 of NC_140584.1, forward strand.
GGGGCGACTTTGCAGCAGCTAGTGAGGGTGGTCTTACCCACTCCAATTCCTGTGCTCTTGAATCCATCACGCGGGTCTCTGGGGGGCTACTGTATTGGAGCCGTCTGTCGAGCTATCCTTGGCAACATCTGTCCCTGTTCTTGTACCTTCCATTCCATCTTGTGAAGAAGCAACACCAGAAAACATCTCGGCAGCCACCTTATTTGCGATGCTTACTGCCTTGTCTCAGGACATAAAAAGAGGGTTCGAGCAATCCTCAGTTATGCAGAAGGAGATTCGCGATTATTGCCAGTCATTGGATAATAAGATCGATGGGCTGTCAACAAGGACAGAAGTCTTGGAGGAAAAATTAGCTATAATGTCGGTACATCTAGATAAGACAGAAGAGGACATTACTAAACTTAAAAGAGATGATCAGGCCTTGTTGGACAGGATGGAGGTTTTAGAAAATAATGCAAGAAGAGGTAACATTCGTATTTTTAATGTTCCAGAGGGATCTGAGGGGGCGGATGTTAAGCAGTTTATTGTTTGCCTTTTGAAGGAAGGTTTATGTTTGGGTCAATCCCTGGAGCAGCTAGCAACCGACATTCAGAGGGTCCACAGGGAACCCTTTAAACAGAACCCGCAAAGGCAAAAGCCGCTTAAAATCCTTGTTAATTTCCTTACATACACTCTCAAAGAGCAGATCCTGAATGCAGCTCTTAAACAGAAGTCCTTACCTGATAAGGGGTTTACTTTCCTCATCAGGTCTGATCTATCTAGGGTCACACTTGAGAAGCAATGGGAGTTTGGAAGGCGGCTGGAGGCCTTTAGGAAGTTGGGCGCTTCTGCTCAATTGGTGTTCCCGGCCTCCCTGAAGGTCATGTATAATAATAAAATGGTAAACATTAGGTCAATCGAAGCTGCCGATGAATTCCTTTTGGATATAGGCAATAAGTCATCTGGTAAGAGCACTTAACATGCTTTTTTTCTCTTGGAGTTTAGGTCCTCTTACAGCCTTATGGTCGCTCACAGGGATTGAAGCATATTAAAAAAAAGGAGAAAGAAAGAGGAAGAGAGAGAAGTGGGTAGGGGAAGAAGGAAGGGAAAAAGAATGAGGAAAAAAAAAAAAAAAAGAATCTATTACTTTTCTTTTATTATTCCAAGGAAGGAAAGGGGTAGGAGAAAGGGGAGGAAAGGAAAAAAGGAAAAAAGGGAAAAAAGGATGTTTTTCTCTTGCTTTCTCCTACTTTCACTTTTTTTTTTTTTCTTTTACACTATCATAAGTGGGATCACTTCCCTTTTTTTTTTTTCTCACTTTACCTTTTAGCTGTGAGTTTCGGGGGGGGTTGTAACGGGAGCCTGAGGTAGGGGTGCCATCTACTGGACCTGATCCGGTTAGATACACCACGCGTTCTCCATGGGGAGGGTGAAGGGTGGGTGGGGGTGTTCACGGGCAAAATTTAAAAATTCCTCATCAGCCATCTTTTCTATTTTTTGTAGGTTTTTTAAAGTTTTTCATGTTGTACTGCGAGTTTTCTCATGGAGGTGGGTCAATATATATCTGGTCGCATTATAAAGGCAAGACTGGTTGTGCTCTGGTTCAGTGGAGATGGCTAGTTTAAAGATCATGTCTTGGAATGTCAATGGGCTCCGTACTAAACCTAGGGCTAGAATATTGATGCAGTATCTCAGGGACTCTGATGCCCAGGTCATCATCCTTCAAGAGACACATTTGATCCAGTCTGAAATCGATACCTTGGTTAAAAAGAATAAATGGATTGATTTTATGATATCGACCTCACAATCTATGACTTCCCGAGGCGTGTCACTGATTTTCAGAAAGCAGCTTAGGGCCAGGGTATTAGAGTTTAAAGTTGACCCTGCGGGAAGATGGGTTATTGCTTCTGTGGTAATTATGGGTGCCTGTTTTACTATTGTTGGATACTATGGTCCCAATCTTGATGACCCTACATCTTTGGAAGTGATTTTTCTCACCTTTTGTCCTTCCCTGAACCAGTTATATTAGCTGGCGACTTCAACATTGTTTTAGAACCAGTCCTGGATAAATCTCATAACAGTAGATCCCGTGTCCCTTCAAAATCAAGATCTTTCTTGTTGAATGAGATGAAACAATACGGATATATTGATATTTGGAGATTAAGGGCCGGGCAGCAGCAGGGGGTGTCTTTTAGAAATTATAAATATTATCACCAGTCCAGGATAGATTTTTTATTAATTAACCATAGTTTATCCGACGCAGTTAGGGACATTTGTTATTTCCCGTTACATTTATCCGACCATTCTGCAGTTTTCCTGGAACTTATGGTATCTACCTCTGATGCAGTAAGGACTTGGTCTTTTGACCGTACTCTACTTTCTCACCCTGAAGATGTCACTTCTTTAAAAACTGAAGTAAGGTCTTTCTTAGAGGTGAATGTGGGTTCTGCTGGACCTGGTGTTGTCTGGGACTCACTTAAAGCCTCTTTGAGGGGTCTTATTACAAGTAAGATGTCATATAGAAGGAGGGAATATAGAGAGGCTATTGCCTTAGTTGAGGTGAATCTGACTAGTGCACAGGTTGACATTGATGCCAACTTGGCTTCCACAGATGCTGTCTTAACACCTTTGCGGGTTAAACTATTGACCCTAAGAGGCCAACTGACCTCGATCCTTAACCGGCGACTTCAGGAAAGATGGGAGGCCAGTAAAATCGCACATTTTCAGTATGGAGAATGTGCTGGTAAATTATTGGCATGGAAAGTAAAAACTGATCAGGTTCGTAACAACATCAACCAGATCTATGTCAATAATGTCCCTCTTTCTTCTGATGCAGATATTAGAGCAGCATTTAAAGATTACTATCAAGATATTTATCATGAAGATAAGAAATTGGATACTGATATGATTAATGAATGGCTTGGGAAAATAGATCTACCAAAACTCTCTGTTGACCAGTCAGCAATGCTAGATAGTAAAATCTCGGAAGAGGAGGTAAGAAAAGCCATTCGGGATGCCAGGAAAGGCAAGGCCTCTGGGCCTGATGAGCTGCTTGCTGAAATATAGAAATCTTTGGAGCAGGAACTTGTTCCTTTCCTGGTTACATTGTTCAATCAGATACTGCTAGATGGAGTACGACCACCTGTGTCATGGGATAACGCATCCATAACTGTTATTTTGAAACCAGGGAAGTCTCCAACCGCCTGTGGCTCCTATAGGCCAATCTCTGTTCTGAATGGAGACTATAAGATCTTTGCCTCCATTCTTGCAAATAGATTGGCCTTGGTCGCTCCTTCCATTTTACATATCGATCAGAAGGGATTTATTAGGGGCGACAGCTTTTTGAACTGACTTTTGATTTGATTGGATCAATAGATATGGCATGTTTGAAGTCTTTGCCCTTGGCGGTTCTCACGCTGGACGCCACCAAGGCCTTCGACAGAGTTAATTGGTTGTATCTGTCGGAGGCCTTGGCAAAGTTTGGCGTGGGGGTAGATTTCGTCAGGCGATTAATCTTCTCTATAGTAACCCTAGTGCCCGTGTCTTGGTTAATGGTATACTCTCCGACTCATTTGACATCTCGAGGGGTACCAGACAGGGATGCCCTCTCTCCCCACTTCTGTTCAATTTATATGCTGAACCCTTTGCCCAGATTTTGAGGGATAGTGTTAACATCAAGGCATTTGCGTACAGGGGCTGGGAGAGAAAGGTGGCACTTTACGCCGACGATATTCTCATATTTACCTCTGATCCACATGAGGCCCTCCCAGCAATATTCAGGCTGGCTTCGGTGTTTGGGATGGTCTCTGGATATGAGATTAATGCTCTAAAGACTGAGATGATGACCTGGAATATTGATCAAAGTACCTTCGATTCGGAAATCCGGCCGGCGAGTCGGATGAGATACTTAGGCTTGGATATTGTAGCTGACCTCGATCAGATTACTACTACAAATTTTTCAAAAATTGCAAAGGATTGTCGTAGGTTGCTCCAGACCTGGGCCCATCTTCCACTCTCCCTACTGGGCAGGGTCAGCCTTGTCAAAATGTCCATCTTGCCTAACGTTTCTTTTTTGTTTAATGCGATACCCTTATGTTTTGATCCCGCCTCTATCAGAAAATTACAGTCGGATATTAGTACCTTTATTTGGAATAAACATCTGCCAAGAATCTCCTGGAAAAAAATTAGGAGGCGTAGGGAAAAAGGAGGGCTTGCTGCTCCTGATCTCCAGGCTTATGCCTGGGCTTTCCAGCTTTCACATGCTAGGATTCTATTAAAGAGACCAGTAGGGGTTGGAGTGGGTTCCCTCTATTCAATGTTATTGAATGTAGAAGGTGTAAGTCAGTCAGGGTTTCTTTTTAAATTTGGAAACCCCAAGTTTTTCAAAAAAATTAAATTGAAAATTTTAAGGAGTATGGCAAGAATGTGGGCTCAGATGTCTAAAGCAATTAAAGTTGGTTACTATGGAAGTAGGACACCGTTGTGGGACCTTCCTGATGGTCCAACATGGTTAGGGGATGCACTAGCTACACCTATGAGAGAGGCAGGTCTGGAGGAGTGGGGTAACCTATTTTTTGACAGGGACTTGTTACCCTGGGATTATCTTTGCACAAAAATTGGTCCACACTTCTCCAGGCTTAAGTATCTTCAGATGTTGAGCTGGTCTCGTGCATACTCTGTTCAACCTCCACATGGTGTTAAATATCCCTTGGGCGCATATAGTTATCTTATAACGCTTTTGGCAGATAAGCCGTCTGCCAAGAAGGAAATTTCACTGTGGTATAATTTAATCTTGGAGGAAATGGACGGAACTTTTTCACTGCCAGAGGATCTTTGGTCTCTACACGTCATCAATTCCGATTTACAACATCTTTGGAATTCGTCTTGTAAGATGATGTGGGATATTGTCAAGCCTGCATGGTTACGCAGGAACCATCTTTTCACCATTCATTGAGCATACTACTCACCCCTTCGTCTTTCTAAATTTACTGAGGGGAGTAGTGTGGCCTGTGCGAAGTGTGGTTTGGTGGCTGCTTCTGACATTCACATGTTCTTTGACTGCCCACATTTGTCCCCATTTTGGGATGCCATTAGTAAGACTCTTTCACTTTCTGTTGGAGTTAACATTACCCTAGATTTAACATCAGTAATTTTTGGTTGCTACCAAGGGGTCCCCTCCTTGGCAAAAAAGCTTATTTTTTATGCCATCCTGCTAGCCAGGAGGGAGATATGCAGGAAATGGAAGGATTCTTCATCTCCTCCTATTAATGACTGGTATGCTTCTACTCTGCTGGTCTCTAAGCTAGACCTGGCTAGAACTGGTAATCCAGATATAAGATCTTTCTGGCATCTCCTGAATTGGGTTCATTGAATATCTGGGTTTTTTTTTTTCCCCAGGTCCAATGATTATGCCATCAACCTCATTCTGGGGGTTACTTGTTTCATGGTGCTAAGTTTAGTACCTTGGCTGGATTTTAGCAATTGCCTGTCTGGTAGCAAATTAGTGATCATTGTTGGTTGAAGCATGTTGCTGAGGGGTGAGCTTTCCGTTCTATTACTGCCCCAACCAGTCTTGGCAACTGAGGCAGCACAATGTGTGTAAACCTACAAGATTGCATATTGAAACTTGTCTGGCAGATGAGGACAAAAAAATAAAAAAATTTAAAAAAAAAACAAATAAAAAAAATAAATAAAAAGAATTTGGAAAGGGTGCCAATTTGGCACAAATACATTCACATACAAAACTGCATTTCGTGAACAGGAATATACCATCTACAAAGTCCTATCGTGTAAAACTGAATATGTTGTGTATGTTCTCTTGTGCCCCTGCGGACTTAGGTACGTGGGAAGCACCAAGCTGCAGGGGCACAAGAGGATTCTACAACACATAAGAGCTATAACCAATAAAGACCCTGTATATCCGGTGGCTCTGCATTTTATGGAACACCATCAATCAGATCCTAAACATCTTAAATATTTCATCATAGATTGTGTTCCATTCAGCAGACGTGGCGGTAACAGAGAGAAAATGTTAAGACAACTAGAAACCCATTACATTTTACAATTAGCTTAAAAAAATCCTAACGGCCTGAACGTCACAGAAGATCTGCATACATATTTGTAAAATGGCAATCAAACTAAGTTGTCTGACTTTCATAACCGCTTCTGTCTGTCCTCACTCTCTCTTTTACCTTTTCATGATTGCTAACCTAGTATTCATTTAACTGCAAAAGGAATTTTCTTTTTCTGTATGAAACTAGTAACATTTCTGAGTTACAAACTGTTACAGAGCAGCTAAAATGAACCTCACATCACACAGAAGTTGGTACAAGATGCAAGTTATATCTTGTTTTCACACATTTTTTTTAGATATATTATAAGTATTGACAAAGGCTTTTGTCAATAAAGTTTATGGCGATTTGCACATATTTTGCACAAATTTGCACAAAAATGCTTGTTTGCTCAGTTGCCCAACGGGTGATCCAGACACACAACTGTAGAGTGAAAAGATGGCTTGGCTAAGTAGGTCTTATGTCCGAACAGGGAGTCTATAACAATTTTTAGATCCCTGTGGTACAGATATCACCTGTCTAAGTTGTGCAATAGTTAAGAGACATATATTGAGAAAATGGGATCAATTAGGTATTCATACCATGATTGTTTCCAACATTTTTCCTCGTTTCTTTTTATAGATTTTATGAATATTAAAATCTGTATTTTTTATGAAACATGTCTTATCTATACATGCATTATTGTATTTATATATATAAATGTATTTATTTATTTAATTATTTATGTATTTATGTAAATGAACCTACTATTTGCACTATTTTGCATAACTGACCTTTAAAATTGTGAATGAAACGAAAATGAAGGTGGAACTAATGTAATGGTATTCATACCGAAATCTAACAAATATGAGCGCTCAAGTAATGCGACTATTTTGAGCACTGTCACTTTAACATTCATGGTGAAGAAAAAAACACAAACTAAAAAAATGGTATTTAAACAGTCATGTGACTTCAAAGCGTATCATGTGATCAAAGCTCCACGGAGTTGAAACGCGTTATGGCTGACTTACCTCAAGAAAATA